>NC_090984.1:26670470-27286184 GCF_041146395.1 Eulemur rufifrons | reverse complement strand
CAGTAAATATGTAAAAGACTTGAACAATACTATTAAATAACCTAATGTGTAGTTATAAAACACTATGCCCAACACTGGCAGAATCCATTTTCCTTTCAAGTGCACATGGAACATTCACAAATATTGACCATATACTAAGCCAAAACAATCTCAATAAATTTATAAAAAATGAAATTATATAGAATATAATCTCTGAGTATGATATAATTAAATTAAAAATAAAAATAAAAATATCTGGATAATACCCAAATATTGAGAAATTAAGGAGTACACTTCTATGTAACCCAAGAGTAAAAGAAGAAATTGTAATGAAAAACAGAAAATATTTATTGCTGAATGAAATTAAAAACACAACAAGCACAAATTTATGAGACACATTGAAACAGTACTTAGAGGGAAATTTATAGATGTAACTGCTTATATTAGGTAAGAAGAAATGTCTAAAAGCAGAATTCTAAGCCTCTAAAAAAAAAAGCAAAATATACTCAAATTAAGAAAGAAAGAAATCATAAAGAGTAGAATCAATGAAATAGAAAATAGACAAAGAATAGAGAATATCAGTTAAACTAGTGCAAAACTGGAACTTTGAAAAGATGAATCAAATTGACAAAACTAGCTCAACTGATCAAGAGAAAAAAGAAGACTGAAATTAGCAACCACAGGGCAATTTAAAAAGGGAAATTACCACAAATACTGCAGCTGTGAAAAAGACAATAAGGGACTATTATAACCAATTTATACCCATATATTCTAAAACTTAGATGAAATGGACAAATTCCTTGAAAAAAACAAGTATGATTCTTACTCTAAAAGAAATAAAAAATCTGAACAGTCCCATACTTATTTAAAACATTGAATTCATAATTTAAAATCTTCCCTCAAAGAGCATTGCTGATGAATGCTAGAAAACATTTCAGAAAAAAATAATACCAATTCTACAAATTGTTTTTAATTGAGAAAGGAGCTCTTCTCAACACATTTTCTGAACCTAGTATTACCCTGATACTTAAGCCAAATACAGGCATTACAAGAAAAGAAAACTATATACGAACATACTTGATGAATATATATGGAAAAAAATTATTAACAAAATTTTAGCAAATTGAATCCAGTAATATATAAAAATGACAATACATCACAACCAAGTGGTCAGGAATTCAAGGTTAATTTGACAAAATAAAGGGTAAAATCCATATGATGATCAGTATCTATTCTTCGCACTCCTATTCAGAGTTAGACTAGAGGTCCTAGCCTGTGCAATAAATCAAGAAAAAGAAATAAAAGGTGTTCAGATTGAAAAAGAAGAAAGACTGGGCACAGTGGCTCACACCTGTAATCCCAGCACTTTGGGAGGCCGAGGTGGGAGGATCACTTGAGCCCAGGAGTTCAAGGTTACAATCAGGTATGATCGCACCACTGCACTCCAGCCTGGGTGACAGAGTGAGACCCTGTATCTTAAAAAAAAAAAAATTAAAAAAGTTAAAAAAAAAGAAGAAAAGCTGTCTTTGTTTGTAGATGATATAATAGTACCGATAGGAAGAAAATCCAAGTGAATGTATTTAAAAGCTACTGGAATTATTACATGACTTTAGCAAAATTACAGAATACAAGATCAATATACAGATGTCAATTGTATTTTTATATAATTCCAATAAGATATTAGAAAAAGAAACTAAGAATCAATATTATTTATGATAGCATTAAAAACATAATACTAGAGGTAAATTTAATAAAAACTGTACAAGACCTATGTACCAAAAATTATAAAACATTACTGAGAGATATAAAAGTAAATTAAGAGACATGTCCATGGATTGGAAGACCCCATATTTTTAAGATGCCAATTTTCGGCCGGGCGCGGTGGCTCACGCCTGTAATCCTAGCACTCTGGGAGGCCGAGGCGGGTGGATTGCTCAAGGTCAGGAGTTCGAGACCAGCCTGAGCGAGACCCCGTCTCTACTAAAAATGGAAAGACATTATATGGACAACTAAAAATCTATATAGAAAAAATTAGCCGGGCATAGTGGCACATGCCCGTAGTCCCAGCTACTCGGGAGGCTGAGGCAGTAGGATCACTTAAGCCGAGGAGTCTGAGGTTGCTGTGAGCTAAGCTGACGCCACGGCACTCACTCTAGCCTGGGCAACAAAGTGAGACTCTGTCTCAACAACAACAAAAAAAAAAAAAAAAAAAAAAAGATGCCAATTTTCCCCAGATTGATTTATAGATTTAATTAAATCCTGATCAAAATCTCAGCAGGCTCTTTTGAAGAAATTTATAGGATTATATATAAATATAACATATTTATAATATATAAATATAATATATTATATATAATAAATATATATTATATATACATTTGTAAATACAAAGGACTCATAATAACCAACACAATTTTGAAAAAGAATGAAGTACAAGGATATACACTACCTGATTGCAAGACTCATTATAAATTTACAGTAAACGTAACAGTATTGACATAATGATAGGCATTTAGATCAATGGAACTTAATAGAGAACTCAGAAATAGAATAACATATATGAGTAACTGATGACAAAGATGTCAAGGTAATTAAGTTAATGGTAGAAAGGATAGTCTTGTTAACAAATGCTGCTGGAACAACTGGACATCCATATGGGAGAAGTGGATTGCCCATCCTGAGCTCCAGCACAATGATGCAGAGAGGTTCTTCCCGGGGAGAGGCAGGACCCGGAGATATCCACCTCTCCCTAACTTTATTTGGAATGGAGCTTGGGGAAGTTCATGCCTAAGGGCATTGTGGAAAAAACAATACCAAATTGGGTGGCGAGTAATTAATAGGGGGCTAAACTATAGACCAGGTAGAAATTTAACATAGAGAATCAGAGCAAGAGAGGGCTAAGAGCCCTCCTAGGGTAGCATCAAGCCTTAAAGCTGGGCAACACTCCACCACTACAAAGGGGCCCAACTTTTTTATTTTTTGGGTGACAGGGTCTCACTCTGTCATTCAGATTGGAGTGCTGTGGTGCAATCACGGCTCACTGCAGCCTTGAATTCCTGCGATCAGCGATCCTCCCTTGTCGGCCTCCCAAATTGCTAGGATTACAGGCATGAGCCACCATGATGGGCCAAAGGGGCCCAACTTTAATTGGATCAGACTGTAGAAACATTTATACCCTAGAGTACTGTCAAAAACAACAGAGCAATTAGCGGAAACTAACAGCTCAGAATGATACCAATAGTGGCACCCTACCTTTTCCCATATTAGGAGTTGCCTTCTAAGTTATTGCATGATTTACTTGTTTACTATGATTTACTTATTTATTGTATGTCTCCCTCTGTTAGAATGTAAACTTTGCAAGGGCAGGGATCTTTGTTTTTTTTACTATGTGCCTGACAAAAAAAATAATCTGTCAATAAATACAACAGTGAGTGAATATGAAAAGACTCCCTACTTATCAATAAGAAACACCACCTCACTAAAAAAGTGAGATACAAGAAATGAACATACTACAGAAGAGAAATAGTTAATAAATATATGAAAGGATGCTAAATGTCATTAGTAACAGGGAAATGTAAATTAAGACCAAATTAAGATCATTTTACACTCACAAGATGGTAACACTAAAGAAGTGTCCTAGTACTAACTGTGGCAAAGGGTGTGATTGAATGGCAACTCTCAGGCACTACTAGTGGGGGTATAAATTGGCACAACCATTTACAAAATAATTAGTCATTTTCATGTAAAGGTCACCATGTCCAAACTCTAGGCAGTGGTTCTTATACTTTGGTATGATTCTGAATCACCTGTGAAATTTAGTTAAAAACAGAAAACAGGCCCAGACCCTTTTGCTACCTCCATGAGCCTAGCTCTTTTTAATCATTATTGGTCTTCCAGGTGATTCTGATGCACAGCAAATTTTGATTTTATTTATTTATGTATTTATTTATTTTTAATTTTTTTTTTTTTTTTTTTTACAGACAGAGTCTCGTTCTGTTGCCCAGGCTGGAGTGCAGTGGCACATCACAGCTCACTATAACTTTGAACTCCAGGGCTCAGGTGGTCTTCCTGCCTCAGCCTCCCAAACAGATGGGACTACAGACATGCACCACCATACCTCGCCAATTTTTAAATTTTTTATAGAGATAGGGTCTGCTGTGTTGCTCAGGCTAGTCTCAAACTCTTGGCTTCAAGCAATCTTCCCACCTCAGCCTCCCAAAGTGCTGAGATTACAGGCATGATACATAGCAAAGTTTGAGAACCACTGTTCTAGAACCATTCCTCATTGCAATACCTACCCAAACTCTTACACACGTGCACCAGGAAGCATGTACAAGATTGTTTATTGAAGCAATGTTTCTAATAGAAAAAAAAAATCATGGCAGCAACTTCAATATCCATCAAGCAGAAAATGGCTACATAAATTACAGAATATTATACAGCAATGAAAATAACGAGTCCCAGCTACATGCAACGTCTTGGAAGAATCACAGAATCACAATGTTGAGTGGGGAAAAAAGAGTCCAGGATATCTACTTATCCATGGAATAGGACTTTTACAGAGCTCAGAAACAAACAATATTAAATGACACAGCATGTGTATATGTGATAAGAACTATATGTTTAAAAAGCGAAGAAAAACCTCACGAAATTTAGGATCATGAGAGAGAGGTAGTAGAAAGTAACAGAGAGGGACCTCAAAGAGAGATCAGGTATTGGTAATGCTCTAGCTGTGGCGAGATAACAGAGGAAGCAATAAGCAGGGACTTCAGCCAGGAGATGACTTCCAAATAACCTGTAGGCAACGAGGACAAAATCAAATAGGGAAGTTGTGGGTTCCTGGGACTCAGTGAGAAGCTGGACTCCCGGACGTGACATCATCCAAGAAATTACACAGTGATGTAAAGATGCAATCTAAGAAGCGTGGTTTTAGTTCCTGTTTGTAGCGGGCCAGGCAGACATCTCTGTGGAGACTCTGCAGGGACCGTCCTGAGCTAACCGCTCCCAGGGAGATGCGGAGCTTTGCAGGAGTACGGAGGGCTGCAGAGAAAAGAGAAGAAAGACAGGGCGGGTTGTGCCACCCTTGGGGAGGCGGCTAGCCCTGAGGAGTGGATGGAGCCCCCCACAGAGTAGCTACTTCAGATGACACAGGACCAGAAAACAGGCTTCTTCCAAGATCCACACTTGCCCCCTTTCATCGTGAGAGAACAGCTGAAAAGAAGATGTGTTTTGAACAGTTCTGTGAAGCAGAAGAAAATCAAGACAATGTTTTAGCTAAGGAAAATAAAGACAAGGAGAGGAAAAAGGAAAAACAGCACAGACACCAAGCACCAGTGGCAAATACCCACCAGCTAGGATGAGCACTGTCAGAAAAGATCTCAGAGAAGATGACAAATTCCGTCCCTTCTTGCTGGAAAGCCCTAGGTGTGGCTTACAGCTTAGGGACTCCAATTATGGCCAGACACTGCAGACTCCGCTGGCTTCGGGACAAAAAGGGAGTTCACGAGCTCAGGAACTGTATCAGATCAAGAAGCCCCTCCCAGTCACCCCCAAGACACCAGGGAGGAATAACAAATGGGAAGGTGAGTAGTCACAGGACAGGGTCCCCAAGATAAAACAAACATCGCATTTTAAGATAAACAGGAAAGGAGGCAGAACCAAGAATCTTTCTCCTAAAAGAGCTTTCTAAATGGCCTATACTCCAGAAAACTCTCAGCCAAAGAATGGGAGCAAAAAAAAAAAAAAAAAAAAAAACCAGCAAAGGTGAAGGAGGAAGATGAGCTGAATACTTCAAAACGTATGAAAAGGATAATAAAAAGGAAAAGAGGCTTGGAAAATTAGGATCCTCAGAAACTTTGTCCACAGCCCGAAACCAGAAGGTACAACGCCTTTGCCCTCGAAGGGTTGGGTGTACGGAAATAGATGCTTCCTCTGACAACTTCGGCAGTTCAGCAGTTCCTTACTAGAAGATGAGACTTCAGCCATTCTCTTCTCAGTTTTCCTGGTAGAGAACTGATTCCTTAAAAATTCCCTTTATATGATTTCAAACAACTTTCTTCAAAGACCACGCCCTCATTTTTCAGTGGTTCTCATAGTTTCTTGAGAGCGTCTCTCTTTCTCAGAAGCAGTGGAGCTCACTGTGTGCAACCTCCAAGGGTGACAAGGGGGCAGGGCATGGGTCATTCATTCAGCTGAAGGTGGGCTATCATGGTGGAAGACTGACTCCCTCTTTATGCAGCTGCACCTTGTGTTCATATCATTGAATTTTCTCTCACCTGTATGCCCAGGTCTACTCCACCACCTCAGCCTAGCGTGGACCTTTCAAAAAAAGGTATTCCCGGCCGGGCGCGGTGGCTCACGCCTGTAATCCTAGCACTCTGGGAGGCCGAGGTGGGCGGATCGTTTGAGCTCAGGAGTTCGAGACCAGCCTGAGCAAGAGCGAGACCCCATCTCTACTAAAAATGGAAAGAAATTATATGGACAGCTAAAAATATATATAGAAAAAATTAGCCGGGCATAGTGGCGCATGCCTGTAGTCCCAGCTACTCGGGAGGCTGAGACAGGAGGATCGCTTGAGCTCAGGAGTTTGAGGTTGCTGTGAGCTAGGCTGATGCCACGGCACTCACTCTAGCCTGGGCAACAGAGAGAGACTCTGTCTCAAAAAAAAAAAAAAAAAAAAAAAGGTATTCCCTTTAGAATCATTCATAGACATGTCCTGGCGTAAACTATCTTAATTTTACTGTAATTGGTAGGTGCTGCATTTTGAATAATTGTACCCCCTCCAAAAGTCACGATGAAACTTAATCCCCAATACAACAGTGCTAAGAGTGTGGCCTTTGGGAGGTGATTAAGTCATGAGGACCTACCCTCATGAATGGAATTAGCACCCTTATAAAAGGGATCAGGGTTGAAGGAACCACTTTCTTGTCCTTCGACCTTCCACCTTCTGCCATGTGAGGACACAGCAACAAGGCTCCACCTTGGAAGAGCAGCCGTCACCAGACACCAGCACCAGCACTTTTGATCTTGGACTTCCCAGCCTCCAAAACTCTGAGAAATAAATTTCTGTTCTTTATAAAGCACCCAGTCTGTGGCATTTTGCTATAGCAGCACAAGTGGACTAAGACAGTAGGTGTTTAGGGTGAGATTCAATTCAGCTTGGGAAGATTCTAGGAAGCAAAAAGAACTTAGAAATGGAGGAAACAAAATCTAAAAAATGCTAAAGAAAATTAAACTATTTTTAATCATTTAAAAAATATTTGTATTTGATAAATGGATGGGATATACTTTTGTAGATGATAATGTTGGATCATTTTCTAAGTAATAGAGTAGCACAGATTAGTGCTATTTATCTCTGAATCTGGGTTGTTTATTTGTTTATTTTCAACTCACAGGTTCTATTGTGCCCTTTTATACCCAATTACCCAAGCAAAATTAGTATGGGGTGAAAGGAAATTTTAGGAGTAAGGAGTTAAATGCCCATAAGACTCATGCCTCTTAACAACAAGCTCACTACAAGAACAAATTTATCACAAAGATTCAAATAATTTAGAAGTATATAAAGTGAGGTTCCCCTTTCCTATCCTTCTCTCACATCCAGAGGTAATTGTAGTGAATATCTTTAATTATTTAACTATCCTTCCAGACCTTCCAATATTATCTATTTATCTGTGTTCCTATTCATCCATCCATTCACCCATCTATGTGATTGAAACGTCACGTACACACATATATTGAGATGTACTCATGCTGTTCAAGTTACCTTGTAGCCTCCTTTTTTTTTTTTTTTTTTAACCAGGCAATACATTATGGACATAGGTTGTTGTTGGTATATAAAAATTTACTACCCTCTTTATCCTGGTTGTATTGTTTTCCACAGTGTGGGTTTCTAATCATGTTAACTAACTCACTTTGGGACCTTTAGTCATCTCAATTTTTTTACTGCTGGATTTCAAAATAATATATTTGTATACTTAAGAGCCTATGTTCCTAATATACTATTGTATATACTATAATATAAATCATACTATTTCAAATTTGTGCCAGGCTGGTTGGGTCCAAACCTATCTCTGTAGCTGATTAGCTTTACCCTATCTGTTCCAAATTTCCATATCTGCAAAATTGGGATAGTAGTCCCTATCTCAGCGTGCTATGAAAATTAGATGAATTCATATCTACAAAGCACTTAGCACTGTGCCTGTCACATAGTAAGTTCTTGCTGTCATTATTACATATGTCTTTACAACTTGTGCTAATATTTTTGTAAAATAGCTTTCTAGAAGTAGAATTGAAAAAAGAAAAAGTGCCGAAATGTCTTTCAAAAAGTCTCACCAATTTACATGGCCACAGCAGTGTATGTAAGAATGTTCTTTCTCCCACACCCTCGTGGTGGGACTCTCCTAATCCAGCTCTCTTTCTTCATTAGGCTGGTCCTTTTCAAACATTCATGATCCACAATTTCCTTAGTTTGAAGTAGCCTGGAAATTTAAAACTTGAGCTTAGCATCGCTGCCAAAATTTCCAATATGTGCGCTCTGTGACCCAGCAATGCCAATTCTGGGAATTTATCCTACAGATATACTAGCAGACTTGCAAAATGACACTTCTACAGAGTTATTCGTTGCAGTATTGTTTGTAACAACAACAGACTGGAAATTAATAGGGGACTGGTTAAAGAATTTACTATATAGCCATTTAAACAAAAAAGAAAGAAAGAAAGAAAGAAAACGAAAAGCTGTCTTTGTACCAATACAGAACAATATCCAAGATGTATTTTCAAGTGAAAATAAGAGTGGAATGGCTAACATTTATAGCCCGTATTTCATCAAATCTAAGACATGCATTTTTCACTTTGTAACATATTTGAAATGAGGATATGTTACAATCAAAAGCATGTTGTAATTTAATTGTGATGGTTTTTCTTTCTTAGTACATAAAATAATGATGTGTCTTACAATCCTTGGCATCTTGCATTTGATGAAATACAGGAGTGCTTACCCAGTGCAAGGCACTATCCTAAGTGAGACATGTATATGTTTTCATTTCCATCCCACAACAACCCCAGGAGGGTAAGTACTGTTACTATTTACATTTTACAGGCAAGGAAATGAATTTGGCTTTGGGCAGTCTTGCTCCAGAGCCCATGCTCTTAGGATCACAAGACCACACCTGCCTATGATAACAGTGCCACACATAGATGGCTCCCTGTGTACCAGGCTGTGTCTTAAATGCTTCATACGTATATTAGCTCATTTAGTCCTCAAATAACCATATAAGACAGATGCTATTATTATCCTCACAATACAGATGAGGAAACTGAGCCACTGAGAGGTTTTGAAACTTTCTAAAGACACACAGCTAACACATGGAAGAACTGGGGTTTGAACATTGTCAGTTGGGCTTCGGAGTCTCTTAATGCTCTTTATGCTGGCCTTTGTGTAAGAAAAAAGGGGTAAAGGGAGCTGTAATAAAATATTCATGTTTGTAAAATGGAATCTTAGAAGGAATAAAACGGGAACAATGCATCATTTGTAGGGTTTGCTAGGGGGTAGGAACAGAGTGATTGGGGGATGGGGTGGGAATGAAATATTTTATTGTCCACCCTTTTATGTTATTTGATTTTTGACCCATGTGAATGTATTATCTATTTAAAACAAAAGAGAACAAGAATTTTAACTTTGCTTCAAATGAATATACCAATAGTGTGAGAGAAGTGCTAGATTTTCAGTTCTTGAAGTTTCTATACCCATTTGTTCTTTCAATATTTCGATATTTACCTTTTAAGCCACAGCAGGATTTTGTTTTATTGTTTTAAAGTAGCAAGGGATAACAGATAAAAACTTCCCTTAATCCTGATCACAAATACCAGGATTTCCAGGCTTAAATCCCATTATAGTGCCGGCCTCACCTACGGATCGGCCAGCCCAGGCTGCCGGAAGGATGGCAGGACATGATGGACGGTTATCCAGTGCAAGAACCGCCCTCTCTTTGACCACTGTGCTGTCTCCGGCTGTTGCCTCCAGCGAGTGAGCAATGCAACACCATAAACACCAGCTGCGTCGTGTATTTACTTGTTAAGTCCCTTAACTTGCCATAGTGTTCAGTTTAGTAAGGCCATTGACTCTCCCAGCATTTTCCTCCACCGTAATTCAGAGGATCTGAATCTCTTCAATCGTTGGCGTCCCAAAATACCCCACCTCGAAGGACTGAAACTTGGGCTGCCTGTATTTACATGATACAGTAGTGGCATCGGCTTTCAAGTAAATTTTAAGAAAGCTAAATCTCTTCCAGCTTTCCAGAAAAGATTATAAAATATTTGTTTTTAATTCGTGTTTAGTTTGCAAAACTCCCCTGCTATTACTTACATGAAGGACACGATGTGACATATTTTGGTTTTGTTAAATGTTTTCTTTGAGTTGGTAGGTCAGCAGCTCAGCCCGATGATTCACGGGGGGAAGGCAACCATCCTTCTAATGTAGATTCTTTCAGTGTGCTCAGGGGGAAGTATCTGGATTCTGTCTCTTTCTAGATAAAGGCCTATAAAGGTCTAGACAATCAGCTAATATAAATCTAGTCATCCTAGATCAGAGCATGCTATATTCAAAGGGTTCAGGACTCACTGTAATCAGATTCTCAGAGCCATCCAAAGAGACCCTAGCTAATGTCATTTTTTAGGGTTCTTGGTAAGTTACAAAATTTTAAAAACACCCAAATGGGGCCACAAAAATTATGGCATATTTATATATCTACATTTTTAATTGGTACTTTTAATATTAAAAATATAAATAATAAAATTCATCCTATTTGTGCTAATCTGGAGATAATCACAGAATTCATAAACATACTGGTTCACAGCACACGATCAGCAGTGTGGTACGGTAATGAGCCACAAGTTTAAAGTTGCTGGACAAACATCTTCTTTCAGTTTTGTTGATGTCTCTCTGTGGTTACATGTATAATCTCATTTGGAAATAGGATGAAAATTCTATGTTTAAGATTTTCGGTGAATGTGAGGCCTAGGGGAATCTAGCAAAATTCTAGAGGCTGGGGAGAATCGTTCTAACAAAACACAAGTTAGGAGAAGACGTCTGACTGTAGTTCTGTTCTTTGGCTTAAGTTCTACAGGGATTGGTACAAACCGCTTTGAATCAGGCATATAAAGTTACTAGGATTTATTTCTACATTTTTATTAATTTGTTCTCCCACAAGAAGTTACCTAGGGAGTAAAATAAGTGAATTCAGCAATGCTAATTGATCTTTGCACTTTTAGGTTATGTTCTTTATGAATAACTAAGAGTTTACTATATTTAACATTTTTAGACTAGAATTCTCATCATCCAGTTTTCATTTTAAAGGAGCTCTTCAGAAAATATTGCTCACATTCAAATATTAATCAAAAGAAAGCAGAAGTGGCTATTTATCATTGTCAAGTAAAGTATACTTTGGAGCACAGAATTTTGCCAGAGACCAAGAGGGGCATTACATAACGACAGTAAGGCCTACCCAGCAAGAAGGCACAGCCATCCCAAATGTGTGTGCACCAAACAACAAAGCTGCAAAGTAGGTGAAGCAAAAACTGATGGAATTTAAAGGAGAAATAGATAATCCACAGTTATAGTTGAAGACTTCAATACTCCTCTCGACAATTGGTAGTACTAGACAGAAAATCAGCAAAGACAGAGAAGAGTTCAATACTATCAAGCAACCATATTTCATTGCATTTTGAGAACTCCACTCACTAACCACAGAATATACACTGTTTTTAAGCACTCAGTGAACATATATCAAGGTAGACTAGATCCTGGACCACAAAACAAGCTTCAAAACATGTAAGAATTAAAATCATATGGAGTTTGTTCTTTGAACATAATGGCCTCAAGCTAGACATCAACAAGGAAAAGATGGTAAAATTTTCAAACAATTGGAAACTAAACAACACACTACTAAATAATCCATGAGTAAAATAATTTGTCTCAAGAGAAATTTTTTAAAAATACTTTGAACTCGATTAAAATGAAAATAAAGCGTATCACACATTTGAGGAATATAGTTAAAGCAACGCTGGAAGAGGGAAATTTTAGCACTAAATGCATACATTAGAGAAGAGGGAAAAATCTCAAACCAACAATCTCAGCTCTTACCCCAAGAACCTAGAAAAAGAGCAAAGTCAAGTCAAAGCAAGAAGGAAGGAAATAATACATAAGAGGAGAAATCAATGATATTAAAAATAGAAAATAGAAATAAATCGATAAAACAAAGAACTAGTTCTTTGAAAAGATCAATAAGATTGATAAACTTCTAGCAAGAGGGACAAGGAAAAAATGAGAAAAGACTCGAATTACCAACATCAGGAATGAAATTGGGGATATCACCACATACCCTGCAGAAATGAAAAGGAAAATAGAGGAATACTATGAACAAAAATTTGATAGATGAAAAAGATCAATTTCTCAAAAAATATAAATTGCCACAACTCACCTAATATGAAATAAATAACTTGAATAGTCCTATAAATATTAAGGAAATTGAATTCTTTAAAAGATTTTTGCTCTTCCAAAAATCTTCAGGCCCAGATGGTTTTACTGGAGAATTCTACCAAACATTTAAAGAATTAACACCAATTCTAAACAATCTCTTCCATAAAATAGAAGAGGTGGAAATACTTCCTAATTTATTTTATAAAGCTAGTATTACCCTGATACCAAAACCAGATAAAAATAGTACAACAAAGAAAATGGCAAACCAATATCCATGATGACTATAGATGCAGAAATCCTTAGCAAAATATTAGCAAATACAATTCAGCACAATATAAAAAGAATCATACATCATACAAAGTGGGATTTATTCCCAGGATGCAAGACTGGTTCAACACTTGAAAATCAATGTGGTCCATATCCGCAGGCTAACGAAGAAAAATTATGTGAGCATATCAATCATTCAGGAAAAGCATTTGACAGAATTCAGTACCCATTCCTGATAAAGACTTAGAAAGACAGGAATAGAAGGGAACTTTCTCAACTTTATACAAAAAACCTACAGCTAACATTATATTAATACTCACTGGAGAAAGAATGACTGCTTTCCCCAAAACTTTAGGCGCAAGGCAAGGATGTTTGCTTTCATCACTTTTATTCAACATGATGCAAGAAATTCTAGCCAGGGTATTAAGGCAGGAAAAGTAAATAAAGGCATTAATTAAATTAATAGATTGGAAGGAAGAAATAAAACACTACTTAACTGCAGATAATATGGTTGCTTACATAGAAGACTCTAAGGAATCTACCAGAAAACTCCTAGAACTACAGAGTTTAGCAAAGTCACATGATACCAGATCAAGATAGAAAAATCAATTGTAGGCCAGGTGTGGTGGCTCACGCCTGTAATCCGAGCACTCTGGGAGGCCGAGATGGGAGGACTGCTTGAACACAGGAGTTTGAGATCAGCCTGAGCAAAAGTGAGACCCTGAGTCTAAAAATAGAAAAATTAGCCAGATGTAATGGCCAATGCCTGTAGTCTCAGCTACTTGGGAGGCTGAGGCAAGAGGATCGCTTGAGCCCAGGAGTTGAAGGCTGCAGTGAGCTACGATGACACCACTGCACTCTACCCTGGGCGACAGAGTGAGACTCTATCTCAAAATAAAATAAAAAGAAAAGAAAAGTCAATTATAATTCTATATACTAGTAATGAACATGTGGACACAGAATTAAAAATAAAATACCATTTTTTATCACTCAAAAAATGAAATACGTGTAAATCTAGTAAAACATGTACAAGATTTGTACACTGAAAACTACAAAACACAATGACAGAGATCAAAGAGATCTAAATAAATGGGGAGAAATAGTGTCTTAATAGATTGGGAAACAACATAGTAAGGATGTAACTTATCTCTAAATTGATAAATAAGTTTAATGTAATTTCTGTCAAAATTCCAGGAAGTTTTTTGTAGACATAGACAAGATTTTTTGTTCTTTTGCTACAACAAGGGGTCCGGTCCACATCTGTGGCATATGTAACTTGCTCTGTAAACCTGTATCTTGGTCCTGCTTTATAATTCTATCTTGCTCTCCCTCAATAAATTTCACCTTGTGCTTGCCTTTTCTAAATATATATTGCTTTTCTAAAACTTTTATGGAAGGGTAAAGGACCCAGAATAACTAAAACAATTTTGAAAAAGAATAAAGTGGGGGCAATCAGTCTATCCAATTTCAAGACTTATTATTTTATAGCTATAATAATCAAGACTATGTGCTATTAGTGCAGGGATAGACACACAGGTCAATAGAACAGAGAACCCAGAAATGGACTCACACATATATGACCAACTGATTTTCAACAAAGGTATGAAAGCAATACAATGCAAGAAAAATTGCTTTTTGAAAATATGGCACTGGAGAAACTGGACGTCCATAGGTTAAAAAAATAAAACAAAAAAAGAACCTCAACTGAAACCTCATACTTTATACAAAGATGAACTCAAAGTGGATCATGGACTTAAATGTAAAATGGAAAAATTATAAAACTTATAGAAAAAAAAAAACATAGGAGAAAATCTTCCAGAAATAGGGCTAAACATGGAGTTATTAGGCTTAGCACTAAAGCATCATCTGTAAAAGGAAAAATTGATACTCTGGACTTTACGAAAATTAAACACTTTTGCTCATCGAAAGATCATGATAAGAGGATGAAAACACAAGCTACAAACTGGGAGGAAATATTTGCAAACCACATATTCAACAGTGGACTAGTATCTAGTAAACATAAAGAACTCTCAAAACTGAACAATTTTTATTTTTATTTATTAATATTTATTTCTTTTTTAGAGATGAGGTCTCACTCTGTTATTCAGGATGGAGTGCGTGATGCGATCATAGCTCCCTGTAACCTTGAACTCCCGGGCTGAAGCCATCCTTCTGCCTCAGCCTCCTAAGTAGCTGGGACTACAGATATGCAGCACCATGCCTGGCTAATTTTTTTTTTGTAAACATTTTGTAGAGACAATGTCTCACCATGTTGTCGAGGCTGGTCTTGAATTCTTGACCTTAAGCAATCTTCCTGCCTCAGCTTCCCAAAGTGCTGGGATTATAGGTATGAGCCACCACGCCCAGCCTCAAAACTCAACAATTTTTTTTAAAAAGAAACAATCCAGTTAGAAAATGGACAAAAGACACGAGGAGGTATTTTACTAAAGAGGATATATGGATGGCAAACATGCACATTGAAAAGATGTTCAACATCATTAATCATTAGGGAAATGCAAATTCAATCCACTGTGAGCTATTACTGCACACCTATAAAAATTTCTAAAATGAAAATAGTGATGACACCAAAGGCTAGCAGGGGTGTGGAAAAACTGTGTCACTCAATTATTCCTGGTGGAAATGTAAGATGGTATAGCCACTCTGGAAAAGACTTTGGCAGCTTCTTTGAAAACTAAACGTGCAACTATCATACAGTCCAGCAATTGCATTCCTGTGTATTCATCCCAGAGAAATGAAGGCAGGTTCACATGGAAACCTGTACGTGAATGTTTATAGCAGCATTATTCATAATAGCCAAACGTGGAATAACCCAGATGTCCTTCAATGGGTGAATGGTTAAACTATGAGATATCCAAATCACAGAATACTACTCAGAAATAAAAAGGTACAAGCTACTGATATAATACATACAGCAGCTGGGATGAATCTCCAGAGAATTATGCAGAATGAAAACAGACAATCCCAAATGCTTACATATTGCACGATTCCATTTATATAACATTCCTAAAATGACAAAATTATAGAAATAGAGGACAGATTAGTGGTTGCCAGGAATTAAGGAGGGATTAGGGGCAGGAGGGAAGTAGGTATGGATGTGAAAAAAGCAACATGGGTATCCTTGTGGTGATGGAAATGTTTTGTGTCTATTTTATTTCATTTCGTTTTTTATAAAATAGAAGTGGGGTCTCGCTTTGTTGCCCAGGCTGGCCTCAAACTCTTGGCCTCAAGGGATTCTCCTACCTCTTCTTCCCAAAGTGTTGGGATTACAGGTCTGAGTCACCACGCCTGGCCTGTTCTGTGTCTTAACTGTATCAATGTTAATATCCTGGCTGTGATATTGTACGGTAATTTTTCAAGATCTTCCCACTGGGGGAAACTGGATAAAGGGTATGCAGAATCTCTGTGTTACCTCTTACAAGTAAATGTGAATCTACAATTCTTTCAAAATCAAAACCATCTCCCCACCCCCAGAATGATAGGGAGAAGGGTGTAAATAGATAATACAAAGAAGAAATACAAATTACTAATGATAATTTGGAAAAAAAAATGTTTAAATTTAATAGTATTTAAAGGAATACAAAATAAAATGATAATATGATACAATTCCCTCCTATGAATTGCCACAAAATAAAAACTAAATTTAAAAAAATACTCCAAATGACCACGTTACAGGAAAACGAACACTCTCATATACTACATGGGATATGTAAAGTTGTATAACTTTTCAGGAAAACAATTTGCTAGTATTAAAGGTTAAAAATTTCCTAACCTCTGATCCAGTAAACCAAATTCAAGGAATCCAACCTAAGAAAAATCAAAACGTGTTCAAAGATATATGCACAATAATGTTCACCCTAGCTTTGTTTGTGATAGAAAAACTTGGAAACAAGCCAATATCTAACAATAGGGAGTGATTAAGCAATTTATATATAGTACATACATACAATGGAACATGCTACTATCTAAAAATCATGCTTCTGAAGAATATTTAATAAAAGGGGGAAATGTACAAGATATGTTAAGGAAAAAAGAAATGTACTAATATGTTGAAAGTGATTTTCTATTGGTTGTGAGATTACAGATTTTAAAAATTTTGTTTTACTTCTCTGTATATTCCAAAATTTCTGTAACATAATGAGCTTTTTTCTTACTTTGGTAATAGAAAAATTACGTTAAAGTATTTTAGTTGAATTTTAAAATACAAAGTTAATGTTTTAGGTGATTTTAAAAAATTAGCCACAATCTTCATTCTGTAATCTATCTTTGTTTCACATTTTATCTCACACCATTATTTCATCATAAAAAATTTCATATATACTGAAAATCTGAAAATATATTTACCACCTAGATTCTATAATTAACATTTTGCTATATTTACTTTATCATATATATATCAATTCATCTTAGTTCTTATGCATTTCAAAACAAAGTCCAGAAATCAATGCACTTAGTCTCTAATTCTTCAGCATGTGTATCATTAATGAAAGTTCAATATTGTTTCAATATGTTTCTGTATGTTTTTAGTGTACCCACAGTTAGATGGGCAAATCTTAGGTGTTTGATGAATTTTGACAAATGTGTATGCATGTGTCATTCACACCCCAATTAAGATATAGAATAATTTTATCACCCCAGGTAGTTCCCTCTTGTCTATTTTCAATCAATCCCTATTCCCCTGTTCCCGGGGGCAAACCAGTGTTTGATTTCTATCATTGTAGATTCGTTTTGCTTGTTATTAAACTTTATTTAAATGGAATCATATGATACGTACTCTTTTGTTTCTGGTTGGTTTTATTCAGTGTAATGTTTTTGAGATTCTTCTGAGTTATGCATATCAGTAATTCATTTATTTTTATTGTTCGGTATTATTCCATTGTATGGATGTACTACAATTTGTGTTTTCATTCACCTGTTTTTGGACATTTGGGTTGTTTCCAGGTTTTGGCTATTACAGACAAAGCTGCTATGTAGCCAGGCGTGGTGGCGCACACTTATAGTCCCAGCTGCTCGGGAGGCTGAGGCAGGAGGATCAGTTTAGCTCAGGAGTTTGAGGTTGCTGTGAGCTATGATGACACCACTGCACTCTAGCCCAGGTGACAGAGTGAGACTCCATCTCAAAAACAAACAAACAAAGCTGCTGTAAATATTCTCATACAAGTCTTTATGTGGGCATATTTCATTTTTCTTGGGTAAATATCTAGCCATGGAATTGCTGCGTCAGAGCGTAGGTGTACAATTATAAAATTAAAAGAAATTGCCAGAACTTTTCCCTAAGAGGTTGTACCATTTTACGTGTCCATACGCTATACATGAGAGTTCTGCTTGCTCCACATGCTCACCAACTTTTGGTGGTGTTGGTCTTTTTAATTCTTGCTATTCCGGTGGTGACGGATGATAACTCACTGTGGGCTTAATTTGCATTTCCCCGATGACTAATAACGTTGGGCACCCTTTCACATGTTTATTGGCCATTCACATCTTCTTTTGTGAAGTGGTCTGTTCAAATATTTTGCTCATTTTTTAAATTGCGTTTTTGTTCTTATTGAATTATAGAGCGTGTTATCTGTTCATAGGACAATAAACTTTACATACTATTCTTATTTGTATGCATGCTAATTTGTTTTTGGTTATTTTCAATAAATATTGTGTCATAACATTTCCCTCTTTTATTCCTCCTAGAAAGCTGGAAACTGTCTAAATAAGTGTCATTCATTAGCCTTGCATTCTGATATAGTTTTTTGTTTGTTTGTTTGTTTGGGTCTTGCTCTGTCTCTCAGGCTGGAGTGCAGTGGCGCAATCATAGTTCACTGCAGCCTCGAATTCCTGGGCCACAGTGATCCTCCCTCCTCAGCCTCCTGAGTAGCTAGGACTACAGGCATGCACCACGCCCAACCCTGATACAGTTTTAAGAATTATCATTTTTAGTGGCTGCTGAGCAAATTTGGCAAAATTTAATTTGTCATTGTAAAATCTCAAGCGATGCTTCAAGTCCAAATTGTGCTTCAAGCTGCCATCTTGAAACAGAGCAAAAAATGAGCCTTCTTAAACCTTCTAGTCTCACCCAGTACCTATCCCCTGACATGGTGGTCAGTATCTGCTTGTTTAATGTACTCCGTGGTGTGGTCCATTTCACTAAACACCGACCTGTCGGGGAGAGATTTGACTCCACAGTGTCAGCAGGACCATCAGTCCATCCTCCTGTTTAAGACCCCTCATGTGGAGCCTCCATATTTCCGCCCTCCTTTGCCTTCTAAGGAATTGGATGGCAACAGCTTGGAGCTGGTCAGGAGCAGTGAGGACTGTCTCAGGGACCAGTCAGTCAGAGACCTAAATGATGGAGGTCAGAGAGACCTCCGGAGGCCCATCAAGGCAGGCCAAGAACAGGGCTCAAGGAAGTCAGCAGAGGCGTGTCCTGGGATTGAGGCCCTGAGGGCTCTGGAGTGCTGAAGTGTGGACGGCGGCGAGACTCAGGAACCTGCTTCCTTCCATGATCCATGGGTGAACCCGCCCGTGGCCTCTTCTGGGAAAGGGGCCCGGGCGGTTCCTTCTGCGCAGTTGAGAGGGCCTATAAATTAAAGCTGGAGCCCCCTGGCCAGAGCACTGAAGCATGGGTGGTGACAAAGCTAGGAGCTGGCAGTCAGGGGGCTCCCTACTGCTGGTCACCAGCCAGCTCAGGCAGCTCACTTTTGCCCAGGTTGTGCAGAGAGCAGCAGAGTCACCTGAATGCCTGAGGCCCTGGGGCTGCCATTATATTTGAGTGACAGAGGAGCCTTTGTTGTGATTGTCCAACACACCTGTTGTATAGTCTGCGCGGGGCTAGGATGCTTTGGGGGTGCTTCCTGATTCCTTCCCTGACTTCTGCAGTTTCCCTAGCGATGAAGTTTGGAGCATTTGCCAAAGGCCTGCCAGTGGGAGGGGACACCTGATTGCCGTACTTTGTAAGAGGATGCTCCATCAGTGAACTTCGTGCCAGAACTGGTCGGAGAGGGTGGGAGGACCTGAGGCAACAGGCAGAGCCCACCACCTGCACCTGGCCAGAACAGCGAAGCGGAGGTGTGGGGCCCCAAGGAGTTGGGCAGCCCCTGAAAGAAAAGGCCAGCAAGCGCCAAAGATGCAGAAGACAAGCAGAATGCAGGTGACCATCTCCTCTGTGGCCCCCATGAGCACTAGACAGGGTCCTGCTCCAGCCCCATCCCACCCCTGGCTCGACATGCATGAAGTTGTAGCAGGAGGAACAAGGGCTATTTTGCACCCCTTTCGCCGCCTCTGCCTCTGGAAGCATGGAGGGCCCATCGCTAAGCAGTTGATGGCCCTCCTGTCTCCCTGCCTGCCTTGTGACCCGCCCCCGCTGTGGTCTTCTTGGAGGAGGCCTCAAGGGAGGCTGTCCCCCCCGTTCAGTGCCCCAGAGCCCAGAACTGGAGAACTGTTCTTGTTCCCCACCACTGCTTCCATTTCTCCTCCCTCCTCCTTTACCGAGGCCAGACTGCCTCTGTGTTGTTATAATCTGTCTCCTCATTAGTGAGGACTTTAGCGGCGGTTGGTCCACTATCTTTTTTTCCATTGGTTTTTTTTTTTTTTTGAGACACAGTCTCACTCTGTTGCCCCGGCTAAAGTGCCATGGGGTCAGCCTAGCTCACAGCAACCTCAAACTCCTGGGCTCAAGTGATCCTCCTGCCTCAGCCTCCCAAGTAGCTGGGACTACAGGCATGCACCACCATGCCTGGCTAAGTTTTCTATTTTTTGTAGAGATGGGGGTCTCACTCTTGCTCAGGCTGGTCTCAAACTCCTGACCTCAAGTAATTCTCCCACCTTGGCCTCCCCCAGTGCTAGGATTACAGGCGTGAGCCACTGTGCCCGGCCTTATGTTGTTTTTTTCTATTATCATTATTCCTGTTATCATTCTTAGCAATTTCCACAGTCTCAAGGATGACCCATCCGATACCTTGAACTCTCAGTTCTGCAACCTCCTCGTCCCCAGTGAAGATCTGCTCCTTGATGCTATGAGAAGCCCACTCCCAGGGGCCATCCCTGCCCTTCTCACCAATGCTGCACCACCATGGACATCTCCACTCTCTGGATGCTGTCTCCCCTCCCTCCAATTTGCCACCTAACAGCTCTTCAATCTGCTGACCTTCCCCACTTTCCAACAGTCAATCCTGACTCACTTCCCTCCTTACCCAGCTTAGACTGCACGGTCCCTCCTTACAACCCTCTGAACACCCTATCCTCCTCACCCCACGCTTCATTCACTCTAATCATCGGGCTGATTAAACCCAACTGTCTGCCTCGATGCCTGCACCCAAGCAGCCGAGCCATGCTGACCCGTCTCAAACAAGCAGGCATCTGGCCCTCCCAGGCTTCCCTGGTGTGGCTGTTTTCCCACCCCCAGAACAACTGTTTCGCACCTTCCGTCTCTCCTCAAGTTCCCTCCTCCCATTCTGCCCCTTCTGCCCCCATCTCCCACGATGACCTGGCCTCCTATTCCTTCCAATCCCAACAGGAACGCTCCCATTTTCCTTCCACCAAATCTGCCCACCTACCTGTCTCTACAGCCTTCCCCCTCCCTCTCTCCTGTTACAAAGGATGAAGTGTCCTTTCCTCTACCAAAGGCCACACTGGCCTCTGTCTATGCGCTGGATCCCATGCCTCTGATTTCCTCCGAGGTTCTCCCCACCTCTCCTGCATCACTGATGCCTGTCTCTCTACTGGATCATGCCTAGCGGCACACGCATGCTCTGTGCCTCCTGACGCTTCTGGGAGTCAGAGAGTAGAGAGAAGTGGCTTGTCTGAGGTCACACAGGCCTCCTGCCTCTGGCCCGGGGTGGTACCACCAACTGGGCGCCTCTTCCTATTTTTCAAGCATTGGAAGGAGCTGCTGTTGATCTTTCAAAACATCTAGTGCCCTCTCTCCAGAAGCAGAGATCCATCCTCCTTGTTCCTGAGGTTCAAAACATTTTTGTTGCAAGACATCTGTTCCCAGGGACTATGGAGAGACCGGTTTTGTCACAGGCTTGGAAGTCTGGGGAACTGCAGAGATGAGTGGGCGGACCGTGCTGGGCCTGGGAGCTGGATTCTTGAAAAAAAGGTGTGAAATTAATCAAGCCAAGATTTGGGTGAGCTGAATCCTGCTGCAGTTAGTTGTAGGCTGCTCAGGACCTGAAAATTGAGGAAACACCTCCAGACTTTAGACCAGGAAGCTACGGTTTCTAATACCAGCTGGTGCCTTCCTGGTTGTGTGACCTTGAGCAACTTACATAATGTCTCTGAGCCTCAGTTTCTTTGTCTGGAACATGGGTATAATAATAACTACCCCAAAGAGAATTCTGCTGTGAGAATGAAATGAGATTACAGGTGTCAAGCTCTGAGCACGTGACAGGCACTCAATACAGATTAGTTTTATCTCTGCGACCCTATTGGCCCAGCTGGAATACCCAGCCAATTGTGGGTATGTATGGCCCAGGCTATGGGTCTACACATGGAGACCTCAGAAAGTCACTTTGCTAGTTCCCCACCAGAGTGCTCCTGCCTCAGCAGAGAGGCTGTTTCTCCCACATTGACCCTTCCTGCTGCCACTGCAGAGTTTTGGCAGGAGGACGCTGGATTTGTGTTCAAACTACATGTAACCAGAGGCCTCAGTGCACTGAGGGCGATGATACAACAACAGACTACCCACTAAGACTGTCAGACGTCGTTAGTCTGCATCGCTGTTGTTACAGAACATAACGGTGACTTGCCACTGGTTACCCAGCTAGTTAGTCTCAGAGCCAGGATGAGAATCCAGGTCCCCTGACTCCTGAGTCCTGGCCAAGATGTGTAACACCTGCAGGAGGCCGTCAGCAAGACTTAGGATACTCCCAGAGGGCAAATCCATTTCCTTTTATAACCAAGACAGTCCATCAACTGTATCGTGACGGTGGTGGTTGATACAAAGGGTGAATTTTACTGCGTGTGAATTTTTAAAGAGAGGAGGAGAAAACTCCAATGTAGATTATCTTAATTACCAAGTGGCATTTAGAACTTTGTCTTCTCCTTGTTACAGAAAATATTTGGGTTTCTTGGGTGTCTTCATCATAGAACTGGCATCTTTTCTTTTTAATAGCAGTTTCGCTTTCCACTTTCCACTGCTCTTTCCCGTCCTCTCCCTCATCTCGGAGGCTGTGAGACAGGCAAGTGGCTGTTATCATCCCCTTTCTACAAGAGGTGTGAAAGTCACGTGGACCCAGACTTGAATTCCAGCTCTGCCACCGCCACCTGTGTGAGCTTGGGCATGTCGCTTCACCTCTCTGAACCTCACTTTCCTCAACTCTAAATGAGCGTGGCCACAGTACTTTTCTCATTAGGCTGCTGTGGTATTGGGTTTAACGTGGCATTTCCCAAACTTCCCTCATGATGAGAATCCTCTGGGTATTGTTACAAACACAGATTCTCGGGGCCCCGATCCAGAGTTACTGCACCAGCATTCCCAGGGGAAGTCCTGGCAGTCTGACAAGCCCCAGGGATCCTTATCAGGGAAATTTGGGAAACACTAGGTTGATTTTTAAAAAGCATTTATTGTTGTGTCTGGCACTGTGCAGCTAATACTTATTGAGCACTTACGTGGGTTTAATCTTTGGAATGAAGATAATAATGATTACTGGATAGGGTTAGAATGAAAAACAAGAAAAATAGTGTATAGAGCCCAGCAAACAGTGAGTTCTAAGTGTGTGTTGGTGTCCTCACGTCCTTGTCAGTCAGGACTCGTTCAGGATGAAATGGAATCATCCAGAAGTGACCTGGCTCTGCTTCCCTCCCTCCTGGCTTCACTCTCAGGCAGGTTCTGTCCACGGGATGTGCCTCCCCAACCCCAGGCCTCCATCCTCCCAGCCCAGCACCCACAGCAGGAAGTTCTCATTTTCCAAGTTCCAGGGACCAAGCCTCATTCCACCAACTTGGGTTCCAGGTCCTTCCTTGTACCAGTCACTGTGGTCAGGATTTGGAATACGCTAATTGGCCAGGTCTAAGTCACTTGCTTACCCTGGGAACAAGGATGGGGGTCGGCCCCTTTGAACTTGAGGAATAAAATTCAACCATGTGGTTGCTAGACCAAGAGAATCTGATGCTTGGCACGTGGCCCCACAGACATTCCTGGGACGGGCTCTCTAGTGCGCTCAGCTGGCAGCCTCCCGGTGCCCCATCAGGCCCGGGTCTTTCCTGTCTCTCCTCTGCTGGCACCTTCATGGCCAGCCTCAGACCTGGCCTATCTGTCCAACCTCTCCAGCCCTCTCCTTGGCCCGCTCATCCCCGGGCCCAGCCTGCTACAGGGGCCTGTCCAAGGGCTGGTCCAGGGACTTGTAGCTGCTGTTGTCCAAAGCTGCTTATTAGGGACCCACTGTGGGAATCCTTCCAACCACGAACAATGAGTTTCTGAACCAGGATAAAAACAGCCTTTGCAAGTCAGCAAATGAGACAAACTGAATTGCTCAACCACCCCCTTCCCTCAACGGCCTGGCACTTTTAACACAGCGGATAAGAACAAGGTCTCTGGTGTCAGAAAGACACACAGGTTTGAGGTCTGCCACTTCCTAGCTGGGGTAGTTGTCTTACTTCTCTGAGCCTCGGTTTCCTCTGTGAAGTCCATGAGGATTAGAGGAGGCAACGGCTATAAAGCACGTGACACAGCGTAGCTCGTACACAGGCCCCACGACTGTTCCTTCTCCAGGTACTGTCTGAGCCAGGAAACGCACAGCCCTTTCAGGGGTGGTCAGTGTCAGTATCGGGGAGCCAATTTTAAGAAGCGCTGGTGTATTCCGAAGCCACACAGGACACACCCCGTGCTGTGCCCTCCAGGCCGGGCTCCGTTCCTCCTGAAGACACGCCACCCCGCTGCCTTCTGCTGCTTATGACAGCCGACAGCCGGCCACCCCCAGCCACACAGGACAGCAGCATGGCAGGTGGTGCAGAAGCCCAGGACAGGGAGTCCCGGGTTTCAGGCTTGGCTGTCACTCCCTTGCAGTGTGACCCTGGGCACATGACTTGCCCTCCCTGGGCTTTGGTTTCCTCTTTTGTTAACTAAGAGTTGCACTGGGTGATTTTGAAGGGTTCGTCTCTCTCAAGGGCCTGTTCTATGGCATTTGCTGGCACAGTGAGTGGTGAAACCTCCCTCACCAGAGCTGTGATGGTCAAGGGCGAGGAGCTACTTCAACTTGTAAGGTGGTCTTGGACCGGGGAGTGGGGCAGGAGCAAGAGGCACTTGGTGTGAGGGCAGGAAGGCTGGCTCTGGAGTCAGACACACCCGGTCAATCCCTGAAAGTGACCTTCTTTCTGGCTGGATGACCTTGGGCAAGTTACCCTCTAAGCCACTCGAGTAACAAGGGTAATGACACCTACATAAGGTGGCTGTGATGATTCAGGAGGTTCAGGAGATGCTGCGTTTGAAGCACAGGGCCTGGCACATAGCAGGAGCTCAGTAAAGGCCAGCTCTTCCTTTCTCCCGCTCTTCTGACTGAGCTGCCTTCCTGTTCACCATCTGTAAGGTCAATGAAGCAGAAAAAGCCCTAGACAGGCCTGGGCTTCACGATGGTTCCACGTCTCCCAAGTTACTCAACCTGTTTCCCTCATCTGTAAAATGGGCATATGATCTTTCTTAAGGGTTGACGTGAATGTTTGGCATGACGGATACAGAAACGGTTCTCTTCCGAGGCCCATCAGCACTGACTCATTCATCATCTCTTTGATTTTATAGGATTTATTTCCATATCTATGTGAGTCAATTGATCCTTAAAGCCCCCAAGGAGAGAAGTTAGGGCCAGAAAACCTGAAGCCAGACCAGAGGTCTGTCAAGTTCACGCCCCTCCCACGTTCTTTCAGTAGCTCTGAGAGGCACAGAGCATGCCTGCCTCCTTCCTTCTCATAGCACAGCAAGTGGCCCGAGTCACCTCCCTGTCCTACACCTGGAGCCAGAGGCAGCTTGCCCCAAAGAGCAGTAGATGCCAGGGAATGGCTCAAGAGAGTGGGGCGGGTCACAGGCTCCCCTGGGAGCAGTTCACACTGCTGGAGTCACCTGATAACCATAAGACATTGCAAGGAATTTGGACTTGCTGTGGCATTCAAGGCTGTAAGGCTAAGAATAAATATATGTGTATATGTATAAACAACCACAGTAAATTGGTTTCACCCTTTTAGCAAACATAATGGAACCTCGTAGATGAGCCCTATATTAATAAATAACTTTTGGTCCAATGACTCTACTTCTAAGATGTTTTAAGAGTTTGTACTAAGAAATCCACACAAAGTATAAATAACTGTTCATGTAACAACATCCACTGTAGTGGTAAATCCATTTGGTTAGAATTAAACAAATCAGAATATAGTTAATGGACTACTATAAATAGATAGCCATTTAAGATACATGCTTTCAAAAACTACTTAGAGGTAGAGAGAAATGATTATACTAATGTTAAATAAAAAAGTAACAAAATAAAACACCATATGTAAACCTCTGGGTTTGTGAAATAACGTTTTATACATTCCTGAGTTTTCAAGCATACATTCTTTTCACAATATGAAAAACAAAACAATGAAAGATGTTTAAACAAGGTTCCAAGGTTGGTCCAACTTTTTGGTGATTGTTTGGGTGTTTGTTTAGTAACTCTTTTCATATCTTTATATCTTTCTTTTTTAATCAAGATACACTACTGAATCTTGCTTTGAGACCAAAAGTATCCAAACTTAGTATCACATTATATATCCTGTAAGAAAAGCTACTTTTTCCAGGTAACAAAAATGAAGCCTCCCCCTCACCGGTAGTTTGTCTAGAATGCATTTTAGATCAGGAGCCTGCTGGATTCAAAGAAGCCATCCCCAAAAAAATTGTATAAAAAGATTTATTGAAATTTATCAATGACAAACAGACATAAAACTCAAAAGTTTGGCTCTTCTGAGGGGCAGGAGAAAAACTGGTGCCGATGTTCTTTTGTACAGATGGAACATGGGTGAGGAATAACACATCACTTCTAAAGCAGTCCAGAAGAGGGACATGAAAGCAAACCTGTACATTCACTAGGAATTTGCAGTCATTTCAGATTTCCACTAGGTAAGAAAATACAATTTTGCGTTAGTTTTTCCGTGCTCGGGTATATGAAAAAAAAAACCCAGCCGACATGCAGCGACGTCTCCAGCGCTTAGGTTTATAAAAATGTTCTAAGCACAGAAGTACATGTGGAAGAATTCTCTCGTCATTTTTTGTAAAACAAAGCGTTCTAATATTTTACAGAACAAGATACGACTTTTTTTTCTTTCTTTTAAAGAGGTTTTAAGTTTGAGGGCTTGTTTCTTCTCTTTTCATTATAATTACCAAATCCATCCTACTTGTAACTCATAAGCCTGCCGTTTCCAGCTCTCTGGCTCACAAGCTCTCAAGAGTAACATATCAGAGTCCTCTTTGTCGAGTGAAGCCCACCACCATCTGTGAAGGGGGAAAAGGGATGAGAGACGGGGAATGTCCCCAAACAGTGCCAAAATACGCCTCTAGGTTGCTATTTACAAACCTGGGCGTTGGATGCCTCTAGCAGGCCCAAGAAAAGCAGAAACCACGTGAGCCAGAGCAAGAGTTAAAGATATGGCTGGTACTCAGCCCCTCCTGGGCTTTGAGTGACCAAACTGAGGCCAGCCATGGCTTTACAACCAACTCAAGAGACCTGGGAAATACCTGGAACTGTAGAACTCCAAACCATCCTCTTTGAGAGTAAGGAACAAATGCTCACTTGGCGTGTACTCAGCTATCGCATTTACAGGGACAAAAACCAGACACAAAGAAAAAGTAGGGGGAAAAATAAAGAGTGGCAGTAAAAATAGTACTTTATTCCACCCCCTCCCGCCCTCCCTCCCCCCGCAACCCCCAGTACACGTTTCCCCTCTCGTTCCCACAGCAATGTTACAATCAGAAAAAAATAAGTTTCGGGGGGCAGGATTTGGAGGGGGAGGAGGGGATATGGGTAAAAACAGTCAAATCACAATAGGAATTTTTCAAAATAGGTTATTCCACTTAGTCGTCATCTTCTCCCTCATCTTCAGGCTCTCGTTTTCGCTTCTGACCCCTTTCTTCTTCTGGAAGAGCAAAGAAAGGGCATTTAAGATTACATACTGATCCCACCTCTTAACTCAACCCACCCATCGAGAAACTAGGGGGCCACACAACTGGGAAGCTTTGCCACCCTTGGAAACTGAGGCGGGGTCTCTGCAAAGCCAGGGAGGCACCTGGAGCCTGGATTGGAGTATTTTGCCCTTGCCAGGGTCTCCAGAGTCTAAGCAATCGAACACCAAACTGGGGCCAAGCTAAGTGTAAAAAGGTTGCCATACCACCAAGATCTTCTTCATCTTCCTCATCATCTACTTCCCCGTCATTATAACCTTCTTCATCCTCCTAGGGGAACAAGAGACACCAGAGCATTAGAAAGGCCCCTGGCTTCGGGATGTGCTGAGGAAGCTTTTGTCCTTGACACTGAGCACAAAAGGTGGGGGTCACACTCCCCCCCGCCCCCCGAGCCCCTGAGGCTACCATCTTGGGATGAATGGACAGCAGAGGTTCTTAATCTATTTTGGATCAAGGACTCATTTGAGAAGCTGCAGAAAGCTTTGAACTCCTTCCCTTATCACATACAATATTCACAAACGATTTCAGGGGGCTGTGGATTCTACCCCGGGTTAAGAACTCCTGATCTGAAGTCCCTGCAAGGCAGGCAACTTTCCAGTCTGTCCTCTGAGGAGAACGAGTTCCCCAGGCAGACTCCCTGGCGTGTAAAGTAGGCCATCCTTTCTTGCATCTGTCCTCAATCTAGTTTTGGCTTCAAGGGAAGACCCCGGTTTCAGCAAATCCAGATTCTGCGGGCAAGTCCAACTTCCCCCTAACCAGCCCCTTCACCGTCTGGTGACCCTGGATCACCTGGGGTGGCTGGGGGGCGGGGGGAGACAAATTCAAGGCCCCCTGAGGACGTCGTGCCCAACTTGCTTGAGTTCCAGCAAGGAGTGCGACTTCCCCGTCGGCACGAGGCCCTGGGCTTTGCGCTGCTCCTGAAGGCTGGGCCCAGCTGCATCCCTGTGTGCTGGACCCCGCTCCTGGGGCAGCCGGCAGCCCACTGCTAAAAGAACTTGGTGACAGACTTCTTTTTGTCAAGGGGAACAATCTTTCATAATGTCACCAAGTAGTTCCCTCATTGGTCCATTTGCCAGGACCGTTTTTTGTGTGTATAAGTTCTCTCTTACGGGAAGCTGGAAACATGTGGATGGTCAATGAGATTACAAAAAGCCAAAACACAAAAACCTTAAACGTGTGTGCGATGGTTCTTGTGACAGGAAGGGCAAGATGACAATCTATTAGCCAACATGACTTACTGTCCCTGCCCTGGGGGGACTTGTTGTGGGGCTACTTGTTTTTCTAAGTCTTTATTGTTTAAAATACTTAAAATATTCTTTAGAGGTGAGGCTAGCAGCCCAGGTCCGGGGAGAAGAGAAACTCAACACAGAAGAGGACAGAAACCCAGCTCCTCTACCTGCCTCAGCCTGCTCCTCCCAAGCCCGGGCTGGGCTCTGCCTGAGCATTCTGCGTGGCAGGCGGATGTCTGCAATCTCCATCGAGGGAGACAGGAAACTGGGGGGGGGGGGGCGGGGCACAATAACACAGGCACCTCATCTGCGCTATTGTCACTTATTTAAACCTCTATAGTTCTAACTTTTGCGATCAGCAAGAGTTGATTGAGAATTCTGAACAAGCCATGGAAAATGACTCTGCTACAGAGAGACTCAGAACATCCAAACACAAAACCCAGCACACAGTGCCAGGGATGTGGAGGAGGGTGTAAACGCCTACAGTAAGTGGTCAGACGCTTACCCCTTGTCAGATACTGTCCTTAAGCATTTTACTTACATTTTATTTTATCTTAACAACCCAGTGAAAAAGGTATCATGGTCCCGATTTCATAGATGCGGAAATGGGCTCAGAAATGTCGAGCAAGCTGTCCAGAGACACAGCTAGCAAGTAGCAGGGGTGGGATTCTCCCCTCAGACACTTCACGGACCTTGTTATGAAAACTGTGAAGCAGCCAGTCTGTTAGGAGAACGGCCCACCCCGATGCACTAACTTCCACAGCGCGCAGGTGGCCCCGCTGCCGCTCTCCGATTTGGGACCAGCAGTCTTATTCCACTACCTCTCAGTTCAAGGCAGTCTTTGATTTCTCCCCAGCACAATGAATGTCTTAATTAACATATGAATGCAGAAGGCAGAAAATGGGGACATGGATTCTGTACTTCCTCACATAGTCCCTGCCCCCAGAACCCTCTTCCCCATTCCTAACCCAGCCTCCCCAGAGCTCGCTGCAAGTCTTGCCTTTCCCAACCCAGCCCAGGCAAAGGCTCTGAAAGGGACTCACTTCCCTGCCTGTGGAGGAGCGACTTCCCCAGCCACGGCCCTGGGCTGCCGGGGAGATCTCGGGGACATTTAGTGGGACTGCCTTCAAGGCAGCAGGGGACGGGAGGCTCAGGGAGATGGTGCCCCCACCCAGCCCAGACTCCTCACCTCCTCCTCTCCGCTCACGTCCTCCTCTTCACCTTCCTCCTCTTCATCCTCATCTTCCTCGTCTTCCACTACCTGAGCATCTTCATCATACTCTTCCTCTGTGCAATGGAGGCAGGGAACAAGAGAGCTGGTGTTGAGCTGGCTCCTCCCTCACACGGCACAGGCTCCGGGCTGATGGGCCTGGGGGGGCTTTCAGTGTGGGGCTCATGACCCTACCACGTCCACGTAAGCCCAGAGACTGACTGCTTCAACGCTCATGAACAGTGAGTGCCAATGCGATCAAACACATCCTAACGTGATTCAAAAGACAGGTCCCCCTCACAAGTTTCTGAAATGAAAGATGCCTTGTGGAGACCGAGACCACTGAGAAATTGTCAGATCAGAGGAAAAAGTTTCAGAGCCCAGGAAAGCTGGAAAGCGGATTCATTTAGAAAGAGCATTTAGGCCAAACTCCTCACTTTATTTTATTTTATTAGAGACAGGGTCGCACTCTGTCACCCAGGCTGGAGTGCAGTGGTACGATCATAGCTCACTGCAGCCTCCAATTCCTGGGCTCCAGTGATCCTCCCCCCTCAGCCTCCCAAGTAGCTAGGACTACAGGCACACACCACCACACCCCACTAATTTTTTTTTTTTTAAGAGATGGGGGAGGGGAGTCTCACTATGTTGCCCAGGTTGGTCTCAAACTCCTGAGCTCTCAAGTAATCCTCCCGCATCAGCCTCCCAAAGTGCTGGGATTACGGGTGTGAGCCACCACACCTGGCTCAAACTCCTCACTTGCAAGGTGAGAGACCTGAGGCACAAAGAGAACTGCCTTGCTGAAGGTCACGTATCAGTGGTAGAGCTGGGCCTAGGAACCTGGTCTCAGAACTGCCAGTTTTGGGTCCGTTCTGCTACATCACAAGATCCCTGACAAGGCAAACAGCGTCTTGCAAAATACTCCCAATCTAACACGGAAAAACAGAATCTTGTGTCTGAGTTAATCAGGCAAGTGTCTGAATTCTCGAGTTTACGCTGGGCATGAAGACCTGCAGGGAACCGGGCTGGGCTGGCAGGAAGGCAAGGTGGGGAGGCACCAGGAGGAGGTGCTTCCTCTTTTCCTTCTGCCCTTCCTGAAGGCCCTGACTGCTCCTTGCACTGCCAGGGAGCCCAACATGCCATTCTCTGTCCCCCATTTCTCAGCCCTCGGGGGCTCCTGAGCACCTGAGCCCACACCCCCAAGTGCCGGCCTGTGGTCCTGTGGGCTGCAGCCACCAGGGGGCCCCACAACCTCTCTGGCTCTGACCTCATCTCCACTACTGGCCACCCAGCTGGGAAAGGGGTCCCTCAGGCCACACCCCACCTTCCTCTATCCTTCCATCCCCCTCCCTGGGGGAGTAGCTAAGCCAGGGTCACATTACATAGAGACACTGCAGAACCTCATTCCCTGGGGGGCTTTGGAAAAGGGATAGAAATTAAAGTGAGGATCAGTCAGATGGTTTTAATGGAGTCACTATGCAGTTGCAGAGTCTCAGGGTGCTTCTCTGGGGCTTGTGCCCTATTCTCTCAGGGAAGTCAACCACTGAGACAGAGTAGGGACTTCGGTAAACAAAGCAGACAGCCCCACTCCCCTCCACGCCTTTGGGAAGAGGCAGCTGCTGGCCAGCTTTTGGCAGTGGGGTGGGGCCTCCCAACACCAGCCCACCCCCTTGGCTGAGCCCCTCAGCCCCGGCCCTCCCGCCGCCACCCACCATCCTCATCCTCCTCCTCGTCGTCCAGGCCCTCCACGTAGCCCTCGGCATCTGAGTCAGGGGCCTCCTTGTCGTCCCTGTCGTAGCCGTCAAGATATGTGAGTTGCGGGAGGAGCTTGAACACGTTTTCTCGGTAGTCGTTCAGGTTGGTTACCTCACAATTGAAAAGGTCTAAGCTCTTGAGGTTTTCTAACTTTTTCTGCAAGAGGAAAAATGAAATCAACGGTGAGTGATCTGTGGGAGGTGGGTGGCAGGTCGGGGAAACAACCCCAGGAAACACATGGGGGAACATGAGATGGTGTGGGCAGCCCAAGACTTGCAGGTGATAAGGAAATTGGGTTTGGGGGCCTCAGTATCTTCATCTGGAAAATGGGGAGTAGCACTTGAGGATCTTTAAAGCATTACCCAGCGTTAACGCACTGTTATTCTGCAATTACAGCTTTTGCCTTAATAGCAATCGGCTTGAAATTAACCCGGGGCTCTCGTGGTGCCTGCCCTGGGACTAAGGACCAACAGACTGACTCCTTCTACATCTGATAACAGGGATGACGATGGCAGTCAACACAGCACTTCATGTATTCAGGCAGTTTATCCTCACCACCCCTGTAAGGTACTAGTTCATTTTACAAATGAGGAAACGGAGGGCACAGAATTGGCATTTAACCAGGCAGCCCAGCTTCAGACCCTGCGCTTACTCTGCGAAATAGTACCTGTCCAAAAGGGTAAGAGGAAAACTGAAGGATCCAGATTCTGTCACGGTACTTAGCACCATGTGCCTTGTCAAAGCTTTACACCAGAGGGCTTCTACTCCATGTCAGCCCTGCTTGGTGGCTGAGGAAACTGAGGCCTAGGAAGTGAAGGGTCACACTGCTTGTAAGTAACAGAGCTGCACCTCAACTTCCCAGCTCACCCACCTTCAAGGTGCCAGATATAAAAAAGACTGTCCCAGGCTGAGTCTCTGTTCTGATGGGGGCCAGGTCTAACTGTGGAGTGAAGCCCCCACCCCTCGGGGTCAGTGGCAGGAGCTGCATTGCTCTCTCCAAGACCCTGAGATTAAGACCTAGGTCATTTTCCGCAGAGGGGCCCAGACACCCCCAACCAAAAGCAGCTTGCCACCCCCAGGAGGTGAGTGTAACACGTCACACTGGTAACCAGGGATGGGGAAGCTACTGAAACATGTGTGATCTGGGCAGGGGGAAGCTGGGAGTATGTGTGTGCATGTGTGTCTCTGTGTGTGATCTAACAGTGACTGAATCACAATGTTTTTCAAGGATGTTTTACACTCTGTCCCTATACCTCACCCATACATATACAGAACTACCTTCTTCCTTTCACAATGAAGTTACGAAATCAAGACTTTTAGGCAGATCAAAATAGTTTTGCTTTCTCCAAGGAGACCACAGAAGACATGAAAAGAAGTTCTATAGGAAGCATATTCCATTATTTGGCCCCACGTCACAGATGGCTTGGTAAGTTTGAGCTTGGAAAAGAAATGCCAGCTTCCTAATCTGTGCCCCTGGCCCACCAACAAGCCAAGCCCCTGAGCATCTGTGGAGAGCAAGGGGTGCCTTTCTGGACAAGACCCCTGCAGACCCAAACCACACTGAAGGCAAAATGTCCCCCCCGGCCTTTCCCTGATTCTAAGATGCCTTAGTTTATGAGGCAATTCTCATGTGTGTATTTACAACAGGTATGTTTACTTAATGTGACAGTATTTCTCTATTTCAAAAAGCTATTATTTAATCAATGACACATCTTACAGTTGATTTCTTTAAAACCAAAGGAACACAGTAATTTCAGATCCTGGTAACGTAGAAATTATTATTCTGACCATGACCTGGCCTTTTCTGGTTAGTAAATCAGTGAAGCTTGGGGTATGTTCAGCTCTCTGAGGTTGAGCAGGAGCCAGAAATGCTACCCAGGTCTCTAAGACCCTGGTCATCGTCATGCCAAGGACTGGTGGCCAGGGGCCACTCTTCTCCACACCATGTTGGGAAAGGCCTGCCTGCACGAGGCCCAGGCACCACGCAGCTGTCATCCCAGGACTGACCCATCTCCCACGGGTCACAGCCCAGTGACCCAAGAAGAAGACAGGAGTCCACCTCCAGGGTCAGCTTAATTCCCAATCGCTCCTCCCTCCCAGAGAGGGGCGGTAAGCCACGCCCTGAGCCTGGAGACACTACAGCTCAGGTTTCCAAAGCTGAGCAGGAACCATGTGTGGAAAAGCACAAGACCAGAAATTGAGACCAGGGTCCCACCCCTACCTTCACCGTGACTGCCCATTCTGGCTGTGTGACCTTGGCCAAGCTATTTAACTTCTCTGGGCCTCAGTTTCTCTATGGACTAAGCAGAAACAGCTCAATTCTATCTCATAGCACATAATGAATGTCAAAGGAATTAAGTGGAGAAAGGACAAATGCAAAAGTAGTGCTCCCTGATACAAACTCCTCCCCACCGCCCACCCCCACGGGGAGGATCCGCATGACTTACCAGTGGCTCTATTGTGCTGAGGTCTTTAATTTTGTTGCCACTTAAATTTAGATGTGTGAGGTTCGGACACTTTTCTGCCAATACTTCCAGGCCCCCTGAGATTCTGTTATCGCTTAGTTCAAGCTAAATGAGGCAGGGAGAGAAAAAGCAGAAAAGGCTTTCAAAAGGAAGGCCCTCCCCGGCAGGCCAGGAAGGCAGAGTAGCCCCAGGGCACTGCCTGGCTGGGTGCAAGCACCTGGCTTCACCTTCAATTACCTCCCTAAAGAAACAGACCCTCCTCCTCCCCACCCGCCCCCAGCACACACAGGTTCACACTCTATTTACCTTCTTAAGTTTGTTTAACTTTGGTAAGTTTGCGACTGAGGTGAGGCCTACGTTGATTGTACTTAAGAATTCCAGTTCTTCAAATTCATCTGTGAGGCCTTCGATTTTGCCTTCATTTGACCGACAGTTGTCCAGGACGAGTTCTTTCACCTGGAAAGGGAAGGACCTCGTGAATGGAAGGGTGGAGCGGGGCTGAGGTGTCAGCGAGCCATCCCAAGTCATCCTGCCCCTTCCCCGCTATGCTAAAAATGTCACTTCTCCTGCTCTTCTGATCGCTGTACTGCCAACAATCAAGGGATAGATTTGCCCATCCCGGATTCTTGCTTTTAGCAATACTGGGTGGGGGGAGCGCTGGGGAACAGAGCTGCAGAACCAGGGGCCATTCTAGACAGGGAGCTTGACCCGAAAGCTCTGCTGCCATTAGCGAGGTTGGTGGTCTCATTCCAACCCTATTCTCCCAAAATCCCATTGTAAAATAAAACGCCACAGTCCCCAGCTACAATGCTGTTAGGGACCTCTGGGCCTTGCCGCCACCCCAGTGTCCCAGCCTGAGCCCCTCTGGAGGCCAGCTACCCACTCCCTGTCCTCAGCCCCACCTTCCTCTCACCTCCACCTGCTTGTGCCCCTCTGCTTGCTGAGGGACCCCAGGACGCACACACCAGCCGGCTTTCACCCACTGGCCGGTGTGTGTCACCGCAGTAGGGCCTGGCCTGCCCCGTGGCAGGGGCAGTAGACGCCGGGCTCCTCCAACTCCCCATCTCTAGACCAGCACTGCCCGACAGAACTTCCCACAAGGATGGAAACATTCTGTACCATCCCAGAGAGGGGCCACTAGCCACATGTGGCCATGGAGTACTTGCATGTGGCTGGTGAGACTGAGGAACTAAGCTTTCAATTTTATTTGTTAATAATTTTAATTAATTTAACTGTAAAGAGACACAGGTGGTTGTTGTATTGGATGGCACGGCTCTAGGCTTTGCTCTTCAGGGTCCCGGGAATAGATGTGGAAGGAAAACGGAGACCCACAAACCTCGGATGGGCCCAGAATCAAACGCTGAAGTTGGCAAAATCCCAAAGTCTCTGGAGGCACCTCAGTGGCACTGTCTTGTTTCCCACTCAACTCTCTTACCCAGAATTGGGGTCCTAAATTCTTTATTTCTACTAAGGTAGAAAGAACTGGTAAAAAGCCACCCTCTCGTGAGGTCGTTAGAAGGCAGGCGTAGCTGAAGGCGATACTGCAGGCTACAGTGAGGGAGGGAGGAAGACAGGCCAACGGAAGTCTCAAGTCTCAGGCAGGAAATGACCCTGGGAGCCAGCAAGGGAGTGGGGGTGCCTGGCCCTCCAGTCAGTTATCTACCCTGCTCCAGAGCGCCCCAGCCGTTTGGGAAACCTGGCCTCCCGGGCCTGGAAGGCACCTTAGAGGTGATCCCTCCTGGCTGTACCCGATTGAAAGAGTCCCTTCAGCCCAGGACACAGCATCCCAGCCTGCCTGCCCGCTGTGGCTGCCAGGAGACACACACTGATGCCCACGGGACGTGCTGCCTCCCTCCCTGGGACTTCCACTCACAGACCCTCTTTTCTCACCAGTGGGTCACACAGTGTAAGCCAGTCCTTCTTCACAAAGTCCTGTGCTGCCCAAAGGGTGACCCCTGCCCCTAGAACCTTTTTTTCTCCTGGATAAGCAGAGGGGCCTTCTAACCAGTCCCTGTGCAGGGCTGTACCCACCCTCCTGAGCAGGCCAGCTTGCCCAGCTTCTTCTACAGGGCCCAGATGACCGGCCTGGCACAGGCTCCAGGTGCCCGTCCTACTCCAGCACCTCTGGGCCAGGTGGAAAATGGGGGGAAAAGGAGATGGAAACAGGGTCCACACCAGGCCTGGTATACCCCTCCTCAGTGTGCCCTTGCCACTGGGCAGAGCAGGGGAGCTCTGGGGCACATCTGGATCTCAGAGACCCGGGGGCCCCACAGCTGCCATGCCTAGGACAGCAGCATTGTGTGGCTTCCATCTGGCAGAGCACACAGCAGGGAGCAGCAGCCCTCTCCAGGAGCTAACGAGCTCTTAGTCTAGGTCGTGGCCACCAAGGCCCACTGTCCCGTTGGATCTGGGAAGGGGAAGTTCAGTCCTTTCCCACCCCCTCAGTCCCCCAAGAGGCCAGATGTCCAGGTCAGATCAAACCACCTTCTCAAGGTCGCTGACAAGAGCGCCTGGGAACAAACCCTGTGGGGCCTTCTGCCCTAGGGCAGGGAGACAGCCTAGAGCCAGGGAGCCAGGCCTTAGGGACCAGCCCAAATGAAGGGAGAGGAGCCGCGATGGGGGAGGGGAGCCATCTCCTTCATTTGCAGTAAACACTGGAAACACAAGGCCCCCAGTCTTCTCTAGTAACTGATTTCCTTGGAAGGCCCTGGGAATTCTTGAAGCTCCACCAAAGAAAGACAAATATGAGAAGAGATTCCAGTCTACCCTCAAAGACTGCAGACGTGGTTTTTCTAGACGGGTCAAGGGCTTCTCTTCTTACTGCCATGAGCCAAGGAGAGGAGGGCCTCCGTGAGGGGGGAGGCGGTGCTGGGAGTCAAGGGAATTCCTCCAGGAAGCCGGCCTCTTTCCTGGAGAGGCAGCGCTGCCTGCCGCCCCTGGCGGTAGCCTGCAGGAAGGCAGCCTGCAGGACGCCCGCTGCTGGGGCAGGCCACCTGGGGATTCTGCAGGGAGACACAGGTTTCGGAATGCTGACCGGGCCAGTCCCAGCGCCTGCCACCACACCCGCACTAGTGGCCACTCCCCTCAGGGACAATATGCAAGTTACCACTTTTAATTTTATTAAAAATAACCATCAGGTCTTTCTTGAGCACTCACTAGGCACACTCTAAGGGCCTCACACACTTTGATTTGATCCCCACAACCAACCCATGGGATATTCTCTCCACTGTGTAACACACCGGAATCACCTATCCTAAAATCCCAGGTCACGGTCATCAGTCATGAGAGGGTGTCTCCTACACCCGAGGTGGTTGGTGTTGGCCACAAGGTGAGGAGGGGCCCCTGAAGGCTTCTCTGACATCCCCAATGTAGGGCACAAGCTCTCCCAGAAAGAACCCCCACTCAATTCTGTAAGCTCTCTTGGCTGTGTTGGGGCTCAGAACACAATGCCCCCAAGCATGGCGCTGTGGCTGCCAAGTACTTTGAACTACAGGAGACTGGAAGGCCTTGGGGGCAGCCTCAGAAAGCAGCTCTCTCTGACCTTCTCCTCCTCCCCTGTCTCTTGCCCTCTCTCTCCAGGGAACTGCGTCATTTGAACCAGAATTCCTCTTCCCTAAGGCGGGTCACAGAAATGAGAACTCCTTGTCCCTCAAAGCAAGCCGTGAGGCTAGAAAGGTCACTCTCCCTCCAATACCCTCATTCCAGAGGGGTCCTGCCCCGCACCTGGGAGGAAGGACTGCCGCACAGAGAGGCCAAGAGGACCCTGAGCAGACAGGCCTTGCTGGGTCCCCCCGGCTGTTACCAGCAGATCACACCCCTCTGTCCGGTCACATTTCCACAGTACTGCACATTTTCTCTCAAACCTCAGCATAAAAATGGGCAGTTTTCCCTGGGTCTGTGGGTCTTCATTTCTGAAGGCTCCTGTGTCACAAAAAAACTCTCAGTAAATACATTTGTTATGTTTTTCTTTTGTTAACCTGTCTTTTATGTCAGCTGTGACCCTGATGACGGGCGAGGGAAAGGATCTCACCATTCCGCCCTTAAAACTATAACTGCTCCCTTTCAGCCCCTCTTCTAACTGTTCCACAGCGAGGTGGGTACCACTCCCTGAGGTCCCCGCCCTGGTTACACTTCCTTGGCAACCAAAGCACAGAAGCTAAGCCAGCCCTGGCTCGGATGACGCTGCAGAAGGGCCTGGGACCCTGCTCGTCCCCAAATAGCAAGAGGCTGTGTCCACTCCCTTGGGAAAGCCCCATGTTTCTAAGGGGGAGCGGGCTATCTCCGACATCCCCACTGTTTGTGCGTTTCCTTCCTGGCTGGTTTTGGCACCGTGTAGGGCACCACCAAACAGGAGAAGGAGGGGCCGGGCCTTAGGTCCTGAGGCTGCTGACATCACCAAAAACCCCAAACCGGGTGGGGGAAAAGCCTACTGCTTCATTCTGGGGGTGCTGTGCCACAATGGGGACAACAGGTGAGCTGGCTGGGAAGTGTCTGAAATGGACAGGACAAGGCAAAACAAAAACAGCAGCCCCACAGCCGGCCTGTGGAAGTCACGCATCCACCCCCCGCCTGCCTCCGAGGGCCACGCTTTCTTAGGGCTCCAGCTTCACAGCCTCAGACCATCCCTGAACTCTTGCTACAATACCAACCCACTTCCTCTGCACTTGGCTCCAACCCTTCCATCCCTTTTACATCAGGGTGTGTTCTGCTTGAGAAAGGGGAAAAAAAGGCCCACTTCCCCTGCCAAGTCCTGGGTGTGAGCGAAGTGCCAAGTTAAAATTAAACTGAAAATTTGTACTTTAGGTTTAGACTCTCTCCCAATGCCACTGGCCATTTAAAAATATCCGAACGTGGTTACTCTCCAGCTGAACAACTGGAATTACTCTCCTTGTACCGGAAGCTTTTCCAACGCCCTGAAGACCAACCCACGCAGGACCCGACGCTTCGGTCCTCAGTGTCAGCACCCAGGAGGGGAGATCTCAGTGGGGAGGTACTGAAGACCCCCAAGAAGTCAGACTGCCGGGGCTTCTGCATTTCCTGAAAAACTTGTCCCCAAAGCAAGGATTTGTCAGCCATTTCTCACCAATGGGTGCTGAAACTTCCACGATGAACGCACACACATTGTCACTATAAGGAACAACCCGCTGTTTGTTTCAAAACTGAAATCTTTACAAGTCTTTACAAGTCTCTCAAATGTGACCTTTCCTCTCCATTCCCAACGTTGCAGCCCTGGTCACCGTCACCTCAAGTCACTTTAAGCCTGCTTTAGCCTCCAAACTGGGTCCCTGTGACCTTGCTGGAAGTGGTCAGGAGGCAGCCGGGACCACAGGGGACAGGCCTTGACCTGGGGGCCGAATGCTCCCGGCTCTAGCCCCGGGCCTCAGGCTCCTGCCTCTGTGGAAAGGGGATGATGGTGTCTGTTTAACCTGCGAAGTACAAACTTGAGCCCAGAAAACATCCCTGGCTTCCCACTGCCTTGGGAAAAATTCAAGTTCCTAAACATGACCTCCAAGACTCTCCATTCTTAAGAGCTCCTTCTCCCTCCCTCCAACCTCAGCACTCCCCACCTCTCGCTCTTGCACTACAAATCTAGTTCAAGCCCCTCCCCAGGAAGCCACCCAACCCAGCTCTGTGCATCCCGGGGCACCAAGGGCAGCTGCTGCATGAATCATTTAATCGTGTATTAAGCATCCGATCCTCCTAGAGGTCAGGGACTGTCCTTCTCCGTAATCAGCCTAGCAGGGAGCGGACACCAGAGCAACTGCTTAACAAATGTCCTGTTTATTGTGCCAGGCACAACACTAGGTGCTGGAAGTGAAGAACTAAGTTGAGCTCTTACAGTTTCACGAATAAATCTGAAAGAACCCTACCTTTTATAAACAGCAATGTGTTTTAAAGGGTGTCTTGTGCCCCTCAGACAAGCCTAAGCCCCTGAGAGGCAGGCCGGCTTGCGCACACTCCTGCTGACCCGACAGTGCACTACAGAAGGGTCTCCAGCCCTCTCTACGCAGGGCGCTCCTGCGACATTGTTGGCTGAGGGGACACAGAAGAGATGGTGAGCCAAGGTTGGGGGCCTTGCCAGCAAGAGATGCGGTAGCTGGTGGGGAGGAGACAACAGCCAGTAAACAACTCCAGCCCAGTGTGCCAGGTAGCAGGACTGAGGTTGGGACAGAGTGCATTCTTCAAATGCCTCCAGACAGAACAGGCGCACTAAAGGCAGACAAGAGGGACCCAGGGAACAACCAAGAAAGGGGATGCATTGTACCAAAGCCAGGAGTGGCCATTTAACTCACAGGGTCCAGTATAAAAAGAAAAATGTAGGTCCCCTTGCTCAAAATCTATTAAGAATTCCAAGACGGTGACAACAGCACATTAAACCAAGTACATGTTGCACAGGTCACATGCCTGTGAAGCTGGCCCTGATCAAAAGGGACAGCCTGCACCTAGAATGGAACCATCTGAAGGACAGGACCAGAGAGAAGGAAGCTCAGAGTGAGAAGTGCTCTTTTTCCCCAGTATTTCCCGAGGCACTGTGGAACGGTGGACAGAAGGCAGGCTCTGGAGTCAGACACCTGGCTTGGGTTCAACTGTTGTCCCTACGAGCCCATCTCACCTCTCAGCGCTTCTGTTTCCTCTAGTGACTATAATGCCCATCACCTAGAGTCAGGTTAAATAAGAATGTACTCAGAGTGTCCCCAGCTTGGAGAAAGCCACTTGCCTTCCCCTTATATCCATAGCCATCTTTACTGTCGTGTCCAGTCAAGGTACAAGAATGAGAACAACATGCAGGGTAGCAGCTCTGAGTCACCTAAGCTGCCTGTGGGGTTTCTGATGGAAAATACAGGCCCTCTTAACCTGCTGGAGAACCAAAAATGGCAAGCTCAAAACATGCCCCTCTGGATTTTGTACCTACACCTTGTTTTGTTTTTTACGCCAACCTCGAGCCTTGATTTTCTTTTCCTTCACTGAGCAAGAATTCAATAAATACTTGTAGCTTTGGTTCCAACCTTGTCAGTCCCTAGCCAATTTAGTTTTCAGGTTCCAGTCTTTGCACAGAAGAGAAGACTCAAATCAAATTGACCCCGTGGTTTTTGGTGCTCATGGGTTTTAAATAGGTCAGCTTTTAAATGGGCCATCCCCTATCGCAGATCCCATTTCAGCTAGAAGGCCAAACTGTTTGAGACACCAAGGTTTTAGACCGGGGTGATGAATGCTTGTGATTTTCTTGTTTTAACCATAAAATCTATAGTTTTGCTTAACAGCAAGTGTGGCAAAATCTGCCCCCCTACCCCCCCAAAATTAGTCAAGTTCCATGGGGGAGAAGCCAAAGCTCTGGGAGAAAAGTTAGACACATAAAGAAACTAGAAGGGCCTTGGGGATCTTCTATGGCCAGTGGCTTTCTACATTTTACACCTTGGCTCAATGTACACATTTTGTGTGCGTGTATAGGCACACACAACTGAAACAAATCTTACCCTCACAATTACTTTTTTCTATTACTTAAAAAACATCACTACCCTGGATCAGAAATCACAATCCCAGCGGAAGACTGTGGAATTAACAGATCATCCACATAGCTTTCGAGTTTCAACTAAGAGGAGGCAATTTCACAGCCTCAATAGTAGCTAACATTCAGGTCTGCACACTTCTCAAAGATCTTTTTTTTTTTTTTGAGACAGGGTCTCGCTCTGTTGCCAGGCTGGAGTGCACTGGTCTCATCATAGCTCACAGCAACCTCAAACTGCTGGGCTCAAGAGATCCTCCTGTGTCAGCCTCCCAAGCAGCTGGGACTACAGGCATGTGCCATCACGCTGGCTAATTTTTCTGTTTTTTTGGTAGAGACAGGGTCTCACTCTTACTCAGGCTGGCCTCAAGGGGTCCTCCTGTCTCGGCCTCCCAGAGTGCCAGGATTACAGGCGTGAGTCACGGTGCCAGGCCTCAAAGATCTTTTAAAATCTTAACTAGGGCAGGGTCCCACGTTACTTTAAAAACAAACAAAAAAAATCTCCCCAAGAAAAAAGCATCTGTCTGATTTTTTTGTTGTTTCCTACAATAGAGCTCTGAAGGCAAGCATGGAGCACATGTCCCAGGGAAGTCGGTGACGCCAACCTTATTATTTTAGGGAGCCAAGGAACGCAAGCTGAGGCAAGCTGCAGCAGTAATTAAGCTGTCCGCCAGGCCCCAGCTCATAGGCTAAGCCGCTGGCGGGCGGGGGTGGGAGGGGGAAGCCCGCATTAACATAAACCCTGTGACTTGCTCCTGTACCGCCTGGAACTGGCTTCCTCTCTCCTCCTGCAGGTGTGAGGAGGACGTGGTTTCCGCTTCATCAAAGCAGAGGAGCAGGTTCCACTGCAGACGCTTCCTCCAGCCAGAAAGACAGACTCAAGGCAGTACCCTAAATGCCTGTGGTGGGGGCAGGACCCCGGCTTTGGGCTTGCCAAATGGCCTTTTTAGCAGGTGAATCCTTGATGGGCCACTCCCTGATGTTGTGCCTTTGTTTTCATCCCTATAAACTTCATTCCTACCTTCCAGCCAGTCTAGATTCTACTCCAAGAGTCTGTCAAGGACCTGTTGGTTCTACCTCCTACAGGAAGCCTTCCCTGATTGCCCAGCCCCTAGTCTAGTCCTGCCTGATTTAAGAGCATGTGTAGTGAAAGTGTTTGCAGGGCACCGGGAACTATTTTGGAGTCTGGAGGAGAGGTCTTGGATCTGACTTTGCTGGGGGTCAGGAGGAAGGAATGGGGAAAGGGAGATGAGGGCTTTGGAACCGGCAAGTGACATGATCAAGTGAAAACCTCACAAGCTCCATCTTCCAAATAGCTGCTCCCTTCCTACCTTCAGTGAGTGCCAGAAGACCAAAAGAGGCAGGAATTGGAAGTAGAATCCAACGAACATGCTTGTCCATGCAGGTGGTGTGTGAATTGTAACCAGGGAAGAGAAGGAAAGGGGACAAGAAGTGCTGCGGTGCAGGCAAAGGATGCTGCCAGGCACTCCAATGACCTGGGCTCTGGTCTCACTTTGCCATCAACTTGCTGTGTACCCTGGGGAAGTTACTGCCACTCTCTAGGTTTCTGCCGGTCCTCTAATCCACACATTGGACAACAGAGCCTGAGTACAGAAATAAAGTCCCTTCTATCTCCAAAATTTTGTGAGCCTATGAGTGTCCACTTCACAACCAAACTCAGTCACTGTTCCCCAAAGGAAGTGGGTGATTTCATGGGCCGAGGGGCCCAGGACTCATCACTGAGGGATGCAAGGGCTTTGGGACACATGGCAATGATCCCGGGTAATGAGTGAAATGGGAAAATCAATCCTCTAGTCTCTTAAAACACATCAATACCCCCAAAATATATATATCAATAACTAATAAATACATATGTACATGCAAATTTTAAGAAAACCACACACCAGGATCACAAAAACGGTCCCCAGAGGCCCTGGGTGCTGGGTTGCAAATGTGGGAGCCTGGCATCATCCCACCTGATGTCTGTCATCTCACAGGTCATCAGGGGGCCTCCAGTCTGCTCTGGGGGCTGGGGCAAGGACCAGGCACCTCAACTCATGGGGTGCCATTCCCAGCTCATCAATTCTGTGATTCACAATAAAAGCCACAGCTGCTCTCCATGATCTTATTAAAGAGCCACAGCACTGTACCCGAGCAACAGAAAAGCCATGAAGAGACCGAAGAGGACGGCCTAGAGTGCAAAGGGGGTGAATCCTGATCAATGTTCCTAAAAAGCTGCTTTGCACACATCACATCATGTCTCGTTACGCCCATGTCCAAAATCCTTTAATGGCCTTGGGGATCATGTGCAAATTCTGAGTAAGATCCCCAGGCCCCCATCCATCAGTGCTGCCTAGCGGACGCCCTTGCCTCCTCCAAGCCAGTCTGTCCCCACCTCACCCCTCTGCTAGCCTCCCTGATCTGCTGCAAAAACAGAGACCCCACCTGGTGCTGCATGTCAGTTTCCAAAGTGCTTCCCCTCGTAGACAGTAAGTATTCTACCCCTTCTGTCCCTCCCAGGGAACCTGCTCCTGTCCACCAGGGCCTTCTGAGAGATGCCGAATGGCCAGTGTTTCTTCCTCCTGTCTCTCGCCCAAATACCGAGTACCCTAGGCACCTTGCCCAGAGGGGCTAGCTTTCAGCAAGTGCTTGCTGCGGGGTCAAACTCAGCCTACAGGAGGGTCGGGGTGAGGGTGGGCAATGGCTCTGGAGAATAATCTGGTTTCCATTCACTTTCTAAGGCAAAGCACCCCACTAAAACCACTCTTAGGCAAACCAACTGTCCCAGATGACTGATTCAGTTGATTGTGGCTCCTGAAATCAGATTGGGAGATATAAGCCCAGCTGGGCTGAGATCACTTGTAGACTGCAGGAGCTGTCTACTGATGAAATCCCATTGGAGTCTCTGGGGCACAGCCCGGAGTCTCTGCCTTGGGGTCTAGTGTGCACTTTGACTGCTACCAACTCCCAGCGGACCCAGAGTGGAAGAACTGTCTGCAAAACAAAAGTTAATTCATTTCCCCAGTTTTACTACTCAGAGATCCATGAGCTGAAAAGTGAAAGCTTCTGTCTATTCTAGTTCCCAGCATAACCCACCTAAGACAACACCATGCCATTCAAACTTATAGGCTGAGATGCTTCCCACAGTCTTGGTGTGACCACCTACCCCATTTCCAGTTTGTTTTTTAAAAATGCTTCAAAGAACTAAAGGACCCTATCAATGCCATCCTTGGGGAACCACTATATCCAATCCAACTTCCCCAGCAATTGATGAAGCTGGGTGGAAACGAACCCAGTGACTCACTGAAGGCCACACAGTTAGCCTATTGTGGAATCAAATCACAGGCCATTCTTAGGACTCTAACTTAGGGCCCACACCCCAAAGTCACCGGCCTGTCTATAGTGAACTCCTTGAAGGAAGCAGAAACAAAGGCAGAAAATAAAAATAGCTGTCAGAAAAGAGCCCAGGCCTGAACCCAGCCTCAGCCTCCACGCATACCCCAGCAGGGCTGGAGGCACAGAAGAGGCAGGGAAGGCTAACTGGCCTCCGAGACAAAACCTCGACCTTGGCCTCCTTCCCTGCCACCTCTACCCAAAATGACAGCAGCATCAGCAGCGACGGCAGCAGAGTGAACGCCGCCTCGGCACTGAAGCCTGGTGTCCAACCACTAATGAGAAAGCGCTGATTTGGGCAGAAATGGGAACCAATCATGCAGAAGAACCTAAGGCTGGGGTCTAAAGTTTTTTCTACCCAAGGCCACAAAAACAAATTAGCCAAGGGTTACACACATAAGAAGCAATTTAATCTCAGTTCTTTCTTCCTTAGAAAAGTGTGAAATGTGCAACTTGCCTAAGTCTGTAAATTACATGTGTACGGTGAAAATATTGGTGATAAAAGTGCAAGAAATGCTAGATGTAAATGTTAGCTCCACATTTCTACTAACTGGAGGAGGGATAAATAATAGCAATGGAATGAGGGAGAGCAAGGAGTCAGGGGCTGCTGGGAGGAAGGGGAGAGGAGAGACAGAGACAAAAAAAGGGAAGAAAGGAGAAAGCCATAGGCTTGGAAGGCTTTGCTTAACTTCTAGTGTTCTATCCTCTTCACCTGGGTTATGGTAATAGAACTTTACACTTAATGTTTTTTTTAAAAAATACAGGTTAATTATTATACAGGTCTACAGCTGCTTTAATCTCAAAATGCTAAACAAAAGCCTCCAAAGAGTCAGGGCGGGACTAGATGACTAGAGAATGTAAAAAGGAACCTAATAGTTTTCATCAGAAGCTCATGAAGGAGGCCTCTGGCATGGTGGCCAACACAGACAAGGCCATCCAAGGCTGTGCTGAAACAAAGTAGAATGGGTTCCCTGGTCAGGGTCCTGAAACATTCTGCACCGACAGGACCAGACCTTGAGGTCCGAAACTTGAACAAACTTCAGGGTGAGAAGGCATCTGAAAACTGGGACACTGGAAGAACAACTGCAGGAACTAGCGATGTTTAGGCTGGAGGGTGGGGAGCCCGTGACTGCTCTCTCTCTCCAGGTACTTGAAGGAGTGTCATGTGCATCTATTCTGTGTTGCTCCACAGCGTGCAGGTAATTACAAAGAGGCAGTCTGCCACCCAGTGTAAAACATAAGACGGTCTTTAGATCATTACAGCTGTCCCATAAAAGAATGGGATGCTCGAAAACTTGTGAGCTCCCTGTCCCAGTAAGCCTATGAGCCAGAGACTGCTAAGTGGCCGTCCGCAAAGAGTTTCATACATAAACAGTGCTGGATGATTATTAAATGAATTAGTAATATTGTATGATGAAGCCCTGCAAAGAAAGCTGAGTCTTTTCACCTCCTAAAATGCTATGGTTTGATTCTTTCCTCTTAAAGAAGCATTACTTGCTTAGGTTACAGGCCCGGTTTACTCATTCAACAATCTTCAGGGAGTATCTATCGTATGCCACGCCAGGCACCACGCTAGGTGTTAGAGATACAGCCGTAAACAAAACTAGGTGCCTGCCCTCATGGGTTTACATTTTAGCTGGGGAGCCAGATAGTAAACCAATAAACGTACACACCTGTATATAATGTATATTAGTGCTACAAAGGAAAAAAGGAGAGAAAAGCAATAGTGACAAGGGACACTACTTTAGAAAGTGCTTTCAGCAGAGACTTGAGGCCAAGCGAACTGTGAAAAGCCTTCCAGGCAGAAGGACGGCCAGGGCGAAGACCCTGAGTGGGAAGCACAGGTAGAAATGAGCCTGATCTACACCCCTGGGAAATAGCCTATGGGAAAATGTTTTGATCACAAGTGTTTAGAGACACACGAGAAGTAATCGGAATATCTGATGTGGTTCCAGGCTTTACTACTTAGCAACTGTGTGGCTTTGGGCAAGACTTCACTGAGACTCAGTTTCCCCATCTATAAAATGGCAAGAAGAATCCCTACCAAGCCCACGTCTCCTCGGGACCCAGTGAGATAACGGGCATGTAAGTGCTTGAAAAGTCACACTGTCCTAGAGGTCCCTGGAGTTAATTTTATGAGCACGTTTCTTACCCAAGACCTCGCACCCCGGAGAGCAGACAGGGTGTTATGCAACTGAGCCCCCCACACTGCCTTGCACTTAGCTCTCAATAACTGTTTGCTGAACTGAAAAGCATTAAAAATAACCCGGGGAAAATGTTCTGCCGTTTCTTCTCCCTATTAAACTGTAGCACTTTGCCAGAATGCTCCAGAACAGTTTCTCTTCACCATGGTCCTTCACTTCAGGGGAAGAACCAACTGAGTCACATCAGGGCAGTGTGTTCAGGGGATAAACTTCCAGAACTGGAGACGGGAGTAAGTCCGGACTACTCCAGGGAGGGCTCCATGTTCTCTGTGCCACCTCGACCTTTCGGGCCAGGCCCGGCCGCCAACAGAAGGGACTGAGGACTACCCTGGCACAAGTCAGGGCCTCCTGGGAAAGCCCTTGAGAGCCAGAGGAATACACAATATCCACAACATTCCACTGCAGATGAAGAAGCTTTGCTCAAGTTCAGCTGCCTCACTATGCAGATGTGGAGACTGAAGCCCAGGTAAGTGGAATAGCTGGCGCAAGGTCACTTCTTGGATTTTTCCCTTTTCAATTTTTTGGCTAACACATCCATTCTCATGGTTTCAAAATCAAAAAAGTATAAGAAGATACACAATTCTCCCTCCCATCCCCTCTCGTCTGCTCGGTTACCTACCCCACCCACTAAGCATCCCTCCAGAGTGTTTACACACACACAAATTCAGGATCTTATTTTCCTCCCTTTTACTAAAAACTAGCATGTTATACTAATCTTTGCTCTGCCCTTTTTTTCATAGAGTTCGTTTATTTTCAACTATTTTCAACAGAGTACATTTATTTTCAACTATTTTCCATTGTGTGAATGTGCCATCATTTTTCTTAACAGTCCCTTGTTGATGAGTATTTGGGTTGCTTCCCATCTTTTGCTATTAAAAATAATTTTGCGATATAGATAAGCCTGCACGTGTCATTTGCATCCACCCAGCTTATTGATGAAAGCGCTGGAATCAGATCCTGCTTCTGACCCACAGGGTGGCACTCAAAGAGCCATGCAGTCCTACAATCTAATAGGCTCACCACCGTCTTCCTATGTGCACAAGTTAACCTCCTTTCATTCGATAAATACTACTTAGAACCTACCAAATGCCAGGCACACCACCAGACATACTGAAGACATACCAGGTGTCGGGGATACAATGATAAAGGTATTCTTGCCTTCTGTCCCCAGAGTATCCAGTCTGGAGGGACAAGCAAAAAGGACCATTATAACATATAGGGGCAATTCAGTGCCTCAGAAACCATCTGACCTTTCTGGGCCAGTATCCCTGTCTGGAAATGGGTGTCCACACATACAGCTCAGGGGTGTTCTAATGGATCAAAAAGGCAATGCTTGCCACATACCTGGAAAGCAAATCCCATGCAAGGCTTGCCATGGGTGCTCAATAAGGTGTACACCTCCTCTTGCCCCAGAGGAGTCTTGGTGAAGGCAAGGTCAGCGAGGCATTCCAGGCAAAAGGCACAGCATTGTCATGCCCATTCCACAACGAGCAATACTGTTTTCTTACAAGAGTCTGGAATATACTGACACTTATTTTTGAAGCAGCACCTAAGTCCCTAATTATGTCTTAGCCTGCTTTTTATTAAAGAACCATTTGCCCTTCTCCCACTTTCCAGACCCTCCTCGGTATGTCTGAGGCACCCTGGGTGTTTCTCAGCCGTGTGCACAAGCCCTTGAGTTTGGCATATGTCAGAGTCATAAGGGAAAACCCAGACACATTTCTTAAGGCCCTGGCACAGAGAGGCACGGGCAGGTACAAGGGAAGTTGATTTTACTGGGATATCACTGAAAGTGTAAAATAATCATTTAAATAGGAAAAATATAAGGAGAAAAGCCATTAAAGCTCACATTTATTTTCTTACTTTTATGTGCTGTATTGCACAAGAAAACATTTTTAAAAATCAGAAATTGTGGCATTATCTGTTTTGCTTTCCCAGGAACACGAAGGCAGGAGATTTTATGATAGAGAAGAGAAAGCAATGGCAGTCAGTGGTCTAGAGTATTTCCATGTTATCCCAAAGTAGCTCGGAGGGGGCAGGAGGTCAAAGCTGAGATTCCAGGTTAGATGAAGTGGCTTTGCACCTTGGGCTAGTTATTAACCTTTCTGAGCCTCAGTTCTCTCATCTGTTAGTGTGGGAATAATCCCAATCAGCTTGCAGCATTTCTGTATAGATCAAAGAAGAGTAAATACGGTGTCTGGCACATAGGTACTCAACAGGTAAAAACAAACAAAACACATATAAAAGATATTATGTTTTCCTCACTGTTTAGTAAAATGATGAAAATCTAGTGTCTTCCTTTCAGAAGCTCAAAGGAGAACACCAAGCATGAATTATCCAGCCCCCATAATACTGGGAGGCCGGGAGGCTGTTTTCCTAACAGGCTAATTAGCAAAGTCTTACTTCAACCAGTATCTCCTTTCAAATTTACACAAGATGCCTGCTTCTAGATGAAAACTATCAGCCAATTATGGCTCATCCTGGTCCTTGGGAGAGGTGGGTGGCCAGCCACCGTATTTGTGATCGCTGACTTAACTGGGGGCTTCTCTCCCCCATCCCCTGGGGGCCCTCTGAGTCCCGTTTCACTATCTTTGGTCAGAGGCATCAGTAGGGACTGGGATTATTCCCAGTCCACACAAAAAGCACCTGGACCCCCAAACCAGAGTGAGAGAGCCTGAAAGGTCCAGATGGAATCCAAAAAGTAGCAATGGGCTCCTCTAAGATAGAATACTGCTACTGCGGTGGCTCACACCTGTAATCCTAGCACTCTGGGAGGCCGAGGTGGGAGGACTGCTTGAGCTCAGGAGTTCGAGACCAGCCTGAGCAAGAGTGGGACCCCATCTCTATTTTCAATTAAAAAAAAAAAAAAAAAAGGAAAGAAAAAAACACTGCTATTTCAGAAAGACCAATGGAAATCCCATTCTGATAGACAGCGAGAGCCTGTGGTTACCAAAATTGGGCAGCATCTCTGCCTGGGCAGGAAAAGCCCAGCTTCAGGTAGTCAGCCCTCGCCTTGCCTGGAAGACTGATTGATAGTTACAGATGTGTTTAAATTTTCTACCCCCTCCCACACCAAGCCATAAATGAGAAAATAAATCTATTATTGTTAATAAATGCAATTTAGAAGTCCAAATCTCTCAAAGTGTGAGTCTTGAGGACAGTAAAACACACTCCAGGAGGAAAAGGCAGAGGGCCAGTGCCTGCAGCTGATGTGAGCAGAGCACTGGCCAGCTGCTACACTTTGTCCCTCTTTCGTATCATTTCATCTTTCCTACTAATCACTGCATGAGTTTGCACCTTAACCTTGTTGGGCCTTAGCTTGCTCACCTGGGCCTTACCTTGCTTATGGGGAAGATGACTTGTAAGGTACTTCTAGATCAGATAAGCCACAGTTCCGGCTCATGGGGTCAGAAGTCCAGTGTAGGTCACTCGAGTGTCTGCTCAAATGCCACCTCCTCAGAGAGGCCTTCCTGGACCACCCATCCCCTTTAACACAGCTTTATGTGTCTTCATGGCACCGTACCACACCAGCTGCCATGCCTTTGTCTGATGTCACTACTGACATCTCCCCCCATGGCTTGGAAGCCCCATGTGGGCAGCATAGGTTATATGCTTGTCTAGTTCACTGCTGTAGCTAGAATGCCTAGAACAGAGCGCCCAGTACACAGCAGGCATTCCTCAATGTGTGTGGAGTGAATGAAGGAATGAATGAGTTAGACAAGCCTAGGGGTCAACAAGAAACATGGGGATTCCAATGCTGTACCACCCTTTACCATCTGGGCAACTCTGGGTAAGCCATGTAACCCTTCTGCAATATTTCCTATTTGCAGAAACCACCCCATTTCCCTGATTAACATCAGACAGTAGCCGGCCAATGCTGCTCATCATCAGGGACATGTGTGGCCATAATAAGCCTCCTGGGGCTAACAAGTCATTTGCCTGATGCAAGTCTGGTTTCTGGAAGAGTGGGCACCTCTCAGACCAAGATCCACACCTCGCTGGAGTCTGCTACGGCCACCCATCAAACTCACACATTCTCACTTCCACATCTGACCTTGCCCTGCGGTTGCTCCTGACAATGGCCACACGCTGGCCACTGGAACTGACGGAAGGCTCCCACAGAGGCCAACTGCCTAAAGCAAGTACCCTTTTGGCATAAAGAGGGCAGCCAGCATTGCATTTCAGCTCCTGCCACCCCCGCCCCAAACAGCAGCCCTGGAGGGCTCTCCTCTAGAAGCCTCCCCAGAGCCACAGACCACACCTAAACGTACAGACACACCAGTACTCTTGACCAAGACACACAGAGGCATGTCTGCAACAGAGCTGCAAACTAGATGGGGGCTGAAAGGAGCAGAACCGCTCATTATGGCTGCAGGCCAAGCTCTGCAGACAGGCTTCATCAGGCCCACCAGAGACAGCTGGGGAGCTTTACAAAGTACATGCCTGCCCAGTCTTCCAAGGCCACATCCAGGGTACACCCAAATCTCCACAGGGAAGGGGAGACGTGCAGAAGTGGCAGGAATGCCCGGGTGGCTGTGATGGCCAGTTCCTGGCCCTCCATATGGAACAGGCCCCTGTGCCAAAACACACAGACCGTTCCCACAGGCAGCCAGGGGCAGGCTGCAGAGCCACATCTGCCATCATCGTGGAGCTTTCCTCTGTCCCGGCTGCAGGGGTCATGCTGGCTTCAAACACTCTCAATGCTGCCCTCTGGCAGGGGGACCAACAAAGAGAGGAGTCACAAACGCACACCCAAGAAAGTGCCACTGGAAATATCCCGGAGGAGAATTCTGCTGTGTGACCTGGAAGGAGGACTTTTACCTTTATGTCACCTGGGTGGACACAATTTGTTCCCTTTGCTCCAGTGAATCAAAGAGGACTTCCTGGAGAAGGGGGCCGTCTCAGGAGCTGTCCGAATGAAAGATAAAGGACTAGGAGAGCCTGACTCAGAGTTCTGCAGCCAGGAGGGGAGTCCAGAGGCAAGAGGGGCTGACGTCACAGAAGGACAAAGCCAGGCGAAGAGCCCCCACCTGAAGGGAGGCCCTGGGGCAGGGGACACGAGCAGCTTGGCTTGTAGCCCTCCAGTCTCACCTCCACAAAAACCTGGAGTGGGGAGCTCTGTCCTTCCCCTGGGCACCCCCTGCTCCAGCAGCTCCAGGTCCAAGAACTGCTTCCCACCACACACACCATCTCAGACACCGAGTAAGGGCCTTATTCGGAGGGCTGGCTCCACCCCCACCGCCCCTGTCCAAACAGCTCACGCAAGCCTGGGCGTTAGAGTCTAACCTTCAGGGTCTGTCTACAACACACACCTGCACAAACCATATTTCTCTCAGTTCTGACAACAACCCCTGCAAAGCAGGTATTAACATTACTGTTATTCACCATTTTACAGATGTGGCAACCCAGTCTCAAAGAGGGGACCCACCAAGCCCCTCAACCTACAGTCCTCAGGCACTGCACACTGCACCTGATTGCTTGGGCCAGGGGTGTCCTCCCTCTTACAAAAGGTCCACTGGCCTCCCCATCGTCTGGAGATGAAGGATGGGCCAAGTCCAGTCTTGATAAATAAGTCCCACTCGACACTCCCAGTAGCAGCCACACAAGATACATGTAAACAAAAAATGACAAGGCTGATGAACAGACCGTGGGTGTGTGGGAATTCCCCAGGGTGGAGGGCCATTGTGGGGACAGGCCAGAGTGGATCTCTGCACCCCAGCAGGTTAAATCCTGCATCCTCCTTTCCTTTTTCCTGTTTTCCTTGCTCTGTTCTCCTCTGGTTTCCATTTAGTTATTTCTTCCTCCCTGCTGGGAAGCTCTGCACCCTGCCACGATGGGGTGGTTCCCAACTGTGCTTCAGAGTCCCCTACAGAGCCTTCTAAAAATACATGGAGAGGGCACCACCCTGGGAGACTGATTCAGTAGCTGGGGCAGAGCCTGGGAATTTCTTCAGAGCCTCCTCCCGGTGGTTCTGACCCACAGCAGGCCTTGAAATCTTCTTTACTGATCACGCGCCTCCTTCCCTCCTGTGTGGTGTGCTCTACCACCCCAAGCCCAACCCCAACACAGGAACTAGGCAACACCACTCTCTGTAACCACGTCCCCCACGCCTCCCTGCCCAGGACACAGGGACTGAATTCAAGAAATAAAGTTTGCTACACAAATACTTAAGTGGTATTTACACAACTCCCCACCTGATTCTGGATGCTGGGCACACAGGCCATGTCAGGAAAGTGGGCTCCCCTCACCCCTCCCTTCCCAGCCACACCACTTGGGCTTGCTCGTGAGGCCATGGCTGAGGGGAGAGTTGGTTATGTAAGGTGGAGATGAGTCTCTCCCCTAGATCCACGGTTCCTGATGAAGTCTGAAAGCAATCCCTCTAAATTTACAATTACAGGTCCTTGCCTACACCCCACCACCCCCTACTCATGCACACGTGCACTGTTCTCATAACTTCTGCAGGAGGCAGCAAATCCAGAAAGCCATACCTGGACACTGCTGGCTGCAGAGAGTTCCAGCACAACTTTGCTGAAGGCTCACCCAGAAACAGGGCAGGCCTCTCTTCTAAGCTTCACGGTGCACCCCCCATCCCTGCTCTTCCAGCCTGCAGCAGCAGATCCTGCCTCACTTGTTCCCAGCCTGAAGATAAGTAGGAGAAAGCCACCCACGCACCCACTGGCCCCGAGTCTATGGCTGATGGAATCCTCTCACCATAGCCACTTCTTGATTTCTCAGGATATTTGCAGGGAGAACCCAGGGGTTTGCCTCTGTGGGACCCCAGGGATAACTGGAGGGGACTTTGGCAGATCTGTATACACAGCCTAACCAACCTGATATGTGGCAACGGAGCCTTGATTTGCTGGGGATCTCAGGCAAGCCAGTTTATCCACGGGGGACTGCGAATGTCTCCACCCCTACTCATCAAACACCTGGGCTGGGAAGATCTTAATAAGGAAATAGTATCTGGCAAGGTATGGGCATTTCTTTTACAGCATGACCTTTCGTAACTGAATTAAAAATAAAACAAGCAACTAATTAGAGCAGTGGTATAAGACTGCCCAAGACTATCCAATGGGATGTAGGAAAAAAATATCAGGACTCAGTATTTTTTAACTTATCCTTTTTAATTTATATTTTTGGCATTACATTTTATAATGTACATATCTATATGCAGTATATGTGAATAATCCATAACTACAAGGTAGACATACTGGGACTTAGGTTCAAATTTTTACTGATAAGGGATGCAAAAGTCAGAAAAATGGGCAGACCACTGAGCTGAGAAGGTGTATGTCACCTACCCAGAGGCAACTCAATCAGGAACTCACACCAACCTGGGGCGCAGGTGGGGGTTGGGGGAGAATCCGTGTTTCAGAGGCTTCATGCTCGGTTTATCAGACAGTGGGTGATGAAAGTGAAAAGAAGGTGTAAGTACCGCATGCCTTCACTCTATCAATACTTCTAGAATGGTTATCATGTGCCAAGCACAGTGCTGAGCTTTGAGGATACATAATGGTGAGCAAAAGCAGGTCCCTTAAAATATGCAGTGCACCCGCTATGCAGGGGGACAGATACTAATTAAATACTCATAATCTGGAATGTATAATTACAAACTGAAGCACTTTGAAGAAGTTCTTTAAGAGTTTTGTAACAAAAGAACCAGACCTAAACCTGAGGAAGGAGGATGAAGGAGACAGTAAAGATGATTAGATGCTAACCAGATGACGGTGGCAGTCACAGCATGGAGCAGGTTTGAGGGAATGAGAGGCAGCTGGTGAGGCCAGAGCAGAGAGAAGGGAGACAAACGACAGAAGAGAGGAAGAGGTCAGCAGTGGCTACACGACGCAGGACCCTGTTGGTCTTATTGAGGATTTTGGACTAAGAACAATGGTGAATTCTAGGTATGGGGTGACATGATTATATCTGTGTTTTGATAAGACCATCCTGGCTGAAGTTGGAAGCATGGCTTCCAGAGGACCAGACCAGGATGCAGGACATCAGCTGGCAAGCGACAGAGGCTATTTTAAATCGACAGGACTTGTGATGGATGGAAAGAGGATCACGAGTGTGTGTGTGGGAGGTCGGCAGAGCAGGGTACACAGGTCATGGGCTTTGTTCGGACTTGAGAGCAAGATGCTGTTAGGATACCCAGGTGGAGGTATCAGGCGGGTCTGGAGCTTAGCTAAGAGGTAAAAGTCAAATCCCAGGCAGCACAATGCACCTGCAGCTGTCAGTGAGGATGAGATTTCACAGGGAGGGAATACGGAAAGAGAGGGCCCAGGGCCCAGGCTCGACTGAGTCCATGTTTCATGGCTGCACACAGGAGAGCAAAAGGACACCAGAAACTGAGGAGTGACCAGAACCGGGGGAGATATACCAGAGCCAGGGAGAGCCAAGGGGGGGCATAGTTCACGAAGGTCAAGGATGCTGGGCACTGTGTCATGCAAGAGAAGAAATAAAGGCTTTTGGGATTCTCCGCACTATTTAGGAAACAAACCAGACTGAAGACAGCTGAGGAGTGAGAGAGGCGAGGGAACAGAGACGGTCACAGAAATTCAGGAAGTTAGAGTGTATGTAAAGAAGAGAGAGAGGGGCAGTAGGTACAGTACAGTGGGATACACGATCAGCCAAGGAGCCTTTCAGTTTGCTTCAGGAGGGGAGAAGCACCCTGAATTTGAGAAGAGTCCACATGAGAGGAGCGGCCAGGTGCCCAGGAGGAGAGAAGAACTGCAGGGAGGAATGGAAAAGACCCAAAGGGCCTCTGAGCTGGGAAGGAATTTAGGCGAGTCTGGTTGAGGAACTGCTTAGGAAACCAGGAGGTTTCAATTTTCTCTGTGAGGAGGACCTCCCAGCTGGGAGAGAAAGAGTGGAAGGTCAACGGGCAGCAGTTTGAGAAGTGGAGGTCTGAAACAGCTGCTGAGGACAGGGACAAAAGGAGCTGCCCAGGAGAGGGACGAGTCGTGACAATTACCTCAGTAGAAACTACCTAGAACCCAGTGCTGGGGCTGCCCCATGATGTTTAGATGTTACAGCTATTCCCAAATCTAGAAACACCACATTTACTATTGAAATTGCTTATAGGAAAAATAACTTCCAACAGTATGAATCTCCAGCTTCTAAACCTCTTTTCCCATGGAAAGAAATGTTACCTTTTCACATAATGTGCCTACTGGTAAGTTTTTTTCTTTCTGAGTGAATGCTAGCTATGGTGTTGTAGCAGAGCAGACCACAATGACAACAACAGCTAATGCTTACTGAGTGCTTGCTGTGTGCCAGACTGTGCGGTAGGTACCAGTACAACCTCATGTCACAGAGACCAAAGGGGAAAGCTCTGTGAGGTGAAGGGACATGCACGGCTGGAAGGGGGAAGGCAGGACACATCCTCAGGTGGTCTAGGTGGGAGACTCCGGGCCCATTCTTCTCTTCTCAGTGCTGGAGTGGCGGTGCCCCAGGCAACCAACCCCTCCACCGCCTCTCCATGTGCTGCACACAGAAGGATGGGGGCTGCGGACCCTGAGGGCACAGAGAAGGGGTCGGGGAGCACAGTTGGCGGAGGGCCACTGGCACAGCCAGGAACCAACCTTAGAAGGCACCTGTCTCGGGTAGGAAGTTAGGCTAATGATTCCTTATGCTGTGCAAAGGTTTAGAGCGAGAAAGAGCTGGACAGAAGGAGAGTGGCTTGAGACCATGAGCTGCGCTGGTTTAAAACAGGAGACATCACAATTGACCCTCAGTGGAGACTTCATAAAGCTACAAAAAGGCATCCTCTCAACCCCCCAAAACCAAACAGCAAAGTATCTGGGTACGAAGGTAACTTAATACCCACCTTTTAATGTCTTTCAAACATTAACAAGTAATGAAATCAATTTATGGGTCAAAACCAGCTAGCTTTCTTTTTAATGAATATTTAATAAAGTGTTTTACATGTAGTAAGGGAGCGAGCTGTCAGTTTTTTTGCATAACGTATGAATGTATGTACATACTGAGTAGTGGTGTAAAACACATTTCTTACAATTGGGATCAAAAAGTTTGAAAGCCACTGATCCAATTCAACACTCCCATTTTAGAGTGGAGAAAACAGAGGCCCAAAAAGGCCAAACAACTTGTCCAACATGGTTAACAGCAAAGCTGAGGACGGCATCCAAGTCTTTAATAGTTCTCTGGCAATTTCCTCACCAAACCGGAATCTCCAAAGGTAAATACCTCTGCGAAAAACAGCACTGACTTTAATCCACATTAGAGTAAATAATAGTAGAGTACGTAAGCCGCAGCCAGTTTTGGTAAAGGAAACGGTACACCAATGAATGCAGGGGGCAGCTGTGGTGCTAAAACAAAATAAATCCAAGGGAAAATAAGGGGGTTGTGGGGTGTGGCCCAGGAAACCGAGGACAGAGCTTGATGCAGTAGAATAAAGACATTTTATCTTATTTACAGACTCCGTATTAACAAGTATCATCAGGACAAACAGACCTACACAAGGAGGCTGCTGCCATGTCTGGGAAGGTGGCTCAGGGCTGTGGGTGCTTTGCTCATCCAGTTTCGACAAGTTTTATTAAATGAGAAGTTCTGAATAACAGATGCCTTCACAAATCGCCATCCCTGCCAGACTCCATCTCTTTAATGAAGACATCATTGTTGGGTATTCATCATTTGTCATATAATTCTATTTCAATGTGATACGAGATTCAGAATCAAGTCCATGTTTCTCTACTTGTCTGTGGGAGGAAGGCAATGGTGTTGGGGGGACTGGCGGAGGGCAGGTCCTAGGAGACTAGAGAACCAGCTAAAGCAGGGGGTGGACAGGCCAAAATAGGGGTTGGGGGAGGTGGCAGCAAACATCTCTAAGGGAGCACCCCCTCTCGACACCAGAATAATGAGCCTTCTCTTAAACCAAGTCAGAATTCAGGCCAGACAATTGGGCCAAGTTCATTCCACCAGGGCCCAGTCACTACTCAGAAACAAGCTCTCTGCTCCTTTCCTAAGTGACTGCACCAAGGTAGAGAGGGCAGGCACAATGGCAAGGGGACATCTGAAGAGGATCCTACACAGTCTCCGTAAAGGCTCACCACAGCTCCAAAGTTTTTATTTCAATGTGGTGTAATTAATTTGGACTGAAGCTCGAGGATGGCCAGCCCTAATATTACAAAGAAGGATGGCAGACTGTTTAAGTCTAGAGTTCGTCACCTCGAGAGGCTGGGTTTGTAGTTTGTTGTCATAGCACAGGCTGCCATTATAGGGAATAGGATTTGTCCCCTCGAATTTATCTCCTCCGCCTGGCCAATCTTATAACATTCCTTCCACTCACTAGCTCAGGCACAAGAGGCTAGAGGGGAAAATACGACCCTGAAACTCAAAGACATTTTGTTGCTGGTTCATTCCCCAGGAAATATGCACAGTTTAAGAGCAGCAGGCTGAAGCTAGAAATTCCAGGATTATCTGCAGTTTTCAGTGATCTATGCCCTGAGAGTCTGATGTTAGCTACTAGGTACACAGCTGCCCCACCTTATGTAGGCCTCAAAGCTCGAACCGTTATAGTTCAAAGCTCCTTCCCTCTACCTCTGAGAAGACATCTAGAATTTAAGAGTAACCACATAACTACAAGATACACAAAAATTTTTTGAAATATTCTGAGTATACAACATAAAGAATTTCAGGTGGCTACACAGAACTCCTCTAGAAAAGAGGAGTGCTCAATACTAAATGGCCAACAAAGACAATCTCTTTTCCTATGGAGGTTCTTAGATTAAGGTTGATTTCCACTAGGCGCCAATTAGTTAAAGGGCACGTACACAGTAGGACTTGGGAAGACCACATGCTAATATATGGCTTGCTTAAACAAAACACCAGATCCCAGGGGCCCTGCCTCCAATCTACTAAACCAAAGATTAGCAAACTTGTTCTGTAAAGGGGCAAGACAGCAAACTTTACCAAGAGGCAAAACTGAGAACACTACCTAGGCACTTTTATAACAAGAGAGAAAAGAGGCTGGGCCCGGTGGCTCACGCCTGTAATCCCAGCACCCTGGGTGGGAGGATTGCTTGAGCTCAGAAGTTTAAGACCAGCATGGGCAAGAGGGAGACACTGTCTCTACTAAAAAAATAGAAAAATTAGCTGGGCATCATGGCCCATCCCTATAGTCCCTGCCACTTGGGATGCTAAGGCAGAAAGATCACTGGAGCCCAGGAGTTTGAGGTTGCAGTGAGCTACCATGACACCACTGCACTCTTTAGCCAGGACAACAGAGCTAGGCAATGTCTCAAAAAAAAAAAAAAAAAAAAAAAAAGAGAGAGAGAGAGAGAAAAGACATTTCCACAATTCTTTTATTAATAAAATTCAAAATATATTGAGTACAATTTCTTTTTTGCAATGCAGGTCTGCTAGTGAGACGAGTAGAATTCTTTTGGAGGGGTAACATTTCACTTAATTGGGATTCAAAGTTAGTGTTCCATATAATCAAATTGATTGCAATGTTTATATATACAAATTATTCTTAACTCACGGGCTGTAAAAAACCAGGCAGCTCAGATGTAGTTTGGCAACCCCAGTGGTAAACCTATGTCCAGGGGCAGAGCCCAGGAATTTGCATTTTACATGCTCCCCAGGCAATTCTGGTAATGGGCTACGTGAGGGCCCCAATGGACTACACAATCCTCAGAGTTCCTACTGTCCACCAAAGGGGCCTCTGATTGTACAGCAGAACCCAGCTCTGCTGCTGCCAGTTGTTTGACCTCTCCAAACCTTAGATAATTCATCCTCACAATAGAGATATCGCACAACCCTTAAGGGGTTGTTGGGATGATTAAGTGAGACGATCCATGAGATGTGAGTAGTACGCTATATGTCCCAAATACTAAGACACGCCAATTTTGTTCAGTTTTTGGGCTATAGATGCAGACTGCGTAAGAGTGGCTCCTGCTTGTCTTCTCATTACCCAAAATGTGTCCCCCAGCACCTCAAAGGCCAGATTCACAGCCTAACCAGATGTGATGTGCCAAACCAAATTCAATGTATGGCTTTCCCCTTAAAATGGCAATCCACAGTGCCTCTGGTCCTAAACCACACCCCACCATCTTCAACCAGGGACTACCCAGGTCTTTATCACAATACCTTCAATTAACAGGAAACTCACTCCCTTCATAAGGTGGCACCACTCCAAAGTTGGAGAAGAAAAAGCTCTTCTCCACGTTGTCTTACAAAAAAAAGGTGCTTCAAGGGAGGCAATAGAGTGTAGAGGCAGAGTAGGCAGACTGGCTGTCTGAGACTGAATCCTGGTTCTGCCACTCATGAGTCATGTGCCTCAATTTCTTTACTTGTTATACGAAAATAATAATAGTACCTACTTCATAGTGCTGTTGTGGGGACTAAATTAACTGATATGTATAATCCACTTAGAAATGTGCCAGGCACAGCATGGATGCTATGTAAGCATTAGCTAATATTGTTGTTGTTGTTGTTGGTATTCTAAACCCGGGAGAAGCTCAAAGTCATGCCTTGCAGTGTATCTGCCTTGCAGCGTTATCTCCCTGAGAATAACACTATCACATACTGAGCACCTACTGAGGGCCAGATCAAACCAGTTTTGTTGCTACTTATTGATTAAATGGGATTATTGTTCGTTCCCATTTTACAAGTGAGGAAACCAAGCTTCAAAAAGGTAGGTTAAGTTAATCTGCCCAAGGTCACAAGGGTAGGTTAAACAAATCATCCTACCTCCTAGTGGCAAGGAGAATTCAAATCCACATCTGTGTAGTCCCAGAGCCCAGCTTCCCCATGGAGCCCCCCAGACTTCAAAACTACCATCCGCAGCAGCAGCACCCAGTAACAGAACTCAACTGACCGTGACTATACAGAACTCATGCTCAATTTTCTGCCTGTGAATTTCTGGTTGGCTTGCATAAACAGAAGTTAATATCATGCTACTTGAACCCAATTAGGCAGTAAGTCAGCCTGGAAAACATCATGCGATGTATTCCAAAGGTCAAGTAAAAGCTGGCTTCCAAGGCAGCCTTTGCTGGACATTGCCATGAAAGTTAGTCTCTATGTGGACACCAGAGTTCAACCAGTGAGGTGCTTAACCAGCACCTATATCGGCTTTTTAAAAGTCCCAGAGAGATAGACAGCAGCATCGGAGGACGCAACACGACAAATTTTCTGGCTCTTAAGTCAATAGCCAGAAGAAGACGGTTTACTTTTTACAAAAGCAAACTTTATTACCTCTCCTTTGGCTCAGGATCACATTTACTATTGTAGCTGCCTTCCCCCAGGCAAAAATAAAAGCGGAAAGGGCAGGAAAAGAGCGAGAAGGGCTTCTCTACCTCGCAGGGCGCCTGCAACACCCACCTGAAACGCGGAGCTCGACCTACCTTCCCGGAGAGCCCAGCCCAGGAGGGCGTTTCCCCAACACAACGACAACTCTTCCCTCCCGGGTAAGAGAGGCTGCTGTCCTAGGCTTCAGTGAGGGCCACTAGAGTCGCGTGTGCGACCCCCCTCCCCTAGCCAAAAAAAACCCTCTTGTTTAATTTTCCCCTCACCCTATCACTTCCGCCGAAGGAGCAAACACCACAGCGAACGGTTAGTCCTTAAGGCCACATTTAACTACGTCTAGAACGCCTGCAGGAGGAACAGCGAGATACCCGAGAGAAGGGCGGGGGAGGTAGGGAGCGCGATGGGGGGGGGGGGGAACACTTGCAAAGAGGATCGTCGTCCTCCCGGTGCAACAGCCGCCCTGACGCGCCAGCAAAGCCTCAGGCCGCTGGCGCGGGGTGAAAACCCCCATCGGGGCCCAGAGCACAACTGGGGGTCCCCGGAGCCGGCTCCCCCAGCCGCCTCCGCGCCGGAGGCCGTCGGGGCGATGGCGCAAGACTCCACTCCCCCCGCCCCCCACAGCGACAACAGCCACGGTGACAAAATGGCAGCCCGGCGCCCGGCAGTCGTGCCACAGGCGCGCAAGGGCCTCGGCGGCTGCCCCCGCCCCCCAATAACGCCACGGCGCCCTTCGGGCCCAGCCCCAGGCGGGCCTGGCCGTTAAAAATCGTAATAACAAATAAAACACCTGGAGCTCGAAACCAGCTCGGGAAAGCAAGAGGCCCGCCCGGCGGCGCCCGCGCCCCGGCCGGCGCGAAAGGCGCCCCCGCAGCCCGCCCGCACCCCGCGCCCCGCGCCGCATGGAGCCCGGAGCCCGCATTCCGAGCCCCGCGCACCGCGCCGGCCGCGCCGTGGGGGAGGGGCGGGGCGGGCTGCGAGAGACCCGGGAAACATGGCTGCTCGTCCTATTTCGGCGTCGCGGCGTGGCCACCAGCCCCCGGATCCGAGTTGGGAGAGGTTCTGAAGGTGGGTGTGTGGGGGTCCGGGGGAGCGCGGCGGGGAGGGGCGCAGGGGGCGCTCTCCCGGAGCTATTTGTCTTAAGAACGTTTTTTTAAAAATACAGTTCCTCCTCCCCCACCCCTTTTGTCCCTCTTTCGCTAGCTTTCTCCCCTCCCCCCCAATGTGCAGAAAGTGCCCCCTCCTCCGCCACCCGCGCCCCACCCCGCCTCAAGGCAGGGGGCAGGCGTGTGGGCCGGGAGACTCGGAGGCGAGGGGGCGAAGCGTGAGAAATCGCTCCCAGTTCGGCGCGGCGCGCGCCCCTCCCCCAGCACACTCGGGGAAGTTTAAAGAGCCGGTTCGACCCGCTTTCGATCTCGCTCCTAGTTGGCCAGCAGCGTTGACCGGGTTTGCCGGGCGAACCTCGCCTCCACAGCCGGCAGCCGCAACCCCGGCCCCTACTTGGCGCCCTTCCCCCTCCGCACAGGGGGCTTCCGGAAAGTACGCGGGAAGACCGGGCTCCGGCCCCCTCCCCCACCACCACACCCAGCCCCCAAATGGTCCGGCTCCGGGTCCAAGCCCCGACGAAACCCGCCAGGGAAAGCAAAAGCGCCCGCAAATTGTTCGCGGAAACTCCAGCCTCTCCGGCGGCACCCCTCCCCTCCGGCGGCCACCCCTCTCCCCGCCCTGCGCGCCATAAGGCACTCGCACGTCTACAATCCACAGCTGCGTTATGATGGGAAGGGGGAGACAAAAAGGATCTTGTTTTCAAAAGTCTCACTCAGGTTTGGGGGAGGAACTAGGGAAAGAGGAAGCAAGGCCTGCCTTCGCCAGGGATTCGGGTTTAACGGGCTGGAGGGGCGACAGGTCAGCGCACAGTGCTGCCCAAATCCCCAACTCTGTGGAACCCCAGCCACGGAGGCCTAGGGGTGTCCGCTCGCCCCCGGTCACCCCGGAGGGGCCGAGTGGGGAGTTGGCCGGCGTCTCCGCCCCAGACCCAGTGTCTCCACCGCTAAGCCGCCAACTCGCATAAAACACTCATGTTTGGAAGCGAGAGCGAGACAGAAATAAAAAAGAGCGTTCCAGTCACCCACCTCACCTTCCCCCTCCTCGGGTTGGGCTTTCGCCCGAGCCCCCCAATTCCCACCCGTGCAAGTTTCCTCCGGCCGTCTCCCGCCGCTGCCCAATCAATAACGGCGGCGAAGGCAAACTCCCATCGCGGAGCTGCGTGTTTGCCGTGCCCGCATAAACGCGGACCCAGCCAGTACCCACCACGAGCACCGGCTCTGGGCAGCTCGCGTCCTGACAAAGTTTCCCGTGCCCGTTTATCAACCGGGCGCCGAATGGCTGCCGGGGAGCCCACCCCTGAGAACGACGGGCCAGGGGTTCGAGCCGGGGGCGCCAGGGCCCGACGGCTGGCATCTTGGCGAGGCTGGAGGGAGCCGGGGCGAGGGGGACCGGGACGTAGCCTTCGGGCAACTTGCACTAGCGATCGCTCGAGGTGGGGAGGCGCGGGGATTATCTGTGTCTTTGCACGTTCGAAAATCCCTCCCCCTCCTTCTAATTTATCCTCCCTTCGAAGGAAAGGAAGAAACATCAGCATCTGGCCCGAAGGTGGGGTGGAAAGAGTGAGGGAGAGAGAGGAGGAGAGGCAGGGAGGCAGAGAAAGGGAGGGAGGGAGAGAAAGGGCGCGTTCACGAACACTACAAAGTTACAAATATGGCTCCCCCGTCTCTCGCCTCATCACTGCAAAGAAATGAAGACGCACTTTAAACTCGAGCCCTTCCCAACTCCGCGGCAGCCCCCTCCCCATGCGCTCTCCCCGGGGGCCTCGGCCCACATTTATCAGAAACTAAACCGGACTCGCGAAGCCCAAAACTTATTGTGTGTGCAAGCGAGCGAGCGAGAGAAAGGGAGGGGGGAGGCGCAGGAGGGGGGCGGGAAGGGGGATACATTTATAAAATATAAACCCCCTTTTTTGTTGTTAAATCCAGGAGGCAGCCCCTCTCCTCCTCCTCCCTCGTTAATCTTCCCCCCAGACGGAGTCACGGGAGCAGCGAGCTCCAAGGGTTATTTGCCTCGTTCTCTCCGACCCAAACGCGTGCGCCCGCTGGCCCCGATGGGTGCACACTCGCACGCACACTCTCGCACCCACACTCGCACACGCGGGGCACACGCACAGGTAGTCACACACCAAGGGCAGCGGCGGCGGCAGCCGGAACAGGCTCGGATGGCATTGCAACCCCCCAGCCCTGCAATTCATTTGCAGTCCGACCTCCAAACCCGCACCTCCCGGGCGACCCCCCTCAAAAAAAAGTGCCTCCCCCCAACGCGCACACACACACACAAAGTAGGAGAATGGACCGACAGAGATATTTTTGGCAAATGCTCACATCAGAGGGCGTCCTGTTCCGCAGCTCTAAATGAATCCGTTTGTCCATCTCCATCTCTCGCGCTCGCTCTCTGCAGAGGCTCCCGCGCCGGCGGAATTCAATCAATAAACCCCGAACCCACGGCCGCGCGTTTTAGGACTTTGAAGGCTCAACCAGCTCCGCTCGGTTCTCGAGCCCCCAGCACCCGCGGCGCACACTAACCTGATCACCGTGGAGGCGGGATCTGCGGCCCGCGGACGAGCGGCAGCAGCTTGAGCCAATCGCCGCCGAGGGTCTCCGGGCAACAGCCAATGGTGGCGGCGGCGGGGGGGGAAGGGACCAATAGATGGACTGCGCAGCCGGCCAGGGAGGCTCAGCCATTTGGTTGTGGTGCCGGAGACGGACCCCTTTAGATTTCGGGGCGGCTGAGGAGCGCGGCGGCAGCTCGGTGGCTGAGTGAGGGGGGTGGGCGGAATGGCGGGGGAAGGGAAGGTGACTGTGCCTCGAGGGCCGAGCAGCCTGGCCTCGCCAGCCCGCCGCCGCCTCTGCGTTCGGCCGGGGGCGGGGCCGCAGGTGCGTTATGCGAGGGGGAGGGGCGCGGCCGCAGGGGTCGGTTCGGGGTCCCCGCCGGGCCCACCGGGGCCTGCCCGCTCCGCACAACGGGGTTGCGGTAGGAGGCGAGTAGCGTGAGGTCTGGAGGCCGCGGGCTGCCGGGCGGGCAGGCCGATGAAAGGCCTGGAAAGAGGGGGAGGGGTCAAGGGTGCAGTGCGGGGGAGAGCCTCGTCATATTCTGGGTCCGGCAGGTCGAGCTGGAGGAGTGTAGCCCACCACCACCTCCGCCGCGGCCTCCAGTCCCCCGGCTGCGGCTCATAGCCAGCACGCCCCTTCCCCTCCCGCCTCGTCCAAGTCAGGCCGCTGCTATCGCCGCCCCTCGAATAAATAAGTAAATAAAAGCAAGATGCTTCCACCTTTGGATGAGTTACTGCGCGGTCTCGACCCTCCCCAAGAAGAGGCATTTCATTTTGCTGTCATATAAGGTCAGCTGGGGAAGAAGTGATCACCAAGAGGCACCGAGGATCTTATTTAGGCGATACATGAATGAGGACCATGGATTAAGAACTGTTGCTGGATATATAGAATATTAAAAAGTGGAAAAGGAGGGTGTTAATAACTCCTGGTTTTCTGGACCAAACATAATTTATGGGCTTTATAGACCTAGTGAAAAAGAACGGCGCACAGTTTATTCTAATCGTCCATCTGAGTCATTTGGTTCGATTTGGGTTGCCAAGGAAGCTCTAAGTGGAGCACTTTCTCCAGGTTTTTCGGTTTGCTTGTTTTGGGTATTTTTGAATCACATTAAGTTTTAAGAGACCTTAAAGCCCTGATTCCCACTGGTTTACCAACTTCTTATGGCTCTAAATTGGCTTCCTATGGCTGTTAATAGATCACGGGGGTGGTTGTCAACAAGGACAGATACATCTTTACCTTTCCACACAACTGTATTTCAGTGTCTATTTCTACATGTCTAAACTCTTACCCACATACCCTAAGGTAGTTTTTTTCTTTTTGGGTACATTGTGTTTATTTTTCAGAGACGTGGGTTCAAGGGAGATATAAATCAGTATGTATGTTGCAAATTTAAAATATTGTTGCATAGCACTAATACAGTTTCATTCTTAAACGTAAAGTTTAGGAGGAATTAAAAAGTGATAGAATGTAAATAAAACACATATAGAATGCTTACATTGGGGAAGAAGCTAGTAACTTTAATATTGCAACCTGATGGATTGCAAACGTAAAGTGCTGCAAAAAGCATTTCACTCAGTAGATTCTTTCAGATAAAATAATAAATGGAATGTGAAATCTGATGTTTACGCCTTAAGTAGCTGGGAAATGCAAAATAAAAATTAAAAGCCATTGTTTTATTTCATTTGAGTATAAATAGTATAATTTATTTGACTTGTTGACTTAGCTGACAAATGTGTCATCCTCAGATTTTGTTAATTTTATTGAAGCCTATTTCTGTAGTTGGAATTTATTCTTTTTGAATTGTATTGGCTTCCTTTTAAAACATGAACACCAAATTACCTGTCTTTTCCCATTGAGTCAGTTGTTATTTCTGGATATGGTATTTAAGGCTGTTTTCAAACAGAGTTCTTCATTACAAACAAGTCAATATGGTGTGTACAATTTATGTAACATAGGAGTCCTGAAGTTTATGTTCTCTTTGATGGTAAATGCTCATCTTCAATGTAAAATTTTAACCACAGTTAATACCACGTAGCTAGCAATGCGATATGAGACTGTTTCCAGAGGAGTAATCCTTTAAAAGCAAACCAATCAAATGCAGAGATGTGTCCCATCCAGCTCTGTTAAAAAGAAGCAAATAGCTCACTCCAGCATATAAGGACTGAAGATGAAGACTTTGAAGCTCAAACCCCCATCAAAGAAAGTATACAGAAACAAACTAAAATTAGAATTGAAAAAATCATGGCCTGATCACTAAATCAAAATATTAAATGTAACAGTTGGTTTTAGAAGCATCTTATACATTTTAATGAGAGCTTTTGTATTAGTGTTAGAAAATTGAAAGACAGCTTCACTGGATGTTACTCATTACAGAAGTTGAAATATCCAAAAAGCACATATAGCCAATGGAATACTTCCCATTTTCCCAACATACTTTGAAAGAAAAAAATTTCTCTAGCCAATGGAATACTTCCCATTTTCCCAACATACTTTGAAAGAAAAAAATTTCTCTTTTACAAATAGATTTATTTCATTTTATTTTATTTTTGAGACAGAATCTGTCACCTGGCTAGAGTGCAGTGGTGTCATCATAGCTCACTGGAACCTCAGACTCCTGGGCTGAAGCAATCCTCCTGTCTCAGCCTCCTGAGTAGCTGGTACTATAGCTGCGCATCACCATGTCTGGCTATTTTTTTCTGTTTTTGGTAGAGAAGAGGTTTCACTTTTGCTCTGGCTGGACTTGAACTCCTGACCTCAAGTGATCCTCCCGCCTCGGCCTCCCAGAGTGCTGGGAAAACAGGCATGAGCCGCCACGTGCCTGGTCTACAAGTAGATTTATTTGTAGTTCACTTGTAAGGAAATCTAAATATGATTTTGATCTTTTATTATCAAGAGGAAATAGGAATATAACACAGCTAAAGCTGACCCATTTGCCCCACATGACTCAACCAAATATTTAAAAAAATATATATATTACCCTTATATTCCTTGTTTTACAGGGTTGTTTCTTAAGTTACAGGGTTGTTTCTTAAGTTACATTTTATCGCACATTATAGTAAATAAATGCTCTGAATGGCTGTGCAATTCAGATAATAAGAAAAGAACCCCAATATCAAGGAATCTTGGCTGAATTGTGAAATAGAGTGGGAACAGGTGGAGTTCCTAACTACTGAGTGATTCTGCAATAGAAATTAGGTTATGAAAGATGTAGAATCTCTAACCTCTGGAACTGGGTTTGATTCACACTGAGAAGAATAAATGAGATACACAAAATTTGGCCCCCTAGAGAGAAAGACAGCCAAGGAAGGAAAGATATCTTCCTGCCTTCCAGAGTATTTTCCATCAAGAACCATTCCAAACAAATGAACAGCCTGTTTTGTTCTCAAAGATATATAAGAAATGGGTGTCCTTAGCCTCTTTTGATATCTATTGGAAAGTACTGTTTTATAAATACACACATGGTTGCTGCTGCCATTTAGCTCCTTTACCCTTGTTTGGGCTCTAAAGATGGAGATCCTTTGGTTAGCATCCTTTTTGAGTCAAACTAATGTATTCACAGTTCAACTTTTTGTTCCTCAGCTTTAATCACATGCACTGGAACCTCGCCATAGTACTTTTTTACCTACGTCATGGTTCTGCTTGGACCCCAAAGACAATGATATGGAAAAACTCCAGCCTAATTATATTCTCTTTTGTCTGTATATATAAATAGCTTTTAGAAATGTAGATTATTCTTTTGAAATCCATGGTAACAAATGTGAAGACTACTACATTTTGATTTGAATAACAAAATAATGTTGAGGCCTAAGTTCTAAAAAGTTAAATATTCCTAATATCTTTTGCTTATATAATAAAGCATTGAATGAATAATTTTTAAAAAGAAATATTTTTTAAAACATGATTGAATAGTTAAATATTCCTCATTTTCTTTTGCTAATAAAGCATTGGATGATTTTTAAATGTAATTTTTTAATCTTCACATATAAAATTTGGATCAGAAAAGAAAAATAAAAACATTTTTTTTTTAATTTTTAAAAAATTTTTTATCAATGGGTTGGTCATGGAGAAAAAGCACTGCATGAAAACAGTGATTATATGTGACTTTAAACATTAAACTAGTAAGCCCAGCAGGATGGTGAGTACCTAGTCCCAAGTGTGAGGGAGGCTGAGGCAGGAGGATCAGTTGAGCCAAGGAGTTTGAGACCAGCCTAGGCAACATAGTGAGACGCTATCTCTTAAAAAAAAAAAAAAAAAAAAAAAAAATTTAAACGAATAGTAGAAATCTTAAACTCCACTTAAAGATGGTTTATTTTGAAAAGGAAAAAAAAAAAAATTACCTGCACACTTGTTTGGAAATCACTAGAAATGTTGTGAATCCATTTCTTAAATATGTTTATTAAAGATAATTTGGGAGTACCAATCAGAGGAAAGTTTGCTTGCCATTCATCAGGAAGAAAACTAGAGCTATAAGCTCTTATTTTTAGTAAAAAATATGGCAGTAAAGGAAAGAAATAAATGCCTTAAAAGCAAATAATGGAATCAGGAGCTATAGAACAAAGACTGTGACTAAAGGCAATTTAGGTTGAAAAAAATAGAAATGCAATTAATTTAGAGTCTACTAATTTGTTTTAATCCTCCTGGGGTTGAAGTTTACCTTCGTGAAGAAAAGGGTACTAAGATCCATTATGGTATAAGAGGTAGAGATCAGACTTTCTAAGAAGTTTTAATATCTTTACTATTTGCAAATAGTATTTATAATTTTGAGCATACATAGTAAAATTGTCCTCTCAGATTCTCTGCTTTGTAATGGCAGTTATTATCTGTACCTCTAAGTAATGATCTATTTTTAAAAATGTATTCTACAACTCTTCTTGAATTAGAGATTAATTTAAAATGCAGTCTGAGAAATTAGTAAATTTTTAATTGTATTTCTAGTTGAAATATTGGGTCCTTTCAAGGGAGTATATGTGTACCCTAAACTTTCTCTGGAAATTCTGGACCTTAGCAACCTTAAGATAAAATTTTGAATTCGTTTGCACATGACCAAATGAGATAGCCATGTTAGGTGTTTGAGGCTTTTACCCAGCAGAGGAACACGTGTTTTATTCTTCTGGATTGATCTTCTGACCCAGTAATTTACCTGAATTATCTTATATGCCTTCTTGTGTAGGAGAATTATCACTTCTACATATATTTATGCAAAGGCAACTTGATGAAGTGTGATAAACCCTTTTTACTAGACTGGACCAACTCATCATGTCTGTGTTTGTGTGGAGAAGTAATGCTGAAGATGTCACAGAAGAGCAGGCAAATTCAGGATATAAGTGAGTGAAGATGTGTAACAGACATGTCAATTATGGTATCATAGCACTTTTATAATAGCAGAAGGAAGGAAAGAAAGAAAAGAGAAGAGGGGGAGAAAAGGAAAAAAGGAAGGGAAAGAAAGGAAGAAAGAAAAGAAAAGAGAAGAGATTCATATGCCCAGGAAAAAAGTCTGGCAGGGTATGTACCAAAAAATGTTTTTGAAAATTTTTTTAACAATGGCTCTGTATGAGTGATGAGGTTATAGTGAATTTTGGTTTGGGGGTGCTTTGTATTTTAAAAGTTTTTCAGTTGATAAGTAATTTTTGCAATAAGAAAAACAGTTATTTTTAACAGAAAATGTAGATGTAGTTGATAACTGGGATGTTTGTGCTAGTCAGAAGTTTTGGTTGAAGGCAACAGAAATTTACCCTGACCAATGCAAGCAGAAAGCAATTGTTACAAGGCCATCACAGAGCCAAAGCAGAACAAGGCCCAGGAAATGAGCAGGAAACAAGGGAAGCCGGGCAGCCTAAAGCACAGCCAAGATGACACTCTAGGTACTGTCTGCAGAGGACCCCACACCTCAGAAGTCATCTCTATGCTGTGGACTCTGCACCCCACCATGGCTGCAAATGATCTCTCAGCATCCTGCATTTTTGTGTCACTCCCTCGAAGTTCAAAGCCCTTGGCAGGAACATTTGCAGATGCCCCAGCTGTCAGGGAAAAAGATTATCTGCCCCCTTTAGCTTCCACAGTGGGATGTGTGACCCTGCCTCCTGTCTATTTTAGGATTCTGCCCAAACAAAGAGTATTCTGGTGCTAGGTGACCAAAGCTAAAAATCCACTAACATGTTCTAATACAATCATACTGTGAAAGTTTTCTAATGATCCACATTACCGGCATCTTAGCTCCTCTCCTGCTCACTACTGCTTACTGGGAAGAGACTGCATCACCTATTGAGGATCAATCTAAAGCAGAGCTAGTATCTGAAATCCTAATTTCCTTTCAGATGGTTCCCTATCCAAATCCTAAGTCAAAAGAAACAATATATTATTGTTGATGTCAATAAAAGACTTAAAGCAGAACTGATGATAACCTTAGAACTTTAAAAGAAATATCCCCAGTAGCGATATTTGATTTTAAATTACAAGGAATTTAGTCCTAAGGGATAATCTAAATATAGGAATGATCTACATGTTATATTTCATGCAGAGATAAATGCAGAGATCTGTAGATACCAAATGACATAAGATCTTGAGTAGTGATGGATTACTGCTAATGAGTTTCTATCTGCTACTCTAAGCACATGTCCAGGCTCAGGTGCAGAACTAAGCAGAAGGGTATGAGATTTGTAGTCAAAATCTATTAGAAGTAAGCAAGTGGTCACAGGCTAAGTAAGGGTTCCCAGCAGGATACTGTCACTTTAAGGACAATTTTGAAGAAAAAAACGATGATGGTGAAAGAAACGCAAAAACCACAAACAAATCAAAGAGGCATATGCTGCTATATTCCTGGGAACAAAGAGGAAGGTCGTCAAGAATGTGCTTGTAGAAAACATTAATACTGGAATATTGTCTTCTTTGCCATCGTTTCAGGTCAGTTAGCTTAGATTGCTTTTCAGCTAGAAAAAGCAAATAATACCCTTGCAAGGACTCTAAACAATGTTACAGGAATTCAACTGGTTTTCATTTCTATTAGAGCATGGTTTAACTGTGACATGAATAGAAGTTCCTTACAAATGCCAAGAACTTCTTTACAGAGAAGCAGTGCTGAAGATTCTGTTCACTGATAGACAAAGTGTTCTTCATGACCAAGTGTTATATTTATTAGACTTTAACTTTTCTCAGACGATTTAATGCAAATTATGGCAGACTACTAATTGTTCAACAAAATCCATTTCCTCTTCCTCCTGAACACAAAGCTTGACTATGCTTCCTAGATGCCCTTGCAGTTAGATGGGGTCATGTGACTGGGTTCTGGCCAGTTGAGGGTGAGTGGAAATGATGTTGCCACTTCAAGGCCTGACAGCACCAATGCATGCTGGCTGAGATGGAGGGACCTTAGCAGCCTCGTATTTATGCGGTGGAACCTCTCTCAGCCTGTGTCTCTTAGGAGAGCCATTCCACCAGCCTATTCACCTGCCTATCAAGAGATAAACTGTGCCCAAGATAGAAACTTTTATGGGCCTAGTCCATGAAAGGTTTGAGTCTGTTACTGTAGCCTATGCTAACTAATACACTAATAAAGTTTTTTTTTTTCAGTCTTAGTTTTCTATTTATTTATGATTTTGCAGATCAATTGTAAATTTGAATATTGTTGTATTTGCAGTGTATCTTTGAATTTACGGTTCAAAGTACCATACAATAGAGATAAAAGGATTACATTAAATATTAACAACAAGTACTTAATAAAGAAAAGAAATAACATGCAAATATCCCTCTTTCCCCCAAATTTAGTGCTTGGCTCATAATAGGCATAAAATAAATGTCTGGTGTCGCCTCAGTAAATGAGCCACCTCCCTTCCCAAGCTGCAGACTGACATTTGAGTTGCTCGTTGGGCATTTCCAAACAGCTGTCCTACAGAAACAACCACACAACATTTCCAAAACTAAAGTAATCTTCCCAGCCAGCCTCTGCCTACTCTGCCTCCACCACACTACCACTATCTTCCTGACTCCCCTGTTTTTATCAGTGGCATCCTTGGAATTGTGCTCTGTTGACTCCCATAGCCAAACGGTTACCTCGTCCTCTAATTTTTTAACTATCTTTCCTCCTTGGAGCCCCTCTTTGTACCGCTGTACCCAAGAGAGCTCCCTCATTTCTAAGTCTACCCTCTGTGGCAGTGGTTCCCAGGCTTCTGGTTTTCTCACCAGTAACATTTCAAAAAAGGGCCTGAGGACCAACATAGAATTTCCAACTTTTAATTTTTGCCAGATAAAAATATTCTTTAAAAAAACTATCATTTATTTTTCTATAGACTATTTTTAAAATGGTAATGTAGGGAGGACTCAGCTTGAGAATATAGGACAGTCCTTCAGAATATAGGACAGAATAGAATTAAATTCTGTTCCCATAAAATTTTATTTTATGAGAATTTGCTACATTGTCCAAGATCAGGTAGTTGGAAACTCTTGTTTAGACCAGCACTGGCCCTGTGGTCTGATACCGTCTTGTGTCTTGTGGCCAGATGCTCCTCTGATCGACAACAGCCTCTCTGGTTCCCTGTGTCCTGCTCTCCCCCACCTGGCCTTTAAGCTCGCAACGAGGAGACCCCACACTACCTTAACAGTGTTATTTCTAATTTCCAGGCAAATTAGACCCACTGTTATTCCCTCTTCTTTTCTATCTTTGACTATGTGATTCTTTCACCTTGTACACTCTATCCTTTCTTCTCCACCAGTCAAAATCATACCTAAAATTTAAGACCAAACTTGATGCCAGTTCCTCCGTGAAACCTTTGATGATCCATTCTACCTACACAACCAAAAGCTTTCCTCTCCTGGAACTTTCATAACACTATAAAGCGTAGCAAGTTGCCACTTACTTCCACATGCTGTTTCTTTACCCTTCCTACAAAATTCCAAAAATCCTTGAAGATAAGAAAAATGTTTGACTCATTTTTATTACCCCTTCATTATATTAATATAGATATTCAATATATATTTAATGACTAAATAAATTCTTTGAACATCATAGGCACCATACTTTAAAAAGTACTATTGAAACATTTAAGTTAATTTAATCTTCAATGTCAGGTAGCAATGTTCTATGAGGGAAACAGGGATTGCTACGTAACTTCTTTATTCTTTCCAACATGAGGGAAACAAAAATAAATTCTGGTTTCTATGACCATAACACAGAAGCTTTTCTACTATAACAGTTTTATTTTGGGCTCCTACCCAGGAATTGTCTTGTCTTTTATTTTAGGCTCCTACCCAGGAATTGAATTGTTTTAAGAGGCAATTTGCAGGAGAAATGGGAATTACAGATCTCCTTAATTCCAATCTAATTTTGTGTACATGCCAGTTTTAGTGAAGGTACTCATACACAGCTTTTATTCCTTTAGGTTTTGCATTCCTCAAGGGGCAAGATGGAATGGGATGACAAAGCTCATCTGTTTCACTCTTATTTAACATTGGAAGGAAATCTGAGCACTTGTACTTCAATGTTCTATCTTTGACCTGAGACATATTTTTTTCCTCTAGTGTTCTACTAATATGAAAATCAATATGTAAATTTTTTAGTTTTACTCCAATTATATGAATAATAGAAAAGTTAGCAAAGATTAAGTTGAGTATATTTTATTAAGCTATTAAGTGTTTTATGGAAGGCATGAAAATAAAAGACAGAACCCTACAAAAATATAGAATTTTCTTGGCTCTTAGCACTGGCCAGAAAATATTTAAATATATATATATACATATATATATAATTTTACATTTGTAATCTGAATTTTAGTGTGAGCATGTGGTAAGGTAAGAGGCTCTTTATGTTTAACCTTGCACTACAACTAGAGATGAGAAAAACATAATGGTTTCTTAAATTCATTCCTTTTAAAAAATAAATCTCTTGACTAGCTAGCATTGGACTCACCTTTCTGATGTAAACAATGGAAGCTAGACAAATTATGTAAAACAACAATGTACAGATGCTGGACAGCAACCAAGGCAGGATTATTACCCTTCAGAAAAGGGAAGCACATGAGGTCAAACTCACATTCATTCTAGCACAGAGATACAGAGCCCAAGCAGAGAGCAGCAGTGTCTCTGGGCAGAGAAAACAGAGATCAGAGCTTAGGCCTCCTAGCATAGTTGGATTTGGAGGATAAGATCACTTAGAGGAGGGAACTACAGAGAAGCCCTTAAAAATTACATATAAATTTCCCTCAAGTATTTGGCCCACTGTTAAGATTTGTATGTGCAAGGCAAGTCTCCAGGAGGTATAACAGAGAACAGTTTCTAGGAAGTTGAAAGCTAAACAGAGATTTCAGAGGTTACACAATAATGGGGATATGCTAGAGGCTAGGCTCAGCCGAATGTAGAATGTATAAACCTTAATGAATGGCTAGATACTTGTGGAGACTTTAGAAGGCCCACATCCTAGGATTATGGACTACAAACTACTAGTGTTACACAATAAGTGTGAAGGCTAACTTTACATAGACATTTGCTACTAGAACAAGATTCAGTATTCAGAAGAATATCACCTAGAGCCCATTCACTGTACTAACAACTACATCCAGCAGACAAAAAAAAAAAAAAAAATCAATCACCATGAAATAAAACAGTAATAAGAAGCAGACCCAGAGATGATTCACATATTGGAGTTAGCAGACAAGGACTTTAAAATAACTACCATTAGTATGTTTTAAAAAATTAGAGGAAAAGATAGATAAAATGGATGAAAAGATACAGTACTTCAACACAATTTGAATCTATGAGTGGAATCAAACGGACATTCTAGAAATGCGATTTAAAATATCTGAAATTAAGAACTATTTTAATGGTTATAGTACCAGTCCATATTCAAAAATAGTTATAGAAAAATATTTAAACTGAACACATAAGCAAAAAAATAATGGCAAAAAAATAGCAAAGTAAGAGAGAGATATGGGGTGCAGACAAAAGGTCTAACATACATGTAATTAGTATTACAGAAACTGAGGAGAGATAGGACATAAGCAATATTTGAAGAATAATAACTGAGAATTTTTCTATTCTAATGAATGATAAAGGTACAGATTTAAAAAGCCTCACAAACCTCAAGCAGGATAATAAAATCACACCTAAGCACAGCACAAATTTCTGAAAACCTTAGATAAAAAGAAAATCTTAAAAGCAGCCAGAGGAAAAAAGATACACTATCTCTGGGGGAATAACAATAAAGATAATAATTGATCTCTAACAAAAATCTGTGTATGGTGGAAGACAATGGGATAACTTTTTTTTTTTTTTTTTTAAAGAGATAGGGTCTTGCTCTATCACCCAGACTGGAGTGCAGTGGTGCAATCATAGCTTACTATAACCCCAAACTCCTGGGCTCAGGCAATCCTCCCACCTCATCATCCCGGGTCGCTGGGACTGCAGACATGCACCACCATGCCCAGCTAATTTTTTATTTTTATTTTTGTTTTTGTAGAGACAGGGGCTTGCTACATTGCCCAGGGTGGTCTCAAACTCCTGACTTCAAGCAATCCTCCTACTTTGGCCTCCCAAATTGTTGGGATTACAGGCATGAGCCACCATGCCCAGCCCTCAAATAACATCTTTAAAATGCTAAAAGGAAAACAAAATGAAACAAAACCTGTCAACCTAGAATTCTGTACAAAAAAAAAACCTTTAAATTTGAAAGTTAAAAAAAAAAAACAAACCTGTCCTCACACATTAAAGAACTGTGAAGTTGCACCCCTAGTGGTCTAACATGGTAAGTAATCCTGAAGTATTAATAGTTTATTCAGGTTGAAGAAAAATCACTAGACACCATCGTACTGATTAAATATAAAAGACTATTCACTTTTAAAACAACAATTATAATAAATATTTGTGGAGTTTATAATCTAGATAGAAAGTAAAATATATGAAATCAATAAAAATATATTTGTGAGGATAAATGGAGATAAACTGTTGTAAGATTCTTGCATTATTTGTGATAGTAACAGTCACACTGTAATACAAATACATTTTGTAAATTCTAGAATTAACTGCTAAAAGACTGACAGTCAAAGGAAAACAAAAAAGATAAAAAGAATATTAAAATACTTGATTAATAAAAAGCAGGCATGAAAAGAGGAAGAAAAGAACAGATGGGAAAAATAAAAAACAAATATTAATAGCAAGGTGGTAGACTTAATCCAAACTTAATTATTCCTTGATTAGAGTAAAGGTAAATGAACAAAACACTTGATTTAAAATCAGATTGTTGGAAAAAAATTTTTAAAAAGACCCAATTATATGCTTCTTACAAGATACAAAAATCTGAAAATACAAATAAGTTTAATGTGAGAGAATGGATCAAATATGTCATGCAAACAACTAATCAAAGAAAACTCACATGATTATATTAAGACCAGACAAAGTGGACTTTAATGCAAGAAGTATTACTCAAAATAAAGAGAGAAAATTTATACTGATAAAGGGGTCAATTCAACACAAAGCAATAACAATGTTAAATTTATATGCAACTAAGAACATAGCTCTAAAATATATAACGCAGCAGTTGAGAGAATAAAAGGATAAACAAATCCTTAGTTATATTTGGAGAATTCAACACAGTTTTCTTAGTAACATAGAATAAGCAGGAAACTAAATTAAAATATAGAATATTTAAACAATACTATCTACCAATTTTATCCTAATTAGTATTGATAGAATAGTACACCCAAGAAGTAAAGAATATACATTCTTTTTAAATGCATATGTAGCATTTGTCAAATAAAATATACTTCAGTTTATAAAGCAAGTCTCAACAAATTTCAAAAGTTTAAAATTATAAAGGGTATAATTCCAAATAAAATTTAGCAAATGGGATTTACTCTGGGGTGGCAAGAGCACTTTAACATTAGAAAATAAATCAGTGAAATTTGCCACAATAATTAAGTATAGGGGGAAAAACCCCATAGATTCAGAAAAAGCATTTGACAAAAGTAACTACCAGTTCATAATTAAAACATCTCAAACTAGGGAGAAAGGGAATATCCTCAATCTAATAAAGAGCATCTAAAAAAAATCATACAACTACCATTGCATTTAGTGGTGAAATACTGAATAATATTTACCTAAAATCAGGAAAAGGCAAAGATGTTCACTATCACCACTTCTATTTGGCATTGTATTGGCGGTCCTAGCCAGTGTGATAAAGCAAGAGAAAGAAATTGGTATACAGATTGAAAAAGAATGAAGCAAAAATGCCTTTACTGCAGACATGATTGTTTACATTGAAAATCTTAAAAAATCTATGAAAAAATACCAAAACTGAAAAATGACTTTAAGAACATTGCATGAGGCCAGGTGTGGTGGCTCACGCCTGTAATCTTAGCACTCTGGGAGGCTGAGGCAGGAGGATGGCTTGAGCTCAGGAGTTTGAGACCAGCCTGAGCAAGAGCAAGACCCCATCTCTATTAAAAAAAAAAAAATTGCATGATACAACATCAATATACAAAATCAACTGTATTTGTATATACTACCAACAAACAATTGAAAAATGAACTTTAAAAAATAACATTTACATTAGCATTCAAAAACATAAAATATTTGGGAATAAATTTGATAAAAGATCTGCAAGACATTTATACTCCAAACTGTAAAACATTGTAAAGAAATTTAACAAGGACCTAAATGAATGGAGTTATATAATGTTCATGGAATAGGGCACTTGATATTATTGAGGTAGCAATTTTCTCCAATTTGATCTATAGATTTAACATAATCTCAACCAAAATACCAAATGGCATTTTTTGTAGCAAATCAACAAGCTGATTCTAAAATTTATATAGAAATTCAAAGACCTAGAAAAAACAATCTTGAAAAAGAACAAAGTTGGAGGACTTATGCCACCTGGCTATAATGCTATAGTATTCAAATGCCGTGGAGTATTATTGTATTGATGGACTACAGATCAATGGAACAGAATAGAGTCCACAAATAAATCTCTATTATATGGTAATAGATTTTTGACAAAAGATCCAAGGTTATTCATCAGGAAGTGAAGATGTTTTCAACAAATAGTGTTGGAAAACTGGATATCTGTATGGAAAAAAAAGATCTTGACCTATGTCTCACAGCATACACAAACATTAATTTGTGATGGATTATGCACGTAAACATAAAATCTAAACCTTTAAAGCTTTTTTAGAAAAACATAAGAGAATACCTTTCTGAATTTGAGGTAGGCAAATATTTCAGATGGGACACAAAAAACACTAGCATAAATTTAAAAAGTTATAAATTGGATTTCATAAAAAAATCTCTGCTCATCAACACCATTAAGAAAATAAAAGGCAAGCCACAGTGTGTTTGAGAACATTCTCAATACATATATTTAAAAAAATATATATGTATATATATATATTGACATTTGAATCCAGATTATATGAGGAACTCCTACAAATCAAAAAGTCAAGAAGAACAAGTGGGCAAAAACCTCAAACAGACACTTGCAAAAGAAGATGTATAAATAGGTAATAAGAACATGCCACAAGATGGAGATTTGGTGGGGGTAGAAGATAGAGCCATGATAGGTTAGAATAGTGTATCCAAGGCTGAGCAGGGTGAGGAAAGCATCCCCACAGTGGGAAGTCCTGGTATGGGTGCCAGAGCCTGAGTAACATGAGGAGACCAACCACATGGGAGGCAGCCATGCATGGCAGATCACAAGTCTAGCAGAGAGAGGAGGGCAGTCATGTCCAGGGACAGTCCAACATGGCATATTAGAGCATGAGCCCCAGGGTAAGATGGGTGCCCACATAGGGGGCAGCCAGTGTTAGATGTCAGAACCTGAGCTGGGAGAGCAGAGTTCATATGGGAGGTAGCCCAACCTGGGGAGTTAGAGCCTGAGCTGGATGAGAAAAGTATCAATGGGAGGATGGTCCAGCATGGGGAGTCAGAGCCTAAGTGGAATAAGGAGGGCATTGGTGGTGGGGAAACCCAAAGAAGATTTCAGAATCTGAGCAAGGTGAGCAGGGTGTTCTGTAGGAGGGATGACCTAGAGTGGAGTGTCCCAGAGCGAGTGAGCATGGTGAGGAGGATGACCACGTTGGGGAGGAGTTGGCAGTGAACATGGGAGACTGGATGCATTCAGCATATTGATTAAATAATATATATACTAAGGATAACACATGTCAGAGTAAGGAGCTACAAATATGGAAAGGGAGAAAACTAAAGTGAACCCTATGGTATTGGATTGGAATTAGAAATATTGGTGTAGACTCATGGTTTTCAATACATGTAGACAGGTATAGAAATAAAGACAGATGTAAATGTATGTGTTTGGGGTATGTGTGTGTGTGTCCCTCCATACATGCCCTCATTTTGTCTTGAGAGAGGCCCTGGAAGCAGTGATGTGGCAATAACAATGAGCACACTAAATGCCTAAATCTTGGTTTCTAAATACCATTTTCCACTAAAAGAAATGAGGGCTTCTTGGAGAAATGGCTGGTTTCCAGGCAAGGGCAGGAAAAGTACAAGTGATTCTGGATATTCTTATTCTAGAAAGCCAGATATTTTGTTCCAAGAATGATAAGGACATGTCAAAAGGATACAGAAGCCAGATTGCAGGGCTAAATCTGGTACACTCTTAGTATCAAAATAATTGACAGGTTATGACCCACCAAAGAATATAGGAAATCACAAGTTCATACAGATATACATTAATAAATGAACAAATTAGAAGGTGAGAAGAAACAGAATGGTTACCTAATCTCAAAGTACCTGCCCAGTGACTTCATAGTGTAGATGCCTTGCAAACACCTCCTTATTCAAGTGATCAGTGAACACCATTAGTAAGGGGAAAATTAAAGTCAGGTGCCTTCTATGATAATCTTGCCAAATATGCATAACCTGAATGTAATTATGAAAAGATATAGACAACCCCAAATTTGGGGCTGTTCTACAATATGATTAACCTGTAAACTTCAAAAGTAGCAAGGTCCTGAAAGTCAAGGAAACCTGTACGTAGTTCCAACTTGATGGCAACTAAAGAAATTTGACAACTACATGCAGTATATAATTTTTGAACTGTATTCTTTTACTAGAAGGAACATTATTGGGAACATTGTTAAAGCTTGAGTAGAGTCTGAGAATTAGATGGTTGTATGTACCAATATTAATTTCCTAATTTGATGGTTGTATTGTGGTTATGTAGGAGAATGTCCTTGTTTGTATAAAATACACACTAAAGAATTAGGGGGATATGGGGCATCAGGTTGGCAACATATTCTAAAATGGTTTGGGGAAAAAAAGTTTTTTGTATTGTACTTGCAACTTTCTCTGAATTTGTGATTATTCCAAAGAAATTAAAACTATTAAAATCATCATCACACACACACAAGATAATACTAAGTGTTGGTGAAGATGTGGAGCTGCTGTCCCACACTGTTGGAGGGGGGGTTAAGTGGTATAACCCCTTTGGAAAATGTGTTTCAGTTTCTCATAAAGTTATACCTACCCTATGGCCCGGTAATTCCACTCCTAGAAATGTCCACAGAAGTGCTTGTATGTTCTTAGCAGATTTATTCAACATAGCTGCAAACTGCAAAGAAGCTAAATGTTCTTTTTAAATAAGTGAATGGATAAATATTAATAAATTGTGGTTTATCCATACAATGGAATACTATTTAGCAATAAGTAGGAATGAACTGCAAATACACAGAACGATATGGATGAATCTCAAAAGCATTATGTTGAGTGAAAGAAGTCAGACACAGATGAGTTTATACTTACAATTCCGTTTATATGAAGTTCAAGGACAGTCAAAACTAAATTATAATGATTGAAATTAGAATAATTGTTGTTTTGGGGGAAATGGGGGTTGACTGGAAAGGAGTAGGAGGAGACTTTCTAGGTGCAGAAATGTTTTTTATTTTGATCCGGTGGTGGTATATATTTGTCAAAACTCATTGAACTGTACACTTAAAATCTATGGGTATTATTTTTGTAAAATGCATTTCAATTTTAAAAGCTATATTTTAAAATAATTCACTAAATAATCAGCAATGGTTATCTCTAGGGGGGAGGATTCTTTCACTTTCCATATTATGTATTTCTGAGATTTTGAACTTTTTTCAACAAGCATGTCTTAGCTATTCAAAAGAGTCTTAAAAAAATAGAACAGCCACACTGAGGATCTAAAAATATTAAATTACATGAAGGTAGGATTTGTCCAAAGGGTGCTCAAGCAACTAGTTATTTTGAGGAAACAATAAATTAGATCTTCTTTTAACGTACACCAAAAAGCGTTTAAGTGAGTCAAAGAGTTAGTACATAAAATCAAGTCATAAATTTTACAACAGAAAATAGAGGTCAACATTTATCTGATACCAGAATGGCAAAGAAATTTTCTAGGATTAAAAGCAATGTTAGGGACTCTAAAGGGATAGTTTTTGCTGCATGAGAGTGTTCAAATATATAATAACATAGAAACAATTAAATGCAGTAGGAAGTGTGGGGTGGGGGGTGGGGGATTTACAAAAGCATAACAACATTTGACAGGTTTGCAGCCAAAAGATGTAAATTCTAGAGAGGGAGAAACGATAGAAAGATGAAATAATGGAAGGAAGGGAGGGAGGAAAGTAAGAAAGGAGAGATGGCGAAAGAGAGAAAAAAAGGAAGGAAGGAAAAGATAACAGAGGAAAAGAAAAGAATGAAGGGAAGGGAAAAGAGTTAAGAAGGAAGGAAGGGAGGGAGAGAAAACAAATGGTTAATCAACAGGTGAATGAAAAGCAAACCTGAATTTTAAAACCTAAGTTGTACTTATCAAATTAGCAAGCATTATTGATAAATGATAGTGCTTGATGGCGGCCATGGAGTGGCCAAACCAATGCTTGCTCAATTCATGTAGGAGTATAAATTGTTACACTTCTGAAACCCGAGCCAGCCACGTATGTTGATAATCTTTAATATCTATGTTTTTTGAACCAGAAATATCACTTTAAAAAAATCTATTTAAAGGAAATAATAAAAAATGTCCCTCTTTTCAGAATTATTTTTAATAGCCAAAATAATAAAAATAACCTAAATGTCAATATTATGGGACTAATTCTTAAATTATGGGACATTCGTTAGATAGATTATTATTCTACCATGAAATGGTATTTACAAAAGAGTTTTTAATAGCATGCTTTGAAAAGAATGCACATGGTAGACGAAGGATAGGAAGGCTGAACTCATCGGGCTCTGAAATAGAAACTTCCCGGTGGTGAAAACACAGTGACTCTGGACACGCCACAGTTTTGTTCTCCTGGATTGTATTTCCAGTATGGTCCCCGCCCCCCTACACATGTGCATTATGCGGGGTCTGTTCAGGAAAACACAAGCCATTCTCTGCGCTCGGGGTGGAGGGTTAGTGTACAGGGCATCGGGGGCTCACAGGCTGTCGCCGAGCGGGTGGCGCGAGTCAGGGCAGCCGCTGCGAGGATGGGAGTGGACGCCGAAGGTGTCAGCCTGAAGGGGGGGCTCCGGAGCGTCTGTTCAGCAACTGGCTGTCACCGCCTCTGGAGAATAATAGATCCCCCTTCCCTTCTGCCTTCCAAGTTCCCCCCAAATTCCTCTCCAGGCAAATGCCAACCTGGAAGGGGGGGCATTCTGGGAAATGTAGTCCCTGCTGCTCTGCATTGCGGAGCAGGGGTGGGAGTGATGCTGAGAGCCACCTCGGTCTACGGGACAGGTGTGTCTGCGAATCGTCTCTGTCCTTACCCATCAGAGTCAGGCAAGTAGTCAGAAGGCCACAGATTGAGTAGGAAAATCGTCTGGATTATAGATGACAGGGGTTGCACTATACATTTTATTATTAAAATAGTTCATTTTTCACGTGTGTGTCATTCCCAGGTTATTTTATTACAAATTTGCAAAGCAAAACAAAACAAAAGGTGTATCATTTAAGCCAAGGTATACAACTTTTTAGAAGTTTAGAAAAATGACAAAACTGTTCACTTGAAACCCTCACAGATTGGAGGGAATGTGAAATGGTTCAGCCACTGTGGAAAAGAGTTTGGCAGTTCCTCAAAACGTGAAACGTAGAGTTATCATTAGAACCCAGCAATTCCACTGTTATGTATACATCCAGGAAAATTGTAAGCATGTGTGCACGGAGAAATGCCTACACTAATGTTCAAAGCAGCATTACTCATAATAGTTGAAACATAGAAACAACCCAAATATCCAGCAACTAATGATTAAACTAACAAAATGGGGTATATTTTATATAACAGAATATTGTTTGGCCATGAAAAGAAATGAAGTACTGATACATGCAACGACACGTATGATCATTGAAAACATGATGCTAACTGAAAAGCATGAGGGCCAGATAGTTTATAATTTCGTTTATATGAAATGTCCAGAATAGGCAAATACACGAAGACAGAAAGTAGGGATCGGGGCAGGGGGGATGGGAAGTAGTTGCTAATGGACATTGGGTTTCTTTCGGCGGGGGTGGGGGGGATGAAAATTTTCTAAAATTAGAGAGGGATGATGGTAATACAACTCTGTGAAAATACTAAAAGGCACTGAAAAAAATTTAAATTGTGGTAAAATATACATAACCTAAAAGGTACCATTTTAAATATACAGCTCAGTGGCATGAAGTATATTCACATTGTTGTGCAGCCATCACCACCATCCATGGCCAGGACTTTTTCATCTTCCTAAACTGAAACTCTGTGCCGATTAAACACTAACTCCCCAAGCTCCTCTTCCTCTAGCCCCTGGCAACCACTGCTCTGCTTTCTGTCTCTGTGAATTTGACTATTCTAGGCACCTCATATAAGGGGTATCACACAGCATTTGTCCTTTTGTGATTGGCTTATTTCACTTAGCATAATGATCTCGAGGTTCATCCATGTTGTAGCATGTGTCAGAATTTCCTTCCTTTTTAAGGCTGAATAATATTCCATTGTATGTATACACCACATTTTGTTTATCCATTCATCCATCAGTGGATAGTAGAGTTACTTCCACCATTTGACTATTGTGAATAATGCTTTTGTGCACATAGATATACAAATATCATTCAAGTCTTTGCTTTCAGTTCTTTCAGGTATATACCAAGAAGTGGAGTTGCTGGATCATATGATATTTGTATTTTTAATTTTTTGAGGAACTTCCTACTGTTTTCTATAGCAGCTGTGTCATTTTATATTTCCACCAACAGTACACAAGGATTCTAATTTTTCTAATCCTCATTAATACTTGTTATTTTCTTTTTTTTTTCCTTTTTTTCTTGGCCAAATATGGAGCATGTAACCACTTGTTATTTTCTGATGTTATTGCTGTTTTTGTTTAAAATGGCCATCCTAATAAGTATGAAATGGTATCTCATTGCAGTTTTGATTTGCATTTTGAACTGTACATTTTTAAAGGGTGAATTTTATATGTGAATTGCATCTCAATTTAAAAATCTGTTCATTGAGAGACCCTAGTAGCACTGAGCACACCTCATGTCCAGATCTTGGCCTCTAAATACCTTTCTTCACTACAGAGGGCCCAATCTGGAGCAGAGGAAGTATTATACAAGATGAATCTGGGACATTTCATTGTGCCAGAAAGCAAGGAAGTGCTCAAAGAATGGTGGGGCATGTCTAAAGGACACTGGTCAAATCTGGGACAATTTGAGCATCAAAATAAATAATGACTGGAATTAGTTGTAAAATATTGCGTAGATAACAATCCATGAATTCAGGGTAATAAAAAGAGAAAAAGGTGACTATAAAACAGTGCTAACTAATAGATGTAAAAGGAACTACAGAATTTAAAAATCATCATTTGCATCCTCTAAGGAAATAATTGGTTCAAGCAAGGACTGGCAATAGATGTACGCCTAATACAGCCATTAGGGGAACAATTATTAGGGGAATCAAATATTCACATGTATCATCCTGCAGACTATTTATTAATTGCAAATGGAAACATACTTCTGCAATGAATAAATCTGGCAATCACCACCTTAAATAAGTGATCAAACTTAGCATCACAAACATAGAAATATTTCATATACATGCTTCCTAATATGATGCAATATTAAGTACACACTATCATGTAGGAAGTATTTTTACTAAAATGTGTTATCTGAGTGTAAGTAAGCTTCTCTAGGCTCAGTCTCCATTTTCCAGGAATTCAGGGAATGGTGGGACGAGTTGATGGACACCAAGCATGATATTTAGCGAGGCAATTGACTTGGAATCTTCAAAAAGTCAATGTCATGAAAAGAAGCAGCAGCAAGGGAACTGCTGTAGATGAAAGACACTCGAGACACCTAATTAAACAATTGCAACAACAAAGCACACCTGTTCAGTAAGGGCCTACTGCTTGCTGCACTTAGATTTTGTAAATTAATGCTAAAATGATACAGGCACATTAATTTATCATGCTTTAATGATAATCTAAAATATTTATTATTAAAATTTTTTAAAAAGTGGAAATCTTTATTGCAATTCTCTTTCATATCCCCTTCCCTATGGGAAAAGAAATCATAATCACATAAATGGATGTCCTTAGAAGCAGATAATATAGCATGTGCTTCAAGATATTTGTAGGACTTATCACTAAATCACAGATTCAGCCTAGGAAGAAAATAGAAATGTAAGGAACAATCTTTCATTGCATTGAGCATGTAAAACCTCCACCTGTTAATGTCATTAACTGCGATATGGACAACTCCATAACATAATATTTCTAGACAAAATGCAGCTTTTAAAATAGCACTGTCCAACAGAAATATAATATGAGCCCCAAATCTGAGCCCATGTATAATTTTACATTTGCTAGCAGTCACGTTAAAAAAGTAAAAAGAAAACAGGGAAAATTAATTTTAATCATGTTTTATTTTACTCAATATATCCAAAATACTATAATTTCAATAAGTAATCAGTATAAAAATGACTGAAGGGATATTTTACATTCTTTTATTGTACTAAGTCTTTGAAATCTGGTATATATTTTACGCTTTCAGCAGAGCTCAATTTGGACTAGCCACATTTCAAGTACTCAGTAGTGGCTCACATGTGGGACAGAGCAGATCTAAAATAAAAATACTAGACCTAAATAGAACTGGATTTGAGTGCTGCAGATGAGCAGTATTAAATACAACATTTTCAAGAGTGAATGTTCCTAATATGTACTTTTGATTTGCATTTGTTCCGAATTTTTTCAGGGATTAAAAAATAAACCGAAAAATTTTGTTTACCTACCAAGCAACCAATATTTTTGCATTTAGGATAAGAGAGTGGAGATAATTGTGAAGAAAAAGAATCTTCAGTTTTACACATATATATCAAAATCATTAAACACCGAATTAACTTATAATACAGATTGCCACTAGTGTCTGAATGCAAGGGACATAAAAGTCCCAAATCCTGTCAATCCTCACATCAAACCAGCCTTTGCATTTTCCCTTTTAGGTTCCCACTGCCCAGACCTTCTTAACCCAAGCTCTTCTGCCCCGGTGGTAGAGAAGGCTGCTCTCTGTTGTCTCCACTTCTGAAGTTGCCCAGCTCTGACTCACAGCCTCGAAGACCCTAATATAGGTGTAGCCCCAGCCATCATAATGTCCCAGCCATCCTAACCTTGTCCTTCTACCTTGAATGCCCTCTACCTTCCGGCAGCAGCCCAGGCTCACCCCCTTCCTGATTTTGCACTTTTTATCATGCCATTTCCCTCAGCTAAGACATTCTCCCCTCCCTCTGTCTGGCTGCTTAAGTCCTATCTGCTTTCCCTGCCTGGTGTAAATTTCATTTCCTTCAAGGAGCCTTTTCTGTCCTGACTGTTGGGTCACTTATCATTCACTGCCATTCACGGCTCATGATTGTTCCCTTGTATATCTTATCTTGCTCATGAGCCCGCAGGGCTAGCTCACTGATTCCTACAGATGCATGCCTCTGTACAGATTCATCACAGTGTTGCTGAGCTCACAAAGGCACTCAGTAGACACAGACCTCCCCACGGCTTCCCCACAGTTTAGAGACGAGATGCTTAGAAAGTCAAAAGATACATATAATACTTGCACTTGGAAAAGTGTGTATGAGACCCCTGGCTACTTTTGTTCAGAGGAAAGATTAGGGTTGTTGAAGACGTTGGCCTTCTATGGTAGATTCATTGCAATAACATTCTCAATTCTTCACCCTGTCCTATATCCATGTTTGTTGCAGTGTGACTTAGCAGCTCCTCCTACTGGGAGGTGTAATCCATTTCCCAGATTGGAGTGTGGGCTGGCCATGTGGCTTGCCTTGGCCATTAGAATGAACCAGCAGAGATACAGTGCCACTTAGGAGCCTAAGCCTCCAAGTGTGTGGAGGAGTCTGGGCCCCCATACACCAGTCTGGCTCTGCCAGTAACCAACGAGGCTACCTAGAGCAAGGTGCTTCACCTCCTGGGCCCGGTTTCTGCATCTGTGAGATGAAGAGATTGAATGATGATATTCCTAAAGAATCTTCTAGATCTTTACTGTTTCATGTTCACGAAAGCTACTAATACATGTACATTATATACAGCCATTCTCACCCAGCTAGACTACTGAATGAAATTTATTGCCAGCCATTTTGGAAAAATTAAAGTGTTCTATATGTGGAACCCATAGTCATGAGATATTGCAGTCACATAGGTTTAACAATTACTAATCAGATCTTAAACCATCCTTGAAAACAGTCACTAAAAAAGCAAATACTATTTGCCAGGTTCTTTCGTGTACCATTGTGTCATTTAATTCTCACAACACCTCTGTAAGGTGGATATTAATTTCTCTTCCCTTTTGGGGAAACAAACTCATACAGGTTAAACAACTGCCCCAGGTCACACCGTGAGTGAGTGGTGGGTGGAGCTGGGGTTTAGACTGGTCCTACCCCGCATGCCTACCCTCCTCACTAGACCACACTGTCCTGCAGCAACTGGGATGCTCACAATGAGACCTGGAAGTGAATGTAATTCCCTTCGTGTATTCTGATGTGAAGACGACATGGTAAAACACCTTTAAAGCTGGTAATTTTTTTATACCTGAATTCGTTTCCTTCCAATGTTATGTCTAGGGGCAAGTCCACGGTCAGCGTTTTCTTCTAACCTCTGTTGCTTTGGGACAGTTCTCCCAGTTAAGGCCTGTCATGGCCAGGGACTCACATTATACAGAATGACGTTCACATTTAGAATACGAATGTTGTATCCAAATGAGATTATATCTCTCTTCATAAGGTACGTTGATGAGTAGAGGAAGATGATGTTTTTCTTCCAACTTTAAACCTGTGGCCCTTTAGTGGACACCAGTGTGGATAGTGCTGTGTGAATTAATATTCTTATAATTATCTAGTAAATAATATAGTGTAAAGATTGTATCTGTTTTGTATTTTAAAGAAGGTCACATTCGTTACATATAAACATTTAAAATATGCTCCAGTTTTTATAATTCTGCCTTGAAATTTCTATATTTTATAATATAGGCTTGATAAAAGGAAGAAATGGGCTATCTACCAAGAGAAACAGTTTCTGCTCACATCTGAGTCATTCAAGATACAGAGAACCCTATATGAATAACCATCATGTTAGCTCTTTTTAAAAATTTTTATTTATTTATTTTTTACAGACAGGGTCTTACTCTGTCTCCCAGGCTGGAGTGCAGTGGTGCAATCATAGCTCACTGTAACCTTGCATTCCTGGGCTCAAGTGATACTCCTGCCTCAGCCTCCTGAGTAGCTAGGACTATAGGCACACACCACCACGCCCAGCTAATTTTTAAATTTTTTTGTAGAGATGGAGTCTTGCTATGTTGCCCAGGCTGGTCTCAAATTTCTGGCTTCAAGTGATCCTCCCAGCTCAGCCTCTCAAAATGTTGGGATTACAGGCATAAGCCACCATGCCCAGCCCTTCATGTTAGCTCTTTTAAAGAGAGAAACAGAATATACCTAATCTCTTCTAGCATGAAAGTAGGTAATTACTCTAGAAGGATGGGTGTCTACATGCACTCTAATCCTACCCCTTCCCTGAAATAAGTGAACCTATTGACATACCAACTAAAAAAAAAAAAAATTTAACAAAAAACAAAACCAAAGCTCAAATGTAGACTTTTGCTTCTAGTTATGACAGAATAGTTGGTATGATATGTACTCTCCTACTGAGAACCACTATGAAAAATAGATTTAAAAAAGCTATTTTATGAAAGCTGTTTGAAAGCATTGGAGAGTAAGCAAGACAGCTAGGACTTGAAGGACCAAAAGTACATTGAGTGGTGTTCTACATTCTCCGTAACTTTTCCCCCTCAGGGCATTTACAAATTCACAATTCTGGCCATAAAGCCTGAATATAAAGTGGCAGCCTAGAACCTTTAGCAAGTTTACTGGATGAGGGAAACAAAAATTCTAGTTCAGGGCTACTATGCAGCCAGGATTTGAGGGGTCAAGATCCCAGAAAAAAGGAAAATGCAAAAAAGAGAACCTGAAATTCTATTTATAATTTCCTCTTAAGATATTTGACTGACCCTGAAGTTGGGTTCATAAGATTCCTAGCAAATGAACAGAAAGTTGCTAAGGGGCTAAAAAGCTAAGCAGAGACTGTGGCAGTCTCATATTTATGAGGAGACAAATATTGGAGTTCAGAATTCACCATGTATGAAGGACGCTGGTAAAACCCAGGCCCTTTACCTAAGACCTGTGAACATGCTATACCCTGTGCAAACTGGACATAGACCAGCTTCAGCTGGGCAAGATGATCTGCCTTAATCTCTCTTCTCTGTCCGACAGAGACAGGAGGGCATCCAAGCAGGAGGGGGGCCCAGGGCACATTGTCAGAGCCAGAACAGCAGGAGGAGGGCGTTGCATAGGAAAGCTGTCCAGCGAGGATGAGAAGGGGTGTGTATGTGGTGAGGGGAGGGGCAAGCTGGCACAGAGAGTGTGGTCCAGAGCCAGGTAAGAGGTACATTCTCAAGTGGAGTGGCCCATCCTGGGGATTCAGAGCCCAAGCAGGATGAGGAGGAAATCCCTGTGGGGAGGGGCAAGAGCTGTCGTGGGCACCAGAGCCTGAGCAGGATGAAGAAGGCATTCATGTGGGCACTGGGGGAGGCCATGGTTGGAGTTTCAGAGCCTAAGCAGGGGAGAGGAGGGTATCCATGTCCAAGGCCAGCCTGGCAGTGGGTGCTGCAGCTTGAGCAGAGTGAGGAAGGTGTTCATGCAGGAAGCTAGTCTAAGGTGAAAAGTTGAAATCTGAATGTGAGTTTTGCATGAGGGAGGGGTGGGTGGCAACACTGAAAAATTAGTCACATACTGAAGAACTAAATATATTAAGAATGATTGGAATCAGGTTTCTCTCAGGGAAGGGAGTTAAAAACATGGAAAGGGATAAAACTAGAATGAACCCCGTGATGTTGGACTGGAATTCAAGTGTTAGTGTGAGCTCATAGTTTTCAATTTATAGAAATAGAGATAGAAATAAGTATAGATGGAAATACATATGTGTATGTGTGTGTGGCCATATACAAGCAGTCTTCAAAATGTTTGCGGAAAATGTAGTATGAAAAAACTATGCTAGGCTTTTAATTTTTTTGTGTGTGCCAAAATAAACTCCTGCTGACTTGTCATAACATGTCTGAACAGGATCTAGTTTGTGGCACTAATAAGGATAAGACATCAGTTTGAAAAGAGCCCCTATCAGAGCAACACGAATTCTGCTAAAATTGAAGCAAGAACAAACATCAAATTTATGGAGAAGCTTGGGTGGAAGAATAGTGAAATTATTGATGCTTTATGAAAAGTTTATGAGTACAATGCCCCAAAGAAATCAGCAGTTTACAAATGGATAACTTGTTTTAAGAAGGGAGAAGATGATGTTGAAGATGACACCCATAGTGGCGGATCATTCACATCAATTTGGGAGGAAAAAATTCATCTTGTTTTGTGCCCTAATTGCAGATGCTTAATAATTAACAGCAGAAACAATAGCCAACACCATAAGCAACTCAATTGGCTCAGCTTAAACAATTCTGACTGAAAAATTAAAGTTGAGCAAACTTTCCACTTGATGAATACCAGAACTGTTGTGCCCTCATCAGCTGCAGACAAGAGGAGAGCTTAGAATTAAAATTTTAAACAAGTAGGATCAAGATCCTGAAGCATTTCCTCAAAGAACTGTAGCAGATGAGACACAGTTTACCAGGATGATCTTGAAGACAAAGCACAATCAAAGCAATGGCTACCAAGAGGTGGACATGTCCAGTCAAAACACAATTGGACCTGCTAAGAGCAAAGATCATAGCAACAGTTTTGGGGGGATGGTCAAGGCATTTTACTTGTTGACTTTCTGGAGCGCCAAAGAATGAGAACAACTCCCTATTAGGAGAACATTTTGAGAAAGTTAGCCAAATCCCTAGCAGAAAAATGCTCAGGAAAGCTTCACTAGACAGGTCTTTCTCCACCACAATAAAGCTCTTGCTCATTCCTTTCATAAAACAAGGGCAATTTTTTTTTTTTTTTTTTTTTTTGAGACCAAGTCTCACTCTGTTGCCCAGGCTAGAGTGCCATGGCGTCAGCCTCACTCACAGCAACCTCAAACTCCTGGGCTCAAGCAATCCTTCTGCCTCAGCCTCCCAAGTAGCTGGGAATACAGGCATGCACCACCATGCCTTGCTAATTTTTTCTATATATATTTTTAGTTGTCTGGCTAATTTCTTTCTATTTTTAGTTGAGAATTAAAGTTTATATTTTTTATTTTATCTTTTAATTCCATTTTCTTCACAAATGTTTTGAAGTGCCCTCATATATATCTATATCTATATATATGTATATGTACTATGTGTCTGTACATACATACATACATATTCCCCTGCTCTGTCCACTGAAAGAGCCTGGGAGAAGGAGCCTCCCAATAGTGATGAGCCCAAAGGAAGTCTGAGGTATACTGTTGTGCCTGAAAGCTAAAAAGTGCTCAAAAATTGATGGGGACTTTGGGGAAGGAGGTGGAGCAAAATAGCCAGATAGAACGCTCCCTCTAGTGATCATCCCCCTGCAGGAACACCAAAGTGAACAACTATCCATGCAAAAAAGCATCTTCATAAGAACCAAAAATCAGGTGAGCAATCATAGTACCTGGGTTTAATATCATCAAGGAAAGAGACACCAAAGAGGGTAGGAAAGACAGTCTTGCATTGCCTGCACAAACCCTTCCCTATCCCCTAGCAGGGCCACATGGAGAGAGAATCTGTGTGCTTGGTGGAGGGAGAGTGAGGTGATTGTGGGACTTTGTATTGGAACTTAGGGCTGCCCTGTCACAGCGGAACATAACACAGGGCAGAATTCTGAGGGTGCCCACAGAGGGAGCATTTATTTATTTATAGACAGAGTCTCACCGCTATGATGACGCAATCATAGCTTACTGTAACCTTGAACTCCTAGACTCAAGCAATCCTCCTGCCTCAGCCTCCCAAAGTGCTAGAATTGTAGGCATGAGCCACCAATCCAGGCAGAGCAAGCATTTATAGCAGCCCTGGCCGGAGGGGAATCTTCGGCCCCAGGGATAGGAATCTGGCTAGTTCCACCACAGGATGACTAAAGTGGCCTGGGAAAGGCAGTCAGGCTACAAGGACTGCAGTCCATGGACAAGTCCTGGTACTGTGCTGGGCTTAAAGCCAGTGTGGTGCACATGACCCAGTGAAACACCAGCTGCGGTGGCCAAGGGAGTAACTGTGTCACCCCTCCTCCAACTCTGGGCAGTGCAGCTCAGGGAAAGACTCCTTTTACTTGGGGAAAGAATGGGAAAGATTACAGAGGACTTTATCTTGCAACTGGGGTACAATCTCAGCCAGTGTGAAATAAAGGCATCAAAACTATATCAGGTACCAAACATACCTGAAGCCCCTGCTTCCAGGCCTTAGCTCCTGGATGGCATTTCTAGATACATACTGGGTCAGAAGGAAACATGCTGCCCTGAAGGGAAGGACTCAGTCCTGGCAAGATTCATCACCTGCTGACTAAAGAACACTTAGACCCTGAATAAACGTCAGCAGTAGCCAGGCAGTAGTCACCATGGGCCTTGGGCAAGACCCCATACTGTGCTGGCTTTACACGGGACCCAGCACAGTCCCAGCTGTGGTAGCCACAGGAGTACTTGAGTCACCCCTCCCCAACTCCAGGCAGCCCAGCACAGAGAATGAGACTCCTTCTGTTTGGGAGAAAGAAAGGGAAAAGTATGAGAGACTTTGCTTGGTAATCCAGGGAATTCTCCCATGTCTTACTGAAGCCCACCCAGGCAGTACTACCAGGAGTCTGCAAGAGTCACAGCATAACTGGGCTGGGGCACCCTCTAGTGATGGTACTACTGCAGTGACCAAAGATCACAATACTTTGAATACCTGGAAAACCTTCTCAAGAAGGATGGGTATAAATAAGCCAAGACTGCAAGGATTAGAATAAATACCGAATTTTTCAATGTTCAGACATGACAAACACACACAAGCATCAAGAACATACAGGAAAACACGTTCTCACCAAATGAACTAAATAAGGCACCAGTGACCAACCCTGGAGTGATGGGGATATGTGACCCTTCAGACAGAGAATTCAAATGAACTGTTTGAAGGAAGCTCAATGAAATTTAAGATAACACAGAAAAGGAATTCAGAATCCCATCAGAGAAATTTAACAAAGAGATGGAAATAATTTAAAAAAGTCAAGGAGAAATTATGAAGCTGAAAAATTCAATTGACCAACTAAAAATACATAAGAGTCTCTCAACAGCAGCATTGATCAAGCAGAAGAAAGAATTAGTGAGCCTGAGGACCAGCTATATGAAAGTACAGAGTTAGAAGAGAAAAAAGAAAAAAAATGAACACATCTACAAGATTTAGAAAATGGCCTCAAAAGGGCAAATCTAAGAGTTATTGGCCTTAAAGAAGGATAGAGAGAGAGATTGGGGTAGAAAGTTTACTCAAAGAAATAATAACAGAGAAGTTTCCAAACCTAGGAAAAGATATCAACATTCAGGTACAAGAAGGTCATAGGACACCAAGCAGATTTAACACAAATAAGACTACCTCAGGGCATTTAATAATCAAACTTCCATGCACTCCAGCCTGGGTGACAGAGAAAGACCCTGTCTCAAAAACAACAACAATAATAAAAAAAAAAAAAAAAAAAAAACAACCCATAAAAAACTCCCAAAGCTATGGATGGAGGAAGTATTCTAAGAGTAGAAAGAGAAAAGCTAACATATAAAAAAAATAACATATAAAAAAGCTTCAAGAGTCGCCACGTGGCCTCCTGAGAAGATGGAAGGTGCCGCTGCCGATGCCATAGTGTTGCCCACAGAAGTGCTAGACGGGCACGAGAGGGTCGCGAAGCGGCCGGCTACCCGCCCCGTGCCGGAGTTGGCTGGGGGGGGCCAGTAATAGCCCCAGCATGGACGGGTCGTTACCCTCAAAGCCCCTCCGAGCAGAGGCGGAAGAGGACCATTTGTACTGGCAGTCGCTGGAGATTATCTCTCAGTACTTTTGGGAGCAGGCGACCGGCGGCAGGGACCCAAAACCAATGGTCAGGTTTGGGGGCGCCAGCAGAAAGGCGCTAGGGACCTTACGACGTGTCGGGGAGAACGTGCAGCGCAGACACGAAATTGCCTTCCAAGGCATGGTTCGGAAACTGGACATCAGAAACGCAGACGGTGTCAAATATTTGTCTGAAGTGATGGTCTGTGTTTTGAATGAGAACGTAATAAGCTGGGGCAGGATTACGACTCTAATTTCTTTTGGTGCCTGTGTGGCGAAACACCTGAAGAGCATAAATCAAGAAAGATACATTGAACCATTAGCAGAAAGTATCACAGACGTGATTGTAACGAAAAAACGTGACTGGCTAGTCGAACAAAGAGGCTGGAATGGGTTTGTGGAGTACTTCCATCTAGATGACCTAGAAGGTGACATGAGAACTGTGTTGCTGGCTTTTGCAGTTGCTGCTGGAATAGCAGCTGGTTTGCTGTATCTATCTAATGGGATGACCTTGTAAATGGAGCCACCAGAACCACATACATCTGTTTCAACAACAAGCAAACTTTGGGAAGCCATGGAGGAGGACTTTTAGATTTAGTAAAGATAGTAGGGTGGGAAGACTTATTTCCTTGTTGAGAACAGGAGAGTGGCCAGTAACCAGGCCTAGTCATAGAATTCATTACATATGCCCACAAATTCATTTATTTCGTATAGTGCTAAAAGAGAAGCACTAACAATGCCTGTGACCTGTATAAAATGTATACAAGCAATAGAACTATGACTAAGAAGCCTAGGTACTGTACAATTAGAAGCCTGTTCCACTTTAGCTTGGTTTTAATGACTTAGTTTTGTAGCCTAGTAATGGCCAAGAACACTTAAGGCTTAATAATTAGTTACAAATAAGGAATAGCCTCAAATTAGTTTTTTTGGTGTTTTTGTTTTTTGTTTTTTATTTTGGGTTTTTTTTTTTTTTTTTTTTTTTTTTTTTGTAGAGGCAAGTTCTCCCAGCAGAAGAAGATAACCGGCTCCCAAATAAGTTTTTTTCATACTCTTTTGAACTTTGCAACTTCTGTAGTTAGGAACCTATTTCTTATAGCTATCTGATTTTGGTTAAGTATTCCATAGATAGGTTTTTCTTTGAAAACCTGGGATTGAGAGGTTGAAGAATGGAAATTAATCCTTTCACTTTGTTAGATGTAGGTTTTTAATAATTGGGTAAAAGAGGAGTTTTAAGGTTGGGGGCACTGATGACTTACAAATATGGGCTCTGATTGGGCAACTACTTATTTGAGTTCTTTTCATTTGACCTAATTTAAATGGTGAAATTTAAACTGAGTTCATGAGCTCATCTTTAAAGCTTTTACTAAAAGATTTTCAGCTGTTCCAGGTGTGACTTAGTAGTATCTATAAAAGATCACATCAGGTGAATGGATGAGCGACATGTGATTCCTTGTTTGCTTAATAAATTGTAAAATGATGGCTTGGAAAACTAGGCTAACATCTAACCTTGGTGTTGTAATTAGACTTGCTTATTAAACACTTAAACTGTTTGTCAATTAAAAAAAAAAAAAAGCTTCAAAATGTCTGGCAGCAGATTTCTCAGTGGAAAACTTACGGGCCAGGAGAGACTAGCATGGTATATTCAAAGTGATGAAGGAAAACATAATCCTAAAATATTATATCCTGCAAAAATATCCTTCAAACATGTAGGAGAAATAAAGACTTTCCCAGGCAAACAAAAGCTGAGGTATTTTGTCAACATCAGATTTGTCCTACAAGAAATGCTAAAGGGTGTTCTTCAGTCTGAAAGAAAAGGATGTTAACAAACAATAAGAAGTCATGTGAAGGTATAAAACTCACTGGGCACAGTAAGTACACAGACAAATACAGAATATTCTATCACTATAATTTCAGTGTGTAAACTACTCATATCTTGAATAGGAAAACTAAAAGACAAACATATCAAAAATGATAACTGCCACAACTTTAAAAGAGATAGCATAAAAAGATATAAATAGAAACAACAAAAAGTCAAAAAGCAGGGGAGATGGAGTTAAAGCATAGAGGGTTTTTTTTAGCTCTCTCTTTGCTTGCTTGTTTATTTTTTGTAATCAGATTTAAGTAGTCATCAGTTTAAAATAATTGGTTATAAGATGTTTTCTGTAAGCCTCCTAGTAACTTCAAATCAAAAAACCTACAACAGATACACAAAAATTAAAAAGCAAGAAATTAAAATATACTACCAGGGCATACCACTTTTACACAAAGGAAGACAGAAATGAAGAAAGAGTGTACCATAAAACAATCAGAAATTAAATAACAACATGGAAGTAGTAAGTTCTGACCTATCAATCATAACATTGAATGTAAATGGACTAAACTCTCCAATCAAAAGACATAGAGTTGATGGATGGATAAAAAAAAACAAGATCCAAATATAGGCTACCTATAAGAAACTCACTTTACTTATGAAGACACACATAGAAAATAAAGGATGTAAAAAGATATTCCATGCAAATGGAAACCAAACAGAGCAGGAGTAGCTATAACTTATATCAGATGAATTAGATTTCAAGACAAAAACTATAAAGAAGAAACAAAAATGGTTACTATATAAGGGTAAAGGGATCAATTCAGGAAGAAGATATAACAATTATAAATATATAGGTACCCAATACTGGAGCACCCAGATATATAATATAAAGCAAATATTATTGGAGCTAAACAGAGAGAGTTAGAACCCAATACAATAATAGCTGGAGACCTCAACACCCCACTTTCAGCATTGAACAGATCAGCCAGACAGAAAATAAACAAAGAAGCATCAGACCAATCTGCACTATAGACCAAATGGACCAAATAGATATTTACAGAACATTTCATCCAACAGCTGTAGAATACACATTCTTTTCCTCAGCGTATGAATGATTCTTAAGGATAGCCCATATATTAGGCCACAAAACAAGTATTTAAATATTCAAAAAATCAGAATTATATCAAGTATTTTTCTCTACCACAATGCAATAAAACTAGAAATCAATAACAAGAGGAACTTTGGAAACTATACAGACAAATGGAAATTAAACAATATGCTCCTGAGTGGCCACTAGGTCAGTGAAGAAATTAAGAAAGAATCTTAAAAATTTCTTGAAACAAAAGAAAATGGAAATGCAACATACCAAAATCTATTGGATACAGTAAAAGCAGTACTAAGAGGAAAGTTTATAGCAGTAAGTGCCTACATCAGAAAAGTAGAAAAGCTTCAAATAAACAACCTAATGATGCTCCTTAAGGAACCAGAAAAACAAGAGCAAACCAAACCCACATTTAGTAAAAAAAAAAAAAAAAAAAAAGAAATAACAGAGATTACAGCAGCAATAAATGAAATTGAAACAAAAGGTACAAAAGATCAATGAAATAAAAAGTTGTTTTTTGAAAAGATAAACGAAATTGGCAAATCTTTAGCCATACTAAGAGAAAAAGAGAGGAGACTCAAATAAATAAAATCAGAGGTGTATAAGAAGACATTACAACTGATAGTTCAGAAATTCAAAGGATTGTTAGAGAGAAATATAAGCAACTATATGTCAATAAATTGGAAAACCTAGAAGAAATGTATATATTCCTAGATTCCTAAATATGTACATTCCAAAGCATACAACCTACTAAGATTGAACCAGGGAGAAATCCAAAACCTGAACAGACCAATAACAATTAATGAGATAGAAGAAATAATAAAAAGTTTCCAATCAAAGAAAAGCTCAGGGTCTAATGGGTTTACTGATAAATTCTACCAAACATTTAAAGAATTAAATCCAATCTTACTCAAATTATTTAAAAAAAATCTAGGAGGAGAGAATATCCCCAAACTCATTCTATTAATACAAGGCTAGTATCAACCTGATACCAAAACCAAAGACACAACAAAAAAAGAAAACTATACAACAATATCTCTGATGAGCATGGATGCAAAAATCCTCAACAAAACACTAGCAAACCAAATTCAACAACTCTATAAAAAGATTATTCCTCATGATCAAGTGGGACTCATCCCAGGGATGCAAGGATGGTTCAACATATGAAAATAAATCAATGTGATACATCATATCAACAGAATAAAAGACAAAAACCATATGATCATTTCAATTGATGATGAAAAAGCATTCACTAAAATTCAACACCCCTTCATGATAAAAACTCTCAAAAAACTGAGCATAGAAGGAACATACCTCAACATGATAAAAGCCATATATGACAGATCCACAGCTAGTATCATACTGAATGGGAAAAAATTGAGTCTTTCCTCTAAGATCTGGAACAATAAAAGGATGCCCATTTTCACCACTGTTATTCAACATAGTACTGGAAGTTCTAGCCAGAGCAATCAGACAAGAGAAAGAAATAAAAGGCATCTAAATTGGAAAGGAAGAAATTAAGTTATCCTGTTTGTAGACAATTGATCTTATCATATATTTAGAGAAACCTGAAGACTCCACCAAAAAACTATTAGAACTGATAAACAAATTCAGTAAAGTTGCAGGATACAAAATCAACATACAAAGAATCAGTAGCATCGCTATATGCCAACAGTGAACAATGTGAAAAAGGAACTAAGAAAGTGATACCATTTACAATAGCTACAAATAAAATAAAGCACCTAGGAATAAACTTAACCAAAGAAGTGAAAGATCTCTACGATGAAAACTATAAAACATTGATGAAAGAAACTGAAGAGGACACACTAAAAAGGAAAGATATTCCATGCTCATGGATTGGAAGAATTAATATTGTGAAAATGTCCATACTACTCAAAGCAGTCTACAGATTCAATGGAATCCCTGTCAAAATACCAATGACATTCTTCACAAAAATAGAAAAAATAATCCTAAAATTTATAGGGAACAACAAAAGACCCAGAATAGCCAAAGCCATACTGAGCAGACAATAAAACTAGAGGAATCACATTACCTGACTTCAAACTATACTACAGAGATGTAGTAACCAAACTGCATGGCACTGGCATAAAAACAGACACATAGACCAATGGAACAGAATAGAGAGCCCAGAAACAAATGCACACACTTGTAATAAATTCATTTTTGACAAAGGTGCCAAGAACATATATTGGGGAAAGGACAGTCTCTTCAATAAATGATTCTGGGAAAACTATTTATCCATATGCAGGAAAATGAATCTAGACCCCTATTCTTGCCATAAACAAAAATCAAATAAAAATAGACTAAAGACTTAAATCAAAGACCTGAAACTGTGAAACTACTAAAAGAAAACATTGGGGGAACATACCAGGACATTGGACTGGGCAAAGAATTTTTTTGAGTTATATCTCAAAAACACAGGCAAGCAAGGCAAAAATAGACAAATAGAATCACATTGAGATAAAAAACTTCTTCACAGAAAAGGAAACAATCAATAAAGTGAAGAGACAACCTACAGAATGGGAGAAAATATTTGCAAACTACCCATGTGACAAGGGACTAATAACTAAAATATATAAGGAGCTCAAACAACTCAGCAGGAAAAAAAATCAAATAATCTGGTTTAAAAATGGGCAAAAGATTTGAATAGACATTTCTCAAAAGAAGACAGACAAATTGCTAACAGATATATGAAAAAATGCTGAACATCATTAGTCATCAGAGAAATGCAGAACTACAATGAGATACCATCTCACCCCAGTTAAAATGGATTTTATCCAAAAGACAGGCAATAACAAATGCTGGCAAGGATGGGGAAAAAGAGGAACGCTCATACACTGGTTACATTCCCAGTGGGAATGTAAATTAGTAAGCCACTATGGAGAATAGTATGGAGGTTCCTCAAAAAAACTAAAAATAGAACTACCATCTGATCTAGCAATCCCACTGCTAGTTATATATTCAAAAGAAAGGAAATCAGTATATCAAAAAGATAAATGCACTCCCATATTTATTGCACCACAATTCACAATAGACAAGATTTGGAATCAATCTAAGTGTCCATCAACAGATGAATGGATAAACAAAATGTACATTTACACAAATGGAATATTATTCAGCCATAAAAAGAATGAAATTCTGTTATTTGCAACAACATGGATGGAACTGGAGAACATTATGTTAAGTGAAATAAGCCAAGCACAGAAAGACACACTTCACATGTTCTCACTCATATGTGGAAGCTAGAAATTAAAACAATTGATCTCATGGAGATAAGAGAGTAGAATGATGGTTACCAGAGACTGGGAAGTGTAGTGGGGAGAGGGAATAAAGTGGGGATGGTTAATGGGTACAAAAATATAATTAGATAGAATTAACAAAATCTAATATTTGATAGCACAAGAGGGTGACTGTACTCAATAGTAAGTTATTGTATATTTTTTTGAAAGCTAAGAGTGGAATTGGAACATTCCAAACACAAAGAAATGATAAGTGCTTGAGGTAATGGATACCCCAATTACCCTGATTTGATTATTACTTGCTGTATCCCTATATCAAAACATCACATGTACCCCATAAATATATAATTATTATGTACCCATAATAATTAAAAATTAAAGATTAAAAAACATGATAGGATATGTCAAAAGGAAATAGAAGCAAACTCGAAGGAACTCCCACTAGCCAAATCAGGGACAATTTGAGGATCAAAATATATAATGATAGTAATAGATTATGACCATTGAATTATACAGGAAACCATGAGTCCATACTGATATAAATAGGTAAATAAATGGAAAGTTTGGTGATGAATAGGATATTTTCATAGTTTAAAATTACTTTCCCATAAATATTTATTAATTGCAAGGAACAATGGCATAGCTTTAGCTACATATTGTATGATTTTACATACATATTTTAGCTATATGCTGTATGGCTCCATTTATATGACATTACCCTCTAAAGCATAAAGACATTATGAAAAGGCAAAACTGTTGGGATGGAGAACAGATCAGTAGTTGTTTGGTGTTAAGGGGAGGGGAAGGGCTTGACTTTCCGGAATGATGGAACTGTTCTGTATCTTGATTGGTGGTTACATTGTTGTATATATATGTCAAAACTCAAGAAAAAGTGAACTTTGCTGTACATAATTTTTTTTAATCAAAAAGAATTGACTTTATAGTGGAAAAGCCTGAGAGATCACACCTTATTCAAACAATCAAAGTGAACATGATTGGTAAGGGGATAAGTTGAAACCCTGAAACCTGAGAGCATGCAATAAGAAAAACACAGCACCCACTTTTGTGACATTCTTGACAAAGATGCATAACCTGAATCTAATAATGAGGAATCACCAGACAAGCCCAAATCGACTGAAATTCTACAAAATATCTCCCTGTAATATTTAAAAGTGTCAAAGAGGTCAAAGAAACATGAGAACTCTTTTGTAATTGTTGGCATACATATCCTGCACACATTTTGTTAGACTTATAGCTAGGTATTTCTCTTTTTTATAGCAATTATAAATGCCATTATGTTTTTAATTTTAGTTTCCACATATTTATTGTTGTATGTAGAAATATGATGAATTTTTGGGTGTTGATCTTGTATCCCAAAACTTTCTGAATTCACTTATTATTATAATTCTAGAGTGTTTGGGTTTTTTTTTTTTTAGACATCTTGGTATTTTCTATATAGACAATCACATGATCTTCTAATAGAGGCAGTTTTATTTCTTCCTTGCCATCTGTATGCTTTTTATTTCATTTTCTTACCTTATTGCTCTGGCTAGGATTACTAGCACTATTGAATAGGATGAGAGGTGGCATCTTTGTTTGAACCTGATCTTAAGGAAAAAGCATTTCGTCTTTCACCATTAAATACAAAATTATCTGTAGGTTTTTTGTAGATGATTGATTGATTTATTTGTTTGTTTGTTTGTTTATTTATAGACAGAGTCTCGCTCTGTTGCCCAGGCTAGAGTGCTGTGATGTCAGCCTAGCTCACAGCAACCTCAAACTCCTGGGCTTAAGTGATCCTCCTGCCTCAGTCCCCCATTAGCTGAGACTACAGGCGTTCACCACCACATCTGGCTTATTTTTTTGTTTGTTTCTATTTTTAGTTGACCGGCTAATTTTTCTATTTTTAGTAGAGATGGGGTCTCACTCTTGCTCAGGCTGGTCTTGAACTCCTGCCCTCAAGTGATCCTCCCGTCTCAGCCTCCCTGAGTGCTAGGATTACAGGCATGAGCCACCACGCCCAGCCAGCTGCTCTTAAGTTGAGAAAGTTCCCCTCTATTCTTAGTTTGGTGAGATCTTTTTATTTGTTGTTGTTGTTGTTGTTTGATGTTTATCACAAATGAGTGTTGAATTTGTCAAATGCCTTTTTTGTGAATTGATGGATAAGATCATGTGATTTTTCTTCTTCATCTTGTTAATATGGTGTATTATATCAATTGATTTTTGAATGTTAAACCAGCCTTGCATCTTTGGAATAAAACCTCCTGGTCATGGTGTTTAATTTTTTTTATATATTGCTATATTAAATTTGCTAATATTTTGTTGAAGATTTTTGCTTCTATGTTCATGAGAAATATTGGTCTGTTTTACTTTTTTATGATTTCTTTGTCAGTTTTGGTATCAAGATTATGCTCACCTCATAAAAATGAGTTGGGAAGTTTTCCTTCTTCTTCTATTTTCCAAAAGAGATTATATAGAATTGGTGTTAATTCTTTGTTAAACATTTAGTAGAGTCATCCATTGAAACTACCTGGGCTTGGAGATTTATTTTTCAGACTTTAAAAAAACTATGAATTCAATCTCTTTAATAATTATAGGCCTGTATAAATTACCTATTTTATACTGGATGAGTTTTAGTAGTGACCTTTTTAATGAATTATTCTATTTCACCGAAATTGTTAAATTTATGTATGTAGAGTTGTTTATAATAATCCTTTATTATCCTTTTAATGTCTATAGGGTGTGTATTTTCATTCCTAATATTAGTAATTTGTTCCCTCACTCATTTTTTTCTTTGTCAGCCTACTAAATGTTTGTCAATCTATTGATATTTTCAAAGAACCAGCTTTTGTTTCACTGATTTTCTCCATTGTTTTTCAGCTCTTATCTTTCTCATCGCTTTCTTTTGGCTTAAGTTGGGTTTATTTTTCTCTTCCTTTTCTAGTTTCTTAAGGTAAGAGCTTAGATTATTGATTTGAGATAATTTCTCTTTTCTAATACAAGCATTTAGTGCAATAAATTTGCCTTTTAGCACTGCTTAAGCTGCATCCTACACTTTTAATATGCTCTATTTTCATGTTCAATGCATTTAAAATATTTCCCTTTAGACTTTCTGTTTGACCTATGGATTATTTAATGAGTGCTATTCAATTTAAAGTGTATAGAATTTCTGTCCTTCTAGCTTTAGGTTTACTGATTCTTTCCTCTGTCATCTCCATTCTTCTATTGAGCCCATCAAGTGAGTTTTTAAAAATTTAAGTTGTTGCATTTTTTAATTCTAAAATTTCCGTTTCGTTCTTTGTTGTGCCTTTAAATTTTCACTAAACAAATTTAAAATATTTTATCCCTAAGTAATTCAGTATACATCTGTATCAGTCAGCTTTTAGTAAGTTATGCTGCTATAAAACATAACCTCCAAACCTCAGCAGCTTTCAAGACCAAGGGTTGATTTTCCCTCACATTACACATAAGCTGCTGGTCATACTCCAGTTTATGGATAGGCTGTGGGTCTACTCCACCTGTCTGTTGTTCATCCTGTGAACCCAGCTGAAGGAGCAGCTCCTCTCTGGGTCATACCATTCTCATGGAAGAAGGAAATTAATAAGAGAGCAGACAGTGACTTGCAGTGCCACTTCAAGCTTCTGTCAGAACTGGCAAACTGTCACTTTTGCTCACATTTCACCAATCAAAAACCAGCATAATGTCCATGGAGTGGGGAAATATACTACTTCTACAGGAAGGCCTGTTAATCACAGGGCAAGAGATGAGGGTAGGCAAGGATATATAATCCTCACCCAGGGAAGAGGGATTACATAATTGAGAACAATAATATTAATACATTACCACAGCATTTCCCAACAGTAATTACATTTTCCTACTTTATCACAACTCATTGTCACCTCTAACAAAATTAATAATAATTCTTTAATATCATCCAATACCCAGTCTATATTTAAATTTTCCAATTATCCCCCAAATATATTTAAACTCTAATTTATTCAAACCAGAATCCAATCAAGTACCAATGCAACATGGTTAAATGTCTTAAGATATTGTTAAATTTAGGACAGTCAGGAATCTCCATTCTTTCATCATGACATTTTTTAAGAGACTGGGCCAGTTGTCCTGTAATATGTCCCACCTTTTGGATTTGTCTGATTGAGTCCTCATGGTGTCATTTAACTTGTTCTTCTATTCCGCATATTTCTCATAAAATGGAACTTAGATCTAAGTAATTTAAAAATCAGGTTAAATATTTTTGGCAAGAATATTCATAGGCGAAGACTGGGCTATTTAAATTATATCACACTAGGAGGCACATGATGTCTTGTTGTCCCACCATGAAGGCTTGATCATTGAGTTATGGTATTGCCAACCTAATTCCTCCAAAGTAAAGTTGTTTTCTTCCTCCTCTTGTAATCATTAAGTAACCTGTTGTGTGAGACTTGTGAAATATGTGAACAGCCAGTTCCTTACCAACTTTTCATTTAAAGGCTTTAGCATCCATGGATGAGTCTACCTAAATTAACTATTTTTTAGTTGCAGTAAAATGATAATTTTCTATTACTTTTATATTTGATAGCTGTCAATGTGCCCTTTCTATGTAAAGAAGGGCTTTCCTCATCAACGTATATAGTGTCATTTATGAGATAGATATTAAAAAGTAAAACTATTAGGATTCCATACATTGAGTCTTCAATCTTACTTTAAAAATAATATTATATCATGAGTACTTTTCTATATATTTATTATCTAATAGATTTGTTGAAACTATTGTTTTGATAGCTATGCAATATGTATTATGGTGATGAATGACTATGATGAGTATGAATCTAACAAAAATATACTGAATCTGTATGCTGAGCATTGTAAAACAGTTTATCATGTTTCCTTGACTTTCATGTCTCTGACACTTTTTAAAAATTACAGGGCAAGTATTTTGTAGAATGTCAGTCAGTTTGGGTTTGTATGATAATTTCTTGTGATGAAATTCAGTTTATTCATCCAGAATTTCTATTTGTTTTTATAAAACATATTTTCCCATTTCTCTATTGAGATTCCCTATTTTTTCACCCATTTTGTTCATCTTTTTCTATAGATTATATAAGGTATTTATACTTGTTTTGAGGCCCTTTTCAGCTAATTCCAACATCTGAGTCATTTGTTGGTCTGCTTCTACTGGCCTCTTGATTATAGGTCACATATTTTGCTTCTATGCATGTCTAGTACTTTTTAAAAATTGTATATTTGTTGTTGTGAATTGGTTGTTGTAGAAACTCTGGGTTAGGTTATCTTCCTCTAACAAGTATTACATTTGCTGTGGAAATGGTTAAATTATTGGCAGATCAACTTGATCCTGTGGGGCTTAGTTTTAGGCTTTGTTAGGATAGATATATTCATTTTGTCCTTGGTTCCAAAATGTGGTCTTTACCCTTAAGGTATGGCCCTTTTGATGTTTCAATGGAAAGCCCACCATATTTACCAAACTCCACTATTTTGGTTGGACTTAAATACAACACTTTATCTCCTGAGTTCTGGCACACTTCCAAAATCTCATCTCAGTTTTTTAACCTTCTTTCTGCTAGCTAGGTTTCTTGAAGATTTCTCCTGTGCACATATAATTTAGGAATCAGTCAAGGATTTGAGGGAAATTTATATGAACACTTTGGATCTTTTCATTTGTGGGTTTCTCCTTTGTAGGATTCTTCCCCTCAATTTCCAGTGCCTCTGGGCTGTTTCCAAAATTCTGACCTCCATCTCATCAACCTAGTAAAGGCGCCATTCTCTGAGCTCGACTTCCCCAGGCACTGCAGTGAGTGAACCTGGACATGCACTAGGGGAAAAGCCGATTGAATGTGGATCTCACCCAGTGAACGTCCCTTTTTCAAGGATAATATTCATTTCCATTTCTCTCTACTTTCAGTTGTCCTCCAGTGCCTTCACACAGTTGTTTTTTGTATTTTTCCAGACTTTATAATTGTTATTGGTAAGAGTTAGTCCAATACAGGCTTCTTCTCCTCCATTACATGAACTGTAACTGGATAAATATTTTGATTCAAGATACTTAGAATTAAGTATAAAGATTAAGAAGTAAATCAAATAAGCACTATTAATATTTATGTATTAATGAACTCATCTTTATCTAACTATAATGTTTAATGGAATTTAGTGTGCTAGATTTGAGATTCTAACTTATAATGCGTAAATGAGTAAATTGGTTTAAAGCTGTTCATGTTTAAATTTTATTTATTTTATTAATAGTAGAGGAACAATTAAAAGCATTAAGACTCATATTTATTTAGAACTTATTAAATTTAGAAGTGTTACTTAAATACTCTCGAAGGGTCTTTTTGTTAATGAGATAACTGAAATACTTAAAAAAAAGAAATTGACTATATTAAATGTAAAAATTCAATTTGAAATAATTAAAGCATTTAATTAAATTTATAAATGAGACCAAAATTAATCCAAGCTCTTTATAAAATTATTAAAATTCTCTAGACTTATAAGGAGAATAAGAGAATGATTAATATTTTAAATTGAACTGAGGTTTTGCATTGGTAACTTTAATTAGTTGAACAATTAATTTTAAGCCAATGTTCTAAATGAGTATTTATTGACATAGATTAAGTGCTTGAGTGTGGAGTCTATAAGATTTGGTTAAAATTGTTCCAGATCACAATTTACTTAATATCTGCCATCCTCAATTTTTTAATCTTTAAAGTGGGAATAAAGATAACTCCCTGAAAGTACGTTTCAATAATTAATAACTCTAATGATCATGATGATAATGATGATTAATCATAGCATATTTTTAAGGAGAGTTATAGAACATTGTGCACAGTATGATTACATTTTTTGGTTGGCAAAAGATATGCAAACATAGGTATAAAAGAATCTCCAGGATGTTATATAGGTAACTTTAATTTTACCATACAATTATCTATCATTTCTAAATTTTCCTCAATGTACATTCATTGTATTATTATATCTATTCGTGTGTGTGTATTTGCATACAAAAATTTTAGTTGTTAATTATTTTGTAGGGTGGGATTATGAGTAATTTTTGCTACTTGTTTCTTAATGTTATTAATTTTTTTGTTGACCAGATGTAACTTATATAATTAGAACAAACATATACCTGAGCATTTTAATGTCATAAAAGATGTTTTCCCTTGGTTTTAATCACTAGGGTTCAGGGAGAAAGAAAGAAGTCATGCTCATCCATTAGCACAGCCGTCAAGTTATTCAAATATCCTTCCTTAGTGGTGTTCAGCAGAAGCACCTTCACTTAATGAAGAACACCCTCGTATCTGCCTTGGGGTTGGGTGCAGACTGCTTCTCCCATACATGTCTTGTTCCTGCAGTGAATGTGGTCTTGCTTCACGCTGTAAAGGAGGTGTGTGCCTGGAGAGAGGTTTTGGGTAGGCGGGACCTTTGAATCCTTTCCTCTTCTTGGCCACCCCCTTTCACTTTCCACTCTCTCTCGTAAAGACTTGAACTACTCTCGAGGCCTCCCACATCTTCCTGAGAGTAGATTTCCAAATCTGTCTCTTAAACTCCTTCTTCTTCCCAGGACCCAGGTTGGACTATCAAATGTCTACTGCATCTCAAATCCAGCATATCAAACACTGAGCTTCATAGCCTACAAACCAGATTTTTGTTCTTTTATTTTTTTTTTTTCCTGTTCATGGTTAACAGAACCTCCAGTTGTTTACTTAACCTAACAGGTGTACCCAGCTTCCTCTCAGATTCCATCCCCCCTGAGGCCTTTTCTACCTCCTCTTTCCCAGAGAATAAACCCCACCTCACCTGGGCCATTGAGGCTCCATGGCACTTTGGACACACACCTCTAGAGCACCTCTCGATTTGGACCATGACTCTTTTGCTTACATATTTTTGTCCCTGGCAAGATTGTATGGTCTTCAAAACCAGGGCTATATCAGGTTGTCCCGAGCATTGATCATATGCCTATCAGATGGTCTCATCATTTATTCATTGTCTTAAAGCAAAAGCAACACACCATGAGCCTTAAAATTTCCTCCTCCCACATAGCAGAGGCAAATATTCGTAACAGAAGGATACCAAGTAACATATGTAGATAACCCCAGTGTGGGCTGACCTTAGTGACTTACTTCCAAAGAGTAGAGTATAGAAATGGAAAAATAACAACTTTATTGTATGGAAACCTGGCAAACACTCCCTTAATCAAATGACGAAGGTTAGTATCATTGGCGATGTCATGCACTGGCGATGACGTGATGCGAAGAGCTCTTCCCCAAACCCACAACCATGAAAGAGCATCTGACAAAGCCAAAGTGAGGGACATTCCATAAATCCCTGACAAGCACCCCTCAAACTGTCAAGGTTATCAAGGCATAAAAAGGGGGGAAAGATTGAGAGATTGTCACAGACCAAAGGAGACTAAGGTATGATAACTAAACATAATGTGAGGTCCTGGATTTGACCCTGGAACAGAAAAGGTCAGTAAGGGGAAAACTGGTGACATCTGAATTAAATTCACAGTTTGGCTGGCTTTTTAGTTTTGGCAAATACACCATGGCAATTTGATGATAATATTTGGGAAAACTGAAGCCGGGTAAAGCAGCTCTCTGTGCTGTATTTTCAACTTTTCTGTAAGGCTAAGATTATTCCAAAATAAAACGTTTACTTAAAAAAAAAAAATCAGTCTTCCATATACAACACTCCCTGTAAAGGCCAAAAGGTAAAACATCTCTATCTGGATACAAATAGAATCCAGTTAGTTAGATGCTATGTAGAATTATCAATTAAAGCAACAACTCACTTTTATTCTACAATATACTGATTCTACGGTCTGTGCAAGATAATGCCAATTGCCTGCCTGTCTACTTTCTTCTCTAACAGCACCCACGTTGGCACCCAGCTCAATGGCTACATTCACTGCCTCTCTTGGAGCCTGGAGTGACCCTGTGGCTAACCTCTGGTCAGTGCCATGGAAACAGAAGTATATGACATTTCCCAGTGGTCTCCTTCAAAGGATGGGTATGTACTTCTCCCTTTCCTCTTTCTTACTGGCTGGTGTGAGAATGGCAGGGCCGTGAGGTGGCACACTGGGACTGACACGAGCCTGGTGACGATTAGGACCTGTGTCTTGATTGATAAAGATCATACACACCCAGATCTTTAGATTGGAAAATTCAGACAGCACACAGGTGCATGTGGAAGAGAATAAAAACAATCTGTAATTTTACCACGTAGAAACAGCTTGTTTTGACATATCCAGTAGCGTTTATGAGATAAATGGATACATATGAGACTTTTTAAGAAAAACCTCCTAGGATGCCATTCATAAGTTTTCTATCTTACTTTTAAAACTTAATAATACATAATTGCCACTTTGCATATTTTAAAAAAATATTGTTCAGTTGTTTGTGTAATATGCATTATGGTGACGAATGACTAAGATGAGTGTGAATTTGGTGTCACACAGACATTTGTTCAGGTCTCATTTAGGCCATTGACTATCTGTGTGACCTCAGGCAAGTTGTGCCACCTGTCTACAAAATGGAGATAAATGAAGGGCTTACCTTTTAGAGTTACTGGGAGGGTTAAATGAGTTAATGCATATAAAATCTCTAGCACAGGGACTGGATCATAGCCAATTCTTAATAAATAGAAACTATTTTGATTATTATTATTTTTTAACCATTTTTCTCTTCTTGGACAGAAATCTGTCAGGGTCTCATGAAGGAGTAGAAGCCACATAAGCACTACAAATGAAAAAAAAAATTAACACAGGAAATTGGTCTCGAAGGTGATAGGAAAGCTAAGAAATAAAATAGGGGAAATGAAATAACCCAAGCATTAGCAAAGGTAAGAAGGCGCTACTGCCATTAGGCGGAAGGAGAGAGGGAAAAAGCGTTGCAACCAGAGCCCAGGGCCAGGGCCACCCAGTGGAACCGTGGCAGGCCTTTTCTGTGGGAGACAGACGCGAGGAGGAAACTCAGCTACTTCTGGAGATGCCGCCTGAGGTGAAGAGGTCCAGAGGAAAGTACTCTGGGCTGTTCCTTTCTCCCACTTTGTAACCTCCCTCCAGAACCTCTCAGCCCCTCCAAGAGCCTGAGCAATACCGTCTTTAAGGATTAGCCTCCTGGAGATACAGGGCTGAGCAGGGCTGGAGGACCTGAATGGGTCTGGTGGACACACACCCAGACTGGCACAGACCCCTTCGATATTCAACATTTGTCCTCCATCTGTAATCTAACAACGTCAGACATGGAGCCCCTCTCTGCTACAAACGAAGGCGCGTTCTCCTTTTATCCTCTAAAATGGGGAAGGGCAAGTCCCTTCAGCTATTGTATCCACCTCAGGTCCAGGGTCTCTTCCAGACCTTCCCATCGAGTCTGAATGTTGCTTCTCATGGTCTATTGAACTTACTGTAAAACTGAGCACCAGCAATACTCCTCATATAAAATATGGTATTGTTGGTTAATATGTACATGAAATATGCATAGATCCTTCAGGTCTCATTTCCATAACTGGTCACAAGGCCATAATTGATATTTGTCACTTTCTTTTTTTTTTTTTTTTGTTGAGACAGAGTCTCACTTTGTTGCCCAGGCTAGAGTGAGTGCCGTGGCATCAGCTTAGCTCACAGCAACCTCAGACTCCTCGGCTTAAGCGATCCTCCTGCCTCAGCCTCCCGAGTAGCTGGGACTACAGGCATGCACCACTATGCCCGGCTAATTTTTTCTATATAGATTTTTAGTTGTCCATATAATGTCTTTCCATTTTTAGTAGAGACGGGGTCTCGCTCAGGCTGGTCTCGAACTCCTGACCTTGAGCAATCCACCCGCCTCGGCCTCCCAGAGTGCTAGGATTACAGGCGTGAGCCACCGCGCCCGGCCGATATTTGTCACTTTCTTATTCCACCACTCATTCCACGTTACCCTGGCCTGCAGCCAGCACCATGGCTAGTTGGGGTTATTTACTTGGTAAAAAATACACTTGTACCTGAGTGGTCTGAGTCTTTGGTATTTCTTGGCTTTAGTAGGTTACCATAGTCTTTAGTTGGCCTTTAATATTGGGCATGCAATTACTATTCTTTAAATATTTTTCTATTCTAAGTGGCACCCCAGTGACTCCTTAGAGTGACTCTAGATACGGTTGTCCTTTCTGCAACAGAACAATTTGTGTAGCAGCAACACAATTTTCACAGATGTGCAGCAGCAATGCAATTTGGTAACTGGTACCACCTGTTCCAGACAGTACAGTTATCCTTTCTCAGCCCATCTATTCAGTGGCATGAGGAATCCTAAATGATCAGGTGGAAGACTCAACTTCAAGTTTAGTGGTACCATTATTATTATATCTCCTGAAAGGAGTAAATGTCTTTCTTGAGGACTTAGGTTTCCAAATCAGCAGAGCTCAGAGTTCAGGGATGGGAATCGAGAATTCTCCCAATGATTTTATTAGATATAGCAATGAGAGGGATCACTCCCAATTTTACTCCTTGGTTCCCAGACCCTTGCAGGTGTTGTTTTCTGGTAGATAATACAAAAAGTCTTTAGCTGGTCATTCTCTGTTCTGTTGGGCCACCTGCATCTGGGTGGTGAGGTATGTGATATCACCAGTGAATCCCGTAGGCGGGAGCCCATTGCTGCATTGCTAATGCTATGAAGTGAGTACTTTGTAAAAAAAAAAAAAAAAAAAAAAAGGCACGTGGAATTTAATGATGATAAATAAAATTTTCTCTAACACCACAGATGGTATGCTGGCAAGAGCGTGATGGGCAGGGAAGATAAACTAATACCCCACAATAGGTATCTATTTCGTATTTTTTAATTTCTTTAAAAATTTATCTTCTTTCTTTTTCTTTTTCTTTGTCATACTATTTTCATCAGACTCTGCCTGATAGGTGTCTGTTTCAATCAGGACAAATTGATGAGTGCAATGTGACAACATTGCCAGTGCATAGTTGACGGGTCTCCCTGGGAAATGGTGCTCAGTCTTGGTTTCTGCTATTAGCTGATCGAATCTAGATCGATAACTGCATTTGCTTGATGTGGCCACCTTATTTCTAAGAGCCTCATCTACAATGGATGCCCTCTGGCCCTCTGGTAAACATTCGCATGGGACACACATATCCCCACATGTTATGCCTATTTCATCCATCTATCCTCATACCTCTTACCCAGATTTTCTTGTCACCAATCTTACAATCTTGTTCTTCCCAAATCCCTAACCAGGTTGCCAAACTGTCAGCAACTTCCCAAAACTCAATGTAGACCCGTTTCTCAGATTCTCCTTCCACCTAGAGTGGACAACCAGGTGAATTCCTCTAAGTTCTGCCTACTGAGCAATGGGAGGTCCTCAGAAGGGCACGGATTGAATTGAGGGAAGACCAGCACTGCGGCAGAAGGTGGCGTGACTTGTGGCATGACTTGTGTGTGTCTTCCACACCTGCTTGAACCTCATCTCATAGATACCACCTCCATTTGATAAGAGATTATTTCTGCATACCTCAAACGTTATGGCTTAGTTGATCAGAGAACACATCATTCATGGTTGGAAGCTCAAGCCACATAGCCACTCAGAGTCCCATGGTGTATGGATACTGTCCTCTGCTCAGAGCCCCTAATCCAGGACTGAGACTCTCATTACCCCAATTGCCAGGAACATTATCACAGCTGGGCCACCTGTGGACATTTCTCAAAGCCCATGGGAGCAGCTTTGCCCAGGGTTATGCCCCCTCCATGGGGAAAGCCCACATCTAATACCTCACTGATGTGGCCATACTGGTCCCCTTTCCCTTTCAAGGCAGGACAACTCCTTGGGGACATCCCAGTTCCAGAGTTCCATGTGTGAGCAGCTGGGGCCTCTGTTGGAACTATAGCAGTTCAACTTCTCCCCCTGTCTAATCCTATCTCTCTTACTCTCTTACAGGTTGTTGCTGCCAAGCGCAGTGTCTAATATACCTCCTGTCCACCAAACCCCATCTCCAAGTTGACTTCCTGGGGAACCAACCAAATAGTCAAACGTTCAGACCTTACAAATTCCTTGAGGCAAGCCAGGGTATTCTTCTCAAAGGAAGAATAGCTCTCAGCTTAGGAAGGTGTAGCTTTGCTTGAAAACCCTGTGGGACTATGCTATGGTTCTCTTATTGGGACTATCCTGTTCCATACAGCCGCCTTTCTTCTCCTTCTCCTTCTCCTCCTTCTCCTTCTCTTCTTCTTCCTCTCCTTCTCCCTTCCCCCTTCTCCCTTCTCCCTTCTCTCTTCTTCTTCTTCTTCTTCCTCTCCTCCTCCTCTTCCCCCTCCCTCTCCCCTTCTTCTTCTTTCTTCTCCTTCCTCTTCCTCTTCTTCCTCTTCTTCCTGTAAACCTTTGGGTGCCATTGGATCTGTCAGGTCAAGGCCTGAGCCCCAGGTAGGGTGCCCTGTGCCACAGCCTGGACCCGTTACAGAACCTGCTCTTACTCTAGGCCTCACCTGAAGCTCAGTCTTACAGGTCACTTGGTAGATGGGTTGGAGCATCACACCCAGTATATGGCCTCTGAAATCCAAAGAAGCTCGGGAATGGTATAGATAGTTCAATAAAGCATATTAATTTTATAAGTACTTACTATATGTCAGTCACTCTGGGAGATGCAGGAAAAAATGAGAAATAGCTCACGCTTTGAAGAAGTTGGTCTAGCCAGTTCGTAGCAATATGATTCGTGGCCGTGGCACTTTGTGGACAATGCCACATCACATTTATGTATGAAGCGCTGCGAGAGAGTGAGGAGAGAGTGATCATGCCTGTTCTGCCAGGCTGGATGGGAGGAGTGGGCGATAGCTGGTCATATTAACCTGTGAGCTGATCAGCTCAATAAATAACAGAATATTTTATTCATGCTAAATATGAAAGGTGTTAAGATATTTCATGACTCTGAAATTTAAGCTGCTCCTAAGTATGCAATTTAAGTATCAGCTACGCATACATTTGGGGATCGGGGTGGGGGTTGGATCCTAAAAAACGCAACAGAATGACTTTCTATTCATTTGTAAAAGGAGAATTTTAAAAGTAACTCAGATAATTCCTGATTACTCTTCAAAACAATGACCATATTATCCTCACCATCGTTACCTTCTGCTCATAGCCTGTCACTGAGCAGAAATAAACAGCTACACATAATTATAAATTATGAGCTAAATCGAGCATGCTGAGTATATTACTGGACATACAACTCTGGCACCAAATTTTGAAAGTTGAGTACAGTCTTTCTTTTGTCTTTTATTGCTGAATCATATGCAAGATATTCAGAACACCCAGCATTAATTCTCATTCACTATTTCTAATGTTTGTTTGTTGTTTTACACTAGGATGTCTTCTTGGAAAGAAAGGGAGAACAATCTGTATACAACATCTTATATGTACTGCGGTCAAATACAATCAAGACTGAATATATTTTCCTTTTGACAGCAAAAACTATTTTGGGCTTTCTTTCCAAAAAAGTTCTTCTGGTGCTTCTTTTCTAAACTAACACACACACACACACACACACACACGGAGCTATTTAAATGCTTTGCTTCATATTCTCATAGCTAATGTCTTCAGGCCTAGTGTATACATGAGGTAATGTTGATGGTTGACAATAGTGGGTGGAAATACTGTCATGCGCTGCATAATGACATTTCAGTCAATGATGGGCCACATGTATGATGTGGCCCCATGATATAACGAAGCTGCCCTATACACGTGTACCAGTTTTCATCTTTCATATATCATATTTTTACTGTACCTTTTCTCTGTTTAGATATATTTAGATACACAGATACTTGCCATTGTGTTACGATGGCCTACAGTTTTCAGTACAGTAACATGCTGCACAGGTTTGTGACCCAGGAGCAAAGCATGTAGCATAGGTGTGTTGTAGGCGGCACCACTTAGGCTTGTGTAAGTCACTCTATGATGTTCCCACGACGACGAAATCACCTAACGACACATTTCTCAGAACTCGTCCCCATCCTCAAGCACTCATGACTGTATCTCCAACAGTCTTCTTGACAATTTCAAGTCTTTCTGGCTAACTTCTTGACAGGTCTGATTATTTGATGGTTGCTGTTTATAACTTGTAAATTGGCAGGAAACGTGTTGAGTTTGCCGTTTTCTTGTCCTTCACTCATGCTTCCTTTACTGGTGTTACCTTTGATCCAAGGCCCCTTCGAAGGTCCAATTTTACAATATTTGTCTTGAGAGGGTTACTTGAGTTAACAGGAGATGATTTAATCTGTAAATCCATGTAACCTCGTGCTATAAACTTCAGTGCGTTCCCGTGAGCCAGAGAGAGTAAAATCTCAAGGGCACTGTTATCAGCCTCTCCTAGTGGTGGAGCCACCTCAGCTGCCTGGGCTTCTGTGGGTAACATGGCGGCTGCCTGTTGGGTGAGAGTGCTAGGGTCAGTCGGATTATTGAAAAGTTGCATGTGAGTAAAAGGCCATTCAAACTGCAAGATAGACCAATGGGCTTGGCACGGTGGCTCACGCCTATAATCCTAGCACTCTGGGAGGCCGAGGCGGGTGGATCGCTCGAGGTCAGGAGTTTGAGACCAGCCTGAGCAAGAGCGAGACCCCGTCTCTACTAAAAATAGAAAGAAAATGTCTGGCAAACTAAAAATATATAGAGAAAAAATTAGCCAGGCATGGTGGCACATGCCTGTAATCCCAGCTACTCGGGAGGCTGAGGCAGGAGGATCACTTAAGCCCAGGAGTTTGAGGTTGCTGTGAGCTAGGCTGACGCCATGGCACTCACTCTAGCCCGGGCAACAGAGCGAGACTCTGTCTCAAAAAAAAAAAAAAAAATATATATATATATATCAATGGATTTTAATGTCACAGTGCACTAAAAGTTTTTTGATATGGTTTCAGAGTCTACCTCGCAACTAACCTTAAAAACTGACCACAACAATCTGAAAAGATTATTGAATTATTCCTCCCCTTTCCGATTCCATATCTGTGTGACATTAGACTACCTGCATATACTTCTGCCAAACAACATATCCAAACAAATTAAATGTGGAAATAGATACAAAATCTGGCTGTTTTCTATCTGGCCAGACATTAAGGAGATTTGTAAAGTAGTGGTTTAGTTTTCTCACTAAAATTTTTCATGTCTTGGAAAATATAATTATTTCTAATAAAATACATGTTTTTATGTTAACACACAATGGGTCTTTATTGTTTTTGTTTGGTTTGGTTTTATTTTTGCTTTTTAGAGATAGGGTCATGCTCTGTTGCTCAGGCTGGAGTGCAGTGGTGCAATGCAGTGGTTCACTGCAGCCTCAAACTCCTGGGCTCAAGCAAAGTGATTCTCTTGCCTCAGCCTTTCCAGGAGCTAGACTACAGGTACGTGCCACCACGTCCTGCTATTTTTTTTATTTTAAAATTTTTTGTAGAAACAGGGTCTTGCTATGTTGCCCAGGGTGGTCTCGAACTTCTGGCCTCCAGTGATCCTCCAGCTTCAGCCTCCCAAAATGCTAGGATTACGAGCATGAGCCACCATGCCCAGCCCTTATTGTTATTTTAAAGCAAATGAATAAATACATATTTTTTAAAATTCTAGATTTAATTTCTAATATTTCTAAGTTATTGTTAGAGATAAACTTCGTAAAAGCTCTTAGGATCCTGAATAATTGTGAAGACACAAAAAAGCAGAGAAAACAAATGTATAACAGTGACATCAACAGTATGGATAAGTTTTATTAACATGATAAGGATTAAATAAGTTATGGAAGACTACTATAGTGTCCTTTTTTTAAAAAAAGACTTTTTTTTTTTAGAGCAGTTTTAGGTTCACAGCAATATTGAAAGGAAGGTACAGATATTTCCCAAATATTCCCTACCCCCACACCTGCATAGCCGCCACCGTTATCAACATCTCCCACCAGAGTGGTACGTTTGTTACAACTGATTAACAATCATCACCACCCAAGTCCACAGTTTACATTAGGGTTCACTCTTGGTGTTGCACATTCTATGGGTTTTGATAAATGTATAATAACAGTTATCTACCATGATAGTATCATACAAATTACTTTCAATGCTCTAAAAATCCTCTACGCTCTATCTATTCATCAGTCCCTTCCCCCGCCCAACCTCTGGCAACCACCGATCTTTTTACTGTCTCCATAGTTTTTTGCCTTTTCCAAAATTTCATGTAGTTGGAACCATGTATTAATAGTATGTAGCCTTTTCAGACTGGCTCCTTTCACTTAGTAATATGCATTTAAGGTTCTTCCATATCTTTCCATGGCTTGGTAGCTCATTTCTTCTTAGTGCAGAATAGTATTTCAATGTCTGGACGTACCACAGTCTATTTATCCATTCACCTACTGAAGGACATCTCGGTTGCTTCCAAGCTTTGGCAATTATGAATAAAGCTGCTATAAACATGTGCAGGTTTCTGTGTGGACATAAGTTTTTAACTTCTTTGGGTAAATACCAAGGAGCACCATTGCTGGGTCATATGGTAAAATTATATTTACTTTTGTAAGAAACTGCCGCACTGTCTTCCAAAGCGGCTGTACTATTTTGCATTCTCACTAGCAATGAGAGAGACCTCCTCTTGCACCACATCCTTGCCAGTATTTGGTGTCATCAGTGTTCTGGATGTTGGGCACTCTATTAATAACATGTAGGTAATGGTATCTCATTGTTGTTTTAATTTGCATTTCCTTGATGACATATTATATGGAGCATCTTTTCAGACGCTTATTTGTCATCCGTATATCTTCTTTGGGAAGGTGTCTGTCGCGGTCTTTCCCACTTAAAAAATTTTAATTGAGGAATAAAAATTGTATGTATTTACGATGTACAACACGATGTTTTCAAAAGGTATACATTGTGAAGGGGCTGATTCGAGCCAGTTAACACATGCCTTCCCTCACATATTTGGCCTCGTGTATGGCACATATAGAAATAAAACCAGAAATAGGATTTATGCTGAACCTTATCTCATTCTAATGATCAGTAATATTTATCATACTTATAATCATAAGTATGGTCATACTGATAATCATATTTATCATATGAAATAACTGAAAAACAAAAGCCAATTTCATTAAGAAATATATATAATTTAAGACAAATTAAACATCGTTAATGTAATTCAACATTTTATATTAAGAAATAAAACCAATTTTAATTATGTCTTAGTTAATTTTATACTAATAATTGCAACAATAACTCAATCTAGAATTTTTTAATATTTAGAATCATACGAAATAAAAAAATTAAAATCAGTTTTCCCTTATTTTAGTTGCTAATAAGAATGATAGAGTAATCAATAAAAAAACTTTGAGGCTGAGCACAGTGGCTCATGCCTGTGATCCCAGGACTTTGGGAAGCCAAGGCAGGAAGATCACTTGCATCCAGGAGTTTGAGACCAGCCTGGGCAACATAGTGAGACCCTGTCTTTACAAAAAATAAAAAAACTTAGCTGGGTATGGTGGCAAGAGCCTGTAGTCCTAGCTACTCCAGAGGCTGAGGAGGGAGGATCACTTGAGGCCAGGAGTTGGAGGTTGCAGTGAGCCATGATGTACCACTGCACTCTAGCCTGGGCCACAGAGAACTTTGAAACATAATGATATATTTTTAAGTAAAATTCTGAGTTGAAGAAAAAAAAAATGATGTAAAATTTTTGACTGTTGACAATGAGCTAGTTTGTGTATGTTTTAAGTAGACAGTGGAAATCAAATTACATAATAATTATTTTCCATTGTGTATATTTAAAAGAACAATGTAAAAGTTTTCTTTATAAATGTCAATTCCTGTGATGAGCAACAAACTACTTATAATGAAAAACTTTAGAGGGCAACTGTTAAAGAGTGTACAATTATTTGGGGCATATTGGAGAAGGACACTGTGAAGCCCCCTGAACTAGTGTGATCCCCGTTCACCTCCTGCCTTTGGGCATTCACACCCTCGCACCCAGCCAGACACCTGATGGACTGTGAATTTCCTGAGACATTTCCTCCCTTGGTAAAAGTGTTTCAGTGTCTTAGAACATTCACCATCTGGGAATTCTTCCTAATACTCATCTTCATACCTAGGGGAAGGTGTGTGTGAGCAAGGGCTTTATTGCCCAACCAGGAAAGCAGTGGGGCCACGGAGCAGGGAGTGCCCAGAGCTGCAAGGATTCAGAAGACATAGTGATGGACCATGCTCCCTTTCAGAGCCAGCAGCTGATGACCCACCTTGCTCCAGACGGAAAGAGTAAGGGAAGGAGAGAGGGACAGACAGAGAAATAGGCAGACATATGTATTTATGAGGTATCTTCGGTGTTCACGTATTTTACTGGCTGCTTTTGTGTATGTTTGGTTTCTATAACAATCCTTTCTACAGGTGAAGAAATGGAGCCTCAGGAAGATCACACAACTTGTCCAGGTTTATATAGCCTGTCCGTGGGGTAGATGGGATCTTATCCCAGGCTTTTCTGACTTGGCTATATCCATGGCCTCGGGATCAGAAGACATGTGTGCCCTCAGGCAAATGACTTAACTTCTCTGGGCTCAAGCGTCTTCGTCTGTAAAACTAAGAAGCTATTCTGCAGGGAGGTAGTTACATTCTAGCGAGTTAATGTGTGGTTGTATTCAAATCCTTAGCACAGGGCCTGGCCCACAGAAGGTCCTGAAGATAGAAGAGTTGACCGTTTAGGCACAAAGTTGGGTACCATACTTCACTGCCAGCAAAGTGATCGCTGGTGCTGGAGTAGATCTGTCACTTAAAAGTCACAAACTGAGTGGTGGCTTGCCTTAAACTTTGAGACCAAGCAGCTAAGACTGAAGTCTCGACCTGGACTTGGGGGCAGCCGAAAGAAAAGATGACTGTTGTCACCTGTCTTTGTCCTAGGAGATCTAAGACCACTGCCTGCCCACTGCATCCCTTCCCAGCCAAAAATTCCTCACTATCCACGTGTTAAAACCAAATGCAGCCCACAGAGCGCAGTCAATATTACCCAGTTGAGGATTAAAAACTCAATGCTGGCCAGGCACGGTGGCTCACGCCTGTAATCCTAGCACTCTGGGAGGCCGAGGCGGGTGCATCGCTTGAGAACAGGAGTTCGAGACCAGCCTGAGCAAGAGCGAGACCCCATCTCTACTGAAAATAGAAAGAAATTATCTGGACAACTGAAAATATATACAGAAAAAATTAGCCAGGCATGGTGGCACATGCCTGTAGTCCCAGCTACTCAGGAGGCTGAGGCAGGAGGATCACTTGAGCCCAGGAGTTTGAGGTTGCTGTGAGCTAGGCTGACGCCATGGCACTCTAGCCTGGGCAACAGAGTGAGACTCTGTCTCAAAAAAAAAAAAGAAAAGAAAAGAAAAGAAAAAACCTCAATGCTGGCTCTCTCTGGGGCAGCAACGGAGGGTTGGCGGGGTGGGCAGAACCCACAAGGAACACCCTCCCTCTGCAGTTCATTTCCACTTTTTTATATTACAAAGCAGTTTCAGCCCAAGACCCATCCTTAGCCCAGCTGCAGATAGCAGGAAATGGCAAACAGTAAACCTCTTTCGAGATACTTGGACTGAATGAAGCAAATATCACTTATAGGGCCATACCTTATTATTTTTGAATCGCTATTCATATAACCATCATGATCTTTGAATGTATTTGCTATTTAAAACCCTAATGTGTGTGTGTGTGTCCTTCAAAAGCTAAACATGAAAAACAGACCCCTGTCAAAAATTGTCACAGAAAGGTTGAACTTAGAAGGAAAGTTAGCTGCAAGTATCTTCCTGGAGCTGTTGGTGTTGTTTGGGCGCCCCCTGGTGGCCAATGACGTTCCCTGTCAGGGAGCTTAGCACCAGATCAACAGTTTCTTAACCCCTGGCTGCAGGAGAAGAATCACTCCAAGATTCTGATTTAAAAGGTCTATTGTAGGGATAGACATTGTTTATAAAAAAAAAGAAAGAAATTTCACAGATGATTCTAACGTGCAGCCAGGGCTGAGAATCGATGTGCTAGGGGGGGTTTCATGTAGAATTACCAACTGAGGGTTTTCTTTGATTCATTTCGGAAACATCTATTGAGCTCCTCTAGATGTTAAACACGATGATGGCAGATGATGAGCAATAAAAAGACCGGTCCCTTGTCCTCATGTAGATTAAAAATAGTAGTAAAATAAGCATACAATTTTTAAATGGTTATTAGAGCTAAGAACAGGGCAACCTGAGCTCATCTGGAGTCAGCAAAGGCTTTTGACTTTTGAAGTGAGAGGTGAAGAGTGAGTGGGTATTAACTAGGCCAGGCTGATGCACTGCAGGCCCCAGGTCGAAGTTGCAGGCTTGATATAGCTCTGGTCTCCTGCCCACGGGGGCAAGCATATCCCTGGATGACCAAAGACAATTACCTGTTAATGCCATTGGAGTAACGTGAGAAAACATTAAAGATCAGAAAGTGTTGACACTAAGGACTGCGAAAAGTGAAAAGTGCGTGGGTGGGGCAGGCTGGGGAGGGAGGACAAGATGGAGCTCTCCAAATCAAAGAAATGCAAGTTTAAACAAGAAGGCACCGTTATCTTCCCAAGCCTATTGGCAAAGGTATATAATACCCAATGCTGATGAGAAGGGAAATTCTTCTCTCTGACCCAGCAAATTCACTGGCAGGAACTTTCCTTGGAGAATTATGGTCATAGATTTGTGGAGAGTTTAGCAGAGGAAGGGAGCATGGCTGGGCTTAAATAATAGGATCATAGCCCTGTTGGGAGGAGAGGATTCTTTCTGAGAGAGGAAGAGTAAGTATTATGTGGGAGGTTGTCTCGGTGGCTGAATTACCATTGATCGCTCCATGTGGGATTATATAAAAGCAGATTCATGTGTAGAAAAATTTCTGTATAACAGCTTCTCCCATCCTTTTAATTTCAGCTGAATTCAACACACCTATTGAGTACCTGCTGATGCAAGGCTTTGGCGAGGGTGAAGAACTGCATTATCGTGAGGGGTGGGTGACACACCTGGCTCCCTGCCCTCGGGTTAGAGGGGACGAGTGACAAATTCCAATACAGTCACTGTAATAAAATAAATATTGTATCATAGGTATAAGAATGTGTGTTTAAAAGTGCTACGAGAAGAGAGGAAAAGCACAATAAATTCTAATGGAAGAAATGTGTCTGAAAAAGATTCCCAGAGGAAATAACACTTGAGCAAAATTTTGAAGAATTAATTGGATTTTGATAGATTTGGCATAGGGGTATGGTGGGAGGAAGGCCCTTCTGCTTTAAGGAAAGAATTGCATGAGGCTTTATTTATTTAATAAGTCTTTGCTGAGCCCATTGCTAGATGCTGTGTGGGGTACAGAAGTATGAGAATTTGCTACCATGAAAAGGAGACAAAACACACCACAAGAGGGAAAAAAAAGTATGATATTAAATTATGCTGTGTAATTAGGTGTCAATATTGTCAGCAAGATCCAGAAATGGGGCCACTGGCCAAAATATTTGCAGCATAGTAGACAGAAGCCTACTAGGGCAAAGAGAGAGAGATGAGAGGTATGTTCGTACCATTACCTTTTCATAGACTTCTGGATTAAAAGGTATTATTGTTTCTTACTGTGATATGAACCATATCTGAAAACACTTTGGCAAAAAGTCAAGCAAAAAGGGTAAAAAAAAAATAACAAAGCTTCCCCTTACCAGCCCTAATTCCCCTCCAGTCCCACAGCTCTCCTCCAATATAACTATCGGCAATTTGGCGCGCATCCTTCCAAAACATTGTCTATGCGTCTACCTATAGACATGTACATACATGAATGTAAGGTTTTTCAGTCACTGTGTATTTTATATAAATGATAAAATTCTGCACATTTTCTTCAACTTTTTTTCCCCACTTCAATATATTTAGGGAGCTTTACACATCCTTCATCTAGGTACACTTTATTATTTTAAACTAGTATCCCATGGCATGGTGCACCTGAGTTAACTATTCCTATGTGATCGACCATAAAATGGGCAACCCATTAAGGCTCCAATTGACCTGAGCATCAACAGCAATAATAAATCCAGGCTGGGTTTCGTCATCGGAGGCCTGTCTTGAGCCACCATTCCGGAGAGTGGTGGTCCCACTGTCCATTCCAAGATGAGTCAGTTCACAGATCCCGATGAAAGGGAAGCTGGGGACCCAGCAATGGCACTGCAAGGGCAGCTGAGAATTTGACTCCAAGCCTTCCCCAAAGGACTGGTGGTCATTGATTAAGTAACTATGCACTGAGAAAAGACAAATACCAGGAGCTTGAAAGCTACCATGGCCCATTAGTGAGGCTGGGGGCTCCCAGTAGGCAGGGGGAATAAATGGTGCTTTGATTTGAGTCTATTTCTCAGTGGCCTCATTGTAACAGGGGTTCTAAGGACACTGGGTGGAGAAGGGAGGTCCAAATAGAGTGCTTTGCATCACTAAAGTCAAAGACACAAAGATTAAAACAAGATATCTGTTTTGCCAAGTTGATTGGTAAGTCAATTCATTGTTTATAATGAAAATCCACGTATCGCCTTTGACCCAGCACTCCCACTTTTAGGAATTATCCCAAAGAATTACTTTCACAGATCTACAGGGAGAGCAGTAGAGAATGAGAGAAGCTGGTAAACTTCTATTTTACTCAAACCACGGAATTGAAGATATTTGAACCTATTGGATGGTTTTTCCCCAGATTCCTGAGTGTACAGTTGAGATCATCATAGTTGGACACGGGCAGGATCTTCACACTATGTCCCTGGAGTGAGAGCTACTGTCGTCGGAAGAACCCAGACAGCCCCCCTTTTACCAAATCGAAGACTAATACTGCATTCCTGGGAGAAACCCAGCAGTTAGTGCCACCATCCAAAACGTAAAAGACGCAGGAGTGACGATTTCTATCACATCTCTACCTGATGGTATGGCTGATGCACAGTTTAGAATAACTCGGAGAATGAAATGATGATGACTTTTACTGCAACCGCAATAGCTTTCATAGCCCACGTTAGGCCGTCGTCATGTGTAGAAATGTATTCCTCCATCCCAATAAACACTGATGCCACAAGCAGTTTGCTTTCACAGGTGGGGACGACAGAACACCTTTGGCATTTTGCTGCAGACTTATACCAGCTGCATGGGCTGTGCTTCGGTTTGTGCTTGGGAGCCTTGCTCATCTCACCAACCCACAGGACGCGGCCTTGGACCTCTACACTGGTGCATGATGCTAGAGGGCCTGGGGAGCAGGAGACAGCAGGTACGCTGGCTAGCTGAGTAAGGCACACACATGCTGAGAAGGCGGATATACAGTGGCCCCTCCTCAGCCTCTCGCTTTTGCTGCCTGCGGGTTCAGTTACTCATGGTACACTACAAGAAGATATTTAGAGAGAGAGAGAGAGAGACCACATCTACATAACTGTTATTATAGCATATTGTTATAATTATTCCATTTCATTCTTGGTTATTGTTAATATCTTACTGTACCTAATTTATAAATTAGAATTTATCATGTGTATGTATGTATAGGGAAAAAAATAGTAAATATAGGGTTCAGCACTATTCACGGTTTCAGGTATCCACTGGGGGTTGTGGAACATATCCCCCATGGGTATGGGTCGGGGGAAAATACTGTACTCAGGTTAATTTTATTCAGGTGAGAAAAATTTTGTTTCATGGTAAGCATATTATCAGGATATTTTGATTATATCCATACATCAGGAGGGTAAGACTCTTCCTATAAAATATTAATGAAAAGGTTCATGGGACTCTCTGGTCCTCCAACTTTTGGTGTCGCTGGACAGGCAAAGGAAGGAGTTAGGAGTAGACTCTAAATAGTGAGGTCACTACTTGAAAATTTCAAAATATGTTTGTGTCAGACAATCTAAGATTCCTGATTATGTTTTACTCACCCTGGACTATAAAATGATTTGACCCCCCCCCCAAATTCCATCCATCATAATCAACCAGCCACAGGGTGAGCTTTTTTGACCCCCACAAACACCATAATTCAACAGGGTGTGTGGAAGCTGTGTAGCAAGGTAGCCCTAAAGTTAAAGTCTCGTTACTGTCTTGGATGGTAAATACACATCTTCAGGCATATTTTTTAAATAACATCTAAGACCATGCAGCTTATAGCACGGTGTGGGACAGTGCCCCTTTCCCAGGAGAGGAGTCCGTTAAAACACTATCAATTCATGTATGGATGTGCCCGTTTGGCTCCTTTAGATAGAGGCAAACAGCTCATTTCATGTAGTACAAAGACTGGGGAGGGTGTTCTAGCAGCCAAAACTCCCATTACAGAGTCTAAACGAGGGCAAACTGAAAACATGGACAGAGTCCTTCCATAGACCGAGTAGTAGGGAGAATTTGGGATTGGGAAATTCTTACAGTGATAACCAGACCAAAATCTAAGGCATTATAATTCCCTTTTTAGAAGCATCCCAGTTTCACCGGTTTTGATGTGGTATAGAAAATTGAAAGAAGGCTTCTCTGAGTGGCATTCTAATTGTACCAATTGTGAATCAACCACTTTGTAAGTTGAAGTACTCTAACCATATATATAAGCAACTACAGGCCTAACATTTAAATATTTTTTAAGAGGTGGGGGGGTGATGAGAAATTACTTAATGGATGCAATGTACATTATTCAGGTGACAGATGCTCTCAAAGCCCTGCCTTCACCACTGTGCAATCTACTCAGGTAACAAAATTATACTTGTGCCCCATACATTTATATAAATAAAAAGAATAAAAACAAAAGGCAAAGGTAAGCATGCTTTTTAAAAAATATGTATTTTTTTACAACATGTATTAGAAAAAACACCCCCCTCATATTGTTACAAATAGAACTTATGTTTGTAGTTTCTTTCTAAGGTGATTTTTAATCTGATTTTGATTATTTTATATATATATGTCAAAATGAAATAGAGTTATGTCAGGGATATAAAGGCTGAGTGATTGACTCTGTGTTACTTTGCCTTACTAAGGACGGAATAATCAGATACGTTGTACCTCCTGATGTGATGCAGAATGAGGCACACATTTGCATCATCCATGCCCAAAAAAGGAAAAACATTGAGCTTGAATCTAATTAACCAGTGGATCCAACAGCATGTTAAAGAACATCACAAAAATGTAATCAGCCTAATGATATCTTCAGGTCAAAAGAGATCACCACTTTTCAGGTTACTGGTATACATGACTGAACTCATTCCAAAAAGCTAAACATCTCTGTACTCACCACAGTGATCAAAAATTCTTCTTACGGCACCTTGACCAGAGTTGCTTATTATGATCAATTTGAAATAATGTACACTATCTGAATTTGGCAAAATGGCATTTGTTATTGCATTAATTTGCAAACAGTTATGGTTAAATGTATTTTTTGCCTCTTGATCAGTTATTTTCATTTTTTAAAGAATTGTCTATTCATATTTTTTTGTCCATTGATCTGTTTGGACCTTGATGGTTTTTTGTTTGTACATAAGTTGTATTTAGCAAAGATATTTGCCACTTCTATTTTGTCTTTTAATTTTGTTTATAGTTTTACGTACATTTTAAACATTTCAATATAGTTAAATCTATTGCTACTTTCCTTTGAGTTTCTATCATTGTTCTTAAATCTAGGGAGTTATTCCCCATTTAGAGAGAGATTCTGTTTGGCGAATAGAACTTAATAGATATGAAACTTTATTTTCTTCTATTTATTGCTTGACATTCACACATTTAACTATTTGATCTACCTAGGCATTTTTTATATAAGATATAAAAAGAGGATGTAATCTATTTTTCGCCCAAAATAAAAAACTCCTTGGTTTGAGCACTGTGTTGAATAATTCCTATTTTCATGTAACTATTGGTAAGTGAAGTTATAACGTCTTTAAGAGCCCATGTTCCTTCTTTATTGCTGATCTAGAAAGACCAATTCTGCTAAAACCTGAGTTCCTTTGGTCTTGATATATTTTGCTCAATTTTGTTGTTTTCTTTGAGGTAAAGATGGAAGCTAGCTTTTTCTTCCCTATGTTCCTGAATAACAAATAAGGGATCAACATCATTTGCATTTGATATTAGTGAATATTTTGCCTATGTATATTTTGCAAACTAATATCATTTGATTTTCATTAAGAGTAATAAATGTTGATTTCTGTTTGCATGCACTCTTCTAAAAGTTGGAAAGCCAATTTCTTCAATTACCGTGAGTGAAATCCTGACTGATTCTAGCTTTAAACTGTGTTCCTAAAGAAACGTTCAAAATTAAGAAAAAAAATCAATTCATGAACAGAGAAAATAATAACCACCAACATGTCTATTGGACTAATGGGCCATAAAGAAGTAAAGAGAAGGTGAATTTTGTCGTGGGAGGAGGGGAAGAAGAGCCTCCCCACCCCCACTGCCCAAGGGCAGTGCCAGAGTGGGTTGGCCAGACATTCCAGAGAATTCCTGAATCTAGCAGGAATTCAGCCAGGCTGGTCTGCTTCTGGAATATGTCTTTTAATATATTTAAAACTCAGTGGTGAAAACATTGTCTGCCTCTAGATACACCACGGGGTATAAATATATTAAATAATGCCAAAGAAAGAATACACGCCAAGTTTTTATGAGCCTTACGCAGTCATTCCTGCTGCCAGAATTGGGCAAGTAACCAGGAGCCACAGGTGCTAGGATTGAGCAGGAAAATAATGTGGAGTGAAGACAGCAGAGTCGTGTTAGCAACTGAATTATTAATACATTATTAAAACATTCTACTTTTCACGCAACTGACACTACAAGTTCATTCTTCTGCAAATTGGTAAACAAACGAGCCACATTGTTCAAGCTAAGCTGTGCACCCTTTTCAAAGGGAATAGTGGAAAATGTTCACAAACTATTTGTTGAGGGCCCCCTGCTAACTAGACCAGAATGTGTTAAACTAAACCCTAGTTTACTATGCTTTCGTAATAAATATAAGGTATCTGTTCTGACATATTGTATGTTCCTTCCCTACAGGAGAGAAAAACTAAGCATAAAAAGTCTGTCCTTGAAAGCAGAGAGTAGTATTAAATAACATATACTTCATGATGCTGGCATGCTTTACCACTAAAAAGCAAAGCTAGGCTGGGAAGAAAGTAGAAAGGGTTAGAACAACGTGTGCCTGCACTGGACATAATGAAACATCTCCAGTTGTTATCATCATCAGCCCCGTAATGGACCACTCCGTGACAATGCCTAGGGTCTATGTAAATACTGGACCAAGATGGAGTTGGCCTTATAGATGTGCAATATCAGCACAGAATGTTCAAGTACCTGCTATGGCTCTCTCCCCAACCACTGTAGCTGACTCTTGGAATTACTCTCTATGTGGCTCTCCCCTCATCCATGAGCCTGAAGGGATGGGGCACTAACCTCAGGATACTGCTGCTTCTGCTCTAGCTCCCAACAGGCTCTTCTAAGTACTCACCGAATATCTTTCCAGAGGAGCCTCACAGTTTACAGAGGAGCTGTCTGGAAGGTCTCACAGGCATTAATTTGTACTTGGGAGGAAAAAAGAAAAGAAAAGAAACATTTGGGAGAATCATGGCTACTTTTGTGCAAAATAAATGTTTGCATATGAAAGATATTTCATTTTAAACAACAGATTCTTTTCTCCCAAGTTGCAGCTGAACTTCCACACCCAAATCTTTCAGACTTTGAATTGCACTTGAAAAATGAGCAAGAACAGGTGGTGAAAGATTGTGCGGTTGCAGAAAGTACTGACACCAGAGTCAGAAGAACAGAGTTTAAATCTCAACTCAATCAATTTCCAACTGTATGATCTTGGGCAAGTCACTTGACTTATAACCAAAAGACATAAATGAAATAGAAAAATAAAGTGAATGTGAAGGCAAATACATACAACTGTTATGTTTTCGTATGATCACATCCCCCACCAGATCTGGGGTTAGAGCAATATTTTCCAAAGAGCTTCTTTAAAATCAGAAAATTGGTAATGGGCACACCAGGTAGATAGCATTCTTTATTTAGTGACCTTCCTATGTCCATGACACAGCGGAGGAGACTCAGACAGCCTGCAGCACCCTGGTTGTGGTGAGGAGAGTACTCAGGATTCACTTATACTGAATAAAGCCAGGAGAGATGGCCCTGGAGACTCATTTCCTGCTCTTTCCATGGCTTAGCAATAATCTGGCTCTATAGGTCTGAGTGTGCTCTGTTAGGTCCAGAGCTGGAGCCCAGAGGGAGACACACGAAAGCCTGCGGTATAGCAAAATACTGTGTATTTTGACATCTGCGTGCAGATGGGTGGAGGCCAAAAGAGCGTCCACCAGGAGGGAGGGGAAAGCCTTGGGTTTTATAGAGGGTTTTTCTGGGGAGAGTGAGCAGCACCTGCAGAGATAGGGGAGGGGGATGGGTGGGTATAGAAATGCCGGTGTCTGCAGCTATCTGTGGTCAGGAGTTAGATTTACAACTCTACAGACTCACGCGGCTTTTGTTTCACAGGCTTTATGATATTTTCGGGTTCCTACCTGGAACAAACCTAACAGCTCTATGGAAGAACAGGCTGATTCCTAATGTGGTGCCCTGGAGGGACTTTCCCTTTCTAACAAGGCCTCTTCTCTAACCTAAGCAACTTCGCAGTTACAAAAAACCCTCTATTTTATATATGTATTGCGTGGTGCTAATGATGTGGGTCCACATCCCAAGTTACATCCTGAATTTTGTCAGTGTAGACTAGTGTAAGGGGAGCCAGGAGTCTGGGCCCCCACATGTGAGTCTTGGCTCTCCCAGTAACCAACGAGGTGACCTTGGGCAAAGCACTTCACCTCCTGGGCCCAGTTTCCTTATATGTGAGATAAAGATGTTCAACCAAGATACCTTAAAAGACTTTTCTAATTCTTTAGCACATCAGGCTTTTATCTTTGTCTTCTGGTTTGATTACAGTTTATACGTGTGGTTTCCGTGGCAATTCTCATCTAAGCAGAATACTGCATCAACCCAGCAGCCTCACTCCCAGGCTTGGGGGTGTGGCAGGTTGCTACGCATGGAAAAGTTACTGCTGCCAACATATGCGTTGGTTTGTGTTTTAAACTTTTTATTATGGACAAATGTAAATATATAAAACGTGGACAGCGTGGTATGATGTAGTGCTACTGAAAGTGTGTAGATCACCATCCATCCATGAGGAGACAGGTACGGAAATTATAAAAGTGAGGGTGAGTGGGGGGGGGGGGCTCTCTGTTGTCCTTCCAGACTCAGTTTTAGGGTGGTCCCCTGGGCCTGGGTTTGGGGGCGGTAGTGCTTTCTCAACATTCCTGCCCCTCCTTCCCACAGCAGCCAAACTCAGCTTCCTATTTGTGGTTGGTCTGGGGTGCTAGCGAGTTCCCCGCCCCTCCCCCAGTCGTAGCTGACTTCTGTGGGCATCGGAGTAGGGTCCTAGACCCAAGACCATTTCCTGCCCCTCTCCCAAGGATAGAGGGTTCTTTCCCCTCCCCTAGTTAACAGCGGGCCTGTGCCTGTGCCCTGGGGACAACAGGTTTTGCTGCCTCTCGCCCAGCCATTTAAGGCGCTTGCTTCCGGGGTGTGGACTGTCACCGCCTGCAGCCACCAGGGGACGCTCTCCCGCCTCGGGCCCTGCCCGCCCGGTCCCGGTCTCGCCCCGTCTTTCTCCTGCGCACTCCACAGAAGCCCGGGAGCAAACGCTCCTTGTCTCTATTCGGTACTTGGTCTTTAATGTGCTAAAACTGTAGCTGACTTCTTCCTGCCCGATCATACGGCAGCACCTCTTCTCCTGTGTTCACGCAGGGGAGACTTCGTGCGTCTGTCCCTTCTGGGTGGGGCTGGCTCCTCTCTGGGGTTCAGGTTACTTGGCTGTCTTGCAACTTCAGCTCTCTGATAGTCGCAAGGAAAGTTATGATTTTTGGAGTTTATCTAGCTTTTTCACATTTTAGGATAGGAGAGAGGCATTTCCAGCTTTCTACATTCTAAGTAGAGGAAGAAAAAAAAAAGCCGGATTATTTTGTATGAAATTTAAAAAGTGAGTATTATGAGCTTGCTGAAATGGCTTTAAAATTTTTTCCTTCCATCCCCATCAATATATCTCTAGGACATTGGTTTCTTAAAATGAGTGCTATTAAAACAAAACACAGAAAGAGCTTAGACATGCTACCTTGTCCTCTGTGAGTACTGTCATCATTAATTCAATCTGCCTGGGATGAGGTTATACACAAGAAAAAGCTCATTTTTCACATTAGAAACTTAAAACTTTAAATATTGACATACACAGTATTCATTGAAAGTGTCCTTATAGATGGTAAACATGAAGAATTCCTATTTCATCCATAAATTTTGTATAGTTACGATAGTGAAATGACAAAGTTATGAGTGTAATAACGATTATATCATTACATGAGTGCATACATCTATGTGGATACTTTTAAGAAACAAGGTGTATAATTTTTATATTTTATTTTTCCATAGGTTGCTTGTTGTAATTATATTTGTCAAAAATAACTTCGTCGAGTCTAATAAAAATTGGAGATTGTATTTTTGCATATCTTTGTTTCTTCTTTCATTTTTAAAATTAGTTTTTTATGTTACAACAGTTGTAGATTTACAGAAAAGTTGTGAGATGGTAGAGATTTACTACTAATATATTCCCCATCCCTAGTTTCCTCTATTGTTAACATCTTACATAAGTATGGTACATTTGTCACAATTAATGAACCACTACTGATACATTATTATTAACTATAGTCCACAATTTATTCATATTTTATTAGTGTTTACCTACTGTTTTTTTCTGTTCCAGGATCCCATTCAAGATACCGTATTACATTTCATTGTTGTGTCTCCTTAGGCTCCTTTGGGCTGTGACAGCTTCTCAGACTTTCCTTACTTTTGATGACCTTGCCAGTTTTGAGGTGAACTGGTCAGCTATTTGGTAAATATCCTTCAGCTGCGATTTATCTGATATTTTTCTCATGTTTAGACTGGGTTTTGTAGTTTCGGGAGGAAGACCACAGAGGGAAAGTACGATTTTCATCACATTTTATCAAGGTACATACTATCAACATGGCTTGTCATTGTTGAAGTTGACCTTCATCACCTGGCCAAGGTGCTGTTTGTCAAGTGTTTTCACTAGAAAATTACTCTTTTTTCCCCTTTCCATACTGTCCCCTTTGGAAGGAAGTTACTATGCACAGCCCACACTTAAGGAGTGAGGATTTATGTTCCACCTACTTGAGAACAGAGTATCTACATAAATTATTTGGAATTCTTATGCATGGGAGATTTGTCTCTACTCATTTATTTATTCAACAATTTATTTATATCACATGTACTCATGAATATTCATTTTATAGTTTGGGCTATAATCTGATGCCACTTTATTTTATTGTTCAAATTGTTCCAGCTTTGGCCGTTGGGAATTCTTTCAGTTGGCTCTTGTCTCTTTGACATACTCCCATCATTCTGTGTGTGTGTGTGTGTTTTTTTTTTTTTTTTGGTTTGTTTTCTTTTCTTTCTTTCTTTCTTTTTTTAGCAATTTTTGCTTTCTGGCTCTTTTCATTTTTAAAAAATAACTCATTTTTATTATATTCTGTGAGTGTCAATCTGCTACAAACTGGAAATAACAAAAACTGATTTTTGCTATTCTCTGTAGGTAGTGTGAGAAACACTGATATAATGAACCCCGATCACCCAGTTTTGAAAAGTATAAGGCCAGCCATGTTTCTTTATACCCTCACCACTTCTTCCTTCTATATCATTTTGAAGCAAACCCAACACACATACACATTAAAGGTTCTTTTTTTAACAGCAGTTTTAGGTTCACAGCAAAATTAAAAGGAAGAGGTTTCCCATATGTCCTCTGCCCCTACACATGCACAGCCTCCCCCATTGTCAATATCCCACCAGAGCGACAACTGATGAACCTACACTGACACATCATCCTCACTCAAAGTACATAGTTTACATTAGGGTTCACTCTTGGTGCTGTATATTTTATGGGCTTGGACAAATGTATAATGACATGTGTCCACCATTATAGTACCACACAGAGCAGTTCCAATGTCCTAAAAATCCTCTGTGCTTCACCTATTCACCCTTTCTTCCCCCCAAACCCTGGAAATTAAGGGTCTTTGTAGTGTCTCCATAGTTTTGCCTTCCCCAGAATGTCACATAGGGGTGGAATCATGCAGTGTGTAGCCTCCTCATCGTGGCTTCTTTCACCTAGTGATATGCATTTAAGTTTCCTCCATGTCTTTCCGTAGCCTGATAGCTCATTTCTTTTTAGTGAGGAATAATATTCCATTGTCTGGGTGTACTACAGTTTATCCATCTAGCTACTGAAGGACATCTTGATTGCTTCTAAGTTTTAGAAGTTATGAATAATGCTGCTATTAGCATATATGTGCAGGTTTTGTGTGGATATAAGTTTTCAACACCAAGGAGTGCAATTGCTGAATCATATGGTAAGAGTACATTTAGTTTTTGTAAGAAACTGCCACACTGCCTTCCATAGTAGCCGTACCATTTTGCATTCCCACAAGCAATGAAGAAAAGTTCCTGTTGTTCCACATCCTCACCAGCATTTGGTGTTATTCTTCCAGATTTTGGACATTCTAGTATAGTGGTATCTCATTGTTTTACTTTGCATTTCCTTGATGAAAACGATGTGGAGCATCGTTTCATATGCTTATTTGCCATCCATATATCTTCTCTAGTGAGGTATCTGTTGAGTTCTTTAGCTTATTTTGAAATTGGATGTTAGCTTATTATTGTTGAATTTTAAGAGTTCTTTATGTATTTTGGATGATAGTTCTTTACCAGATAACAGTCCTTTGTCTTTTGCAAGTATTTGCTCCCAGTCTGTGGTTTGTCTTCTAATTTTCTTGACGTTTTTTTTCACAGAGCAGAAGTTTTAAATTTTGATGAAGTCCAGCTTTTCAGTCATTTCTTTCCTGGATTGTGTTTTTGATGTTGTATCTAAAAAGTCATCACCATATCCAAGGTTACCTAGGTTTTGTCCTATGATATTTTCTAGGAGTTTTATTGTTTGGTTTTTACATTTAGGTCTGTGATCCACTTTGAGTCATTTTCTGTGAAGGGCATAAGATCTGTGTTTAGATTCATTTTTTTGCATGTAGATGTCCAGTTGCTCCAGCATCATTTGTTAGAAAGACTATCTTTGTTCCATTGTATTGCCTTTGCTCCTTTGTCAAAGATCAGTTGACTATATTTATATGGGTGTATTTCTGAGCTGTTTATCTGGTTCCATTGATCTACTTGTCTATTCTTTCACTAATACCATATTGTCTTGATTACTATAGCTGAATAGTAACTTGTGAAGTTGAGTAATGTCAGTACTTCAACTTTATTCTTCTCCTTCAATATTACATTGGATATTTTGGGTCTTTTGCCATTCCATATAAACTTTAGAATCGGTTTGTTGATATCCAGAAAATAGCTTGCTGGGATTGTGAATGGGATTGCATTGAATCTATAGATCAAGCTTGGAAAAACTTACATCTTGATGATATTGAGTATTCCTATTCAAGAATATCGAGTATCTCTTCACTTGTATAGTTCTTTGATTTTGCTTATCATTATTTTGTAGTTTTCCTCATGTAGATCTTGTATATATTTTGTTAGATTTATACCTGAGTATTTCATTTTGGGAAGTACTAATGTAAATGGTATTGTGTCTTTAATTTCAAATTCTATTTGTTCATTGCTGGTGTAGAGGATAGTGATTGACTTTTTTTATTAACCTTGTATCCTATACCTTGCTATAATCACTTATTAGCTCCAGAAGTGTTTTTTTTTTTTTTGGTAGATATTCTTTATCAAGTTGAGAAAGTTCCCCCTCTATTTCTAGTTTACTGAGAGTTTTTATCATTAATGGGTGTTGGAGTTAGTAAAATGCATTTTTTTCCATTGAATGATATGATAATGTGATTTTTGATGTGATGGATTACATTAACTGATTTTTGAATGTTGAACTAACCTTGCATATGTAAGATAAACCCCACTTGCTCAGGGTGTATAATTCTTTCTATACATGATTGGATTAGATTTGCCAAATTTTTTTGGAGAATTTTTACATCTATGTTCATGAGAGATTTTGGTCTGTTATTTTCTTGTAATGTATCTTTTTCATCTTGGTATTAGGGTAATGCTGGCCTCTTGGAATGAGTAACAAAGTTACATCTCTAGCTCTCTTTTTATCCCCTGAAAGAGATCATGGAGAATTGGTATAATTTCTTCCTTAAATGCTTGGTAGAATTCACCAGTAAACCTATCTGGGCCTGATGCTTTCTGTTTTGAAAGGTCATTAATTGTTCATTTAATTTCCTTTGAAATATAGGCCTATTCAGATTGTCTATTTCTTCTTGTGTGAGTTTTGGCAAATTGTGTCTTACAAGGAATTGGTTCATTTCATCTAGGTTATCAGATTTCTGGGCATAGAGTTGTTCATAGTATTCCTTTATTATCTATAAATAATAACAATGTTCATTTAATGTCCACAAGATCTGCAGTGATTGATGTCATCTCTTTTATTTCTGATATTTGTAGTTTGTGTCTTCTTTTTTTTTTTTAGTTAGTCTGGTTAGAGGCTTATTGATTTTCCTTCACTCTGACAATTTCTGTGTTTTAGTTGGTGCATTTGGACCATTGATATCATTGGATCAATATCTACCATATTTGTTACTATTTTTGATTTGTTGCCCTTGTTTTTTTATTCTATTTGTCCACTCTTTTTTCTGCCTTTTGTTGTTTCAAATGAGCATTTTATGATTCCATTTTCTCCTCTTTCTTAGCTTATGAGTTATACTTTTTTTTTGTTTTTTAAGCAATTGCTCTAGATATTGCAATATTCATTTATAACTAATCCAAGTTTACTTTCAAATAATACTATGTTACTTCACAGGTAGTATCAATACCTTTTAATACCAAAATAATCCTAATTCCACCCTCCTGTCCCTTGTGTCATTGCTGTCATTCATTTAACTTATATATAAGTATATATATATAATATATGTATACATACATAAGCATACATAATACACATATAAGCATATATACACACACACATACATAAGTATATACACACACAAATATACATAATCAAATGCATTGTTACTATTATAATTTTGAACAGACCATTATCTGTTAGATCAATTAAGAATTTAAAAAGTAGACATTTTTATTTTACTTTCACTTATTCCTTCTTCAGGGCCCTTTTTTTAAATGGAAATCCAAGTTTCTGACCTATATCATTTTCCTTCTCTCTCAAGAACTTCTTTTAACGTTTCTTGCAAGGCAGATCTCCTGGAAAAAAAATTCCCTCAATTTTTATTTGTTTGAGAAAATTTTTATTTCTACTTCATTTTTGAAGGATAATTTTGCAGGGCACAGAATTCTATGTTGGTGGGTTTTTCACTCAACACTTTAAATTTTTCAGTCCACTTGCTTCTTACATGTGTGGTTGGAGAATTTGGATGTGATTCTTATCTTTGTTTCTCTATAGGTTTTTCCCTCTGACTTTTTTCAGAACTTTATCTTTGATTTTCTGTAGTTTGAAAATGATATGCGTAGGCGCATTGGTGGGGGGTATTTATCTTGCCTCATGTTCTCTGAGCTTCCTGGATCTTTGATTTTGTGTTTGACATTAATTTGGGGAAATTCCTAGTCATTATTGTTTCAAATATTTCTTCTGTTCCTTTCTTTCTTTCTCCTCTTGGTATTCCCATTTTGCATATGTTACATCTTTTGTAGTTACTCCATGGTTCTTGAACATTCTGTTCTGTATTTTTCAGTCTTTGTTCTCTTTGATTTCCAGTTTTGGAGATTTCTGTTGAGATATCCCCAAACTCAGGGATTCTTTCCTCAGCCGTGTTTAGTCTACTAATAAGCCCATCAAAGGCGCTCTTCATTTCTGTTACAGTGTGTTTGATCTCTGGCATTTCTTTTTGCTTCTTCCTTGAGATTTTCATCCCTCTGCTTACATGGCCCATCTGTTCTTGCATGCTGTCTACTTCACCCATTAGAGCCCTCAGCATGTTAATCATAGATATTTTAAATTCCTGGTCTGATAATTTCAATATCCTTGCCATGTCTGGTTCTGATGCTTACTCTGTCTATTCAAAATTGTGCTTTTTGCCTTTTGGTATGCCTTGTCGTTTTTTCTTGATAGCCAGACATGATGTACTGGGTAAAAGGAACTGCTGTAAATAGGCATTCAGTGGTGTGATGGTGAGCTGTGGGGGAGGGAAGGTGACGATGGTGCTGTGAGTAGGTCTCAGTCTTCAGTGAGCCTGTACCTACGAACTGTGAACTTCACCAGTGCTTCTCCATGCTTTAATCCTCACTCAGGTGGGACAGGACGGCTAGAGGGAGCTGGCGTTGGATATTTCCCTCTCCCAGTTAGGTTCGGCTCTGATAACATCCCAGCAGGTTAGGGTCTGGTTAATTAGTTTCTCCTCAGGGTAGGCCTTGTTGAAAAGAACAAAGTGCTATGGTGTATTTTTCAATGGTTCCTTTTCACCTCCTCCTGCTGGGAGCATGAAGGGATTTTTCTCTGATGTTTACTGCGGGAATGTGGTTGAGCTTCTGAAGATAAATATCACAATATTGTGATATCCCACCTCCTCTGACTGGGTCCCCTGGAGTTTTAACTGTCAGACTTGTCCACACTGAACCTCCAGCAATTTGTCAACTAACAGTTCAGGTTTTCCCACCTCCACACTGGTTCCCGCGAAGGTTTCTGCTCACGTGTCTCTGCCGGGGTAAGCCGGAGCTCTCGGTATCCGTCTGTCCGGCTCTCCAATCTTGGGGGCAGCAGTTTGTCCTGTGTCCCCACCTCTATTATGGATCTAAGAAGTGTTGTTGATTTTTCAGGCTGTTCAGCTTTTTACTTGCTGTTGGGACGAAACAGAAACCTCCAAGCTCCTTACGTGTGCAACTGGACACTGGAAGTCTATCAAGACGTTATGTTTTTACATCATTAAGTATTTTAATATTATCTCTAAAAAACAAACACACCTTAAAGCTAATGACAGTACCACGATCACATTCAAAATTAAAAATTCTTCAATATCATCAAATAGCCATTCAACGTTCAAATTTACAATTGCTTCAAAAGTCACTATCTTACACTATCTTTGTTTGAATCAGAGTCCAAGTGAGGTCTCTGTATTGCCATTAATTGCTATGATTCTTCTAACTTTAATGTCAATCCCCGTTCTCTCATGTGAGAATCCCAGTTTTCCTGACTCTGGGACGGTAGAATTGGAAGATCATACACTCACTCATTTGCTGTATTTTACAGTGCACACACACAATGCTTCAAAGTAATGATACCAACACTGCCACCGACAATATGATTATAGAAAAGAGTTTAAGATTTTTTTTTTTGTAGTTTTCCTTATACATTAAGGATATTTGATAGTCAAATTAATTTTGTTTACAGCCACTGGGACTGTAGTTCCTCTCTTTGTGATTACGGTACCAGCTTGATACACGTTTAGGTAACACGCAGTTTAAATATTCATTAATAAACCTGGAAATAATTATCACTATTCAGAAAAGCACCAATGTTGACTGAGCACCTCCTAAGTACTAAAAGTCTTCATAATCATTGTTACATTTAATCCTTGCACTGGTTCTATGAGATAGAGTTAAAAACTTATTATACAATGATGAATGGAGGTCAAAAACTTGCAATGAGTCTCACAGCTAGTAAGGAGAAGGGAGAGGCAGGATTTAAATTCTGGTCAGTCGCTGGAGTCCGTATTCTGTACTTGGAAAGATTAGGATGATTTATGATGGCTTGTGGAAGAAGCTGCTGGTTTTACTTATTTTATTATCTACATACATTCAATAGGAGGATGAACTGATAACTGGTAACTGTGTTATACCTGATAACAGAGGTGATAACTTTTTCCCTGCAGATTTTATGCCCAGAAATAGTGCTACTGTCAGTGCTAGCTGGTTTTCTCCAATTTCCTGAGACATTTTTCCTGGGACAATTCTCCCAATAGGTTGGAATTTTTATGGGCTTAATGATGGGCTGCATAGGGTGTCTATCAATACTTCCTTCCGTTCAGGGGCTATGGTGTCCTGGGCCTCAAATTCACAGACGGCCTTAAATTTTAGAATTTGGATCTTACATTCAAAAGAAATTCTACCTGTGATCACAGAGATGTACTAACAGCAACAGAAGATGTTCAACCTTCAGCTTCAACCTTGGGTCCCTTTAGTGACTGCCAGGAGAGCCTGGTGAATTACTACCTTTATAAATATCCAGTGAATACCATGATTATGATGAATTATGTATTTTGATGGTGTTTTAAAAGTGTCAACTTATTAAATGTAAGCATCTCAAATACATCATGATTTTTGTCACCCTATTTTGTCCTTCCTATGCTGTCTAACACATCAGGAGTTGCACACAGTGGAGGTGCCTGGGCCCTCTCAGGACAGCTGAGCAGCTCTGTTTCCATGCAGTCCTGAGCCCTTCTGTGAGCAGAGCACTCTGACCCGACAGGACACTGGTTACACACTGGCTGAGTTTAAAGTTTTTTCTAGGGAGGGGCGGAGTGTGAATACTTGCCTGACAGGGTAGAGGTGGGTTCACTAAGCACAGAATAAGTGTTCAGTAAAAGACAGCTGTCATGAAGATGATGACAGTCAATGATAAAATGCCGTTGAGGATGTTTTAAAGGGTGGATATAACATGATCCTGATTCTTAAAGAAATAAGATATGGAAACACAGGCATATGAAAAAGCCCCAGCAGGCTATAGACTGAAATATTTATATTGGTGGGAATGAAGGTGATTTTTACTTTTTCCATATGACTGTCTATTACTTCTAATTTTTTCACAATGTAAATATATTAAATTATGACACCAATTTTGTTTATGTAGACATATATATTAATATATACACAGACATACAAAATTTAACAGTGGTTAGCTATCTTAGGGATAATTTTTTGCTTTTGTCATTCTACATTTATAAAATTTCTAGTTTGAATATATGTGATTTTTATAATTAGAACAAAGAGATCAAAGGCATTTCTATTTACTTTTATTTATTTATTTTTTTAGAGACAGGGTGTTGTTCTGTCACCCAGGCTGGAGTGCAGTGACATGATCAGAGCTCACTGCAACTTCCAACTCCTGGGCTCAAGTGATCCTCCTGCCTCAGCTTTCCAAGTAGCTGGGACTACAGGTGTACACTACCACGCCTGGCTAATTTTTTTTTAAATTATTTTTCGTAGAGATGGAGTCTTGCTATATTGCCCAAGCTGATCTTGAACTCCTGGCATAAAGCAATACTCCTGCCTTGGCCTCCCAAAGTGCTGGGGATTTCAGGTGTGAACCACCACACCTGACCAAAGGCATTTTTAAGATAGGGAGAAGATCCTGGCTGGGCTCTAAGCCTGCCTTGGGACCTGGTTACATGGTTTCTGAGGGACACAAAGAACATGCTTAGCACCTGCCACCATCTCAACCAGAGAAGCCACTCCAGATGTCTTGGTGGTGGCTCAGTGAGCACACCTTTGCTTATGATGAACACTCCACTTTTTACAGAGCTGTGAATACGGAGTGATTTCTCTTCATTGGAAGTATTCGTGGTGCGATGGGTTCCGGTTAATTTCTCTTCTACGTAATTTCATTTCCTCCATTAAAAGCGGTCTTGTTTCACACTGTGACGGAGCTGGGTGCCTTCCCCTGGTCTAGGTCACCTGCTGAAGTGTGCTTCTGGCCCTGGAGAGAGGTTTCAAGGGAAAGGGACCCTGGCGGTGTCCTTCCCTCCATGCCTCTCCTCTGTCTCCATGCTCTCCCTGAGAGGACTCGCCACCCTCACGGCCTCCTACTGCCAGTAGGGAAAAGAGTGATGAAAAGATGACATTAAAATTAGGAACTCCTGTTTATCCAAAGGTAGCATAAAGAGCTTAAAAACAGACCATAGGATAGAAGTAGAAGCTATTTGTAACACACATAGCTAACAAAGGACTCATCTAGAAAATACATGTTTAACAAAAAACACTAGATATCAATGCGTAAAATGTAACCCAATAAAAAGGCCAGCAGTGATGGGCAAGGCCAAGGGTGAAAGACTGGTAGACCAGGCTGCACGACGGCCGGGCCAATGGCTGGGCATGACGCGGATTCATGCACAGTGTCTGCGGTGAGGCGGAGCAAGTGCCACGGGTGCCAGAGATGCTGCCTCACAGAGCACTCACCACGCAGAGGGCCTGGCGAGCTTGCTAGACCTGGTCTTTGCAGACCTCTGGCCCCAACCAGACTCTCAACGCCTTTAATTTTCCAGGGAAGAAGTTTTCTCCATCAATAAGCTATTTCTGTATCTTAGAGATGGTGACATCTGTGGGTTTTTCTAATACTCATTTTCATTGCATTAGCTGACTTTATCACCCAGCGAGCAAAGGAGTGGAACCCTGCAGCAGTGAGCGCTCAGAACGGCATGAATTCAGGAGAAGAGACGACGGCTCATGCTCCCTCTCAGAGCTGACATCTTATGATAGACAACCTCGCTCCAGCTGGAAAGACTGAGGGAGGAAGCAAAGACGAACAGAGAGACAGAGAGACACCTATTTTTGAAGGTCTTACTGTGTCCAGGTATTTTGTTAAGGGCTTTCGTATTTGTTGTTCTCTTTACTTCTCCCAACAATCCATTCTACTGAGGAGACAGCTCGCCCAGGTCCACGACTTGGCAGTGGTTAGTTGGGATCTGGTCACAGGCTCTGTCTGACTTGTTTGTGTACATCCGTAGCCTCAGAATTGGGGGTGCGTGAGCTTGGGAAATAACTCACCTCTATGAGCGCAAGTCCCCTCTGAGAAATGGTATCTGGAGAGTAGGACCACACTTGCAGGACTGTGCTGGGTTTTAGTGGGTTTAGCTACGAACACACTCAAATCCTTAGCACAGGGTCAGGCACACTGAAGACCCTGAAGAGAAGGGAGTTGAATACTTTTCGAAGGTGGATTTTCTTTTTCCAGGCTCAACTACTCTGGAAAGAGAGAGGAGAAGAGAGGGATATTGAGAAAGAGAGAGATGGAGTGTCTGGGACACACACATCTGGGCACAGAGTCATGACTTGAGGTGTGGCATACTGAGAGAGTGTCTATCTTTCCCTCTGAGACTGAGCTGCTCAGGTGGAAGGCTGGACAGTGACTTGGGACAACCAAGAGAAATATGGTCATGTGTTGCTTAACAATGGGGAGATGTTCTGAGAAACGCAGTGTTAGGTGATTTCATCACTGTGCAAACATCATAGAGTGTACACAGACCTAGAGGGTGTAGCCCCGGGCTATAAACAGGCACAGCATGTTGCTGTGCTGAATACTGTAGGCAGTTGTAACCTGATGCTAAGTATTTATGTATCTAAACACATCTAAGCATAGAAAAGGTACAGCAAAAATATGGCATTATAATCTTATGGGACTACCATCATACATGTGGTCCATTGTTGACCCAAATGTCATTATGCAGCACATAACTGTATGACAGTTGCTACCCTGGACTAGCTGAAAGAGTTATGAGGCTAGCGACTATCCACAAAGCTCTTCTCTCAGCCCCAGCCAAAGCCAAAAATATCTTACCAACCATTTATCAAAATGAAACAAAACAGCCTGCAGAGGCATTCAGTATTCCACAACAGAGAACACAAAACTCAGGTTGCTCCATTCAGGTAGGGAGAAGACTTCTAAAGAATGTCACCCACTTAGGGGCATCCTGCCTCTGCTGTCCACTCCCAGGACTTACTTCACAAAGCAGCTCCTTTGTAGACTGTCCACAGTGCAGCTGCACGTGGGCTAGCTTTAATGGGGAGCTGGGAAGGAAAATTCCCTCTTTAGGGCCCAGACAGAGGAAAACTTCATCTGGGGAATAAGAACCGTTCTTGTTTATTATTATTGAATCACTGTGTATATTACTTTAATATTTAATGCATTTGCTATTCAAAGCATGCATGTGGGGGTGGGAGTGCTCCCACTCAGCCAAATCAAAATCCATTTCCCAAGGCTCTCAGTGGAAGAGACAAGCCCACTCGCCAGGGAAGTTCTAGAGTGGCTGCAACTTCTCTCCTGGTGCCATGAGCACTGTTTTGGCATGCCCTCTTGGTATGCAGTCCTACTCTGACAGAGACACCATTCCTGTTTCTAAACCCTAGCTATAGATTGAAATTATCTGGTAAGTTTTAAAAAATGTGATGCCAAGCCCCTACCTCCAGCGATTCTGATTTACTAGGTCTGCATTGGAGACAAGGATTTGGGGTTGTTAAAAGCAAAATAACTCCCCAGATGACTGCGATGTGCACTCAAGTCTGAGAACCAAGTGCTAGGTGATTTCATGTAAAATTGACTGATTGATTCATTTCTTCCACTTACTGAGCTCCTGGTATGTGCCAGGCACTGAGGTTCTCACTCTTGTGGATATTACAGATACTAATCAGATAATTACATGAGCATTTAATATGAGAATGACAAAAGTACATGGTACTTAGGCAGAAGGGTGGGGAAGGGGCAAGGATTAGAGAAGTGACCCATGATATGGGGGGCAGGCTCCCTGATAAACCTCTCTATTCCCCGCCCTCCACCCACCAAGGGACAGCCATAATCTGACTGACCAATGGCTGGTTCCCATTGCTTCTATGAAGTAAAAATAGGAGAAAGAATAAAATCTGCAAAATGTAGACTCTAGGGACATTCAAGAGTCAAAGCACACTTTTGAAAAAACATGATATTCAGTGATATCAGGTGCTAAACAATCAGTACAGTCTGTAGGATGCAGAGATGATGCAGAAGTGCATCATATTATAATTTATATAGAAATAATTTCAAACTTCTAAAAATTACAGAGAACTCCTATATCATTTTCTCCAATTGCTAAGAACACTGAATTTTCTCTATTAACCAATTTTTAAATTTATATATACTCATTATCATTAGTCTTTCAATGAACTTTTGTATATTCCCCAAAGAACTGGGATACAAAACCAGTATACAACCTCCAAATGAGCACATTAACAGTGATACACCACAGCTGTCCTGTCCATAGTCCCCATTCACATTTGCTGCATGTCCTAACAATGTCTCTGTTTCCTGTCTGGTCCAGGAGCCTATCTAGAAATACACGTTGCAATTAATTGCTGTATCTCCTCAGACTCTTCCAGTCTGGAACGATTCTTCTGCCTTTTCCTGTTTTTTCATGTCCTTGACAGAAACGGACTACAGAGCTTACATTCTGTAGGGTGACCTTTGACCTGGGTCACGCTGATGTTTCCTTCTGACAAGAGTCAGGGGCACCAAGAACGGATGCTGTGTTCTTCTCGGTGCATCCCATCAGGGCACGTGGTGCTGACCTGTCCCAACACTGGTGATGTTAGCCCTCGTCACCTGCTGTGTCTGCCCTTTTTCTTCATCCTAATATGATTATTTTCTTGGTAATATAATATAATCGTATTTTGTAAGGAGGTATTCGGAGATTATAGCAATATCTTGTTCCTCATCAAGCTTCCATCCAGCCTTAGCATCTCTTGGCGATTCCCACCTCAACTGACTCTCTCCATGATGGTTGCCAATGCAGAGTCTCTACTTCCATTATCCCTTCCGCATGGATTAGATGGCATGGATTAGAAGGAAAGAAGGGCTTTCCTTCCCATTTATTTATTCTTTTATAGAGGTATATCCGTATGGACTCATGGTTTCCCGTTTTATTCAATGGGTTGTAATTCCTTACTATTGTTATTTATTCAGATGTTAAAATTGTCCCCGATTTGGCCAGTTCCTGTGTCCTTTTGATATGTCTCCATCTTTCATTGAGCATTTCCTTGCTTTCTGACACAATAAAAGTTTCTAGCCATGTCTTGCACTTTCCCTGCTCTAGCCTTAGAATGAGCAATTTTCCCAAGGAATACTGGCACCTTTTAGTAAAAGTGTGATTTAGGAACCAAGATCAGGAAACTAGATGTGCTCATTGCCTGAGCACATTGACTGAGGAGTCATTGCTTCCAGGCACTGTCAGTGGACCCAGCTAGGAGACACACACACACACACACATACACACACACACTGTCTTAGTCCATTTTTGCTGCTATAACAAAATACCGTAGACTGGGTAATTTATAAAGGACAGATATTTATTTTCTCACAGTTATGGAGGCTGAGAAGTCCAAGATCAAGGCACCAGCAGGTTTGGTTGTCTGGTGAGAGCTGCTCTCTGCTTCCAAGGTGGTACCTTGTCGCAGGCTCCTCTGGAGGGGAGGAACGCTGTGTCCTCACAGGGCAGGAGGTGGAAGGTAGAAGGGCGAGAGGGCCCAACCTGCGTGAAACCTCTTTTATAAGGGCCTTAATCCTGTTCACAGGGGAGAAGCCCTCATGGCCTGATCAGCTCTTAAAGACTCCACCTCTTAATACCATCACATTGGCCATGAAGTTTCAATGCCTGAGTTTTGGAGGGAACACATTCAAACCTTAGCGCATACTTACTCACAAGTATATGAAGGCACTCAAACATCTATACCTATTTCTATATCTATCTGTGTGTATATTATATATTATATGATAGCCACCTGTCTATAAAAATATACATCTAAATACCTATATGTACATACATATATATTGATATTCCCATAATCTAGATCTACCTAATAAACCAAATGCTCATACCAGTATCACCAAATTCCAAATGAGAGAACTCAGAATTCTTTGTAGTCATTCTCCTTTTCTTGATTGTAAATATCAGAATTCTTCATCAGTGAATCATTGACTCCCATTAGTCTCAGGTATTCTTGTCTTTGTTCGATCAATTCACTTAATTTTTCAGTGAACACACTCCCCCAATCCCTCTCAGGTGTCTGCACCCATGCTGCCCCTCCCCTTTTATCTTGGGCCTCCAGGTGCCTCCCCCAACCCCCTACACTGAGCAGGGAAGGAAGGGAAAGGTCTATGTCCTTCTTTTTAGCTGATTTACCCTATTTTGGATATACCTTATTAGTTATCTATAACTGTACTGATGGACCTAGAGTGAGTACCCCTTGAAACTCCCCTTGGCTGTACAACATTATAAACAAGAACTAAAGCCCTCCAGGACTCTCACAAATAGGGTTCTGACTTGAGCTACCAATGAGTAGACTCAAGCCTTTCATCCAGTTCCCAGATCTGAGTCAATCCACAGACTCGGAGGCTTTGGAACAAATGAGAAGTTGGATATTGAGGAGGAACTAGTTATAATGTCTCAAGTATGTACTGACACTACAATTCCAGTTCATTCCCAATGGAACTAACACAAATTAACCAGCTAACTGCAGTGAGAGAAGAGAAATACCCAGATTTGGGGGGCTTATTGGACAGTGGCTCCAAGATACCTTAATTCATGATGATCCAGAAAGCCACTGTGGTCACCAGAGGATGCAGGGCCTTCCCTACAGGGCAAACTTCAGTCTCAAAACACACATTCAGAACTTCAAAGAATTTTCCCTTCCTAATGGACTTACGGCTTCCCAAGTGCGTCAACATATTCTTGCATCATCCTAGGTCAGGAGGAGACTTGAAAAAGAGAACTGTAACAGTAGACAGCACGTACAGTTTGTGACACTGTGTCAAAGGTGAGAAAGTAAAGATTGGGCACGTGAAAGGAATTTTATCATCCCTGCGCTCAGGAGATGCCACTCCTCTTCTCCTACTTCCTCCCAGGTCTTTAGCAGTGAGCTCTTTTTGGGTAACAGCCTTGCAAACTACCCACTGAGAGAAGTGACAGCCTCTTCCAGACACACACACACACACACACACACACACACACATACACACTCACTCCTGGAAAAAGCAGGCACAGATAGACTCAAAATGTTTTCATGGTATTTCCTAGATTTGAAGAAGTATGGCTTTTCATGGATTAGCATTTCTGAAATTTGATACATTCCTTTTTAATCAGGGTTTATTTCAAGTGGCAGTACTTATTTTTGCAAAAACAATGTTGCTATTAAATCAGTGCCACATTTTATCCAGGCTTCTGGGAAAGCCTTGCTATTCAGATTTGTGGTGAGAGTGGCCCACACTCAACATTCACAGACCCCAGCCTCAGGTCAGTCACCCAAGGAGAAACCAAAGCTCCCTTCTCCCTGGTCCCCTCTGTCCCCATGTCCTGGGCCAGCTTGTCCTTTAGACATAATTAGAATCTTCTTATGCTTTTTCAATTCAGAGCGGGCAAGGTTCATGTTTTCATGCACAGTAGGACCACATTGCAATGTGTGATCGTTTAAGGTTAGTTGATTAACTGTAATGCAAAACTATATAAAAATATGAAGAAAGTAAGCATTTTATAACCTGTTTTTGCAATCAGTCTAATTCTTAATTAAGTGTGCTATTTAACTTATAGTTAACATTTTTAGTCAATTTAGGAAAGTAAAATTTGTCTTATTTATTTTTAACCACAATCTACCAAAATAAGCTTCGTTGGATTTTTTTTTAATCTAGAAAAGACATACCTTTTCTAAATGCAGCACTAGTAGTAAACCAAATAGTGATGATGAAAATAATTTTGAAGCAATGACAACCAAAAGAGCTTCTACTAGATTGACTCAGAAGTATGATCTCTCATTTTTTAGTTCAGTTGTGCAGCTCTAATTAATGGAGAAATACTAAAATTCAATGTGTTATTTGCAGAGATATACTGGCTAATGAAGCAATTCAACCACCAAAATGTAGACATCATTTACATGCAATTCATAAAGAAACAAATTCACAACCAAAAGAATTATTTGAAAGAAAGAATATTGAATTAAAAAGCCAACAGAAGCAGATGTTCAATATTTCATATATGAACAGTAAGTATTGCTTTGCTGGCTTCTTATAAAGCAGCACTTTGCATGACTAGGACAAAAAAATTGTGAAGCTATTAGCAAAAAACTTCAAGAATGTTTGCTTGGAAATGTTGGGAGAATCTTGAACAAAAAGGGTAATTTAAAGACTACTTTCCAATAGTACCATAGATCAAGGTATTTAGACACTGGCTAATTACATGGAAGACCAATGTATGATACCGATAAGGCCAGAAAACTATTTTTCAATGCAGCCTGATGCACAGATAATGCTAACCAGGCACTTCTTTTAGTATATGTGTGATTTGAGCATGGTGGAGGTAGAATTCTTTTTTTTTTCAGCTTCATTACCACAAACACAACTAACTCAGAACTGTATAAAATGATGATGGATTATATTGTCTATGTGATTTGGAGATTAGGTTTGGAGCAGAAGTATGTTCTGATACACAGATATGATGACGAGTAAGCACTCTGGGGTAGTTGAAGCAGAGAAAGGAGCTGGGCCAGAATGTAAATCAAGAAGGTCTTGCTAACAAAAAAAAAAAGAAAAAGAAAAAAATTCAGCTGAACCAATAGTGTCTTAGTGACATTGACACTGTAAAAGTTGTGAGTTACATGAAGGATCGTGTTAAATTTGAGATTATTCTATCTATTACGTGATCATATGGAAGCTGATCATAGACAAGTATTTTCTTCTTTTTTTTTTTTTTTTTAGCAATGGGGTCTCACTGTGTTACCCAGGATGGCCTTGAACTCCTGGGCTCCAGCAATCCTCCTCCCTAGGCCTTACCAGTAGCTGGGACTACAGGCTTGCACCCAGCTAACAGGCATTGTTGCATGATGAGGTATGATGGTTGTTGAGTGGAATACCCTGTGGAGAATGTTTGAACTATGGACCAACTCTTGGTATTTCTGTAAGATAAGAAACTAATTTGGTCCCAAATTTTAAAAGATGTAAACACAGTAGATAGAATTGCCATTTTTTTCTGATACTAATATTTCTAATATTTTAAGTTATCTTTCTTTCACGCAAGGAAGGAATGAAACATGTTTTAAAGTGACAGATAAGATGGAATGGCAAAAACAAATGTTGGAAGACTGGAAAAACAAAGTTTCTACAGATGGTTATGGCATGTTTCATAACGTCACAATTATCCATGACATAGATGAAGATCTTGATGCTACACATCTGCAAAATGTTCTCGTTGGATGATTGACAGCGGATCAGCTTTAGACCACAGGACACCTGTGTAAGCCGTGCAGCATGGCAAGGGGGCCACGTGGAAGGGATGCATGGCTCCTTGGAGGTCCAGAGGTATTAATAGATTTATACAAAATTTTTGAAGAACAATTTGACAGTGTATGTCAATATTTAATTTTTTTATTTTGAAATATAACATTCATCAAAAAATGTGTAACACAGAAATGAAGAGCCCAGTGATTGGTCACAAAAAGAACACCCATGTATCTTGTCCCCAGGTCAAGATAAAGGGTAGTGCCAGTGCCCCAAAGCCTGAGTTCCCTCTGGTTCCTTTGGGTGGTTCTCTCCATGGCCTCAGGTGGTTTCCTCACACACATGCCGGGGTCAGTTGTCTGCTGGTTGTGCCTTTCTGTGCAGCTCGCTCCTCCCCGGTTCTCTGTCCTGCAAACTCTAGCTGCCTGCGTCTCTCCCTGCTCTCCCAGCACCACCTCCTCAACCCAAGGAGTCCACTGTACTCCTGGAGTCCCTCTTCCAGCAATGCAGCCTGGGAACTCTTAAGGTGAGAGCTGGGGCAACCGTAGGGCTTATCTTATTTGTTCTCCACTTCTCAGGGATAACTGTCCATTGCCTCATGTCCAGTGTTGTGAAAACCATTGTTTCCCATATTCTGTGTGCTTTTTAGAGGGGAGGGCGTTGGTTTCAGGCACGAAGATAAATCTGACCCCTGTCACTCCATCGTGGCCAGGAGCAAAAGTTCTAAAACCTGAGTTACGTGAACTTTGATTTCTTTTTTTCATTTTTGTTTTCTCTTATTCAGGCAATAGGAAAAATGGCTTTTTCTTCCCTTAGTCGCCAAACAACAAATAGAAGAATAATTCATTTACATTATTCATTTTATTTTATTTTAGCCAAATTCATTTTATCTTAGCCAAATCTTACCATTTCATATTTTGTAAACTAGCAGTATTTCTTTTTTTATTAATGGCAATACTTTTTTTTTTTTGCCTTCTGTTTGAAGGTCTAATTGGAAACCACTCTTCCATCAGCAAATCCAACTTTTAAAATAACCATCATTGAAATTCTGACCAGTTTTACATAAGCATTGCATTCCTTTTCAAAAGCTCAATAGTTAAAAGAAATCAGAATATTAAAAGGAAGAAATAAATATCCGCCAAAATGTTTATAGTAGCAGTAGTCTATGAAGGAGAAAATAAAAGGCAATGAGTTCTCAATAAATTGGTGTTAGGGGGTTGCAGAAAGGGGGCACAGCAAGAGGGGAGGAGCAACAAGAAGGCTGGTGCAGGAGTGGGTCAGGCGAGACATTTCAGAGGGGCCATGGAGCTCAGGGAGAGAACAGCAAGGCTGGATTTCAGATTGGCTGCTGTTACAAAATTCCACATTTACGAAAACACAGCTCTGAGTTCTTAATATATAAAATGATGCTCCCCCTCAACCAAGAATAGATGCTAAGTCTAACCGAGTCTCATTCCCATTCCAGCTTGTTATACTGGAGCAAGTAGGCAGGTGGTCACAGGTTTTAGGATTGAATAGAAAAATAATTTGGAGCATGGATCACAGAAATTGTGCTTTTTAGCTAGTGCCTAGAGGAGTCTACTTTGCGTATGTGTGCTAATCTATTAAATTGCCTTATAAATTAGTAAGCAAATGAACAAAAATGTCAGATTATTCAAGCCAGAAGACTTAACCTTTTCAGAAAGACAAGAAAATGACAACATTCAAAAATTTTTCCTTAGGGGCCTACTGTGAGCTAGACCAAAATTTTACACATTAAAGTTAGAATAACATCGGTACCTCAATTTGTCATATTTTAATAATGAAATGAAAATACTACATTTTTCTTTACTGACTGTGAATTTGTATTATAATTCTATTACATATTTTCTACTCTATGGGGAAAAGATGATAAACTCATACATGTCCGTCCTCGAAAGCAGGGATGTAACATGTGCTTCATGATACCTGAATGATTGGTAACAGCAGGCCAGACTGCATCTATCAAGAAATTAAAAAAGTTTGCAGAGGTGTGTCCCTTCAGTAGATGTGTAAAACACCTCTACCTGTTAGTGTTACAGACTGTAGTTTGGGTCACTCCAAAGCATAATATTTTTAGACAACATACAATATCTCTAGAATGTAAATACTGGATCTAAATAGAATTGGCTTTATGTATTACAGATGTTTAGATAAAAAATTTTCAAAAGGTGCATTTTTCTAAAATTTACTAATTTATTTTTCTGGTAAAAAAAATACATAATATAAAATTTACCATCCTAACGATTTGTAAGTGTGCAGTTCAGTAGTGTTAATTGTATTCATATTGTTGTGCAACAGATCTCTAGAACTTTTTCATCTTGCAAAACTAAAGCCCTACATTGATTAAACAACAACTCCCCTTCCCCCTCTTCCCCCAGCCCTTCTGTTTCTAAGAGTTTCACTACTTTAGAAACCTCACATAAGCGAAACCATTTAGTATTTGACTTTTTGTGACTGGCTTATGTACTTAGCATAATGTCCCCAAATTTTGACCTAGAACAATCTGCTGACTGTGCTTATTTCAGTATATCTATGCCTTTTGGTGGGAAAATGAACTAGTTTTGTTTTTTTTTTTTTTTTTAAAGATAGCTGGCAACCCTGCAATGCCCAGAGCCTGATTCCAATCCTCCATAAATATCCTTTGCGAGGCTAATGCCGCCGAGCAGTACTCCTGTCGGGCCTCTTCTCCTCACTTTTCCTCGTCTTGGGACAGTTCTTCTCCATCAATGGCATACCTAATTATTTAACACTCCCCGTCCTCTATATGACAAGATTATCTTCTGTAACAATCAACAACAATGGGCCGGGCGCGGTGGCTCACGCCTGTAATCCTAGCACTCTGGGAGGCCGAGGTGGGCGGATTGTTTGAGCTCAGGAGTTCGAGACCAGCCTGAGCAAGAGCGAGACCCCACCTCTACTAAAAATAGAAAGAAATTATATGGACAGCTAAAAATATACATAGAAAAAATTAGCCGCGCATGGTGGCACATGCCTGTAGTCCCAGCTACTCGGGAGGCTGAGACAGGAGGATCGCTTGAGCTCAGGAGTTTGAGGTTGCTGTGAGCTAGGCTGACGCCACGGCACTCACTCTAGCCTGGGCAACAGAGTGAGACTCTGTCTCAAAAAAAAAAAAAAAAAAACAAAACAACAATGATTTCCCTGATTTGTTTAGTTTATAACAACTATTTTAAAAGAAGAATAAATATAAATGTTAAACATATTTAATGTATGAACTAAAATTTGCAATTACTGACAAAAATAGTACATCTCATAATTTGCACCATTTCAGTGTTTTCAATTTTAAGTACAAATAAAAACTCCAAGAAGTCTCAAAGAATGACAGGATTGAAGGAACTTAGGCTCTGCGCCTTTGTCTTTATAACAGTGTGGCATCATTGCTTATGTCAAATCCACCATCTCGGTATAGGGATATATTGTATCACATGAACTGAGGGATATACTGCACCAGGGGGAGCATGAATGATTCCCAAGTATAAGCAGTGAACACGTGTGCTAATTCCCAGCTTTCATGTATATGCTTCAAACTCAGTAATCACTGCTATTGCAATTTTTTTTCAGGGAGGATTATTTTATCATTGACATCTTTTGGAACTGCCAGTGAGTAGTGATTATAAAAAGCAGATCAACTTTCAGCTGGCTTTATTACTTTATAAATTCTCTTCAATGGTCCCCTATTGCCTGCACCAGGGGCCGGCTGACCTGGCTCTTGGTAATTCACCCTTCTGAGTGTCTTGCATTTTGCCAGTTTAGTGGTGAGATGATCACTGACTCCTTCCACCCCATCAAAGCCTGCCATGGCCCAGGCCTCACAATCACAGAGGGGCTTACATTTAGAATTTGAATGTATCATCCACATGAGGATATTCCTATAGTCCCAGAGATAGACTAACAAAAATGAAGGAAGGAGATGTTCACTTGACAATTTTTAACTTACTCCATTAGTGGACTGCTGTGTGTAAATTAATGTTGTTAAAAATTCTGAGTTTTTAAAATAATAGCACAAGTATAATGAATTATATGTTTGAGGTGTTATAAATAGGTTATTTTAAAAAATGTGAATGTTAAAACATGCCACAATTTTTTATAACCATTTTGTCATTGCTACAAAATGACAAAGTAATAGATAGATGTCACTGAGCCCATTTGCACTGCTAGGGCGACCAACTGTCTGGGTTTGTACAGGCCTAAGGGATTTCCTGGGATGCAAACCTTTCAGTGTTAAAACCAGGACAGTCCTGCCCAGGCAAACATGGTGGTTGGTTACCCTACCTAGGCCCTTCAGAGTACAGCGCACCCTGATCTTATAGGATGGCTGATTTATTACCATCTGAGCCTGGAAATCTTTTCCGGTGAGGAACAGAACAAGCTAGGCCTTTTCCCTTCATGCTGAAACAGACACTTGGACTAGCAGAATTGAGTCTAGAAGCACAATCTCCAATAGGCTGCCCACTCCTTCCCAAATCAACCACTACCTAACTCATATAGGGCCCTGAACAAGAACAATAACAAAAGCAATTACATAATATCCTTTATTTAAGTTCACAGTAGAGTGTTTTATAAACTGAAAACAAGACGATATAAAAAATTTACAATTTTCTTTAGACCTGGGAGAGATTTAGCTTTCTAAAACTCACCTGGTGGCTGTTGTCACCTGTACTGGTATAAATTAAGAAAGACCTGGATTTACAGTTCCAACACTGAAATTTTAAGTATCCATGAAAGTTGAGAAATACATACCTTTGAACAAGTAATGAAAATGTCTAGAGAGTATTATTATGGCCCTGCTAAAACTGTAGCCCAAGTGAGTTAAACAAATAAAACATCAGTACACGTTACCAACAGCCATGCTATTGTATTGTGGAAGTTTGGTGCTGAAACAGACAGTAGTAAAAGGTAATGGTGGTGTTTTTCATGGATTGTATGTTGTCCTCCAACCAATGGTATGGTCTAGAGAATCCATAAATAATGATTTATGGTAGGACTTATGTCTTGAAATGAAGTAATTTGTGATCAAGTTTGATTAATGTAATGTCTTTGCTTGTTGCTACAAAAACTAAAACCAAAACTAAAACCAAACCAAACCAAACCAAAACAAAACAAAAAAGACTTCTAGAACTGAAAGAAAAGTATCAAAATGTTAAAAGACCAAAAAGGTTACAGAAACTTCATTAACTGACCATGTAAGACTTGGCCAATCATAGCACAAGTAAGATTTAAACTGCAAGTCAGTAAAAACAAAGGCATTTGTAGTGCATGAATGATTGAAAATGGATCAGCTTTATCAATGTGGAGTGTCAAATAAGAAGGTCCCACCACAAAGACGTGGTGAAATAAACACTCACATTGTCTGTGTTTGTGAGAAAGTAAGTTGGTACCAACATTTTGGAGGGCAATTTGACCCTATGTACAAAATTTTAAATATACATGTACTCTGATTGAGTAAGGTCATTTCTAAGAATCCAGTCCACTAAAATTTTTGCAGAGATTTACAAAAGTATATTAATAAGGGAAGCTTATTGCTGAATATTTATAATATTTGTAACAGTTAAAAGTTGACATTCTAGATGTCTAACAACACATAGAGTTAAAAACTTTATTGTAGATGCATACTGTGGAATATTATTCAGCCAACAAAAGAAGGAGGTAGATTTGTATATATTGACATGGAAGTAAGTCTGGAATATGTACGGGAGAAGAAAACAAGTTGCAGAGCATCATGCATAGTATGATTACATTTTATAAATTAAAAAAATGAATGTGTATATGTGTGCTCATAAATAATTCAGGAAATACTGTATTCATAACAAACCATCAAGAGTGGCTAGAAAATCAACATGGAAATAAAAAAAATTTTTGATTCAATAACAATGGTAACACAGGCCACCAAATCTCTGGGATACAGAAAAAGCAGTGCTAAGAGGAAGTTCATAGCACTAAATGTCTACATCGAAAAGACAGAATGATAATAAATTAACAACCTAATATCACATCTCAGGGAACTAGCAAAACAAGAACAAATCAAACCCAGAACTAGCAGAAGATGAGAAATAACAAATATCAGAGCTGACCTAAATGAAATTGAAACCAAAAAAACAATACAAAGGATCAATGAAATGAAAAGTTGGTTCTTTGAAAAAATAAACAAAATTGACAGGCCACTGGCTAGATTTACCAAGAAAATAAAAGAGGATTCAAATAAGCTCAATCAGAAATGAAAAACGAGACATTATAACTGATATCACAGAACACAAAAGGTCCTTTGAGACTACCACTAAGCACACAAACTGAAAATCTACAGGAAATGGATAAATTTTTGGAAACACACAAACTCCCAAGCTTGAATCACAAAAAAAAAAAAAAAAAAAAGGAAATCTTGAACTGACGACTAACAAGTAGCAAGATTGAATCAGTAATAAAAATCTCACAACAACAACAACAACAACAACAACAGAAAAGCCCAAAACTGGACAGATTTACAGCCAAATTTTACCAAACTTACAAAGAAGAACTGGTTCCCATCCTACTGAAACTGTTCCATAACATCAAGAAGGAGGAAATCCTCCCTAACTCATTCTACAAAGCCAGTATTACCCTGATACCAAAGCCAGGAAAGGACACAACAAAAAAAGAAAACAACAGACCAATATCCCTTTTGAACACAGGTGCAAAAATCTTCAACAAAATACCAGCAAACTGAATCTAGCAGCACATCAAAAAGATAATTCACCACAATCAAGTGGGTTTCATCTCAGGAATGCAAGCATGATTCAACATAAGCAAATCAATAAATGTGATTCACCACATAAACAGAATTAAAAACAAAAACCATATGATCATCTCAATAGATTTAGAAAAAGCATTCGATAAAATCCAGCACCCCTTAATGATAAAAACCCAGAAAAAACCAGGCACAGAAGGAACATACCTCAAAACAATAAAAGCTCATATATGACAAACCCACAGCCAATGTTATTCTGAATGGGGTAAAGTTGAAAGCAACCCCCATAAGAACTGGAAGAAGACAAGGATGCCCACTTTCACCACTTCTATTCAACATAGTACTGGAAGTCCTACCCAGAGCAATCAGCCAAGAGAAAGAAAGAAAGGGAATCCAAATAGGAAAAGAGAAGGTCAAAATATCCCTGTTTGCCGATGATATGATCTCATATCTAGAAAACCCTTCAAAAGACTCCTGGATTTGATAAATAAATTAAATAAAGTCTCAGGTTACAATATGAGTGTACACAAATCAGTAGCATTTCTATATGCTAATAACAGCCAAGCTGAGAATCAAATTAAGAACTCAGTATCACTTACAATCCCTGCAAAATAAACAAATAAATAAAATAACTAGTAATATACTTAAACAAGGAGGTGAAAGATCTCTACAGAGAGAACTACAAAACACTGACGAAAGAAATCATTGGTGACTCAAACAAATGGAAAAATATCCCATGCCCATGGATTGGAAGAATCAATATTGTTAAAATGTCTATTCCACCCAAAGCAATTTACAGTTCAATGCAATTCCCATAAAAATACCAATGTTAATTTTTCACACAATTAGAAAAAATAATCTTATATTTCATATGGAATCAAAAAAGAGCCCAAATAGCTAACACAATCCTGAGCAAAAAGAACAAATATGGAGGTATCACATTACCCAACTTCAAATTATACTACCAGTTTATAGTAATCAAAACAGCATGGTACTGGTATAAAAGTAGACACATAGATCAATGGAACAGAATAGAGAACCCAGAAATAAAACCAATTGATCTTTGACAAAGCAGAGTAAAATATACACTGGGGAAAGGATGCTCCATTTAATAAAAGGTGCTGGGAAAATGGGAGTGCCACATGTAGAAGAATGAAACTGGATCCATATCTCTCATCATATACAAAAATTAACTCAAGATGGATTAAAGACTTAAATGTAAGACCTAGCACCATAAAAATTCTAGAAGAAAACTTATGAAAAACTCTTCTGGACATTGGTCTAGGCAAAGAATTTATGGCTAAGACCCCAAAAGCAAATACAACAAAAACCCAAAAATAAATAAATGGGATTTAATTAAACCATTAATATAAGGGTTCTGCACAGTAAAAGGAAAACCAACAGAGTGAATAGACAACGTACAGAATGGGAGAAAATATTCACAAACTGTACGTGTGACAAAGGACTAATAATATCCAGCATCTACAAGGAACTCAAACAACTAAGCAAGAAGAAAAACCAACCCTACTAAAAAGTGGGCAAAAGACATGAACAGGCATTTTTTGAAAGAAGATATACAAATGGCCAAAAAAAAAATATGATAAAATGCTCAACGCCACTAATCACCAGGGAAATGCAAATTAAAACCACAAGGAGATGCCACCTTACCCCTGTCAGAATGTCCATTATTAAAAAGTCAAAAAACAATAGATATTGGTGCAGATGCAGTGAAAATGGAATGCTTTTACACTCTTGGTGGAAATGCAAATTAGTACAACCTCTACAGAAAACAGTATGGAGATTCCTCAAGCAACTAAAAGCAGACCTACAATTTGATCTGGCAATTCCACTATTGGGTATCTATCCAAAGGAAAATAAATCATTGTATCAAAAAGACACAAACACTCATATATTTATTGCAGCATAATTCACAATTGCAAAGATATGGAATCAATGCAAGTGCCCATCAACTGATGAGTGGACAAATAAAATGTGAGATGTATATGGAATACTACTTGGCCACAAAAAAGAATGAAGTAATGTCTTTTGCAGCAACTTGGATCGAACCGGAGGCCATTATCCTAAGTTAAGTATCTCAGGAACAGAAAAACAAATACCACATGTACTCACTTATAAGCAAGGGCTGAGCAATGGGTATACATGGTCATACAGTGTGGTATAATGGACTTTGGAGACTCAGAAGGGGGAAGGTTGGGAGCAGGGAAAGGGATCAAAAATTACATATTGGGTATAATATATACTATTCTGGTGATGGTTGTTGTAAAAGCCCTGACTATACCACTATACCATTCATATGTAGCTCAAAAAACCACTTGTACCCCCTAAATCTATTGAAATTTTAAAAAATTATAAGTAGCTTAGAAAAATGATGTGAGAAACCTAGGTTAAGAGCAGTATGATAGTTTATTTATTCAACAAATATCTGAGTATATTTTTGTAGGTGCTGGGGATAAAGCAGGTTACAAAAAGGGAAATCCCTGCTCTCTAGGAGATTACTTGCTAGTGAGGGCATACAGACAGAAATCACATAAAGCAGTTGATAAATAGTCTATCAGATGGTGAGATGTGCCATGGAGAGCAATGAAGGAGGGTTATGGGGAAAGGAAGTGCAGAGGACAAGGGAAGGTGATTGTTTCAGTAGAGAGATCAGAGGAGATCTCCCTATAAAATGGAAGCTCTAATTCCTGCCTTACAGTGACAATGTAAGAATATGGGATAAATTGTGCAAAGCTCCTCTGCCAAGCATTGATGAAGCCGCTGTTATATTTTGTAGATGAGAAAATAGATGTGGCTTATAGAGGTCAATTTCACTCAGTTGCTGCAAATTGGAAAAGTCAGGATTTGAACTTAGGTTTTCTGATTCTAGGATCTGTGATCTTTCCATTACACCTTGCAGCTGTGTTGTTTCCTATGGGTGTTGATCGCACTTGTACAAATGGACAGATGTTGAAGACACTGTTCACCTGTGGATGAACCTAAAATAAAAGCTAATTTTTCATTTAAAAAAGAGTGGTTAATACTTAGGAATGGGACCAGGAGTGTGTGTCATTTTAATTTTTTAGGATGCACTTATATTACTTTTTGTGTTTTAAGGGAGAATTTCTTTAAAAAAATTTTTTTTAAACCAAAGAGTGTGTTGTCCATTAGGTCCTGACTCTGAACATTATTGTACTTCTTCGCACTGACCACATGAGAGACAAAAGGCAGTGGTGATTGTATATAAAAAGATACCATGGACCCTGCAAATAAATCAGGCTTCTCCACACCATTCTAGGTACCGGGATGGAACAACAACAACAACAACAAAGCTGATCTATCCTACTGTATTTTGACAAAAAGTTTTCAGTTAGGTAATATATTAAGGTCACTAATCAAATAAACTAGGCCGGGCGCGGTGGCTCACGCCTGTAATCCTAGCACTCTGGGAGGCTGAGGTGGGTGGATCGCTCAAGGTCAGGAGTTCAAGACCAGCCTGAGCAAGAGTGAGACCCCGTCTCTACTAAAAATAGAAAGAAATTATATGGACAGCTAAAAATATATATAGAAAAATTAGCCGGGCATAGTGGCGCATGCCTGTAGTCCCAGCTACTCGGGAGGCTGAGGCAGTAGGATCGCTTAAGCCGAGGAGTCTGAGGTTGCTGTGAGCTAAGCTGATGCCACGGCACTCACTCTAGCCTGGGCAACAAAGTGAGACTCTGTCTCAAAAAAAAAAAAACAAAAAACCCCACAAAAAACAAATAAGCTAATACATTGCTTAAAGAATTAAAGTTACATATCTGTATCTACTCATATTGCTCTATTATAAATATAGAGGGAAAAAAAAAACAAAGAATGCTTTTCCTTCTTCCCTAAGTTACTTCTTACTCCCTTGGGTTTTCCAAAGCCTACATCTGTCTCTCTCTAGATACCATCCAAGTAAATTTTAAGATATTTTTAAAGCAGGAAGCAGAAGCTGTCTGTGAGTGGCTCTAAAAAAATTTTTATTTCTGGAATGTTCCAAATGGCCTGGGGGAGTGAAGTGGGTCAGGACTAACAAACAAATTTGACAAAGTTGCAGAGTACAAGATCAAAACACAAAATTCAGTCATGTTTCTATATATAAGCAATGAACAACCTGAAAAGAAAATTAAAAAGACAATTTTATTTTCAATAGCATCCCAAAATTAAAACACCCAGGAATAAATTTAACCAAAAAGGTAAAAGACTTGTACACTGAAAACCACAAAACATTGCTGAGAGAAATTAAAGGAGACCTAAGTAAGTGAAAAGACATCTGTGTTTATGGGTCACAGACATAAAAAAATACTCTGAGTGGCCAAAACAATCTTAAAAAAGAAACAGTTGCAGGACTCACACTTTTAGATTTCATAATTTACCACAAAGCTACAGTAATCAAAATAGTGTGGTACTGCCATAAGAATAGCTATATAGAACAATGGAATGGAAATGAGAGTCCAGAAATAAACCCACACATCTATGGCCAATTGATTTTTGGCAAGGGTGGCAAGACTGTTCAATGGGGAAAGAATAGTATCTTCAACAAATGATGCTGAGACCACTGGATATCCGCATGCAAAAGAATGAATTTGGAACTCTACATCACACTATATAAAAAAAATTAACTCAAAATGTATCAACAATCTAAATATAAAAGCTGAAAACTATAAAACCAATAGAAGAAAATGAAAGGGAAAATCTTCATGGCTTTGAGTTTGGCAATGGATTCTGAGATATGATACCAGAAGCATAAGCAACCACAGGCAAAAATAGACAAATAGACTTCATTAAAATTAAAAACTTTTTTTTTTTTTTTTTTTTTTTTTGAGACAGAGTCTCACTTTGTTGCCCGGGCTAGAGTGAATGCCGTGGCGTCAGCCTGGCTCACAGCAACCTCAAACTCCTGGGCTCAAGCGATCCTTCTGCCTCAGCCTCCCTAGTAGCTGGGACTACAGGCATGCGCCACTATGCCCGGCTAATTTTTTCTATATATATTTTTAGCTGTCCATATAATTTCTTTCTATTTTTAGTAGAGACAGAGTCTCACTCTTGCTCAGGCTGGCCTCAAACTCCTGACCTCGAGCGATCCACCCGCCTCAGCCTCCCAGAGTGCTAGGATTACAGACGTGAGCCACCGTGCCCGGCCCAAAATTAAAAACTTTTGATATAAAAGACATTATCAAGAAAGTGCAAAGACCACCTACAGAATGGGAGACAATATCTGCTAAGGGTCTAGTAGTATCTAGAATATATAAAGAACTCTTACAATTCAACAACAAAAGAAGTAACCCTATCAAAAAATGAGGAAAGGACTTGAATTGACATTTCTCTAAAGATATACAAATGGCCAAAATGCACCTGAAAAGATGCTCAACATCATTAGTCCTTTGGGAAATGCAAGTCAAAAGCTCAATGAGACACCACTTCACGCTCACTAGAGTAGCTATAATTAAAACAAACAATCACTCCAGAAAATGACAAGTTTTGGCAAGGATGTGGAAAAATCTGAACCCTTATGTATTGTTGCTGGGAATACAAAATGTCCAGCTGCTGTGGAAAAGTTTGGTGGTTCCTCAAAAAATAACATAAAGAATTACCATTTGATCCAACCATTTCAAAGAATTGCCCCAAAGAATTGAAAACAAGTACTCAAACAAATGCATTTACAGCCATGCTCACAGCAGCACTATTTACAACAGCCAAAGATGGAAAGAACCCAAATGTCCGTCAGCAGATAAAAAGATAAACAGATTGTGGTGTATACATATAATGGAATATTATTTTGCCAAAAAAGGAATTAAGTACTGATATAAGCTATGATATGGAATAATGTTGAAAAAGTCATGCTAAGTGAAAAAAGCCAGTCACAAAAGGCCACACATTGTATCATTCCATTCATATGAAATACCCACAGTAGGTAAATCCAAAGAGATAAAGGAGATTGCTGTTTTCCAGGGGTTGCAGTAAGAGAGAAATGGGAAATAAGTACTTATTAGGTATGGAGTTTACTTCTGGGGTAAGAAAATGTTTTGAAACTAAGGCCAAGTGCAGTGGCTCACGCCTGTCATCCCAGCACTTTGGGAGGCAGAGGTGGGAGACTTGCACGAGTCCAGGATTTTGAGACCAGCATGGGCAACCTAGCAGGGCCCTGTCTCTATAAAAAATTACAAAAGGAAATGTTTTGAAAAATAGAAGTCATAGTTGTGCAACATTGTACACTACAACATTGTAAATGTACTAAATGCCACCAATTTGTTTATTTTAAAATGGCCAATTTTACATTATATGAAGTTCACCTCAATTTTTTTTTAAAAGCATCAATGAGATGCTGACTCTTACTCTTCTTTGCTCTCCTACTCAGTGTGAGATTAAAGGGAAATAAAGACCTTAAAATCTGGTCTGCCTTTGTGTGGCCACCACTGAACCTTCTATGGGCAGCACTGACTACCAGGGAGACCACTAGCAGTATTTGCCAATTTCAACATAGAAAACTAAGCATTCATCCTCTGTGATTGTAAATACAGCTCACCGGCAAGCAAGTTTTCCATCTTCATTCAATCACTCTATGCTTACTAGGGTCACCTAGGTCACACTGCTGCTCAGCTCTAGCTGTGTAATAGAATCACTTGCCTAACATCTTCTATACCCTCTAATTCTTTTTAAAAATCCAAATGTCCAGGCCCCACCCCCAAAATTCTGATTCAATTGGTCTGGGATGGGGCTCAGCCCTGTTTTTTTAAATTAATCTTTTATTTTGAGATAATTGTAGATTCATATGCATTTGTAGGAAATAATGCAGAAATATCCCATGTGCCCTTTACCCAGTTTCCCCCAATGGTAGCTTCTTGCAGAACAAGATGTGTACAATATCACAGCCAGGATATTGACTCTGATACAATAAAGATACATTTACATCACCAGAAGGATCCCTTGTGTTGTCCATTTATAACCACACCTCTTTTCCTCCTACTTCTCTCCCCTCTTCCATCTACTACTTTGGCAACTACTAACCCATTCATTATTTCTGTAATTCTGTCACTCCAAGAATGTTATATAAATATACAATATATAAAAATATAACATGTAATCAATGGGGATTGGCTTTTTTTCACTGAGCATAATTGCTTGAAGATTCATCCAAGTTGTTGCGTGGATCAATAGTTCATTTATTTTATTGCTGAGCAGTATTCTATGATATGGATGCACCACAGTTTGTTTAACCATTTGCCTACTGAAGGCCAGCCGAGTTGTTTCCAGGTTTTTTGGTTATGATAAATAAAATTGCTATGAACATTCATGTACAGGTTTTTGTGTGGACATAAGTTTTCAGTTCTCTTGGATAAGTGCCCAAGAGTGCAACTGTTGAGACACATATTTGTTGCATGTTTAGTTTTATAAGAAACTACCCAACTGCCTTGCAGAGTGGCTGTACCATTTTACATCTCACCAGCAATATATGGGTTTCTCTGCATCCTCTGCAGCATTTGGTGCTGCTACTCTTTTTATTTTAGTCATTCTGATATGGATATAGTGATATCTCATGGCAGTGGTTTTTTTTTTGTTTTTTTTTGTTTTTTTTTGTTTTTTTTTTGAGACAGAGTCTCACTCTGTTACCCAGGCTAGAGTGAGTGCCGTGGCGTCAGCCTAGCTCACAGCAACCTCAAACTCCTGAGCTCAAGGGATCCTCCTGTCTCAGCCTCCCGAGTAGCTGGGACTACAGGCATGCACCACCATGCCCGGCTAATTTTTTCTATATATATTTTTAGCTGTCCATATAATTTCTTTCTATTATTAGTAGAGGTGGGGTCTCGCTCTTGCTCAGGCTGGTCTTGAACTCCTGAGCTCAAACGATCCGCCCACCTCGGCCTCCCAGAGTGCTAGGATTACAGGCGTGAGCCACCGCGCCCGGCCATCATGGCAGTGGTTTTAATTTGCATTTCCCTAATGGCTAATGATGTTGAACATCTTTCCATGTATGTTGTCATCTGTATGTCCTCTTCAGTGAAGTGTTTGTGCCTTTTGCCCGTTTTCTAATTGATTTTTTTTTACTGCTGAGTTTTGAGAACTCTTTATATTCTTGATACCAGTCCTTTGTTAGATTTGTGGTTTGCAGATATTTTCTTTAGATTTGTAGCTTGTCTTTCATCCTGTCAACAGGGTCTTTCTCAGAGCAAAGGTTTTCAATTTTGATCAAGTCTAATTTATCAATTTTTTTTCTTTTGTGAATTATGCTTTTCATACAAGTCTAAAAACTTTTTGCCTAATCCTAGATGCTGAAAATTTTCTTCTGTTTTTCTACTCAAAGTTTTATAGATTTATACCTGTGATCCTTTTTGTATAAAGTGTGAGGTTTAGGCTGACATTCATGTTTTTACTTATGCATGTCCAATTGCTCCAGCACCATTTGTTCAAAAAGTTATCTTTCCCTCATTGAATTGCTTTTGCATTTTGTAAAAAATCACTTGGACATATTTGTGCGGTCTATTTCTGGATTTTCTATTCAGTTCCATTGATATATGTGTCTATTTCTCTGCTAATACCACATAGTCTTCATTATTGGTTATTTTTTAAAAAGTTTCTTCACTAATTCTCAGTGAAGTAAGAGAATTATTGCTGGAGATAGAAGAAAGGTTCCAAGAGACTGACTAGCCCAGTTATCCCTTATCCAGACAGGCACTGTGAAAATGTGCTGTACTGAGAATCAAAAGATCTGGATCTTACAGTCTTAGCGCATCAGGATGTGGCTGGGTGGCCGGGCTAAGTCATTTAGCCTGAGTCTCAGTATTTTCATCTATGGAACTGGGATGCTAATACAGTACTTGTTCAATCCACTCTCCCAGTAAACTTGTGAGTGTAAAAGGAAATATAGAGTTTAAAGTTTAGACTAAAGCACAATTCAAATATAAAGGGTTATTATTTCATGGATAAGCAAAATGAGATCCAAAGAGATTAAGGTCCTCCTTACCCAAAGTCACCTTCTATTTGATTTGGTGGGGCCTGCCAGAAAGTGTCACGTATTATTCAACACATACTTTCAGAGCCCCCACTCTGCTGGGCACTGTGAAAAGTCCCGGAGGTACAAACAGAAAAAGACATTGTGTCCTTAAGAATCTTCCTATTCAGTGTGGACATGTTTCATTTTTCAAAAGTTAAGTGAATCCAAATTAAATTTGTGTTTGAGGACTCTTTTAAAATTCCAGGACACTCCTAGGTGGATGGACCCAAGGAACAATAAGTCATTGTTCTGCCATCTCTGTAAGTCACCAGCTACCCTCTCAGACTTTCACGAGGCCGCACATTGACTTTGGTAGAGCCAAAAGGAAAGAGAGGGGGTTTTCCTGGACAGAGCTAAAAATACTCTGAGGCTCGCATGCTTGCAACCCCTTCCCAGCTATCCCCACCCACATTCCGGGATTGTTTTGCCATCCATTTACTAAAACAAAAACATCCCGTGAAGCCAATTCAGAGTCCTGGATAGTGAATAAAAAAATGCATTTTGCCTACCTCAGGTGGGGCAGAACTCACTGAAAGAGGGCACTCCCAAGGGCCACCCTGCCTCTTCTGTGTGATCCCGGGTCTCATTTTAAGAACTGATTTCAGCCCGGCAGTCTGCAATGTAGCTGCATATGAATTAGCTTTAACAGTCACGCTCCTCTAGGTAGCTGGCACTGAAGAAAATCTTATTTTGGAGAACAAAGTCTATTATTATTTAATCATTTTAAACATTATCGCATACTATTCAGTGCATTTAGAATGCAAAGCATGAGAGTAAAGCAAAACACACAACAGCAAAACTTGCTGTAGCCCAGCAAAATTAAAATCCAGTTTCTAGTCTCACAGTTCAGAGAGATGCTCTGAAGTAATTTCGTGCGCCATCCTTGCCATTGGTGAGGCTCTGCTGCCCCCAGGTGGCTGAAATCCTTCTCTGACAAAGCCACTGGTGCTGTCATGCTCATAGTGTTACGGTAATTTTCAGAAGGGCAGTGTGGATGGATGGATGATAGATGGATGGATAGAGAGATGGGTAGATTCATTCATTTACCTATTAATTTAATATGTTGAATTTCAACTATTTTCCAGGCATTAGGCCAAGTGCTATTAGAAAGTAACATTTGAGATCTGAGATATAAAAAATGCATTCGTGTTAAGTAGGCAAGTGCCACAATCAGAGCTGCCCTGTGCATTGGTCCCAGGAGAGTAACAGGGGTGGCAGAAAGGATTGGGGAAGTGATCTCTGATGATGGGGGAAGGCCTTCCCATACATGCCTCTTCCAGAGAGACAAACATGTCGCTGGCTAACCATAGCCTATTCACTCAAATCCACTGGGTTAATAAGAAGAAAGAATGAAAAGCAGCAAATGTGGTCTTAGATATACACTTGAAGGAGTATAGGGAAAGTCCAAGGTGGGGACAGACAGAGGAAGAGTATGTAGAGCCCTTTGCTTCACTGAAAAACAGGTCGGATGTGGTGGCTCACACCTGTAATCCTAGCACTTTGGGAGGCCGAGGCGGGAGAATCGCTCGAGTTCAGGAGTTTGAGACCAGCCTGAGCAAGAGCGAGACCCCGTCTCTACTAAAAAAAAATTGAAAAAAATGATCTGGACAGATAAAAATATATATAGGAAAAAATTAGCTGGGCATGGTGGCACATACCTGTAGTCCCAGCTACTCAGGAGGCTGAGGCAGAAGGATTGCTTGAACCCAGGAGTTTGAGGTTGCTGTGAGCTAGGCTGATGCCATGGCACTCTAGCCTGGGCAACATAGCAAGACTCTGTCTCAAAACAAAACAAAACAAAAAAACAAAGTGAAACAGATTATACCATATTTGACATGGCAGGTCCTCAAAGATAATGCCACCCAGTTTCAGTAGTGACTGTTCTATTGATGGGTATGGAAACTGGTGCATTTCCTTTGACACAGTGATTTCACAATCAGGAATATACTGCCCAGAATTACTTGCAAGATATATAGAGAAAAGAGCAGATGAAACTTCATGTTATTTGTCTCACCTTAACTAAAGACATCAAGACACTTCAAGATGAGGAGTTTCTTCTGGAGACCGAAAATTGTGCTGGAAGTTTTATCTGTAGCTGGATTACTATTATTATCTCCTTTCAAGATTCTGTATGTACAAAAGCCTATGTAAAAATTCCCTAACTTTTAATTTTAATTGAACTCAAACAAGCATTTATTGAGCAGCTGGTGAATGCAAGATTTGGGCCGGGCTGGGGAGGCTGCAATACAGGGATAACTTAGAACTGGCTAGAGAAGATTGACTTGTAAAAACATAAAATGCAGTAATTCAATGAAATAACAGCTATAATATAGCATTATGGAAATAGGGAATAGAGAAGACATGGTAATTCTAATTGGAGAGATGGTGGGGATTCCCTGAAGATGTGGCATTTGAGCCTTGAAACACAAGAGGATTTTAATAGCTCTTGGGGGGAAGTGCTCTTTTCCTATAGGTTGGAAGAGCATGACTTGTTTTTTAGTAAGTCTTCACTGAGCACCATCAAGGTGCTATGCAAAACAGAGAAGCACATTTTTTTAAAAAATCACCGAGAAAAGACATATAGTGAATGACACTGTATGATTAGTTATCAGAACAGTCTACAGAATCCAGAGGTGAAGTGGAAATGCAGGCTAAATACTTTTTCTGGGTGGTGAATTTGTCACTTTAAACATATTTCAGTAAAGACAGTAAGAAAAAGCATGAGTCATAAGAGACATATTTCTACTATTGCCTTTCTCCAAGCATCTAGCTTTTTAAAAAAGTTATTGTTTTAATTTTTATTAATAATGGCATGAGCAATGCATAACATATACTATAATCTCGTTCAGAAAAAATCGAAGGGATAAGAAAAGTACTTAGAGTAAAAAGCAAGATTCTCCCTTCAAAATCCCCTGTTCTCCCTTAATCTCATCTCTCTTACTAGAAGCAAGCACTGTTATCAGCTTGCTGTATTTCCCTTCAGAATGATTTCTGGTGAATCCTTATAAACATACAATTGTCGTATGATTTTGCATAAATGGATATATGTATTTTTCTGCACTCTGTGTTTTTTTTTCCCACATATTTTGGAGCTTTTTCTGTTAGCACATAGACCATAGAGTACACGGAGTTAAAACACTTTTTTTTTTTTTTTGAGACAGAGTCTCTTGCTCTGTCGCCAGGGCTAGAGGGCCATGGTGTCAGCCTTTCTGGGCTCAAGTGATCCTCGGGCCTTAACCTCCCAAGTAGCTGGGCCTACAGGCATGCACCACTATGGCTGGCTAATTTCCTTCTATTTTTTTTTTTTAGTAGAGATGAGGTCTTGCTCTTGCTCAGGGTGGTCTCCAGCTCCTGACCTCCAGCAGTCCTTCTCCCTGGGCCTCCCAGAGTGCTTATAATTACAGGCGTGAGCCACCGTGCCAGGCCTGAACGTAATATTTTGAAAAACAAAACAAAAATACCCAAGCCCCTTAAGATGCTATTAACACCCCTGCCTACCTCTCCTCCCTCGCCTCTAACAACTACCCGCCCCCTCCCCCCCCCCCCCCCCCCCCCCCGCCACCTAGCCTGAACTATTTTCAGTTCTCGGGGCGCTCCAACCTTCTCTCCCTTTAGACAACCTCCCCACCCCTGTTTTGGGGGGCGATCTTCCTCTGCGCTCTGCAGAGCCTAGCGCTTCCCCCACTGTGGCCATTTCACGCTGTTTAAATTGTCAAGTTATTTGCGTCTCCCGTCTCTGTCTGTCTCTTCCGCACAGGGACCGTGTTTTAGCCGTGGCTACACCCAGAGCTTGGAACGAGTCGATCCCTCCGCCCCGCAGCCCACACAGCAGGCACCCCGGCTCCGAGACGTGCCCGCTCGCACCGCGAACGCAGCAGACGGCGACTGAGCATGCGCACCAGCCGGCACGCGGCCTGGGGCGGGAGCGGGCCCTGGCCGCCGACACTCCCCTCCCCCACCCTGCTGTGCTTGCGCGCTGCGGACAGCCGTTGCGGGGCGTCCTGGGCCCTGAAGTAGGACGGTCGGAGCCGGCACCTCCCCTTTCGGCCCTGAGGTCACCCGGCCTGGTGGCCCCGGGACGTTCCCGTCGCATGGCGGAGTGCTGCGGACAACGCCCATGAAGCCCTTAGTCCTCTTAGTTGCGCTGTTGCTATGGCCTTCGTCCGTGCCGGCTTATCCGAGTGAGTGACCGGCCTGAGGGGCAGCGACCCTGGGGACACCCCTCCGGGAACCTTCCGGGTTCCGGCTCTTCCTTTTCCCGGGTCGGGCTGTCCTCCCAAACCCCGCTGTCCAGGGTTCTGGCCTCGGCGCTGAGGCGTGTCCCTCTCCTCCCCTCGACCCGCTGCGAGGCCGGGGTCGCAGCGACGGGAGCGACGGGGCCAGACCGCACGGGGTGCGCTCTGCGCGGAGGGGCTCTCGGGGTGTCGATGCCTCGGCTCCGCCGGTGACTTCCCCAAGTCCCCCTCGTCCTCCTCCCTGCGGTCCGTTGCGGTCTTTTGCGTATGTGATAGAGCAGGGGTCGGCAAACTGCGGCCAGCCGGGCATGCCTGTTTTGATATGGCTGGCCGGCAGAGAATGGTTTTTACGTTTTTTAATGTGAATATGAAATGCACTCCTTCGTGACATGTGAAAAAGGATGAAATTCAAATTTCATTGGTTATAAATAAAGTTTTATTGGAACACGGCCACGCCCATTCCTTCATGTATTGCCCATGACTGCTTTCCCTGTTGTAACTGCAGAGTTAAGTGGTTGCCACACGTAGTGTGGCCAGCAAAGCCTAAAGTATTTACTGCCTGGTCCTTTACAGAAAAAGGTTGACGCCTGTTGTAAAAGTTGGAGAGCATGGGGATTGTGGGGAGCGACCTGACCCAGGACACTCCCTGACCTGAGGATGCACTCCCCTTAGCATCCTTTGGTGCACAGGATTCAAAGCCTCAGTCAAGCAGACTTATAACTTAGGACTTCACAAGGATCTTTTTTGTCCTTCTTGGAAAGCTGGAAACCAGAAAGGTCAAATTCAAGCTGCTAAGACTTTACTGTAGTCACAATGTCTCGTGAGCGCCTAGAGGCATTTAAGTATTTAAGTCGGTTATGTGAGGCTTGCCCATCTAGTCTTAGAAGTTCATTATAGCACTTAATAATGCTGGAGTTTTGTTTAATTAAATCAGTAAATAAAATTTAACAGGTAGGTGTGGAAAAAGTCCTGTAGTGCATGCTAATTATGCAAAGCTATATTTTAGAGTTGTTAAAAGGTCTTAGCTAAAAATAACATTTAGAAAATGAAAATACAACACAACTTAAATTATCATGAATAGTAGTGGAAGTTCTGGAAGAAGTAGCCTAGATAACTAAAGTTAGTTCTTCAAATACTAGCTCTTACAATTTTTAGCTGTTTTAAATAAAAATCTTCGTAAAATTTTCCTTCCTGGCCATAAAGGACCAGAACATAATGAAGATAATATTTTTTCTTGATGTCTGTTGATCATTATTACTAACACCAGTTATTGCATTTTCGTAGCTGTAGATCAGTAGTTCATAACTGACTAACATATATGGAGACTTTAATTGAAGTGACATTAATACTTTTACACAGTGCACTTTGGTGGATCCTCACTTAACTCAGTACAATCTTCTGTCTGACTTCGTAATTTCATGACTTTTTCTTTGCACCTTCTTCCTTGAGCTTTTCTTAAGGCTATAGGAAATGAAAACATACTTCTCAGAAAAAAGGAATGATTTTGTGTGTGTTGAATAAATAGATGATATAAGACATAAGGAAACTATATACAGATTGTAGATCATAGAAGATACCTTGGAAAATGTAATTTACCTCTTTTCCACAGAAGTGGATTAAGGGATTTGTAGGGCAGTGTTACATGGCTGCTTTCTCTGTATCTGTCTTATTCTTTTTCTCTCAGTAATTTTAATTTTGTTTTCTAATTAAGTATACTGAAAGAAACCAGGCTTATTATGTTTGATTTAAATCAGTTATATATTGTTTTATATGGTCACTATTGGAACAATTGTTGGTGAGTCAAATAAAAAAAATGCTCCCTTATGTCAAATATGAGGCACATAGGTTTTTATTATGAAAAATACAGCTTTGACAAATTTTTTTCTAGACTAAGATAGTTTTGAGCTTATCTTAATACAAATATCACAGGCATGTTAAGTAAATACATTTGTTGAAAGCCTTAGTACTTCTTGTAACTGCCGGTGCCTTTCTAACAGGCCCAAGCCAAACTTACTAGTACTGGGTTTAATCTAAATTCAGCTTGATATGAATGAAGCTGGAGTAGGCAGAAGTCAATACTCCTCTACATACACACATCCTGATGGTGCTGGATAAACACATTTTTTACTATATGCTTAAACTTTTATATCTTCAATTAATTTCCTGTATCTAATTTTTGTGTAGTTTTAAATACTTTCCAATTTTTTAATTTATTTTTTTACTTTCCAATTTTTAAAAGCTTGCCTCTTTAATGTATTTTCACTGTATAACTTGCTTTACTTCTTAGTGAGAATTCCTTTTGCTTTTAAACAATTCACAATAACTTCTAGAGTAAAATTAACATAATTATGCATTTAAATAATATTAACTACTAATTTAAAAGTATATAATTTGCCTTTTATAATGTTAAGTCACCAAATATTTATGGGCCTGAAGCTGCAAATACAAGACTGTGAAATATTAGCATTGGGGTTTTTTTTTTTTTTTTGCTATCTCCTAAATAAATTATTTTTTCCAGGTCATCTCTTTGAATAGGTTAGCAAAAATAGAATTAATGGTGTAGGTTTAAGTCTAGGATGATAAAACCTTTTAACTTACTTCTCTAGATTGGTATTAAAAGAGGGCTCAATAATGAGCCTTTGGCCTCTATCATTGTCCTTAGAAGACCTTTGTCCTAATGAACCACACAAGGGGAGGGAAGTACTGAGGTAGCAGCTAACAACATTGTTCAAATCTATCACCAAATGTATTCAAAGGAAAAACAGATTTCTCTTATTTCTAATACATTCTAAAAGTAAAAGTCATTTGGTTCTGGTGCTGCAAGTTCACTTTATGCTGTTTAGTGCCTGAGGGTATAGCCTTTAGGGTCTCTCAAACTTGTGAATGGAATGTCAAGACATATTTCATTAATGTTTGAGATAATGAGGAGCATGTGATCTAACAGGTGAATGTTTAGAGAGTAGCCAATGGGAGAGTAGCAGGAAGTTTCATTAGCCTATCCATTGATGTTTTATGGAAAAAAAAAGATTCTTTTTTTGTTCTTTTGATCATGTTAGCCCTTATATGTATATACTTTAATCTCCTGGTAATATATGTAAAATTAAACATAAGCAGTAATTTTTTGTATATGAATAAATAAATACAAATATAATACTAGTTATTTGAAGAGAAAATATTTTCTTTTTTTAGTATCATATATCTGTGGCTTTTTGTAAATACAAAATTTATTGAACTTAACTATAATTTTTTCCGAGGCTCAAATACTCATACTTGACTATTTGGAGCTACTGTGAACTGCCTTCTGTGTTCTTTTGGTATGATTCCATATGTTTTTAAATACTTCCTGTTTTCTGACATTAACTGGTTGTTCCAGGCCCACTTTGTATCTTCCCTGCTCCAAAGGGAATCAGCTGTCCTTCTAAGGAGACATAATATTAATAGAACATTGTCTTAAAGACCAAAGTGCTTGGGATACATACCAGAGTTATGTGGTGGGGTGATACTATAATTTTGGTATCTGTTTGGAACTAGAAGAGATATATTTAAAAGTCATGAGTTTATTTTGGTTCCAGTTAAATTTTAACATTACGCATCTGGTAACTTCTTAATTTTTAAGTGTTCATCCAAACTAAAATTGTATTCCTTTTAAAATATATACTATAATGAGGCTGTTTTGGTTATCTATTATAGCATAAAAGACTGTCCTCAGATTTATTATTTCTCAGGTTTCTATAGGTTGACTAGACTCAGCTGAGCAGTTATGCTTTATATCACCATGGCTGAGGTCACTCATGCAACTGCATTCAGCTGGGAGTTCGTCTGAGGATGGTATCATCCAAGATGGTCTCTCATCCTCCAGGATCTTTCTCTACATGACCTCTTATCTTTCAGTAATCTAGCCCAAGTTTCTATACCATGGCAGTTGGCTTCCAAGAAGGAGATTTACAAGCCCCAGCATGCAAGCTCTTATCAAGCCTATGCTGTGTCAGACTTGCCAATATCCTACAAGCCAAGACAAGTCACGTGGGACAAGCCCATATTCAACGTGGGAGGACGCTATGGAAGAACATGAATAGCATGAAATACAAGGCCATAAAGTGACATTTCTTTAACTGTAATACTTGATTAATATGAACATAATTATTTGTTTACTTGTCACCAAAAATTAAAATTTGAATTAATAATAAGCTATAGGAAAACTGATGGATGAGTAACAAAACATAATGTTTTCCTTCTGACCATTCTTTAAATATACTTCACTAATGAAGCACAGTTACTGCAACTTTGATTTGTGTTGGAAGTACATTACTTCAGCTCAGTTATTTAAGTTCATTTTAATTTGAAGGTGTTAGCATTTTAACTGGCAGTTCTTATGTGGTGACAGCTTTCAGGTATTAGTTCTTGTAGCACTTAACTGCTGTAGAATAAGGGAAATTTATTCTTTGTGATTCCATTTCATGACATGGATGGAAAATACAAGCAATTTGTTCTCCAAAGTTAAGGACATTTAGCCAGAGTCTGGACCATCTATAAGTTGGTTGTTGCTTGGGTATGTTTAAGTTTTACATACGTGAGTTCTTTATGGATAAAGGCATTCTATTTTTCACTTTTGTTGTAGTATTATAAAAATCCTGGTTTTATTTGAGTCTTTTAACAAATGAGCTTCCATAATTCTTGGTTAAATTGGGTGCAATAAACAGTTGCCATATCAAGGTTACTGGCCAGAGCAAAGTAAAAATGTATACGTTCTTAAAGTACCAAGATCAGATGTATTCCATTGCACTTTAACTTTTTGTTAAGTTAAAATTTTAAATTCAAAGTTTTAAAATTCATCTTTTCCTATTTACTCAGCTACCAAGTTTCCCCCATTTTATGTAGTGTTTTGCTACTACCTTTAATGTACCGGGTATTTATTCTTATCTCAAACCACGTGTTTAAATTAATGATATTTTTGGTTTTTAATCTTAAGTTTTTTAAAACAAATTGTATTTAAACACACAATCAGCATCCATTTTTATATTGAGAGATAAACTTTTTTTTTTAGAATTCTGTTTTGATGTTCAGCATTTTTGAGTATGTCTCTTTTGATAGCCTAGGTATTATATTATAGGTACATAACTTATCACAGTCTATTGGTGTCACATTTTATTAGTTTGAGTGAAATGTAGAAATATCACCTCCCTTTATGTCCTTTTACCCTTCCCCATTCATAATATATTATTAATTGTCTTAAATATTTCCGTTACATACATTGAGTGTTATAATTTTTGCTTCAATTGTCAAACATGATTTGGGAAACTTAAGAGGAAAAGGAAAGTTTATTGCATTTACCCATATTTTTGCTCTTTTTGTTATTCTTTCTTCCTTCCCAGTGTTCCAGAATTTTTTTGTTTGTCATTTACTTTCTGTTTAATGAACTTCATTTAACCATTCTTTTAAGGTAGGTCTTCTGGCAACAACTTCTCTTAATTTTCCTTTATCTAAGAGTGTCTTGAGTATCTTTTCATTACTGAAGGATATTTTCCTTTGATATAGAATTCTGGGTTGATAGTCCTTTTTTGCCAGTTCTTTCTGACCTCTATGGTTTTTGATAAGAATAAGAATTGTCATTCAAATTGTTTTTCCCCTATAGAAGAGGTGTCATTTCTTTCTTGTTTCTTTTAAGAATTTTCTTCTTTGTCATTAGTTTTCAGAAGTTTAACCATGATATGTCTTGGCATGGATTTCTTTGAGTTTATTCTGTTTGAGGTTCACTTAGTGTCCTGAATCTGTTAAGTTCATTTGCCAAACTTGGGAAATTTTCAGCATTATTTCTCTGAATACTTTTCCAGACTCAGCCTCTTTCTTCTCTTCTTCTAGGACTCCAGTGACTTGAATGTTAGATCTTTTGTTATAGTTTCACAAGTTCCTAAGGCTCTGTTCATTTTTTTTTCCCCTCTGTGTTTATTTTCTCTTTGTTATTCAGATTGGGTAATTGCTGTCATTGTATCTTGTGGTCCACTTATTCTTTCCTTTGGCTTATAACACATTTCAGGTGAAATTCCATATTCACAATATATTTATATGTTTTTTAGTACAGTTCTCAAAAAGTTTAGCTATATTAGCTGAAGTGCAAAAATCCAAATTCTGTGTGGATTTGGATATGCCATATTGATGTTCCAGTTTTGTTTCCTGGGATAGCTACATAATCACTGCAAATGAAACACACAAAAAATACTTTTTTAAAAAGTAAGTTTTTTAAAAGCCCTAAATTTTACCAATAAATGTTCTTCTGAAGTTTTCAGTTGTAGCATTAAATAAGGCATCCCCAAAGAAATGCTAAAATTACCCAGTTTTATTATAACCCTATATTTTATTATCCTTAGAAGTAAAGATATTCCATAGGAAAGTTTCCAAATTTGGGATTATATATCTTTTAAAATTATGTTTCCCCCCCATTCTTTTACTAAAGAAGAGATGAGAGTGTTATAGTTTTCTTTTTACTCAGCTTAGAAACTATTGCTTTTTTGGCCAAGAGTCAAGATAATGTTTTTTCCTTCCTTAAAACTTTAGTCTTTTTTCTTTTTTTAGAGAATAAACTTTATTTTATAACAGTATCATGGAAAGCAAAATATCATTTAATAACAACTTGAGGCCGGGCGCGGTGGCTCACGCCTGTAATCCTAGCACTCTGGGAGGCCGAGGCGGGTGGATTGCTCAAGGTCAGGAGTTCGAGACCAGCCTGAGCGAGACCCCGTCTCTACTAAAAATAGAAAGACATTATATGGACACCTAAAAATCTATATAGAAAAAATTAGCCGGGCATAGTGGCGCATGCCTGTAGTCCCAGCTACTCGGGAGGCTGAGGCAGTAGGATCGCTTAAGCCCAGGAGTTTGAGGTTGCTGTGAGCTAAGCTGACGCCACGGCACTCACTCTAGCCTGGGCAACAGAGTGAGACTCTGTCTCAACAAAAAAAAAAAAAAAAAAAAAAAATAACAACTTGAAGCTGCTATAAGTCTGTTCTGGCATCATAACTATACGTAGCATCAAAAGCAAGGGGAAAATGTTCAAAACAGTTAATAAGTAAAAAGTCACGGGACTGGAAAGTCAAAAGGATCCGATATGAAAAATACCCCAGTGAAATTCTCAAACATTAGAAAATTTTCAAAATGTAAGAAATGCTTTTTTAATCTGTATTAATATTTTCTCATACAGTATATTTACTGCCATTGGAAAATTCTATAAATATTTACTATAAGAATCCAATGGAAAGAATCTGGAAGAAGGAAAGGCCCTACCTAAGTTAGTCAGAGAGTTTCCTTTCCACACAACAGCACCTGTTGAAGTGAATAGCACTTTACCAGTGTGGCTGGCTTTGTTCACTGTCTTTTGATCAAAATGAGCCATAAAAAGCAGGTAGTTGTACACAAAGTAAACAGTAAACAAAAACAAAACCCCTTAATTAAAAAAAAAAAAGAACTAAGAATATGTAAAAGTGGTTATAAAACAAAACACTTCAGTATGCCAGGGTGCTGCTCTCTGGTCTCTCTGATCACTTACCCAGCACCTTCTTTATCTGGTCATCGTCAATATCTGCATCTTCTGTGACCACGATGAATTTGTTAATTCTTGTTTCACACTTGCCACTTTTTCCAGTCTTGGCGATGCGTGTGGTGGTGGTTGTCGACACGGACTCAGGTGTGATGGTTTATGCAGTCAGTAACATGCCTGAGTCACCACCAGCCTCACCATCAATCTATGGAGACTCAAATGTCATGGTTTTGGTCTCAGTTTGGACAATGGAGACTTCCTTGGTGGAGACTTCAGTCCTTTGTGAGGCATCAGAAATTGTTACCATCTCTGTTTTTTACCACTTGTGGCTTTCCTTCAATGAGCTGCAAATGTTGGGCTTTAGTTGGGCTTCTCACTTCCCTCCTGCTGTCCCCATCTTGTACCATAGTAGTGCTGACAACTTCAGGGCCATGTGCCGAAATCTCCCCAGCAGAGACAGAAGAATTTTCCATAAGACTTTGGTCCACAATGCCAATCAGAGCTCCATCAAGAGTCCTGGAGGCCTGTTTACTAGAGGTGTGCTCGAAGTGTGGTGCTGGCCTATCTATGAGGGTGCTTGCCTGGGGGGTCTGTGCTTGGGTCCAGCTGCTGTAGGGGAATTTGGACCCCCAGGTCAAGAACTTTGGCTTTGGTGGGTGTTTAAACCTGTAGAAAATGTAATGCTCTGTGCACACTATGCCTTCTCGCTGCCTGTTAGTTTGGCATTTTGAATCTAACAGTGCTCCCATACCGTTTCATCTCTGCAGACCCAAATCTAATGTAGAGGTTACTGGGCATATAGGAAATTTTCAAGATTTTTGCCCAAGCCAAATAATAGACTATGAGCCCATCTCTGTAAATGAGGAGGCTGTCAGCACAGAAGCCCAGCTTGTAGTCCATGCCTTCTGAGTCCTTGGCATCATGTAGGTCAACCCTGTACATGGGAAGTCTTTCTGCATCATCTATGAACTGATAATCAGCTTGCGCTGGAGACAAGCCCCTGTGGGTTTTGTACAGCTCTGCCACCATCTCTACCAGCTCCTCAGTCTGTGTGGGAGAAAACTAGTATTCACTGAGGTCAGTGCTGCCAGAACTTTGGGGTCACAGTCTCTAAGTTGAGACACAATGGAGCAGGGCAGGCAGCCAGAGGCAATGTCTTGCCAGAGCTGAAGGCACAGGTATCCGGTGATATCTTCAGTCAATTGAAAAGGATAGCAAGGATAAAACTTCACATTAAAAGTGAACAGCCAGAGAAGATTTTGCAGTTGTCTCTTTATTTTTTTGCAGGATCTAGCCAGTTTTTCTGCTCAGGGTTTTCCTGAAACGTAAGTCCAAAGTAGTCCTTCTCCAAGAGATTGAGGTGTTCACATACTTTGTCAAATAACACTTGTCCTTAGCACATTTCTCTACCTGCCCAAGTGTGTCTCACTGGTCCCATGAGATTCTCCACATATACACCACACATCCCTCCAGGTCACAGCTGTATTCGGTGCCATCTAAGAGGATCACTTTATACTGGACAGTTTTGGTCTCCTTGGTGGCTTTTTCAGAGGCCTTCTCTGCTTTTAGCTCATTGGTCTGCACTTTCTTGGTCTCTCTTTTTTCTGCTGTTCCTTCTGATTTGTCTTCCTGTATTTCCTTTACCTTCTCCTCTTCTCTCTCCTTACTTACCAATTCAGCAGGCTGTGTCTCAGCTCTGCTCATGGAAGGCTTTTCTTCCTCGACTTCAACCTTAATCTCCAGTTGTTTCCTCTGAGTTGTTGCTTCAGCATCACCCTTGGCCTGTCTCTCTTCTTCCGGAAAAGCTTCCTCTTTATCTAAGACCTGTTCTTCCATAACAGCATGGGTAGGCTCTTTTTCGTCTCCATCTTTGGCCACTAATAAGGTCTGTGACTTTAGTTTCTTCAGCCATGGGGCTATGAATCGAGAAATACCCCTTTCACAGATGGCTCCTTCTGTCTCTTCTGGTGGTGGACATTGCTTTGGCTTTCAGCTGTAGGAGAAGGCTGGGAATCTTTCTCCTCAGGATCAGACGACTGATTCTGCTGGGTTTCTGCTACTTCTTTGGTTGCTCTGTGGTTGCATCTGCTCCTAACTGGGCAGAGTCCTCCTTCACTTCAGATGCAGAGCTTACTTCAGTAGTCATGGTTACAGCTTATCCTGTAGTCCCAGCTACTCGGGAGGCTGAGGCAGGAGGATTGCTTGAGCCCACTTGTTTGAGGTTGCAGTGAGCTATAATGACACCACTTCTCTCTTGCCCAGGCAACAGAGCAAGACCTTATTTTTGCTGAATGTTCTCTGCTTTTCCACATGCTCCACAATCTTTTCTTCTACATAAAGATCCTTCTGGGCCTATTTCTCAGAGTCAACCTTTTCTTCAAAATTCAGGTACTTGTCCTCATTGGTTGGCTGGGGATTTTCAGTGGCAGGATAGTCGTGGCCCTTTTCTTTGTGGAGGTTCTTGGGGAGAAGCTGGTGTGTGAATGTGCTGGAGTTGTTTTTGATGCCTGAACAAGTGAATCAGCATGTATGCACTTGAGAGCAGCATGAATCCTCAATGTCCTGATGTGATGCTCCTTACGCTCTCCATTGAACTCCTTGCAATTCTTCAGCCAGAAGATGAAGGGAGTGGGGTCGCCAGAGGCTGGGGATTGGGGTCATCAGCCACTGGGCAGTGGAAGCGAATGGTGTGGGTGGCCAGCATAGCCAGCAGCTGCTTATCTGTCCACTGGGGCCGAGTCCAGTAAGGAGCCCCTGCTATTGAGGGCAGGGCTTGGGGGGTGGAAAGCAGGACCCATCCCCGGCCAGCCTGTGTGCCTGGAATTTGGTCTCATCTGTATCTTCAGCCTCCGCTTGCCGTCCTTCTCACATCCAGAGAATGGAGCACCTACCCGCTCACTGCACACACTCATTTCCACTCAGCTCCGTGCATGTGGGCTCCAAGGCAATACCAGCCACAATGACCTCGGCTACAAAGACCTCAGCAGCCCTTATCTATCAAAACTTTAGTCTTTAAGGAACTGGGTATGTTACTGTATAAAATTTTTAATGTTAGCATTTTATTACTATCATTACAGTGTAGTGTAATTTTTGGTACGCTATCACTTTTTAGGAGCACAGAAGCTACTTTTTTCCTTTTTGAGGGTAAGTTTTAGCTGGAGAGGAAAAAAAAAAAATTGTTAGTTAAAGCAATCAACTCATAATGACATTTTAACTTTACTGATGAAATTTTTCCAGAAGCAGATAAAGGTGTTATGTTTGGGGTTTTTACAAAAACCACGCTGATGTATCTTCATTCTTTTAAATAGATGTAGAAAAAATTATTTGTTTTTTACACCTTTATTTTATTTTTATTTATTTATTTATTTTTAGAGAGATGGGATTTTGCTCTGTTGCCCAAGCTGGAATGCAATGGCATAATCATAGCTCACTGCAGCCTCGAACTCCTGGGCTCAAGCAATCCTCCTGCCTTGGTCTCCCAGAGTGCTGGACCTGTTTTTATACCTTTTACCAATTGTAGTTTTACATATGCAATTAGCTATTTTAATTGGTTCGAGAAAGTGTTATTTTTAAGAACTTGAGACTTCCAAATATTTTAAATACTTGATTAGTTTACAATATATTTGCATAGATAACAGAGTGCTAAGTTTTCTTAGGGTGGTTTGTGAAGTAGTTACTTTGAAAAATTAAAAAAGGCGGAGGAAACAGTAGCGACCAGGCTCGGAGGCAGTGGCGGCTGCGGACCCTGGAGGTGGCGATCGCCCGGCACCTGGAGCAGCCCAAGCTGGGGTGCACAGCCGGGGGCAGCGGCCCCCGCCGCGACTGACATGGTATTTCCGCAAAGCAGGCATTGGGGCTCCTCACACCTACCCCAGCAACTCAAATTCCCCATCTCGGACTCCTGCGATTGCGTCAAAGATGAATTTCAGCTGCTGTAGACTTAGTATCAGAGCCCAAAGCTAGAGTGTGACAAGTTGGCCAGTGAGAAGTCAGAGATGCAGCGTCACTATGTGATGTACTATGAGATGCCCTGCACCTTGAACATTGAGATGCACAGGCAGGCTGAAATAGTCAAGAGGCTAAATGGGATTTGTGCCTAGGTTCTGCCCTACCGCTCCCAAGAGCACCAGCAGCAGGTCTTGGGAGCCATGGAGAGGGCTAAGCAGGTCACTGCTCCTGAACTGAACTCCATCATCCGACAGCAGCTCCAGGCCCACCAGCTGGCCCAGCTACAGCCTCTGTCCCTGCGTCTGACCCCATTGCCTGTGGGGCCGCAGCGCCTTCGCTACCAGCGGTCAGCGCGGGCACCGGCCTCGTATTGCTGTCCACACAGGGCTCCCAGGCCCACAACGCCAAGGAAGACAGGAACGGGCATGACGGAGACACTCAGCAGAATGACGACGAGAAGTCGGATTAGCAGGCGGGGAGACACCGAGAGTTGTGGAGGAGCGGGGACAAAGAGGAGACAGAGGCATGGAGCGAAAGGAATGTTTATAGCGCAAGACACAGTATAGCTTGGGATTGGCTAAAACACTGCAGTGTTTATAGTAGCCGCCTATTAGGGCCCTGGCCCTGTTGTCGTGTTGTCTCTTAGCTTTGTTCCTGTCTCCTGAGTCCCGGCCTCCTTCCTCCTCCTCTCCTGCAGCCCGAATAGGTGAATGAATACCTGCTCACAACACAGATGAATGAGGCAAGCTAAGGCCTGGAGGGACAAATGGGAGACCAGGTCAGAAGGGAGCAAAACCTCAAGAAATCCAACACCCCCAGTACTTTCCCTGTTCTGAACAAGTATACCTGAAAGTCTGCTCGCTGGGTCCCTCTGGACACGTGCCACAGCTCCTGCCCTGACACTGCATGCAAACGCAATGCTAGCTGCCCCCTCCCCATCCCGGGTACCCTGAGTCTCCACACTGGGTCCCAGGTCTGCTCCCACCTTCACCTCCGCCTCCTGCCCCACTCACCACCTGCACTAATTCCAGAGAACCCCACGCTCGCCTGGTCCTCTCCCCTCACCCACGAAAAGAGAAGCAAGCTTAGCTGGGACAAGCCAGGTGGTGGCAGGTGTCCCAGGACTTCCCTTCGCCCTTCTTAAATAAAGATGGGAGTACTAAAAAACAACAACAACAACAACAAAACCCAGCAAATTTAAATGTGTTAGAACCATTATTTGTATTAATAGTTTAAAATGACTGACTAGACCTAAAAATTATATAATTTTTTAAAATTTATATTTTTAGCTACAGAAACTGTAGTTCTCACCTGAGATAGGGAAGCAAAATCACTCCTAACTCTTTGATAAAAGAAAAAAATATTGAGTTCTATTTTCAGATCCATACTCTTAAGAACTCTTATATTTTCTTATTTCAAAGTAATAAAAGTTTTAAGGTATAATGAAACTAGGAAATATAGCTCTTAGTTTATAAATGTCTGCAATTAGCTTTACTAACTAAAATGAAAATAACATCTATTGGTAAAATTTTTTATAAACTCTAGTTTTAAAAGTTTTTGTTTTATCTATATTGTAATTGCCAGTAATCATAATGCAAAACAGTTACAAGCAGGATATTTAAAATATATAACATACATACAATAACATACACAAATTGCAAGTGTGCAGCTTAATGAGTTTTTATAGTTAACATCCCTCTGTAACCAAAGCCAAAATCAACAAACTAAACTTTACCAACCTAGACCAGTTTACAAGCATATTTTAATGTATGCAAATATTTAAAATATTGCACAGAAATTTGAGTGACTAGAATTTTCTAAATTTCTGACACTTACAAAATTGAGCTTATCCAAAGAGAACTTACATATGAAAAGGTTATTCAGGAAACCATACAATGAGTCATTAGGTTGACCAAATACAATTCTTGAACATGAACTGCTTAAATTTTTCACCCATCTCATAAATCGTACTAATAAAGAGGAGTCTTCCCTTATCTTCTATTATTGTAATGCTACTACCAAGAAAGAATTGTCAGAACATCAACAGTCTCAAAGTAAAATTAAAGAACTAAAATAGAGAATACATCAGACTGGTGTGTATTTAATAACAAAACAGTTCTAAAAATGGCAAATAACCCCAAACAAGATAATTTGACTATTCATTGCTTGGAACGGAATGCAGTCAAATTATACAAAGGCAGTTGTAATGGTCAACCTTGTTTTTCAGCCAGTACCTTTACTCAAAATTTTAATATCAATAAATTTTTATTTACAGAACCAGTAATTATGCCAGTTTTAATCAAGGTTTCTGGCTAAAATAATAGCTTATAGCTTATATTACAAAAAGGAATATAATTATAACTTAGAAAAAAGTTTAACAATTAAGGTAGTATGCCTTAATGGTAAAACTCAATTGGAAAAGATCAATAAAAATGAATACCTTTATATATGTTTTAATTGATTTTAAATAAGGAGGCCAAGACAATTCAGTGGAGAGAATAGTCTTTTCAGCAAATGGGGCTGGGACATCAGGCAAAAGAATAAAGTTGGACTCTTACTTCAAACTATGTACAAAAATTAACTCAAGGCCAGGTGTGGTGGCTCATACCTGTAATCCTAGCACTCTGGGAGGCTGAGGTGGGAGGACAACTTGAGCTTAGGAGTTCGAGACCGGCCTGAGCCCTGAGCAAGAGTGAGAGCCCTTCTCTACTAAAAATAAATAAAATTAGCCGGGTGTGGTGGCATGCACCTGTAGTCCCAGCTACTCGGGAGACTGAGGCAGAAGGATCATTTAAGCCCAGGAGTTTGAGGTTGCTGTGAGCTAGGCTGACGCCACAGCACTCTAGCCCAGGTAACAGAGTGATACTCTGTCTCCAAAAAAAAAAAAAAAAATTAAACCAGAACATAGATTTAAATGTAAGAGCTAAAACTGTAAAACTCTTTGAAGAAAATGTAGGAGTACATCTTCATGACCTTGGATTTGGCAATGTTTTCTTAGATATGACACCAAAAGCACAAGCAGCAAAATAAAACATAGGTAAATTGAAATGCATCAACATTAAAAACTTTTGTACTGCAAATGATATTGTTAAGAAAGTAAAGACAATTCAGAATAGGAGAAAATATTTTCAAATCATAAAAGGGACTAGACTTCAAAATATATAAAAATTCTGGCCATGTGTGGTGGCTCACGCCTGTAATCCTAGCTCTCTGGGAGGCCAAAGCGGGAGGATCGCTTAAGGTCAGGAGTTCGAGACCAGCCTGAGCCAGAGTGAGATCTGCCTCTACTAAAAATAGAAAAATTAGCCAGTCACACTGGCACACATCTATAGTCCCAGCCACTCAGGAGGCTGAGGGAAGCTGAGGCAGGAGGATCACTTGAGCCCAGGAGTTTGAGATTGCAGTAAGCTATGATCATACCACTGCACTGCAGCTGGGGAAACAGAGCAAGACTCTGTCTCAAAAAAATAAATAAATAAATAAATAAAATAAAATTAAGAAATAGGAAAAGGATCAGAATGGACATTTCTCCAAAGGAGATATGTAGATGCTCAATATCATTAATCATTAGAGAAATACAAGTCCTTTGTGTCATTTCTTTATGACAATACTGTGTAGTTGTTATGCACTCACTTTGAACTAAGGTAGCCTGTGTTCAAATCCCATCCTTACTTCTTACAAGTTGAATACAATCTTAAGCAAACAACTTATCCTTTCTGAGTATCTGCCTTTGTTTCTTTATCAAAACACTCCTCACATTCAAAGCTCTTACTTAGTACAGTGCCTGGTACATAGTAATCATTCAGTCAGTGAGAGCTGTTATGATCTTTTTAATCACTATCTTCCACTTTTCCCTTCAGATTTCCCACCACCTTTGTTGCTACAGTTGTTTAGTACCATTTTGTTTACTTTCCTATCATTTCTGTGTGTGGCAATTCTGCCTGTACAATTTCAGAAGAGAAGTGCAGACAACCTCAGACTTAGCTACAGCCCCCATATTTGAGATTCCCGCAGAGCCCCAACCCTGTTCAGCAGTTAACTGTCCAGCCTACAAGAGGCACTGGAGAGTAGCATCATGCTTTCTCCAGCTGGAGATTGTTACACGTTCTGGAACATTGCTGTGTTTGCTTGGATCACTAACTGGTAAATATAGAGGGCATATTATAAGGTATACTAGCATATATTAATACTATGAATATCCGAAGTTTAATAACCCAACTTCTAGCAGGGTTGTTTGTTCTTTGTGAGAATTTGAATTTTGTTCAGCTTTCTAGCACCTCCTGAAGAATGGAGAAAAACAGGTTTTCTTGGTGGCCAGGGCCATCTGTAGGGGTATTTGAGGCTCCACTATCTTTTGCTTTGTTGCCTGCAAACATTTTTATAAAAATCAAACTGATTTGCAAGAGCAGTCCTGATTAGTAGAACTGAAAAGGTCAACATGAAGTATGTAAATGTTTTAGGGGGTCAGAGGCAGGAGGTGGAAAATGTGTGGAGAGAGGATAGATTTAACAATAGAACAATATGGAGACAAAGGGAGGAAGAAGGGAGGAAAAGTGACATAGGAAGGAGGGTGCTCTATTGCTAGGCAGCCATGAATAGGCTTTTTGGTGTTGCCTGAGTAACAGCAGAAGGGGATAATGAGTACTTCAGTATTGTTAGGAATCAGCTAGTATTAAGTATCTCCTTTTCCTGTCCTTTGACACCGTAACTCACCTAATAGCCACCTGGGTATCCTGTTTACTACTTTGAGAAGAAACAAGCTAAATGACTTGAAAATCAAGTGCTTATCAGATTACGATCTAATGGCAATGTCTTTTTTAAAGCATTTAAACCATTGCTGGTTGTACATTTTGGATTTATTTATGATAGTTGCCCAGAATTAAAATCTTTTTTAAACAGATTTTAAAAAACATTTTATTATGGAAAATTTTAAACATATACACAAGTAAAAAGAAAAGTATAATAAATCTCCATATACTTATAATCAGCTTCAGCTATTATGAACTCATGATTAATCTTGTTTCATTGATTAGCTCCACCCACATTCTTTTTCCTCTCACCTCCCTGACTCTTCCACCCTAAGTTTTTGGGCTTGGATTATTTAAAAGCAAATTCTGAGCTGGCCGTGGTGGCTCATTGCCTCCCCTGAGAGTCTGGATCACTTGAGGACAGGAGTTTTGAGACCAGTCTGGGCAACATAGTGAGACCCCATCGCTACAAAAAATAAAAAAATTAGCCAGGTGCAGTGGCTTGCTCCTGTAGTCCCAGCTCCTAGGGAGGCTGAGGCAGGAGGATCACTTGAGCCCAGGAGTTCAGGGCTGCAGTGAGCTATGATTGCACAACTGCACTGCAGCCTGAGTGACAAAATGAGACCCTGTCTCTTAAAAAAAAAAAAAAAAAGCAAATTCTAGACATACAGTTTCATTAGTAAATATTTCAGTATGAAGCACTAAAATATAAGGTATATACTTTAAAAAACACAAAAACAATACAATTTTATACTAAAAAGATAATAATTCCTTAATATCATTAACTATCTGGTCAGCGTTCAAACTTTTTTGATTGTCTCTTTTTTCCAGTTTGTTTAATAGAATTGGGATTCAAATAAAAGATTTATACATGTAATTTGTTGATATAATTTATTAATATTGTAATTTATAGGTGGTATTGTGTTCTTTCATCAGAAAGCACATGATATCTGATTGGGTGTTCTTTTATGATAGAGGTAGGCATTGGAAATTATTGCAAAATGATCATAGTTTAATTATAAATGGCTTCTTTATTAGCTGGAATAGTTTTTAAATTGAAACCTTTCTTCCATTTGAGCTGTTTCTCCATATGCAATTGGGTCTACTTCTGTATTTTATGTTCTTTTCCATTCATCCATGTATGTGCCAATGCTATACTATTTTTATAATAGAGGATTTATAATATATTTTAATATCTGGTAGGTCTAGCCTTTGTTTTCCTGGCTATTCTTATTCTTCCAAATGAACTTCATGATCAATTTTACTAATTCCAGAAAAAAATTAATGATAATTTTAGGAGCATATTAAACGCATAAATTAACAGTGAGAATATGACATCTAAGCATCTTTATGATGTTGAATTTTCTTGTCTGAGAACATGGGATATCATTCCATTTGCTGAAGTTTACATTATGTCTTTCAAAAGATTTTATTATATTTCTGTTTAGTTTGCTGTGACTGCTATAACAAATCACCACAAACTTAGTGGTTTAAAACAATGGAAGTTTATTCACTCACAGTTCTAGAGGCCAGAAGTCTGAAATCAGTTTCACTGAGCCAAAATCAAGGTATAGGCTGCCTCTGGAAGCTCAAGGAAAGACTATGTTCCCTGCCTCTTCCAGTTTCTGGCAGTTGCTAGCATTCTTTGACTTGTGGCCACATCTAGTCTAATCTCTGCCTCCCTCCACATTACCTCTTCCATGCATGTCTCACATCTCTCTCTCTCTCTCTCATAAGAACATTTGTGATCAGATTTAGAGTCTACCCAGATAATCCAGGACAGTGGTCCCCAATCTTTTTAACACCAGGGACCGGTTTCATGGAAGACAATTTTGCATGGATGGAGGTAGGGGGGGTGGTGGTGGTGGTGGAGGCAGAGCTCAGGTGGGTGATATGAGTGTTGGAGAGCTGGGGAGTGGCTGTAAATACAGATGAAGCTTCACCTGCTTGCCCGCTGCTCACCTGCTGTGTGGCCAGTTCCTAACAGTACTGGTCCATGGCCCAGGGGTTGGGGACCACAGATTCAGGATAATTGCCCCATGTCAAGATCCTTAATTTAACCACATCTGCAAAGACCTTTTTTTCTTATAAGGTAACATTTACAGGTTCTAGGGTGATATCTTTGGGTGTTCATTATTTAGCCTACTATAATTCCTCATACAGATTTTGGGCATGTTTTTAAAAATCTGTGATTAGATATTTTGTTTCATTTTTTCTGTTACCTAAATGTCATCTTATTTCTCATATCTTCTAACCAGTTTATGTTTACATATTGATTTTGGTATGTTGATTTTTATAACTTGCTATTTATAAAATTCTTACTAATTGTGGTAACTTTTCAATAGATTTCTTTTGTGTTGTCTAGATTTATAATTATATCACCTGTATATAGATAGTTTTACCCCTTTTTTCCCAATTCTCATGTCTCTAATTATTTTCCCTTGTCCAATTGCATTGATTGATATCTCCAACATCATGTTAAATAGTCATGGAGATTTTAGGTATCCTTGTCTTGTTCCTGTCTTTAGCAGAAAGACTTCTAGTGTTTCTTACTAAATAAGATCCAAAACATACTTTTAATGTTCTTTTTAGGTAACATTATATTTCCTGTATATTTTTCAGGGAAATTTATATTTTAAAATGAGAAATGTAAGCAGTTACCTTTATGGGGAATAATATCTTATTAGTGCTCTGTAGTTTTTAAAGCATTTTTAAATATCTAATTCATTTGGTTTTGTGAGATAGAAGGGCAAATATAGTATATTAATTTTATTGTTAAGTTAATGTTCAGATAAATTTAGTAATGACCTAAGGTCATGATGCTATGAAATGGTAGAGCCAGGACCAGAATCAAAGATTTTATTTTCACTGCACTAGGTTACATATTCATTTTCCTCAATATTTTCCTTTAAGAAAACTCTGATTCAGGACAATGCATTTTATAAATATGAGTATAAATAAACAAGTTATTTTCCTTTTTAAAATGTGACTTTTATGTAATTTTTGCTTGTCAATTAAAAACAAAAGAAACTACTTGACATTAAAAAAATAAAAAATAATTGTAAGTTTTAATGGTTTACTGTATTAAATGATTGGGGGGTATGCATGTGTTTGTGTGTGTGTTTAGGGAGTAAAACATTATAGATAAAATCTACAGTCCCCTTTAATGACCAAATTCAGTCCTATTCTGTCTCCTCAGAGGCAACTGCCCATATGAATTCTAGTCTATTAAAAAATTTTCAATTTGCAGAAAAAATATATGATACTATGTGAGTGATTTTTAAAAAATTATTATGAGGATAATATCAAAATCTACCTTTATGTTCTGTATCTTCCATTTTCACCCACCATCCATTGTATAGATCTTGGAGTATACAGGATTTTCTAAGCACGACATAAAATGCAGAATCTTTTTTTAGGATCTAGATCTCCAGACAAGTCTGGTGTCTTTCCCCTACCACACTGCCTCCTCACCAAACTGTTCTCTTTAAGAATTTTTAAAAATTTAGAAATATGCTTTCAAGTTTGATTAAACTTCCGTCTGGTCTTTCCAAGTTTAACAGAATAGTTAAAGAAGAGAGAAGAAACATGTAAATATAAAGCAATTTTTGAGTATTTTGTGCTTACCAAAAAGCCAAATGAAAGTACCTTCTGAACAGTTGTTATTTTATTTAGCCTGCAGAGGGATGGTTCAGGTAGGAGTGTGCCTTAGAGTTTGGTAAAAAGTGACTTACTTCCCTGAATTAAATCATTTTGCATCCATGATAGTGGCAAAATCAATTTAAAATTTCATGTAATTCGAAACCCCCTGTACTTAAAATACCCCTGATTCAGGAGTAGAAGAGTTTAACAGAATTCCAGAATATCTTATGCAATAATCTTTTCTGTTCTCCACATTGGATATGAGAAGCTTTACCACTCAAATGCTGCAAAATACCAGTATAAATAGAACTGCCATTTTGTTGTTAAAAGTGAAGTGATTTAGACCAGGAATTGGCAAACTTTTCCTATAAAGGGTCAGATAGTGTTTTTAGCTTTGCAGACCATGTGGTCTCTTGCAGCTACTCTACTGTTGCAGCCCAAAGCACCCACAGACAATACATAAACAAATGATTGGGTTCCAATAAAGCCAAGACTGGCTGGGTTCTAGTAAAACTTTATTTACAAAACCAGTTGAATGAATATGACCCACAGACTAGTTTGATCTTTGTTATGTTGAAGTTAGTAGTATACTGGTAAATGTTTAAAACTGGCTTTTGATAGAGAGAAGGAAACCCTGATCTGTAGCATTTGCTCATTTACATGGTGTAAATACTCCCACCAGTCGATTTCAAGCTGCCAATTTGACATCACTGAAAAGGGAGGTAGAAAGACATGCACAGTGGCACACTATTATGTTGCATCTTCATCATCCATGTACACTCGATACGAATAACCTCAAGAGCATAGATAACAGTAAAATAAAATAATCAGAATATGATGAGTTTGGGATATTTATTACCTTTGTTTTTAATACGATTTGATTGAAACTTTAGATAATTTTTAATGAGATCTGTCTTCAACATCTGGTTAATAGAATTCCTAAAAATTTGATAATTCATTCTAGTGAGCCAGTATGAGCCTATTCCAGCACACCACTGTGTTAGAGGACATAATCAACAATTTTGGTTTAATAAGTTGCCTGTTGAATCATAAGGTATATGGGAAAATAAGAGCAAAAAATAATATGGAGAATTGTGTTAATACACAACTTTCACACTAATTTTGCTCATCTATTTTAATAAGAACCTGAAAAAATAATTGTATTTATTTAAGTGAGAATTGACCCTATGTCAGAGGTGTGTTGCTTCTTGATTCTTTATCTCAATTTTTAAGTGATAGCACATGAAATAAATTTAGGTCAGTAGATTCTGTCAATGTGTCATTTACAGTAATAAATATTACTTATTATTTATTTGATTTTTTTCCCCTTAAGGCATAACTGTGTCACCTGACGAAGAACAAAACTTGAATCATTACGTACAAGTTTTAGAGAACCTAATACTAAGTGTTCCCACTAGGGAGCCAGGCCGCGAGAAAAGATCAAAGTCTCCCAAAAATGCTTATTCTATAGTATCGAAGATTTCAAAATTAAAGGAGATAATTACACATGGAGAAGCTGAGAATGATGTTTTAATTAATCCTGTCAGTGGAGAAACTACACCTTTCCCGACTAGCGGCTTCACACGGGGAGCAGGCAGGAAAAAACGCACTAAAAGTACAGCATTCTGGTCCATCAAACCGAATAACGTTTCCGTTGTTTTACATGCAGAAGAACCTTATATTGAAAATGAAGAGCCAGAGCCAGAGCCAGAGCCAGTTAGGAAACAAACTAAGGCACCAAAATTGTCGCCAACTGTTACTGAAACATCTGCAAGTCAATATGTCACCTCAAGAAAATCACCTGTCCCCACTTTGAGTAGAAATGCTGATTGGGAAATCTCTACAGAATCAGAAGATGTTCCTCAGCTCTCAGGCGAAACTGAAATAAAAACACTTGAAGAACCAACAACTGAAAACCACTCACAGATTTTGAATAATGATGACATTTTGAAAAAAATTTCAGATATCAATTCACAGGTGCGACAGGCACTTCTTACTGACAGCAGCAATCCACAATTTAAAGAAGACATTCGAGCCGCCAAAGAGCACCTAAAACGAAGCCTTGCTCTAGCAGCAGCAGCAGAACATAAATTACAAAAAATGTATAACTCTCACTTATTTTCAGTAGGAGAAACCAGTAATGAAATTGCTGACATTGCAACTGTTATTAACATGCTATATAATTCTAGATCTAAACTATATGAATATTTAGATATTAAATACGTTCCACCAGAGATGAGAGAAAAAGCTACTACAGTATTCGATACATTGAAAAAAATATTATGTGTAGGTGAAGCAGAACCTGGAAGTCTTATTAGGAAGTTATTAAACAATAATATAAAAATTTTAAACCTACTTGATGTTGCATGACAAAGTTGATTTAAGCAAACTGCATTCATTCACAGGAGATATAAGCATATTAGTGATTTCAAAAATTGTACAAAAATATTTTCTATTGTAGTTCAATGTGCTAACATCTTTATATGTCATATGTTCTGAAAAATTTTCACACACACTAAAACTCTAATAATTTACAATAAAATTTTGGTTCAGGAGTTTGTAGTTTTTTCTCATTAATTTTAAAAGTTGTGAAGATCTAATCTTCAAAATGTTTCAGCTTTAATTTAGCTTGAATAGATTAGTTAAATTTACCAATTTTATGAGTTAAGAGATTGTGTGCACTCTATATATGTAGCCAGTTTTAAATAATTGCATATACAGTAAATGTAAAAGTTTTGGGTATATGGTCTTTATTACTCCTTCAGAGAAACCCTGGGGCTTGTATGAGAACTTTTATTTGGATACATGTGTGCCTCTTTTGAAGGGTGAATGATATATTATGACACATCCCTATTTTTTTGTTGTTAAGCACTTTTGGAGTATCAGTGAGGGACTGTAACCTGGATATATAATGAAGTCATTCTAACTGTTTTCCTCTTTTTGTTTGTATACCTACATATTTGCACTTTGCCAATATTTTGTCGGGGGTATGATTGATACCATTAAGTTTAACTGTAATTTTATAATTATGGTTCAGGTAATTCTGTTCATGATTTGACCAGTATTATATTCAAATTCATTGATTTATTCATTCATCGAGCCAGTCATTTATAGTTTCACAAAGATTTATTGACTTCTACTATGTGCAGGGTGAGATGCTAAGCTTTGGGGGTACAATAATAGGACCTAGTTCTTTCTCTCTTTGAGATTATATCATAGCAGGAAAGACAGACATTAAAAAATTTCAACAATTTTAAAATTTCAGTTGTGACAAGTTGTTAATTAAGTTGTGAGATATTTGACCTCACCTAGACCAAGAATAATGGGAAAGCTACCGAGAGAAAGTGGCAATTAAAGTGAGGTCTGAAAGATGAGGTGTAAGGAGAAAGGAGATATTCCAGGCAGAGGGAACAGCATATGTGAATGCTCTGAGTTGAGAATAAGGATGGTAAGTTCAGAAGTACCTGGAGTATGAAAAGGCAAGGAAGAACACATACATATACACAGGGGGCTGGTGTCATACAACACAGGGTCAGAATAGATTCTGCAGGGCTTTCACTGCATATTGAATATTTTAGCCTTTATTCTGTGATCAATGAGATGCCATTAGTAAATTTTAAACAAAGGATTGGTATGATCAAACTTATGTTTTTTTAAAAAAAACCACTCTGGCTATGGTTTTGGCAGTAGGCATAAGTAGAAGGACACCGTGCACAGGCCAAATTTATCTCAAAAGTAAATGGAAAGAAGTGGCAATTAAGAGTTAGAGTCAACAGGGCTTGGTGATTGAATGGGTATGGGGACTGAACTAGTTGCAGAGATCAAAAAGAATTCCCACGCAATTAGCTGTATTGTAAAAAGGGTTGAGACATTGGTCTTGATTCATAAAAACGCTTTACTCTATACTGTTTATTTTTAAAAATAATTTTACCATGGAAAATTCCAAACATTTGCAAAAGTAAACAATAATATAACAAACCCATGTACCTGTCAACTTAAAACCTCCGAGAGAGAGGCTTTCTAGAACAAGAGATTTTAGGGAGGAATACAGAAGAGTTACAACTTGGGGTGTTCAAATCATGAAAATTATAAGCACATACCTGAGGACAATTAGGACAAAGAAGACTTTTTAAAGACATAGAGAAGAAGTTTATGCAAAGCGTTTTTAAAGCAAGCTCATTGGGGGAGGTAACACTTGGTAGGAACCGTCCTGGTCAGAGCAACTTATCTGAAAGGCTGAAGGCTGGGGAAATTCATGAGATAAATTCTCAGTACAGGATACAAACAAGATGTGTAGGTATTTCCAGAATGTAAGCATGTGGGTCTCTTCTTTATGACCTCCCAGACTCCCAGTTTGGTTAGGGGTTTGACACAAGTGACTCAATTTCGTTATTGTTAACTTCCACATACTCACCATCTGGTTTCAACAATTTTCTACTAATAACCAATCTTCTTTGATCTATACCCCCGTCTCTTTCCCCCGTTCCTATTTTATATTGAATTAAATCTCCGGTACTTTATCATTTCATTGGTGAAGCTCGACAAGTTTTTATTTTATTTTATTTTTTTTTTTATTTTATTTTATTTTTTTTTTTTTTTTGAGACAGAGTCTCACTCTGTTGCCCAGGCTAGAGTGAGTGCCATGGCGTTAGCCTAGCTCACAGCAACCTCAAACTCCTGAGCTCAAGCGATCCTCCTGTCTCAGCCTCCCGAGTAGCTGGGACTACAGGCATGCACCACCATGCCCGGCTAATTTTTTTTTCTATATATATTTTTAGCTGTCCATATAATTTCTTTCTATTTTTAGTAGAGATGGGGTCTCGCTCTTGCTCAGGCTGGTCTCGAACTCCTGAGCTCAAACGATCCGCCCACCTCGGCCTCCCAGAGTGCTAGGATTACAGGCGTGAGCCACCGCGCCCGGCCTCGACAAGTTTTTAAAAACACAACCACAATATCACACATAAAAATTTGATGATTTTTAAAATATCGTCAAATATCTAGTCAATATTCAAATTAATAATTGTCTAATAATTTTTTGAATTTTGGGTTCGTTTATATGAATCAAAATCAAATGAAGTTCACACATTAAGATTGACTAGACTCATAAGTCTCTTTTAATTTAAAGATTTCCTTAACACCCGTTTTTTCCCCTTGAAGTTTACTTATTGATGAGATTAGTCATTTGTCCTATAGTTTCCCACAATATTAATTTTGCTGATTGCATCCCCATAGTGTCATTTAGCATGTCCTTTGTATTGTATTTTCTGTAAATTGGTGATTGGATCTAGAGAGGCTTCATCAGACTGAGGTTTGTTTTGTCCTTTCCTTTCCTTTTCTTTTCTTTTTCTCTTTTCTTTCTCTCTCCCTCCATCCCCTTCTCTCTCTCTCTTTCTTTCTTTCTATAAGATGGTGTTTTATTCTCCCACCTGGTTGTGTCTCTCTGTGTATTCTTAGCAGACTTTTATGATCATTGCCTAGACAGATTAATTGATCAGGTGATACAAAGTGGAGATATCATTCCTTCCCTTAGTATTAGGTTATTAAGTATGAAATGTCCAATTTCCTTAAGTACTAAGTTTGACAGTTGATATCTGACATTTCACTTTGACACTTCTTGTTTTATTTTTTATTGTGAAAGTACATCCTCAGTCTTTCAAATGCACATTGTGGCTTGTGATTATCTTTAAAAAATGTTTAGAGCAATTTTTGTAGAACCATGGATAAGTAAAAAATTTGTGTTATTTTTCGAGTGTGAGTTAATGTTGTGGAACCAATGCAGCGTAGACAGCTTGAAATATCAACAAAGTGTTTGGAAAGGATGTGGCTAATGAACACTCAGTACACTGATGGTTTGAGAAGTTCTGTTCTGGTGATTTTATTCTTAAAAATAAGCCACGTGAGTGACCTAAGACCGAAGTGCATAATGATGAACTGAAAGCTGTAGTGGAAGCGAGTGCGTCTCAACCTATGTGTGAATTAGCAGCAATGTTTGACATTACTATTCCAATATTGGACCATTTGAAACAAATCGGCAAGGTAAAGAAGCTGGACAGATGAGTTCTATGTGAATTAAACAAGCGTCAGAAGAGAAATCATCTCAAAGTTTGCCTTTCTTTGCTGTCACAACATAAAGGCGAATCATTTCTATACTGTATTATTATGTGTGATGAAAAATGGATTCTTTTTGACAATTGCAAGCATTCGGCACAATGGTTGGATAAAGATGAAGTGCCAAAACACAGTCAAAGGTGAATATTCATCAAGAAAAGCTAATGGTGTCTGTTTGGTGGTCCAGCGCTGGTATCATCCACTACAGCTTCATGAAACCTGGTCAGTCGATTACAGCGGATGTCTACTGCAACCAACTGGATGAAATGATGAGGATGCTCGCAATTAAGCAGCTGAAATTGGTCAATAGAGACAGGCTAATCGTCTTGCAAAACAATGCTTGACCAACATGTCGCACAAACAGCACTGTTCAAACTACAATAGCTGTACTTGGAAACTGTCTGTCATCCACCATTTTCACCAGACTTTGCACCAACTGACAACCACTTCTTCCAGGCTTTGGACCACTTCTTGCAAGGAGAAATATTCAGTTTCAATAAGTTGTGGAAAACACCTTTCACAATTTCATTGCCACTCGCTCTCCAGGCTTCTTCGCTGCTGGCATAAACAAGCTACCGTTAAGATGGGAAAATTGTGTCTATAGTTTAGGTGCATACTTTGATTAATTGTACTGCTTCTTGTTTGAGATATAATAACCTATACTTTTGATTCAAATTGGACATTTCATATTTAATGAACTAATACCTGAAATATGTCTATAAAGAGAAACTTTTGCTTATCTATTATTTGATCCTCCAGTGGTCCAGCGTGTATTGGAAAGACATCAAATGTTTGAATCTTTCTCTGTTTAACAATTTTCAGAGCAATTAATTCATAGACTCCTCCAAAGATGATCTTTTTTTCTTTTTTACATTAGTAGTCTTTATTTTTTTTAAAGCAATTTTAGGTTTACAGAGAAATTGATCAGAAAGTACAGAGTTTCCATGTCCTCCCTCCCCTGTCCCACAGTTTCCTCTGTTGTTTACATGTTGTGTTAGAGTGGAACATTTGTTACAGCTGATGCACCTACATTGACACATCATTGTCACCTGACATCCATAGTTCATGTTAAGATTCACTCTTGGTGTTTTACATTCTATGCATTTGGACAAATGTGTAATGTTGTATATCCACCATTATAGCATCATACAGAGTAGTTTTACTGTTTTTTTAAAAAAATCCTTTGTGCTCCACGTATTCATCCTTCCTTCTCCATTAACCCCTGGAAACAACTGCTCTTTTTACTATCTCTATAGTTTTGCCTTTTCTGGAATGTATATACAGGTTGAGTATCCCTTATCCAAAATGTTTAGGACCACAAGTGTTTTGGCTTTTTGATTTTTTCGGATTTTGGGATATTTGCATATACATATCTTGGGGATGGGACCCAAGACTAAACATTTCATTTATGTTTAATATACACCTTATACACATAGCCTGAATGTATTTTATACAGTATTTTAAATAATTTTGTTATGAAACAAAGTTTGTGTACATTGGACCATCAGAGAGTAAAGGCATCATTATTTCTGCCACCCATGTGGACAATCTATGGTTGTTTGACATCATCATCATTCCTGACTTTGAATTTATATGCCACTGATAAGCAATCATTTTCTTACACTTATTTACATATAAGTATTTAATACTTAACAGTAAAAAATATGACATACTGTTAATACAGGGAAAAATTTGTCAGGTGTGGAATTTTTCACTTGTGAAGTCATGTGGGCATTCAAAAAGTTGTGGATTTTGGAGCTATTGGGTTTTGGATTTTCAGATTAGGGATGCTCAGCCTGTAAATTGGAATCCTACAGTCTGTAGCCTTTTCAGACTAGATTCTTTCACTTGGTAATATGCATTTAAGTTTCCTGTGTCTTTTAATGGTTTGAAAGCTTATTTCTTTTTGTTGCTGAATAATAATTCTTTTGTCTAGATGTACAACAGTTTGTCCATTCACCTACTGAAGGACATCTCGGTTGCTTCCAAGTTTGGGCAACTATGAATAAAGCTTCTATCAGCATTTGTGTGCAGGTTTTTTGTGTGTACCTGTGTTTTCAACTCCTTTGGGTAAATATTAGGTTGGTGCAAAGGTACTTGCCATTTTAGCATTGTTGAAATTTGCCATTTGATATTGGAATACATTCTTAAATAAATGTGATTATGTTATACATAATTTTAATGCACATTTCTCACTTTATGTTTTTGCTGATAACTTATTACTTGATGTTTATTTCGTATTTATTTTAGACTGTGGAAGTGATGTTAGACAAAAAGGGAATTTGAGAAATTTGAGTGATTTTCTTCTTCCAGTTCAAAATGGGTGGTAAAGCCCTGGAGACAACTCACAACATCAACAATGCATTTGGCCCAGGAACTACTGAACATACAGTGCAGTGGTGGTTCAAGAAGTTTTGCAAAGGAGACGAGAGCCTTGAAGATGAGCACAGTGGCCGGCCATCAGAAGTTGACAACTACCAGTTGAGAGCAATCCTTGAAGCTGATCCTCTTACAACTACAGGAGAAGTTGCCGAAGACCTCAACGTTGTCCATTCTATGGTTGTTCGGCATTTGAAGCAAATTGGAAAGGTGAAAAAGCTCGATAAGTGGGTGCCTCATGAACTGACAAAAAAAAAAAAAAATCATTGTTTTGAAGCATCATCTTCTCTTATTGTATGCAACAACGAACCATTTCTCAATCAGATTGTGATGTGTGAGGAAAAATGGATTTTATATGACAACTAGCAATGACCAGCTCAGTGGTTGGACTGAGAAGAAGCTCCAAAGCACTTCCCAAAGCCAAACTTGAAGCAGAAAAAGGTCATGGTCTCTGTTTGGTGGTCTGCTGCCAGTCTGATCCACTACAGCTTTCTGAATCCTTGCGAAACCATGACATCTGAGAAGTATGCTCAGCAAATCGATGAGATGCAACAAAAACTGCAACACCTGCAGCTGGCATTGGTCAATAGAAAGGGCCCAATTCTTCTCCACAACAATGCCTAACCACAGGTCGCACAACCAATGCTTTAAAAGTTGAATGTGTTGGGCTATGATGTTTTGCCTCATCCACCATATTCACCTGACGTCTCACCAACCAACTACCACTTCTTCAAGCATCTCGACAACTTTTTGCAGGGAAAAACACTTCCACGACCAGCAGGATGCAGAAAATGCTTTTCAATAGTTCGTGGAATCCGAAGCACGGATTCTTATGCTACAGAAATAAACAAACATTTCTCGTTGGCAAAAATGTGTTGATTGTAATGGTTCCTATTTTGATTAATAAAGATGTATTTGAGCCTAGTTATAATGATTTAAAATTCATGTCCTGAAGCCGCAGTTACTTTTGCACCAACATAATGCCACAGAGGGTGATTGCTGGATCACATGGTAAGAGTATGTTTAGCTTTGCAAGAATTGCTTAAATTGTCTTCCAAAGTGGCTATACCATTTTTGCATTCTCACCAGCAATGAGAGTTTCTGTTGTGCATGTTCCACATCCTCACCAGCATTTAATATTGTCAGTATTCTGGCTTTTGGCCATTCTAATAGGTATGTAGTGATTTCTTATTGTTGTGGCCTATTTTTTTATATTAAACTTTTAATTTTGTGATAATTACAGATTCACATGCAGGTAAGAAATAATACAGAGATCCTTTGCCCATTTCACCCAATAGTAATATCTTTAAAAACTATAGTGTAATATAACAGCCAAAATATAGATATTGATACAAGATACAGAACATTTCCATCACTATAAGGATTCCTTATGTTGCCTTTTTCTAGCCACATCCACTTGCCTCCCATCTTCACCTCTCTCCAACCATTGGTAACCATTATTCTGTTCTCCATTTCCATAATTCTATCTTTCCAAGAATGTTATATGAATGTTATCATATAGTACATAATCTTTGGGGATTGGCTTTTTTTTCACTCAACTCAATTCTCTGGAGATTTATCAAGATATTTTCATGTGTCATTTCACTTTTATTGCTGAGTGGTAGTCCACAGGTTATTTAAACATTTATCTGTTTAAGAACTTCTGGGTTTTTCCAGTTCTTGGCTATTACCAACATTAGTTTACATATTTTTGTGTGAACATAAGTTTTCATTTCTCTGGGATAAATGCTCAGGAGTGCAATTGCTGTGTTGGATGACAGTTGCATATTTAGGGGGGTTTTTTAATTGTTATTTATTTATTTTTTATTCTTATTTCAGCATATTGTGGGGGTACAAAAGTTTAGGTTACGTATATTGCCCTTGCCCCGCCCCCCTGAGTCTGAGCTTCAAACGTGTCCATCCCCTAGACAGTGCTCATTGCACTCATTATGTATATAGACACCCATCCCCTCCCCCACCCACATCTGCCCTACACCCGATCAATGTTATTCCTAAATGTGCTCTTAGGTGATGATCAGTGAAACCAATTTGATGGTGAGTACATGTGGTGCTTATTTTGCATATTCAGTTTTATAAGAAACTGTCCACTGTTTTCCAGAGTAGCTATACCATTTTACATAATGACCAGCAATGTATGAGTTTCTCTGAAAACTTGACAACATTTGGTGTTATCGCTATTATTTAAAGTTTATTTATTTCAAAGTATACACTTCAATGGTTTTTAGTACAGTCACAAAGTAGTATCACATGTAATTCCAGAACATTTTATTGCCCCCAAAAGAAACCCTGTACCCATTAGCAATTACTCCCCATTCCTCTGTCCCCCACCCCTTGGCAGTCACTAATCTGCATTCTGTCTCTGTGGATTTGCCCATTCTGGACATCTCATACAATGCAATCATGCAATATGTATTCTTTTGTGATTGACTTCTTTCACTTAGCACAATGTTTTCAAAGTTCATCCATATTGTAGCATGTATCAGCATGTCTAATTTTTGTGACTGAATAATATTTCATTTTATGGATATGCATTTTGTTTATGCATTCATCAGTTGATAGGTAGACATTTGAGTTGTTTCTACTTTTTGACTATGGGGAATAATGCTGCTGTGAACATTCATGTACACATTTCTGTGTGGGCATATGTTTTAAATTCTCTTGAGTGTATATCTAGGTGTGGAATTGCTGGGTCGTGCAGTAACTTTACTGTATAACTTTTTGGGAGCTGCCAAACTCTTTTCCAAAGGAGCTGAATCACTTTACATTCTCACTGGCAATGTATGAGACTTTAAGTTTTTCCACATACTCCCCAAATTTGTCATCTTCTGTCTTTTTTATTATTGCCACCCTTATGGATGTGAAATGGTATCTCATGATGGTTTTGACTTATATTTTTCTAATGGCCAATGATGTTGAGCATATTTTTAATGTGCCTGTTGGCCATTTGTATATCTTCTTTGGAGGAATGTGTATTCCTAGCCTTTGGCTATTTTTATTTTTTTAAAATAAAAAATATAAACTTTATTTCTCCACATAAGCTCCATCAAATTCAAGACACTTAATTTTTTTTTATTTTTAATTATATGGGTGCAAAGTAGTTGTATATATTTATGGGTACATGTGATGAATTGATAGAGGTATACAATGTGTACTAATCAAATCAGGGTAATGGAGTATCCACCATCTCAAGCATTTATTATTTCTTTGTGTTAGTAGTATTCCAATTCCACTCTTTCAGTTATTTTAAAGTATACCATAACTTATTGTTGACTACTGTCATTTTATTGTGTTATCAAATATTGTTCATTCTATCTATCTATCTAACTATATTTTTCTACCCATTACCCATACCTAGTTTATCCTCACCTCCCTGCTACTCTTCCCAGCTGCTGGTAACCATCATTCTACTCTTTCTCTCCATGAGATCAATTGTTTTAATATTTAGCTTCCACATATGAGTTGAGAACATGTGAGATTTTTCTTTCTGTGCTTGGCTCATTTCTCTTGACATAATGTTCTCCAGTTACATACATGTTGTTGCAAGTGGCAGGATTTCATTCTTTTTTATGGCTATATAATATTCCATTGTGTATATGCACCACAATTTCTTTATCCATTCATCCATTGGTGGACACAGGTTGATTCCATATCTTGGCTATTGTGAATAGTGCTGCAATAAACATGGGAGTGCAGATATCTTTTCCATATACTGATTTCCTTTCTATTGGATATATACCCAGCAGTGGGATTGCTGGGTCATATGGTAGTTCTACATTTAGTTTTGTGAGGAGCCTCCGTACTATTTCTCCTTTCAGTTCTATCAGTTTTTGCTTCACGTGCTTTGCAGCTCTGTTGTTTGGTGCATATACATTTAGGATTGTTATGTCTTCTTTGTGCACTGAACATTTTATCTTTATATAATGTCTCCCTATGTCTCTAGTAATTTTCTTTGTTATGACTTCTACCTTATTTGGTATTAATATAGCCATTCTTGCTTTCCGGTCTTCATTGGTCAATCACCTGAAAGCCAGAGAACAAGGGAGCCTACCGATGCTGTCTGGAGAGGTCAGCCTCCTGGGTCACTCAGCAGGGTGGAGATAGAAAAGAGTAGATCTGAAGAGGCAAATCTAGTACATGTTGCTTAAAAGCAAATAAAATAGCTTTGAAAGGACCAGTCTAGAATTGTCTCCTTGGCCATGGTATATCTCGCAACTCACATTCCAGTCATCTGGCTCCTTTCATTTTGGTGTCATCCTTTTTGGTGTGTGGGACAAGGATCATGTGAGAGTTGGCATATTTGGCTACTCTTTCTTTCACTGTCAATGTAAGTAATAAATTGTCTGAATCTGAACGCAGCTCACTGTATCTTTACTGGCTGAATCAGTTGGGCCTTGGCCTTGCCATGTCCTGTGTGTGCTTGACATAAAATACTCCTTTCCACCTCCCAAATCTGTAGGTCCAAGTTCTAAGTGATTACTGTGTTTCTGTTGAGTTTTAATATTATATATGAAAGCTCCAAATTATCACATTTGTATCACTTACCTTTTAATAAATAGTATGTGCTACATGGAATTTAATTGGGAGAGCTCTCAGTAATACAGTGGACCCTGCTACAAATGGACTCAGCTACACACATTTGTTTTGAGAGTAAGTTCTTAACAGAAAGTAAGTTCTAATAGTAAATAAGTTCTTAACAGTTCTTGACTCCAAAACCATACAGTCCTAAAATCCATCCTGTATTCCTCACTCAGAGGAGGTTCTCATTTGCAGGTCTCTCCTTTGCCCCAGCGTCTATCACCATCTGGGTCCTCCACTCCTACATCAGAACTCTGTTGCCTCTCCTGCCAAATTTCAGTACCTTCCATCTCTCCAACCCAATTCTACATCAAGCTTTGGGTCCACCTTCACAGGTCAAAATATATAAAGAGACTCTGATAAGCACTTGTCAGTCTCCTCAGAGTCTACATGTAGCAGCTCAGAAAAATTGCAATAGCTTTGACTTTATAGATTATGTTTCGCTTTCTTTTTAATATAACATTTTTACAGCAGTGTACCTTCCCCACTATGGAAAGAGAATTTTCTCTTTTTGTGGAGCATGTCCCAGGAGTTATGGGAAAGACTTGGTCTCCCAGTTGCATCACTAAATACCTTAGTAATGAGAGACTTCACCATCTGAACGTCAGCCAGAAATCTAATAACGCTATTTAGGTAATGTGGTCTGGGGAGAGCCCTGATACCTAGAGCTGGAGAGGCAGCAGGCCATGGAAGAAGATGAAGTGGGCGCGTGGGGGCAGAGGCAGACAGGCCAACCTTACACTCTGCAGAGGACGGTTGGGCAGGAGAGAAAAACTGCAACCCCTCTTCCTAGCACCTGCAGAGGCTTCTAGGGCTCTTGCTGGGTCTTGTTTTGTTTGTAGCTTGTTTACTCTGTAGCTGGTGTTAAGTCTTTGTAGAGGCCCCATTTCTTCCTCCTCCTTTAGCCGACCCTGGTTCTCAGCTCATCCTCTAACCACCTTCTGCAGCTGCCTCCTTGGGGAACCTCACCAAGCCTCAGTCTGGGAGGGGAAGCCCTCCATGGTGACACTCACCCCTAAGTTTAGAAATGACATTTAGATAAATCTCGATGGCCAGAACCTGTTGGGAATAGCATTGCTGATGCAGGTTTCCCAGACGCAAATGCTGAGATGTGACTTTGTACACAAGTCACTTATGAAGCTCCCAGGAGACACTGGTAAGGGGATGGGGAACAGAGAGGGAAGGGGGAAGCCAAGCAAGGAGCAACCTCAGACAGAAGTCCTAGGATGGTGGCTTCAGCCTGATCCCACAAGGGGAGTCTGGAGCATGAGCGATCTATCAGATATCCCAAGCTGAGGCGAGGGAGCTGGGCTCTCATGCTCCCAGCACCCACTGGGAGAGAAGGATGGAAATCCTCAGGCACTCCCAGCATTCTGAGCTTCAAGGTGAAGCTACTGCAGCAGCCTAGGCCAGCTGTCCCCGGAAGTTAGAATTGAAGAAATGAGGAAAGGGGCTCTGGGTGGAGCACCAACATGGTCCACTACAACCCAGGATCTCTTCTATTAATAAATCCTAGGGAGACCAGGGCTTGGTAGACACAGAATATGGAAAGACAGCTGAGACCCAGACTAACTATTGCACTGTGCTGTCACCTGTGGAATGAACCAGGCCCAGCTGACACACAAACTCTACTGCTGCTCATGGCAGAAGTATTTGGAAAGATTACTGTTCAAAAAGTGCTATATCTTCCATTTTAATTAGGCTACTAATTTTGTCACACTGCTATTATATTCTACTGGAAAGGGATGGGGTATCACCCCGTGAGGTGGGACGGAGGGCAGGTAGAGTCTGTGGGGAGGTCAAGGCTTGGAGGGGGCCAGGTGACTGGCTGCACAGGTGGGCATGTGCACTGCCCGAACAGAACAGAATGTGAGACTGGAGAGGCCACTGGGGGTCATTTAGTCTAGTGGCCTCATTGTACAGATGGGGAAACTGAGGCCCAGAAAGGAAAGACTATTTGTTTCTTTAGCTTACATTTATTGAGCACCTCTCTTTGCCGGGCCTTGTGCTAGAGGCTGGGAATGGAATTCTAGGATGGAGGATCCTCCAACCTTGTTGCTGTTTTAATTTTTTATCTTGAAATATTAAATAGCTATAGATTCACAGGGAGTTGCAAATACGGTACGGCAACTTCCCATGTACTCCTCACCCAGATTCCCTCAATAATAACGCACATAACTACATTACAATATTAAAATCCAGGAAATTACACTGATAAAACCCCGCAGACCTTGTTCAAATTTCCCCAGTGTTGACATGTTCTCATTTGTGTGTGCGTGTGTGTGTGTGTGTGTGTGTGTGTGTTTAGTTCTCTGTAATTTTATCACATGTCCAGGCTTGTTTAACCACCATGACCAAGATAGAGAACTGTTCCATCACCCCAGAGGAGCTTCCCGACTCTGTCCCTTTAGAGTTTCACCCTCCTCCCTTGTGCCTAACCCTTGGGGACTACTTACCTGTCATCATCTCAGACCTTGCTTTTGGGGGGCTCGCATCCTAAAGAAAGATTGATGCAGATACAAACCTTAGTAATATGGGAAATATTATATATAAATATACAAAAATATGAATGCCTATGTAAATATAGGAATGAAATTATACCATGACTCTTGGGTGCAGTTAATGTAACATTTCTGAGGGTGTCTAAATCAAATTAATCCCATTGACAGGGGACCAGAAATGGGGTCCTTTCTGCCATTGAAAAGGATCGGGGTGGTGCTGGGTAAACTGACATAGGATGATCTTCACAGCAGATGGTGAAAGACAAAGGACGACACAGCATACTCCTGCGTGGGTGTGTATGTGTGTGTCTGTGTATGTGTGTGTGTGTCTCTGTCAGTCTCTGTGTGTGCGTCTCTGTGTATGTATGTGTGTGCATGTGTGGTTAGGCAGCTTTGTGATCACATATATCATGTATCTGTCCATACACAAAGCCCTAGGAATGGTGTTACCTCTGGAAAGAGAGGTCAGGGGCTGAGGGAGGAAGAGATTCTCTTTTCCTGTTTACTCTCTTGTGCTGTTTCAGTTTTCACCATGGGCATGACTTGTTTTCATTAAAAGAAAATTAAACCTTTTTGGACCCTCCTCAGTAACCCTGACCAGAAGTCCTACATGGTCAGATCCTTGCATTCTCCTCTCCCCTGGGTTTGTCAAAGGCCCCACAGGGACTCAGCAGTCTGGAAGAGTCTGCAGCTTCTAGTCACCATGGCAGCAGTTGCTCCTGGTGACCACGAGATGCAGGCCGGGCCTTCCCAGCACAGCGTGCAGCACCCCCTCACCAACCTGGGTCCTGCAAGTTAAGATGTCCCTAATGGTGCCAGTGTGTGGGTGACTTGGCACGGGCTTATTCCAGGACACTGTGTGTTCAGCACTCTGTGCTGCATGCCACACACTCACACAACACAAATGTTCTCTACCTGGAAACATCACCCTTCTACCTTGCAGTGCAAAGTCCCCATTCTCCTCCCCCTCTGGGATAATCTGGCTTTACCCCCATTGGTGTCTAAACGCAAAGTGCTGCATAGAACTTGTCTTCCTGGCAGGCGGTTCCCACACCAGAGCCCCCTCCAGACCCACTCAACTTCCTCTCCCCGACCAGGGACAGGAAGAATTATTTATTGCTCATTAAGGGGCTGGAGAATGCTTATTGCTGTGGGAAGAAAATCAGACTATCCTAAAAGGGCAGGGGCTCCAGAGAGCTCTGTTTTTACCCAGTAAATCAACAAAAGCAATAAATGACATAAATTAATTTCTCAATGAATTATTGTTAGACACTAAATTTTCAATAAGTTCTTCTCCTTCAATTTAGATATGTTCTGATAGAGTAAAAGTAAAGGGCAGTGAAAACTAGAGGAGAAAACTAAAACAGCTTTCTTGGGGAGAAGTGGACTGGAGAAGGGAACATGTGTGGTGGCACCTGAAGGTTGAGTAGGAGCTCACCAGGCAGAGAAATGAAGGGAGCTATCAAAAGCCTGGTGCCTGACTCTGTCCAGACATTTCCCAAACTGTACCAAACTGCCATGGTCTCAGCCCCCCTAAACCTCCAGGATTTAAAGAGCAGGTTCAGGTGAACTCAGAGCCTAGAGAAAGGCGATGCCTTGTCAGCTGGCTCAGACGTGTTTGGTCAAGATGGGGCCAGTAACGTGCCAGTGTGGACCGAAGCTCCAGATGCGCCATTACTTCTCTTGTGGAACCAGTGCTCTGGGAACTCCTGGGACTGCGGCCCTAAGGGGAGGCCTTGTCATCCGTTCATGCTCTGGTTCCCGTGGGTGCAAATGATGTAGGATTAGAGGAAGGAAAGGGAGGGAAAGGAAAGAAAAGAACAGCAAGGCCAGTTAGGGAAGGGAAGGCAAAGGCAAGGCAAGTGTGCTTCGGTGAGGATTTCAGGCCACGACTCACGGTGGGAAGCAGAGACAGACGCTCATCCGGCCAGGGTGCAGACTCATCCCCACTACTAGGCAGGGCTCTCCAGGAAAACAGAACCAATAAGATATAAATATATATGTGTGTGTATATATATATGTGTGTGTGTGTATATGTGTATATATATGTATACACACTTATATATGTATGTAAATAAAAAATATATATGTGTGTGTATATATGTATGTGTGCATATATGTATGGAGATTTATTAGGAAGAATCGGCTCACATAATTATGGAGGCTAAGAAGTCCCCTGATCTGCCGTCTGCAAGCTGGACACGCAGGAAAGCTGGTGTGTAGTTCAGTTCAAATCTGAAAGCCTGAGAACGAGGGGAGTCCATGGTGTCAGTCTCAGTCTGAGGACAGGAGAACACTGGTCTTCCAGTTGAAGCAGGCAGGAAAAAGGAGTGACTTCTTCCTTCTGTCCTCCATCTTTTGTTCTGTTCAGGTCCTCAAGGGATTGACTGGTGCCCACCCGCATTGGGGAGGGCCCGGATTGCACAGCAGGCTGGGAACTTCCCTACCCAGGATCCCAGCCTGGGCTGAGAGCGCAGCCCTCCTCTGGGGTACGAGTGCTCCGTAAATGCACTGCAGCTGGGACCCACACCGCACTCTCCTCTCAGTTCTGCCCACACGGGCTCCCTTGCTTTCCAAAATTAGTTCACAAGTCTCCCCTCCATGCCCCCAAGCATTGACAATTGAGTCCTGGGGATACAGCATCTGGCCCGTGTACTGGCCCCTGGGTCCTCAAAGATAAATCCCTGACCATGCCAGGGAGAAGCATGCTGGTCCCGAGTTGCCTATGATGTGCTCAAGCAGATTTGCTATCCCTCCACTTTGGGGGGTGCCCTGCTCCGATGGAGCTGCGGGGCACACAGCACCAGGGAGGGCCTGTGAGCAGGGAGCTCACAGTCTGAGCACCCCTTAGTCTGCTGCAGGACTTTAAGAGAAAAGGTTTGAGTAGCACTCTCAGTGGAAGCCTCAGTGTGGTGGCTCAATTGTCTCTCTTGGCAGCCACGGGGAGGGGAGGGGGAAGGCGAGGGAAAGAATCTGGATGGAGGAAAGCCAGCACTCTGGTCATCTCTGTCCCTTCCTCCAGAAGGCAGCCCACCTGGAATGTTCCCAGATTCCCCAGGACCCACTGGACCCCTGTGGCTCCTGCAGTCTGGGCCAGAGTTGAAAAATGTTTGTGTGGGAATGAGCAAGCCAAAAACTGAGATGCCAAGCCTCCTGGGGAGGACAAAGGCACATGGTGGGTAGAGAAGCAATGTGGTGCCTGCTGTCTCTGTTGGTGGTGACTGGAAGCACCCCAGGGGACTCAGAGCCTGGTGCTTTGTCCACAAGAAGCTCCCAGTTCACTGGTGGCAGCAGCTTTTGGGCTTGTGGGAGCAGAAAGTCTCTCCAGCAGCTTGGGAGCCTGCTGACTGCCAGAGACGGCAGTGAGAGAGAAACAAACCGCTCCACCCGCCCTTTGTGCCAGACCCCAAGCCTCTCGGGGGGTTGGTCTCCCCCGATATCTTGCTCCCTCTTGTTCCGTTCCGCAACTTCTTCCCGTGGAGTCTCTTGTAGGTTCTGGCACCCTCTCCTCAGAATTACACCAATCTATGTTTATTTGTTTTTTCTCTTTTATCTAAAACTTTTCCTTCATACTGAGACGCTGTGGCAGCTGGTGTCTCTGGTCAGCCATCTTTTCTGTCTATTTCTTAATAAAGAATATTCTTTTACATATTCAATCATCCCCTGCAAATTTATCAGTGTAAATGTACCATTGCCGTTTAGCATTGGCACAAAACTTTTAACTAATCTCTTAACCACATATCATTGTTGTCAATTTATCCAGTAATAAACTGTGACACTTTTTTAAAATGTCCATTAAGGGATCCAGCCCAGAATTAAGTATTCCATTTAGTTGTCATTTGTCTTTAGTTTTCTTTAGTCTGGATCAGTTTCTCAGCCTTTCTTTTTTCTTTTTTTCTTTTTTTTTCTTTTCTTTTCTTTTTTTTTTTTTTTTGTCATGGCAGATTTTAAAGAATATATTCAGTGAGCCAATTTTATAATCTCTTCTCACCTGGAAATTTTTTGGTGGCGCTTATCTTGCTCAGACTTTAAAGAATGTTTTCAAAACTGTGAGTCCTAGGGACCTTAGAGGCTGTCAGGACCAGATTTGTTATAAACAAACATGCAAAACAACAAAAAGCAACAATGCCAGAGATGCAAAGCCCTGTGGAGAGACTTCTCTGAACGGAGACCTCCTACCCTCAAGGGAGGGCGGATGAGAGGAGGCGGGCTGGAAGTGCCCCTCCTTTTTGAGTAGAGACAATAGGGAAGCTGTGGATGCCGGAGAAGTCAGGCGAAGAAAGGAGCTGTCATTACTGCTAAACCCTCCCCACATGGAAGGGAAAATGGATCAGTGTCCGGGGCCAAAGTGGATTTACCAGACTCAGTGAGGGAGCGTAGGCAAGCGGTGTAAGGAAATGGCATAGGGCTTCATTTCAGCAGCTTATCCTCTAAATAAGGATGCTTTAAGGATTACAACTGTTAAATGACTGGCTAACATGGGGAGAGAAAACAAACACACATACAGCATCAACAACAGTGACATCTTTGTTTTAAAAGGTATAGAGGAACCCATAGGAATTGGGGTGAAAAGTTAGAAAGTAGATGGGACAAAAATCATAAAATCTTTGATGGAGGAAGTAATCATACGTGTGATTCAAAACTAAAGGCGTTGCTAAATACAATTTCACTTGTGTTCGTTAGAGGTTACATCATTCTAAAGAGAAGCCTGCTCTCTAAATCAGGGTGGGTTTGGCTGTGTGGGTTGTGGTTCAGCGCGATTGCTCTGTAAAATTGAGGTAGCATTTTAAAATGTTGGCAAGGCGAGAGGGAGTTCGCTAGAGAGAAGGAAAAGGGAGCAGCAGGGTGGAACACTGTATGGGTGGAGGGGGCTGGATTTGAGAGCTCTTAGAGGCAGAATAGCCTAGAAGGGATGTGGGGAGAAAGAATTCCTAAAAGTTTTTCAAGTTGTTTGCCGTGGGTGTGCCATGCCTTGTCTTACTCTTTGTCGTACAGGCTACTCTGCTCTCTAGTGATCTTTGGTAAACACGGATCCTTTTGAGGAAATACAGAGGGGTGGGCTGCTGCAGAGTGTATTTCTGACTGTGTGTGGGTAAAAAACGTCCTGTGTATGGGAAAGCTGTCGCTGGGGACAATGCAGATCTTGAGGGTGTAAATCCCTGAGCACATCAGACTTTCAAAGATTATATAGGTAGGTGTAAGGCTGGTGGCGGGCACCCCTCCCTTCCCTAATGAAAAAAGGAGAAGCCCCTCCTATCCCTCAATATCTGCCCCAAAACTGAAACAAAGAAATTCCTTACTCCTCGTGCCGACATCTCCTGGCCGAAGAAGCTCCCATCCCCCAACCCTAAGAACATATATAAACCCACTCAAACTTCTGTGCCTCGACCTCCCGGGTCTCTCTCTCACGGGGCCCATGAACTTCGCCCCGGAGAGTCATAATAAAGCCTTGTTGTTTTCCCCTTTTCAATTCTGTTCGTCTTTCTTTGTCTGGCGCCGGCTACTTCAAAGAAACCTTACAATGGGGTCTAAAGGAAGAGAGATGAGAAAGAGCAGAAGGTCACCGTCCAACTGGGGAGTCATCAGGTGATTCAATCAGTCCAGTATTCTAAGTGCTGGGATGGAGGATTGTGCAGGGTTGGAGGGAGCGTGAGGGAGGGTGGGACCACACAGGGCAATGAGGAACCATTTAATTATTTTCTCCAATTTTAAATTTATTAAAGTATTGATAGGATACATGAACATTTGATTGCTTTTTTTAAGAAAAATAAAATTCTCATTATGATCCAGGCTTCCAACCATCCAGCTCTCCTCCTTATAACTTATCTTTCTTTTCAAATTTAAAACTGGAAGCAGTGCATGGAGAGTAGTCTCTCCTTACCTTTGTGCGCTGAAGAGGAGGAGTATAGTGCGTAGCGTAAACTTAAGAGTCCTGCAGCAATTCTTGAAGAACTAGAGAGAACAGAAACTACCAGCAGGCTTCCATTACCTCTGAGCGGAGAGACTGGATTAAGAAGAAGGGTATAAAATGATAACTGATGCTTAGAGGTCCCCGAGAATTTGAGGCCTCACTACAGAAGGGGTCAGTGTAGGACCATCCTGTACAGCAGTTTCAGGGCCGCTGGCTTGAGCTTTTAAGCCCTCTGGACTTATGACCTTGAATGGGCTTGTGAGTTCTGTAAGGATGAGAGAGTTTAACTTGCTGACAAAATGTTCTGCATGAAGCCCGTCCAGTTCTGCATAATGTAGGACATTGCTTCAATGTTCTATGCCATTTTAAGGAATAATAGATATGACCTGTATTCCGTATGGGTTTGAAAGGTAGGAAGCACTTTACATATTAGCTCATGGCATCTTTCAACACTCAAACAGATTGTTAAACCATTTCTTAGCTGAGAAGCTGAGGTTCACACTGCATACTACTTACCCACGGTCACAGCTGAAGTGTCCCAGATCATGGATAGTGTTGCTTTGGGATGAGTTGGTAAATTGACTTGAAATTGGCAGGGACAGAGTTTAGTTATCCATTTTCAAATTCAAAACTTATAAGCACCAGTGTGGAAGTAGAATTACTAGTTCATAGGAAATGGCCAGGTTATTCCACACCTCACCGTGTGTACGGAGTGTGCATGTCTCTGTGAGTGCATGTAAAAGGCACGTGCCAGGCCAGCAATGAGGACAATCTGACTGCAGCCACGAACCCTGAGCCTTCTATACACGTCTTCCTCAGTGCTGTCGTCTTGACTACCTTCCTCCAGATGCTGACATGGAATCCCCTGGACAGAACAGAACATTGATGGTGATTTAGGGATGATTTTTTAGGATATAGCCATGGAATTCACCCAAAAAGACTGGGCCTTGCTGAACACACCCCAGAGAAAGCTATTCATGGACATGATCTGGGAAACATCAGTCATCTGACCTCCACAGGTGCCTATCAGCATTGCATTCATTTACTAATTAACAAACATCAAGAACAGCTTCCCCATATCACACCCTGCTCCTGGTGGGGGGTGGGGGGAAGACGAACAGTTGTTCAGTACATATAGAGTTTCAGTTTCGCAAGATGAAGATGTTCTAGAGATTTGTTGCACAAGAACATGCATATAGTCGATACCACCATACACTACACCTAAAAACAGGTACTTGGTAAATTTTATGTTATGTGCTTTTTTTTACCACACTAAGACAGACCCTTGAAATGATAACTCAATCCATTATTCCTCAACGTACCTCAGGGTTATAATTAATGCATTGGACCAGAGAGAAGTCATGGATCTGACAGGGGTCCAGAACTCATCAGGCAGCTCCTGCCCTCTCCCCAGCATCCCAATGAAAGTTTCACTTACATCATACATGACCATTCCCCTAGCTCTCCCTTTTAAAGACTATTTCATTCAGAACAAAGAGTGGAAATTTTAGGCAAGACCAACCAAATAGATCTCTAAGGGGCAGTGTCTCTGGTTCCATGATTGGTGTATGTACATAAGGAATTCTGAAAGTGGGACCCAACTCGTATCTGCAGTATTCTTTCATTCCCTCTGAGGTCTCTCTGTTCATGGTGACAAAAGCCTCTTGTCAACGAAACTCTAATTCCAATTCTAGGGAAGAATCACCCCCGACTCAAGATTCTGTGGGATTTTCATGCCCAGTTAACCACAATCCTTTCCTCTTTTAAGACTAGATTCATTTTTTTCCATGAAAACACAGAAAAAAATAAGACTAGATTCATGTTTATTTCCCTTATCAATGAAGATATTAGCATCAAATGGTATTTTAAAAGGAGGAGAATGTATGCAACATCATACAAAATGTGTGCTTATTTATCCACATTTGCATTTATCCATATACATATTTTGCACTAATATAATGGTTAATATACATAATATTGTATTCTTCATTTTTCAGTTAATATTATTTTCTGATGGAACCAATTTTATTGCCCAAAGGAGCAACGTTGGAGGGGGCAGGAGAGATCGGATGGAGCAGGAAACCCTAGACACAGAGGGGCGGGACAGGGAGCCATGGGAGGCCGGGTCCCATGTTGGGCACACTCACTACACAGTTCCTCAGGCCACGGACACGGAGGCCAGGAGAGAAGAAGGGATGAGCTGAGGTGTGCTGGAGAGGAAAGACCTGAGGTAAAGCAGAGGTCCAGGACACAAGAAGTGGAGGGTGTAGGAGAAAAAAAAGGGGAAGGCAAATTCACCAAATCATTCCTATTTGAGAGGGCCCTGAGAAGAGCCAGGGGCTCAGGTGAGAAAGGACGTGAGCAGAGCGCAGGTGAGGCCCCAAAGGCAAGTTCAGAGAAGCAGGCACTGGTTTGCATGTGAAGGGGTCAGCAAGTCCTTCAGCATCTTCAGAAGTAAAATGAAAATTAAAATAAACCATATTAGAGAGAGAGAGAAAGAGAGAGGTAGGTAAATAAAGATGGATATACATATATTTAGATATCAATATCAATTTTTATATTTAAAAATAAATGTAATAAATATAGATAGCTATATTTATAGCTATAAGGTATAGATAGCTATATTTATAGCTATAAGCTATAGATATATATCATTGGTTTTAGTCTATTTTTTCCGAACCCAGAAACTAGCCATATATAATATTATATGATATTTAGAAATTGGAGTTAATGCAATAAACTAAGGAAACTAAACAAGCATTACAGATGCCGTAGTGCAAGAGAGAAAATTATTAATTTGTAAACATCTATGTCATATTTAGATAATTTTCTTCCATTTTTCTCATAGTTTTAATTGAGAATGAAGGTTGAATTTTACCAGATGCTTCCTTCAGCATTTATTGACACAATAAGACTCTTTTTCTTGTTTAATTTGTTATCATGAATTATGATAGATGTCTTAATATTGAACCATCCTTACATTACTAGAATAAGTTCTTCATGGTAAAGGTGGATTATTGTTTTTTTATGTAGACTTCTGGATTTAACTCAGTTTTATTTTAGTTAGAGTTTTTTGTCTCTATAAGTTAAACTTGTATAGAATTGTCTTTTTTGCATGCTATCTTCATTGGGTTTCGATAACGCTAGCTTTGTAAAATGAATTGGGAATCTTACCATCTCTTTCTGTAGTTTAAGATGGTTTGACATTGGATTCATCGTTCTTTGAAGATTAGATAGAACTCAACTATAAATACAAGCTGGTCCTGACATTATTTTAAATGATTAGCATTTAACTGCCTCTCTAATTTCTTAAATAATTATTAGTCTGTTGAGATTGTTACCTCTTTTTTAAATTAATGCATTTCTCTAAGTCTACCAAACATTTGCACACAATATTTTCATATGTCTGTAGCCCCTTCCTTATGGGAGTGCTATTGCCTTTCTCAATATTAACATTGTATATTTGGGTTTTTTCCTCTCTCTCTTTTTTCCTTAATCATGCTTTTCTACTTAGTCTTTTTAAAGAAACAACTTGTTTTTCACTATATTGAGGCACAAGTAATGTACAATTAACTGCATATTTAGAATGAACTATTTGATGAATTTTGAAATACAGTAACCCTCCTTATCTGTGGTTTCACTTTCCATGGTTTCAGCTACCCGGGGTCAACCATGGTCCATTATTACACGGATTAATGTAATTATTACATGGAAAGTTCCAGAAATAAACAATTCATAAATTTTAAATTGCATGCTGTTCTGAGTAGTGTGATGAAATCTCATGTCCTCTCTTTCTGTCCCACTGGGGACATGAATCATTCCTTTGTCCAGTGAATCCCTGCTGTACACAGTACCCGCCCATTAGTCATTTAGTAGACCTGTTCGTCATCAGATTGACAGATAACAAGAAGAAGAAGAAGAAGCTGAGTACAGCACACAGTAAGGTATTTTGAGAGAGAGAGAGACCACATTCACATAATTTTTATTTGAGTATATTATTATAATTGTTTTATTTTTTATTAGTTATTGTTAATCTCTTATTGTGACTAATTTATAAATTAAACTATCATTGGTATGGATATATAGGAAAAAAACATAGTATATATAGAGTTTGGTGCTATCCATGGTTTTATGTGTCCCCTGGGGGTTTTAGAAAGTATTGCCCGTGGATAAGGAAGACTACTGTATGTACACATTTGTAAAACCATTGCCATAATCAAAACAAATTTATCATTTTGACTTTTTTGGTTTTCTAGTACCTTAATTTCAGATTTTATATTTAATAGTGTATCCTTACATTTGTATATGCGTGTATTTTATTCTTTCCAATTCCCTAAGTGAAAATTAGCTCATTTATTTTTAATCTTTATCTATAAATAAAGTCGATTCTCTTTATTCATAGTAGTTATGTTCTATGAAGTCACTGTAAACACTGAATTAGTGAATTCTAACCCAGTGCTCCTAGAAGGAAATACAGGGTTAGGTTCCTGTGAGCCTCTGCGCATAATACTTTTGTCAAATGATCAACACATAACCTTGTTTTATGTGTGTCTCTGTTTAAAGACACCTTACTTAATATATATTATCCATTCGTTAACATTGAACTTACGGCCACACACTTAACTCATACCTGAACAAAGCTTATCTAACACATGCATTTTCATCAGAGGACACGTTATAGCCTTTGTTCTCTTAGAAACACTACACAAAGACTATATGGTCCTCTGAATAGATGCAGAAAAAGCATTCGACAAAATTCAACACCCTTTTGTAATAGGCATAGATGGGACTTACCTAAAAAGGATACAAGCCATATATGACAAACCCACAGCCAACATCACACTGAATGGGGAAAAACTGAAAGCTTTCTCATCTAGAACTGGAACCAGAAAAGGTTGCTCTCCATCACCGCTTCTATTCAACATGGTGCTGGAAGTCCAGCACCGTACCCAACCATCAAATTGGTATTAACTGATCAACACTTATATGCCCACATAATAGTAACATTCATCGGGTGTCAGGCAGATGGGAGCGGGGAGGAAGGGATGGGTACATTCACACCTAATGAGTGCAGTGAGCACCGTCTGGGGGATGGACACACTTGAAGCTCTGATTCAGATGGGGCAAGGGCAATATACATAATCTAAACATTTGTACTCTCTTAATATGCTGAAATTTAAAAAAATTAGTACCAGCTTCTTGTTAGAGTGGGTTTTATTGTTAACCTGATAACGGCTGATGAAGTTCACACCAGGAGTGGGAGACATGTGACTCACCTTCCTGATCACTTGCTCTTGCATTATTGACATTGCTGTCAATCTGCAGTTTCTGTGTAGGGAATCTTTCTAGCTACCCTTCCTGGGAAGAGTAGTTACAATAGCTTAGTTTAGTTAAAGCCAGGTACCGTAATCTGCAAGTCCACATACCAGGCACACAAAAATACACTGAAAACACATGAGCAAGCAAGGGAGGGAACCCCTGTTAACCTCTCTGCATTTTGGAATTCCTCCTCTTCCCCCAGGACACCTGGAGAACTACACATGGCATGTGCCTATCTGACATATGAACTAAATGAGGGCACTATGTCAACGCAGGTGTTAAATATTAGGAAAGGCTTGTGTTTCTCATGTGTTTAGATAAAAAGTAACACAAGCAGACATTCTGTAACATTCTCTGCCCACCCTATTCTGGAGCCCCTCCTTTGGAGACCACAGCCATGGACCCAGGGGAGCAGCGAAGGCTTGGGGGCAGGCGGTGGGGCGGGGGCCTGTCCAGGAAGCACAGCCAGCTCCGGAGGATGCAGGGAGACGCGGCGGGGAAAGGACAAGGTGGAGGGAGAGAGCCAGTTCGGGGAGCTCTGTCACTCTGCCTGGACAGGTGCTGGTGCTCAGGCGCTGCTTCACGTGGCTGCAAGCCACGTGGCTGGCTCAGGTCCTGCCACTGTGGCAGAACATCCAGTTCCACCAGCTCATGGAGTGGGAGGGTTGGGCTGTCCCTTGTGCACACCGTGGCCCATGTTGTGAACTTCAGCGAGTGGCCTGGAGGAGTGTTGGGAGGACTGAGCAGCTCCCAGCCCAGCACACGGAGCACAGCCCCTATGTGTCCAGCCCGCCCAGTGGGCGGAGAACCGGTGCCTGGGTAAGCCAGCACTCTGGACGAAAGTCCCTGCCTGCACGGTATCTAATGGGGCGGGGCGGGGCTCCCAAAGGGAAGGCAGAGTGGGAAGAGCTGGTCTCTTGCTTGTCTCCAGCCTCCAGGCTCAGGCGGAGGTCACCCCCGTCCAGTTCTGGGAGCTGCTGCTCACCAAGAGGCCTGGCATTGGCTGGGTGCGCGGCTCGTCCCGAGGGGCGTCGCTCTCTGCTCGCTTGCTCCAGCTCCTGCGTCTGCACGAGCGGCCACTTGGAGGTGCCCCAGGCCCGTCCCTTTGCCTCTCCCCAGGCGGGGCTCCCATCTTCATTTCTTGCCGTGTCTCCTGTGTCCCAGATCCCAGGAAGGTCCCAGGCTGGCCTGCATATTATTTGCATGTGATTTGGGTTCTGCCACGGGGCTGTAGTTTATGTGCCAGGTGAAGAGGTTTTGCTATGGAAGATCCTGCCTTTATGCCAGCTTAGCCCTTTGTGCTGATTGGATTAAGTTGGGCTCAGAACAGCAGAGAAAGGGGAAGGAACACAGGCTCACCGGTTTCAAATCCCCACCCGCCTACTTACTCATTCAGCCTTTCTGAGCCTCAATTTCCACATGTGTAAAATGGAGGTATAATTCTCCACCTTTGACGTTATTTTAGGAATTACATGATAGTATACATGTGAAGCCACTGCCTACATAGCTGGCACATACGTGCTCTGAAAATGTTCCATCTTCACTATCCTCGAGACGCAGGAAGTCACAGAGGATTTGGTTTGGAGACCCTGACTGTCCCCTGGCCTGGCCCCACCACGTCGGAAGTAGACAGACACAGCGCAGCTACCCTGGGCCAGCAGCAAGCCTTTGAAGTGGGAGTCAGCATTCTTGTTCCTTTGACCAGTGTCTTCTGCTCTTTTTTTCTCCACTCCCAGGAAGCTGTTGCTGTCTTTCCTTTCCTCCTCCTGAGGATGGGTCAGGGGATGGGGACACTGATGCTCATGACCCCTTGGGGGTACTCCCCTCTGCCCAGAACGTCCTTGGCAGATGGCTCAGATGTTTGCCTCTGGTATCAGCGATCCCACCTTACAACCTCCCTTTGCCGAGCCCCCCGAACAGAGAATTAATGAAGCTTCCTAAGCCCAACCGCTTACTCAACCCCATCCCCAGGAGAAGGTCAAGGCTCTGGGCACCGTCCTGGCTTGGGAGATGCCCTCAGCTCTGGCTCTGTTCCAGGGCTCTGCCCATGAGCCGTGACAGTTTGCCCCTCCTCCTTCCCCACAGGTGTCCTGTTGGACCCACCTGTCCTACCTCCCCTGATGTGGCTCCTGCTCATCTTGCATGGGCCCAACTTCTGGAAGTGGCTGCTGGTCCTTGGCACCTTGTTCTTTCTGGAGAATGCCATCAGGCTGACAGTGGCCCACATGGCAGCCCTGTGCATCATGGAAGTCAATCTCTTCCCCTCCAAGGTACAAGGGGAACCCTTCCCATCTCACCCTCAGGAGCAGGTGGCAGGGTGGAGTGATTGGATACTTGTTAGCCCCTAAGGAAATAGGAAGAGTGTAGCTGCAGCCCCAGGGCTATGGAGGAGACAAGCAAAATGCAAGACCAGTCCAGCCCTCTGGGAGCGAGGCTTTAGGAAGAGGAATGACAGGCAGGCAGGACACCACTAAAGGCCAGGACTCAGTAGAGCATTCTCACTCAGCTCAGGACATACATTAAGTATCTACAAGGTGGCAGGCCCTGCACTAGGTCACAGAGACACAGAGAAGGCTCAGGCACTGTCTGGGGGAGTCAGCCCTTCCATTACAGTACATGGCTATGTTGGGGAAAAGAAGTAGAATGTCTGGAGATATTAAATCCTTTGTCTTTGGGAGACGAGAGAAGCCTTCAAAATGAGGGAGGAGATGCCATATCAGGATGTTGAGGAATGCATAGGAGTTTGGTGGATAGACAATATGGGGAAGAGTATTGCTGAGAGGAGGAACAGCAGGGCTGGGGCACAGCGCTGTGAAAGGGTAAACTGTGCTTGGAGGACCACAGGTAAGTTGGCTTAGCTGGAGCTGAGTTACCAGGGATCAGCTGGAGTGGTAGCAAGGCCTGGTCACGAAGGGCCTCCTGAGCTGGGAGCCCTGCCCTGCAGCCATGGGAGCCCCCGCACATGGTGGGAGAACATGTTGTATTAAGCTGGGGCAGTTTCTATTCCAGCTAAATTTCTTTATGGAAGAAGGCTGGGAGGGGACCCTTTGGTAGGCTCTTGTGAATATGAAGATGACAGCTCAGGAGGGCCTTGCCCCTGAGGCAGTGGCCAGGGGATGGAGGGGGTGCACATCACAGAAAGACTCAAGGTGACTGCGTTTGGGGATGCAAGGCAGGACAGAGTCCAAGACGTGTCTCAGGCGTCTGAGTGGTGCCATCTATGGAGCAAGGTAAGGCAGGGCAGGGCGGCTCAACTCTGGACAAGGTGAGTGTGAGGATGTGGGAAACTGAGCGATGAGACTGGTTTGTGTCTAGGCTCTGGCCTCAGAGAGCCTCGGTTGCATTCGTATCCCACGGTTTCCTGCCTGGGGGCCTGGACAAGTTATTTAACCTCTCTGAGCCTCAGCTTCTCATCCATAAGGTGGATAAAAAATAATATCCATTGCATAGTGACCACTCTGTTCCTTTTCTTGGTAGAGGAGCCTGAACCCTTCTTAAGCTAAGGTTGACCATCAAGAAGGATAGCAAGGTCTGTGCCAGAGAGATCAGCTGTCCAAGCCCCGTGGCCAGGGTTGCTAGTTTGGTCCTGAGGAAGGACATTCAAACCAGGACTCAGTGGCTGAGGCCCAGCACCAATCCCTCCAGGGGGACCGGCCTGCTCCCTGCTGCAGGCCAGCTCATACCCTACTTCCCCTCTCACCGTGTCTCTGGCTCAGACACCATCTGGCTACACATCTGGTCCCAAGGCCAGTGGATAAACAGGTTGTATGAGTCCTTCAGGGCATCAGACCCTTGTTCATTCATCCCGTTAGCAAACAGTGATTAAGCACAGCACCCACTGTTTTCCAGGTTTTGTTCTAGATGCCAGAGATAGAGCAATAAGCGAAATAGACAGTCACTGCTCACCTTCCAGTGGGGAGACAGACAAGGAACAAGCAAAACAGACAAGTAATACACCAGGTGATAACAAATGCTATGAAGAAAAATAAATCAGGAGCAAGGGGTAGTGAAAGGAAAAGTGCGATTTTATTAATAGATAGGATGGCGGTTCACAATAATGAGAAAATGAACATAATCAAAATGCCCAGCAGGGAAGTAGCGAAATAAATTACTGATCATCCTTAGAATAGTAAGTCACCTCAAAAAAGATTATGTGAATTTAAATGTGTTAACATGGAAAGCTAGTCAAGATGTGGTAAGTGGAAAAGGCAGGTTGCAAAGCAGTATGTTCCATTTATGTAAAAGAATGTGTGTGTGTTAGAAACAAAGTCTGAAAGGGCACAGAGAAAAGGTTTAGGGTAGTAACATGGTCTGATACTTTTTCACTTTATTGTGCAATCATTCCTAATATCTGGATTTTTAAAACTAGCATTTATAGATTTTATGATTGAAATAATAGAGCAATTTCTGTTTCAAAACAAAGCAGGGTTTGCGGTTCTAGCCGCCCATCCCTGCACCACAGCACAGGGTGTGGTGGCCTCTGACAAGGGTGTGTTGCGGAGCTGACATCCTACAGGCCCCAGGGAGCCGCATGGCCAGGGGACAAGGCCTGGCCTACGGGAGTCAGCACGAGCACGGTGGGGAGCCGCTTCCAAGCGGGGGATGTTCCTGTAAGACTGAGGGGCTGGGGCTGGAGGCCCGAGTGTGGGCTGCTTTGCCTTCTCCATGGAACCCGGAAGAGAGGCCCTAAGGGCCACACATCACCTGGGTGTTTCTGCAGCCGGTCACCTGCCTACCGCCTTCCTAATTTTTGCACATTCAGCTCACCGATAATATTTTCGGCTTAATCTTTCTCTTACATCCCAGCATTACTTTAAACTTTACTGTATTTCAAAAGGACTATCTAGATTCTTATCTCTGATGGAAAACCCACATCATGTGCCATAATCGGAGGACAGTTCTGAAAGTAAAAACAACGACAGTCACGTTAATATTAAATTCTTGCTAGAAGGTTCTGCCTGCGAAGGCTGTGAGCGGGGCTGTACTCCGCCACTCCCTCTCCCTCTTTCCCACGTTGTTAAAACGAAACAGGGAGGGGGAGAAGGCAGGTGGTACAGAGGTGTTAAAGTCCATTGCCCAGTATGAAAGCCTCCGCTGTTGCCATCAGAGGATTAAGGACAATTGAAAGGAGAGCAGCTCTCTCTCTCAGGGAACCTTCCAGACCTCCACGAGGAGGCCATGCCCAGCACTAGGGGAACAGCCTGGTCAGCCCCAGACAAAGAAGCCACATGCGCTCTGTGACGACACCAGGCAGGCGTCAGGGGACCCAGGCTCTACCCGACGCCCGTGGGAACATGGGCAAGTCCTTCCCATGCCTTCAGCCCCTGCTCCTCTCTAGTGGGCAGACGGATGGGCCCCGACGGCTGTGAAGGCTGCTCCTAGCTCAGCCTCCTGCCCCAGCGGGAAATGCCACAGGCCCGTTTGGCACTGACTGGGACGGGTCTGTCTGGCTGTACCACGCCCTGCAGCCTGCTCCCTGCCCGGGGATCACACCGTCAGCAACCCCACAGCGCAGCCCCTGGAGGGAGCCAAGGGACACCCCGCCTCTCAGCCTGGAGCAGCTGGGCAGCGCTTCAGAGCGAAGTGGTGACTTCAAATGAGCCGGACAAGGCGGTGGGCACTGAAGGAATTTGCCAGCTGGGGAAGAGGAAAAGGCTGTTCTAGGCTGAGGGAAAAGAATGTTCCAGGCCAGGAGGTGTGGCTGGAGCTGACAGATGAGTGGGGATGAATGTTCTCTGGTCACGCTTTGAAAGTGACTTGTATTAGACATGCAGCCATTGCGGAGTTTTCGGGAATTTTGCGTGCTGGTTATTAAACACAGTGCTAGGGTGGGAGCCGTGGTGGCAGTATTCACGCCACAGAAATGGACAGATGCTGACAATTGAGGCTGTTGATTTTTCCCCCAGGGAGGCAATTTACCAGCACAGCACGGATGTTCTCTCTGAAAAGAACTCCGTGTTCCCTGACTGGTTAGGGCAGAAAACGCAATTCCCTTTTTGTAAAGTTGGTCAGATCAGCGAGGACTGGGGAGCTTCTAAGAAATGCCTAACACTGCCCGTTCCCAGAGACCCGTAACTCTCTACCCTCCCCGCTGCAGATCTGAGATGTCCTCCGAGAACCACCGATTCTGTAACATAAAGGGAAGAGACTCCGGTAGGTGGACACGACCAAGAAGTCCTGCCCCCACCAGAAGCAATGAAGCCTTTGCGTTTGGGGAAGCAGGTCCTCTCCCCACGGAACCAAGGTGCGTTGCCCTTCCAGCACACGGACGTCTTCACCAACCAGGAAGCTCCCCTGAACTCTGGCAGCCAGAGTTTTTATGGAGTTTCATTATGTAGACATGGTGGACTCATTGGCCACATGACTGAACTCAATCTTCAGGCCCCCTACCAGCACTGGGCCTGACTCTGGGCCCAACCCTCTAATCACATTGTAAGTCTTCCTGGTGACCGGCATCCTTCCTAAGTCATCTCATTTCTTAGCATAAACTCAGGTGTGATCCAAGGGGCTCATGCATAACAAAGACACCCCTATTAGTTCAGAAATTCCAAAGATTTAGAGTCTCCTTCCTCCCAAGAACCAGAAACAAAGGCTAGTCACGTTCTTCATTATACAACAAAATTGGGTGCACATTAAGGATCTTTATGTGTTCTTGATGAACTAACTACCTTATAGTTGGCTATAGTCAGGAAATTATATAATGTCCTTCTTTATCCCTGATAATATTCCTCGTTCTGAAGTCTATTTTTTCCTGATATCAGTAGAACCACTCAAGCTTTTAAAAATTCAGTTATGTCATAGTATTTCTTTTTCCATCCTTTTAACCAATCTGCATTTTTATTTTTAAAGTGAGTTTCTTATAAACAACCTATAGCTGAGTCTTTCTTTTTTAAAATCCAATTTGATCATCTTTGTCTTTTAACTAGAGTTTTTAACCCATTACATTTAACATAATTAATGATACGATTCGGTTCAAATCTGCCATCTTGTGTTCTGTTTGTCCCGTCTCTTCTTTGTTCTTTCCCTCTTTTCCTTCCTACTTTAGGATTAATTATGTAGTTTTCTTATACCATGTTACCTCTGTTATTGGATTATTAACTATACTTGATTGTTTTATTTTATTATTTAAGTAGTTGCTCTAGCACTTGTAATACGCATCTTTAGCGTATGATGGTCTATCTTCAAATACTGTTATCCTACTGCTTGTACAGGATAAGACCCTTACCACAGTGAACTTCTCTACTTCCCCTGTCTTGTCCTTTGTGCCTGTGTTGTCATACATTTTACTTCTACGTGTGTTATAAACCCCACAGTACAATTTTTTTTTTGCCTTAATCTTTTTAAAAGAGATTTAAAATCAGAAAAATACATCTTTTGTATTTATATGCAAATTTACTATTTCTGGGCTCTATTCCATTATTGTGCATAGATTTAGATTTCCATCTGGTATAATTTTCCTTCTGCTTGAAGAACTTCCTTTATCATTTCTTGTAGTGCAGGTCTGCTGGTGGTAAATTCTTATAGCTTTTGTTTGTTTGCAAAAGTTTTTATATCACCTTGATTTTTGAAAGATGTTGTCACCAGTTGATTTTTTTTCTTTCGTTACTTTAAAGATGACTTTCCATTGTCCTGTGCCTTGCACAGTTTCTGACAAGAGGGTTGTTGTCATTATCTCTGTTCCTCTGCACACATTTTGTCTCTTTTTATCTCACCACTTTTACGTTTTTATCTTTGTCATTGGTTTTCAGCAATTTTCTTACGAGGTACCTTGGTGTGGTTTATATTTCTTGTATTTGGAGTTAGTTGAACTTCTTGGCTATATGGGCTTATAGTTTTCACCAAATTTAGAAAAATTTCAGCCATGTTTTCTTTACATATTTTTTTTCTGTTTCCTTTTCCCCTGCCTGTCACTTTAATTACACTGATACTATCCCACAGATCACAAAGACTCTGTTCTCTCCCTCTTTCTCTCCCCCACATATATACGCACACACACACATATATAAAACATATACATATGTATATACACACACATATCTCCTCTTCATTATGGGTAGTTTCTATTGCTGTGTCTTCAAGTTCACTAATCTTTTCTTCTGTAATACCTTATCTACCATTGCCATCCTAATCAAAATCCTAGTAGGTTTTTTAAAAATAGATACTGACAAACTGATTTTAATATTTATATGGAAAACCAAAGGACTTAGAATAGCTGCTAATTCTATCCATCTTGTATTTCTGTTATTGTATTTTTTTTCCTCTAGAAGTTCTGTTTGGGTCTCCTTTATGTATTCCATTTCTTTTCTCATCATATTTGTTTTGTTTTGTTTTGCTTTGATGTTCTTGATAACATTTACAATAATTATTTCCACATTTTTGTCCATTAAATCCATCATTCTGTCATTTCTGGGTCTGTTTCTAATTACTAATTTTCTCCTGGTTAAGTCATACTCTCTGGCTTCGTTACATGCCTGGTCATTTTTTATCTGATGCCAGACGTTATGAATATCATGTTGTTGTATTCTGGATTTTGTGGTATTTCTTTAAATAGTACTGTACTTTGTTCTGGCACATCCTTTTGACGCTCACTTTTAACTTTTGTTGGGGTAAATCTGGAGCAGCCATTAGTATGGGGTTAAGTTAATGTACTATGGTAATATGCTTCTGAGGACTCTACCTAATGCCCTGTATATTGCAAGATTTATTCACTCTTCATGGGAAGACAAACTATCTCCAGCTGCTTGAGCTCCAGGTATTGCTCATCCTAGTTTTTCTGGTAATTTTCTTTCACATGTGTACAGATTAGTATTCAGCCAAAGACTCAGGGGAAACTGTATCTTGATTTCCAGATCTAATGGGTTCATTTCTTCTCTTCCTCTCTCCTCCTCTCCCTCACTTCCTCTCTCTCTTTTCTTCCTTTCCCTTTCTTTCTCTCTTCAGTTTTCTTTTCCAGTAGTGTACCTAGCAAATTCTAGCTGTCTTGGCCTCTCCGAATCCCAACTTCTTACTTCAATGAGACTGGCATCAGGCAATGAGGGGAACAGTTGTAGGGCTCACTTCATCTGTTTCCCTTCTCTGCAATTATAGTGCTGCACGACCTGCTGACCAATGTCTGGAAACCATTGTTTCATGTATTTTGTCCATTTTTCTAGTTGTTTAAAATGGTAGGGTAAATATGGCTCCTTCTCCTGTAACATACATTTGTAATATACATAATCTGTTAGTAGAGGCAAACGTGGATAAACACATACATTTTTACTGGGGATGAATACTTGACATTTTTTCTGATGAGGGGGCAACCAAAAAGTTTAGGCAATGATCTAAAATAAAGACTCAACACCTCAGCATGTATGAAATCTTTCACTCTTTAGTCCCTTCTTTTATACTTTCATCAAAAACGAACGTTTGAATGTCCTCTCCCCAGCCCCTGCAACATCTCCCTCCCCACCACCCACGTGTCAGATCCTATATTTTTTACTAAGCATTTACTGTCATCATTATTAGGTATGATAAAATGTTTCTCTGGGTCACACCATAGTCTTCATAAGACATCTTTGTGGAGTACTGAGGTTTTGCACTGTGTTTTAAAGTTAATGTCATTATTTTGTTTTGCTTTACTTATAAAATAACCTATACAAAAGAGAAGTATCTTTAGATATGTTTCTAACTTTAAGAGAATTAGTATAGTTTTTCTAGATTGGTTGAGTTCGTTGGAACTAGATCTTATTTGGCTGTTTAATTATCACAAGGTTGTCATGAGAAAATTTAAATTCCCCTATGATACACACAGTGTATAAGTTCATGTGATCAAACACAGTTTTCTACAAGAAACTATTCAAACAGATGCAGTTTACTATAACAAACATTCAAAGCCTTTAAGTTCAAGTCAACAATCTTTGGAAGATAACTATTAAAGCTCAGAACATTACAGTAAAGCTCCTTGCCCTTTCTTGTAAATAACGATTACAGCAAATATTTATATAGCATTGACTTTTTTCCTAAATGCTTTTATATTAATTAATGTATATTAATTCATTAGAAACTCAATTTTATGATGACAAGCTAGAGGAAAAGTTTAGATTTAATTTAAATTTTCTAGTTACTGGTACATAAATATTTGCTATTTGCTTCTTTCTAATCTGTGTAAACAAAGGGTAACAGCCAGCCCGGCGCTTTGCATTCTCAAAGCCACTTGAGTCAACAACTTTATTACATCAAATTTCTTTCAAGTTTTCTCATTAACTGCAGCTGAAACTTGTGGCCTCTGATTTCAACTTTAATTATACATCAAGGTTTGAATGAAAGACTTGGTGGTTTATAGTTTTTAATTTCTGTAGCTTAAACTTCAATTATTTTGTTTGAGTTTGAATCCTTATTCTATACTTAATAGCTATAGAACCTTGAACGATCTATCTTAATAGCTATATAACTTAACTATTTTGCAGAACTTAATGGCTTTGCCTCAAAAACTGTTATCTGAAAAATCACCTGAAAACTATGGACACAGTCCCACCTCATGGGACTGTCAGGAGGATGAATCATCTGTAGAGGACTCAGACAGTGACTGGAGCTTAACAATTGCTCAATAAATTTAGTAGTAGTGGTGGTAATGGTGTCAGTAGTAGTAGTAATAGTAACTGCTCAGTAAATTTAGTAGCAGTAGAAGTATTAGTAGTAATAACTGCTCAATAAAAGTAGTAGTATTTAATGACTGTATAATAAATAACATGGTTAGTGGTTATGCCATACATTATTTAACCAAACTCCTACTACTGGACGTTTCATTTATTCCTGATTCTCCACTATCATAACAAAAACCCTGAAATTACTATATTTGTGCATGTGGTTTTTTTCCTTCCTTTGGATGATTTTCTTAGGAGGCTGCCCCAGGAATGGGACGACTGTCTCCAACACAACCGTATGGGAGCCACACCAGGGCATCTTCTGCGGGCCCTTTTTCTTCTCCCTGTCACCGTGGTGTCACCTCCGGTCTCCTCTCATCCCTCTCCGGGGTAGGGTGACTCCAAGGGCGGGTAAGGAGGGGCAGGTTCCTCTCAGGTGGCGTCCCTCACAGCACATCTCCCTCCCACCCCACCCAGTGCTACCAAGAGTGACATGTGATATGAAATGTGCTGTCTCTCTTAAGGCCATTTGTATTTTAACAGTGGCTGAGACCTTAGGCCAAATGAAAAATGAGCTTATGGTGAAGCAATAGAGAGCAAGTTGGGCTGACATAAATCCTTTAGCCTGGTTGGAGAGAGAGGGAGAGGAGGAGGGTGACGAGACTGTCAGCTCAGGAACTTCCCTGCTGTATCCCAGATCAGGCCCTACCACCTCTGGCTTGCACCAGTGTACCAGTCCAAGGCAGTGCTTGCCAATCCTTCTCCCTTCATGGCACACATAGAACATGATAACACTTGTATGTATGTCACAACTGGATAAACAGGAGAACCTGCTGGAACACAGAGGTGCCCACCTGGGAGCGCCACCTACCCTGAGGGCTGAAGAATCAGTGTCTGGCAGACCAACACTGTCTCAGCTTAATGGGGCTCCTTGGTGCCAGTCTCTTCCTCTGTCTCTTTAGCCCTCAGACTCCCTTTCCTAACGTGCTGTTTTCATCATGCCTGCTCTGCTCAGACCCCCCCACCTTCCCCTATTTCCCCCATGTCCTAGCTGGGCACCCGAGACCCTGGCCTCAGTGTTTCCAGCTGTGTCTCCTGCTCCCATCTCAGGAGCCTCTGCTCCAGCCGGGCAGTCGCACCCTGCCCCGCGAAAACCTCGAAAACCTCGTTTGTTCCAGCCTCTCGCCTTTTGCTCATGCTGTTCCTCCTTAGCATGCCTTCCCTCCACCTCCCCTTTGAATCCTGCGCCCTTTCCAAGACCTAACCCAGTCCCCAGCCCTTCTTTACATATCAGTAGCTGCTCTCTGATCCATTCCCTCAGTCCTTGACTCTTTGTTCTAAGTCACCTTTCCGTGTGTGCATGCTTGTGTCCCTAGCCAGCCTGAGGGCAGACATCACAAGGCATGGAAGGGCATGAGCTTTGGACAAACCCCGAGGACAGCCTTGCTCACTGCCCTGGGATTCATTTCTCCTTCTATAAATATGAGGTCTAACTCTTGGAGTGATTGTGAAGCCCACATTAAACAGTGGATATAAAATAACTCATGCATGCCATGCACATAGTAGGCCCAGCTCAAGGGATGAGCCTTCCTTCCGTTCTAACAGCACTGACCACACAGCAGGTCCAGGCAAACACGGTTGGCTGAAGGTGTAAGTTCCAAGACCTCCTGGTCTCCCTGCAAGCCCCCAGGTGAGGTAGCAGCTGACACCCTGTCCTGTTCCCATCATGAGCACTACTGACCCTCAGAGCCACCCTCTCCTCCCACCCCAGGCTACCTCCTGGAGCTGCACATGTACATGCCATCTTCACTGGGCAAGAATGATATGAAGGCCATTGGCCTGCAGATGGCCCTCGATATCCTGGCCAAGAAGAAGGACTTGATCACAGGGCTCCAGATGCACACCAAGCCTGGGCAGGCTGACTGGAGCAGGGTAAGGCCGCTGGAGCCCCACAGCCTGCAGGGACTGGTGACACTGAGAGCTGGAGGTGGTGGCAGGAAGGCCAGGGCCTAACAGGGGCAAAGTATGAGGTTAGCATCCAGAGTCCAGACGGGACCTCAGAGCGGGAAGGCAGGGGGCCTACATTCTGGCTCCATCATTAGCACACTTTGTTTCAGAATTAGCCTCAGTTTCCCCATTTGTCCAGAGAGGAAGTTAGTCTATATGATCTCGAAGGCCCCTCCAGCCTTGATTACCTATGAATGAGCGTCAGAAGGCCCAAGTGGACAGGGTTGAGGAAACGTCAAGTCTGAGGCTTGAGACACAAAATCGTTTGCCATCTTTCTATTTTATTTCTCAGATTGGTTTATGGTTACTTTTCTTCCCTACACACTTACCAGTCAGGCATATAGTTTGCAGGAAGAGGCCCAGAAGGCGCTGCTTTCAAAAGTGCTGCAGATGGCCCAGGCCTAGGTCATGGCAGCCGGGGAGGGGGTGTCAGCGGTGCTTGGGCATCAGAGAGGATTTTCGGCAAAAGGCAATTTATAAGCAGAATTTGGGGGTGGAATACTGTGCTTACTTGGGGGAAAAGACTGACTTTGGGAAAGAGATATTTAAATCATAGCACGTGGCCAGCCTGAGGACTACCACAAAGCTCAACATGCCCACGGGGCTCCTGGAGCGCCTAGCGCACGTCTCTGCCATCGCACTCCAAGGCGGCATCTGTTTCAGAGTGTGTCTCTCCCACAGAGGCGGACCTGTGAGTGGAGGGCCCAAGTCTTGTTTATATCTGGTCCTGGGCCCCTACCTGAGGGTCTGGGTCATGTTGCAAATTGAGCAAATTTAATTGAATGGCAGGATTGGACTCTGCTCTGAAGCCCAGCAGTTGTGCCATGAAATTCCTTGTGTATAATGGGGACCCTCGTTGCTGCCAATCCACTATGTTGTTGCCTCCATGTGGGTGGGTGAGTCACTAGCAAGCCAGTGACCCCACCTGTCCTCCCTCTGTTTTTCCTCAACCCCGCTTACTCCAGGTGTTCCAGAAAGTGGCCACCGAGGAGGGCAAGGTGTATCTCTTCTTCTGCGGCTCCCCAGCTCCAGCCAAGGTGCTGCAGGGCCACTACCAGCAGTTCCTTCCAAGAGAACTTCTAGCCGCACGTCTGTGAGCTCTGCCCCAACTGCATACCACGGGTCTGCTCCATCCCATTCATGCAAGTGCACCCATGGGACCCAGCCTCAGACACCCCACCCAGCAGGACAGAGCCCAGGGGCCCCTAATCCTGCCCTACACAGAGAATAGGAGGCACCGGGGCAGATGAACTTCCTCCAGCACCTAGGGAAAGGCAGTGCCTCGTCCAGCTGCTGGGCACCCGGGCTTGCTGTGAAGCTGGAGACCAGAGGCCAGTGGCTGGAGGCTGGAATGCGAGAATGGGGGTACCGGGGGCAGAGGGCCTCCCAGGGCAGCCAAGATTTTTCTGAGGAAGCTTCCCCCTGCAATCGTGGTCCCAGACCTGCCCAATCATCCCAGTCATTTGGGAGCTTTTTCCCTCAGCATCATGTTGTAAAATTTTTCTAACATGCAGAGAGTGACAAGAATTGTACAGTGAACAGTGTTACCCACCTTCTAGATTCCTCAGTTGACACGTTGCTCTGTTCGCTTTATCCCATCTTGTCCATCAGTCCCTCCCTCTATCCATCGTTGATTTATCTTGTTTTTCTGATGCATTTCCAGGTAAGGTACAGACATCAGCACACCTTGCCCCTCGGAGGAGCTTTCTATAAATGCAGATTCCTCAGTCCCACTTCCAGATGATCTGGGAACAGAAATTGGAATGTGTATTTGCCCCAAATCCCTTCCCACAGGGAGGGATAAACAGCGTGTCCCCCGTCCCTGCGTCTTCACCCCTGTCCCAGGGTGTCCTCCATGCCCCTTGGCTCTAGCTGTTGGCCCCTCCCTTCTCTCCCTTCTCTGAGCCGCTGAGGAATAGGACAGACACAGCTTCTGTGTGTGCCTCTCGCTGGGGGTTGTAGCAAGGCCGAGTGCCTGGGAGTCAGGCAGGCTGGAACTGGCTGTTCAGCTCAGCCACACCCCGGCTGTGTGGCCCTGGCAACCTCCCACGTCAGTTTCTTCATCTGCGACATGAGCTGATGCCAGCCCTCGGTCACAGTCGTTGTGAGGGTGAAAGGAGACACCAGGGTGAGTGCTCAAGACGTTCATCTCCCACCCCATGCAGCTGGTGGTTACCCCAGGCTTTTGTGTCCTTGCATCATGGTCCCCTCTATCTCTGTGTTCCAGCCTCTACCTGTATCTGTCTGTGTGGAGACAGCAAGGGCTCTCCGAACACGCCATGAGGAGGAGCAGAACACGCCATGAGGAGGAGCAGCGCTGGCAGAGGGCAGGGTCAGCCTCACCCCTCGGCCTAGAGCCGGGCATTTCCATCTGCCCCACATGACGAGCCCCTGGGGACCCCATGTTTCCTGGGCATTCCCCACCTCGCAGTCAGTCTTGCTAAGTTGTCTTCTTGATGGTGTAAAAACACCCTTCCCCAAGGCTGCCATCTGGGAGTAGGATTTAGGCGTTTTCTTTTCTTTTCTTTGAGACGAGGGTCTCGCTCTTGCTCAGGCTGGTCTCGAACTCCTGAACTCAAACTATCCGCCTGCCTCGGCCTCCCAGAGTGCTAGGATTACAGGCGTGAGCCACCGCGCTGGGCGGATTTAGGCGTTTTCTAATGGGCTTGTAGTTGGTGCCTTTCTTCTCCATGGGTTGGAAGTCCATGATGTATGTGTGTGTGTGTGTGTGTGTGTGTGGAGGGGGGAGTAAGGAGGCTGGGTCATAACCATGGTGATGAGGTCCCTTCCCTAAGGTGGGGCTGGGGTGCAGCAGATGAGGGGGTGCACGCAGGAGATGAGCAAGTGGGTGGATGGAAGAAGCCTGTGGAAGGCAATGAAACAAAGGCAGGGGCGGGAAAGTTCTCTTGGAAAAGAAGCAGTAGAAAGGGGGAGGTGGGCCTGGCTTGGGGGGCGGGTAAAACACACTGTGAAGACTGGGAGAGACAAAGAGCAGGTGAGGATGTCACATTTAAGATTCTGGGTGGAGCTGGAGGAAGAATACCAAGAGGAGTGGGACCTGGTCCTCAGCCCTACAGAGGCAGAGGCGGCTGTAGTCAGCAGGGGTGGGCAGGGGGAGGGGACTCGCTCACAGTGAGCCTGGTCTCCTGGGCTGGGGTCGGCGGCGCTGGCAGACCTTGTGCTGGGGACCTTCTAGCAGGACCATGTTTAACGCCCCCTCAAGCCTGGGGGAACTCAGACCTGCAGTTTCACTAGCCTGAGGTCACACAGTCTTGGAACCCATGTCCTTCCATTGAGTGTGTGATCGGCCTGGGAAGCCTCGGGCAGGACCCTGTCACTACCTAGAGCGCAGAAGTAGATTCTCGAGGGTGCCCTGACTTAGAGCTGGGGTCTGTAAAGAGGATATACCAAAGTCATTTGGAAACATGGCAGGATCTGTTTAGCACAGGAGTTCATACACACACACACATCACCATTTTGCATTTTGTCCGGTCTCTGTCTACACCACCCTAACACACTCTGAGCCCCATCCTGAGTTCTTTGCTCTCTTGTAACAGATTTCCACCAGCCTCCCACTCATGTATGTAAAAAGCCAGCTGTTCGTTTCGAATTTTATATATTTTATATTAGGCCGTGGGTAGGAACAGGGGGAAGAACTTGAATCTAATACGCCCACGTTTGACTTGACATGCCTGTGTCCTAAGGTTTTCTCTCCAGACAGATTCCGGTTACCCACGAGAGGGCGCTGCAGAATCAGGGATCTCGGGAGGGCGTGTTTTGCAGGGAAGCAAGACCAGCTCCTGAGTGGCAGTGAATCAAAGGGAAGGGGCTGGGAAGACCGCACCCCACTCCAGCGCTCCCCACTTAAGCTACACCTCCAGGCTCAGCCTTGGCAGAACTGTGACGTCAAGAGAGTTCATTTGCAAGATCAGAGTTACTCTAGCTGCCAGTCCCTCATGCCCCGACACATACACATCCCTTCCGGTACCCAGTGTCCAACTCTGGGCTTCCCTCTTTTCTCCTTGCAACACAACGTCCATCTGCAAGGTCAAGTTGAGTCGAACAGACCTGGCTGGGGGAGAGTTCATCAGTCCAGGCTCTGCCCTCAGTGGACAGGATCAAATATGTGTGTACTGCACGCTCACTCTGTCCATCGGATACTTCCCAGATGTCCAGATGGGCGCCATCCTGCCATCAACCAGAAACAAACGCATCCATATGGCTGGCTGACTTTTCTCCTTTCACCAGATGTTGGCCTTGCTGCAGACACATCACACATCTGGGCCCCAGACAGATAAGGCTGACAGCCACAAAGAGAAGAGAGAAGAAACACAGGCTAACTGCAGATAAAGCACAGATCATCAGTGTGTTTGCCTGTCCTCCCCCGCCAAGCTGTGAGCTCCCCAGGTCAGGCGGTGGCCCTGAGATCTGGCACAGAGGGAGGGTAATAGGCCTGCCCCCTTGGATGTGGTTCCACCAGGGCAAAGGGTTACTTGCATGGAATTATCCCTGGAAAGGGTCCCCCGCATCTAACTGTCATTTGCAGTTTGAGGAACAAAAGCGGAAACACAAGCCCACTGAACCACTCTGCCAGGCTCTATAGCACCGCTCTGCCCGGAGGACAGCTCTGACAGAGACAGCAGGCATTCACAAAACAAACGATCAGGCAGGGCCCGCCCAGACACGCTGCACAAGTGAGGTCTATTAATACACTGAGAGCCGAGGGGGCGTGTGTGGGAGGGGAGGGTGGCATGGGCAATGTGGGGAAGTGTCACCAGCCTTGCAGACAAGGTCGAGGTAGGGAGGGATTAGAGACACAGTCGGGACCAGTTCTGGGCAGACACCTTGGAGGTGCACCGTGGAAAAGCCGTTGGCCCCTGGAAGTCAGGACACAGAGCTCTGCATTCGCCCAGCCCCCGTGAGCTGCGTGACCGTGGGTGTATCGCTTGATCTCTCTGAGCTCTCACTTCCTCATCTGTCAAATGAACAGATTAAATATGAATGCATTTAAATACTTGTATATGCATATTCATGTCCACAGGATACACAAAAATACATTGACTTTATTTGTTTGCTCTGGAGAGTGGGAACGGAAGGACAGGAAGGAAAGGATTTTGGTTTTTGCTTTTTTTACTTTTACCCTTCTGAAGTTTAAGTTTTTATTAATTTTATAGTTTTTTTTTTAAACCTAAAATAGAATGTTATGTAAAAGGGGAAAAAAAGTACCAACTGTTTGATGTGATCCTATTCCTATAACAGAGGACAAATGATATATGCATACCATGTGGAGATAAACAGATAAAAACGCAGAGAAAGAGGGTTAGAAGGACACACACCGAATGGTTCACGGTGGTGAACTGAGGCGCGGGAGAGGAGGATATCCATGTTTTTCTTCCACCTGTCTTATGTACTTGTGTGTTACCTGTGCAACGTTTCACAGTGTATAATTTTATACCATGTACTTCACGTATTACCTGTGTAACAGTTTACTTTTTCATCTATGTACTTAGGTTTGGTTTGCATAATTTAAAAAAATGCAGAGATTGTCTGCAGTGTCACCTAGGACCCGAATATGACTCAGTTCTCAAGTGAAAATGTTTTGGACATCAACTGAGGGATTGGTCCTCCAAGTCGGGGCTCACTCCCTGGCCTCTTCAAAGTGGGAGGCTGCTACACTGCCTGTATCCACGTGCAAAGCTGCTGGCCCTAAATGTCTAAGTATTAAAAGGCCCGAGGCCCAAAGCTGGTCTAGAAAGGCTTCAGAGGCCATGGGCACATGGGGGAAGGCGTGTGCACAGGGTCTAAGCCCAGCGCCGGCCCAGCCTTGAAGTCCAGATGCCTCCGGGCACACTGTCTGCTAAACAAATACTCATCTCAACCAGCTTCCTGACAGATTGATGCATCTTTTTATGATCTGTCTTTACAATATGATGACTCTCTCCTTTTAAAAATAAGATTAATTCAGCCAAGACATTTATTTTATGAGGAAATTCATCCCGAGGGGAAAAATACTCAAGCCGAGCGGCAGAGATGGCTAGGAAGAGACTGCACGCCCAGGGAAGCTTCCGGCCTCCCAACCTCAGCCACCCAGCCATGGCCCCAAAGGGGCTGCCCTGATCCTACTCAGGGACAAATGGAGCCATCTGTAACTACCCTATTTGTGTGAATGTAGCCTGCAGAGAAAAAAATACAGAAAGAAAAGGAGGCAGTGAGGTTTAGTGTGGCAGGGGAGAAAAGGGTGCATTTTTCGGCAAAAGAAAAAAATACTGAGAGTCACCCAAATTTGGCTGGATATGAGTTTATATACACAGATTAAACTTGTCTTTAAATAACCCCAAAGAATGTTCAAGAAAAATGGAGGATTTGTCTGTGTGTCCCCAGTGACTAGATAGTGCTACCACCTATTAATAGTAGGCGGTTGGTGTGTTTCATGAATGTTTTGGCTGCTGTGATCTCTGATTCGGCTGGTGGTGCCAGGAGGTACCCTTGATGCTTTTATCTCTAATGTCCTCCTCCTTCAGCCAAGCCCCAAGCCTGTCCACACGGCATCCTAAATGCTTCTCAAGCCCCTCCCTTCCCCATGGCCCTATCTTGGCTCTGTCCATACATGGCTCTCTGCCTGGACGGTTGCAGTAGACTGCTGACTGTTCTTCCTCTGCCCAGCCTGTCCTGGCTCTCACCCCTCGTCCACGCTGTCGCAGGTCCGACTGAACACCTTCCTGCAGATGACTCTCCCAATGCAGTTCTCAAACTCCTGAGTCTGGCACACAAGCCCTCCCCGACATAAGCACTCAGTGACAGTCTGCTGTTATTACAGCCAGTACCACCTGGCCCTTGCCCACCTATCGTGTCTTGCCAATGTCCATCTTGCTCTTCCTGCTCTGATACCACCACTTAGTGCTCCTGCTGGGACACCTCGCTGCTCCACACCCGCAAGCCTTTGCCTCTGCAGTGCCTGACACCTGGAGAGCTCTCCCCGGCCTTCGCAGTGAGATTTCACAACACTTTATCATCAGCCCATCCGTAAAGTCTTCCTTGCTGTTCCCTTCCATGCAGTTCCCTTCCATGCAGAATAAACAGCCTCCTCCGTATAATCGCATCGCATGTACCTACTTCTACCAGCACGTGTATTGCACGGCACTGCATTTACCTATTTTACTTGTCTGTGAATTCCTTGAGGGCTTTGCCTCCCCAGTGCCTGGTAATCAAACTAAGCTGATGTGGTTCCCTCGAGCCTCCCTCTCCTTCCTTCTACCTTCTCTGCCACGTTCCTTCAAGGACGGGAAAACTCCACCATCCCGCAGGCTGAAAGGACCAGCATCACAGGTGGGTAGAGTAGGCAGCTGCCTTTCAAGGTGCACCTTCAGGGGCCCTAGAAAGATCCTGCCTCTTCCCCCACCAGACCTCCCACACATGCTTTTATTCCACAACCAGAGATCAGGTTTAATTTGCAAATCCTACCGGCAGAGGCAGAGGTGCACAGCCTTACAGTCACACTGAAACAGGACAGGCTGGTGACAGAGCTGCTCTCTGGCTCCCTTTATGTAAAATGAGGAGGTGGGGCTCATGGTCCCTGGTTCCTCTGTGTCACCTCCTCCTCCTCTTCCTCATTCTTCTCCCTGTTTCTTTTTCTAACTCAGAAGAGATGAATGACTTAGAAAGCAAATGAATCAGAAATAGGGAAAGCAAAAAGAGAGAGTAATTTTGCCAAGTTATTATTCAAAGGAGCTCTTTGGGAGCGAGAGCAAGAGCAGCCCCATCAATCACCCAGCAGAGCTCCGGGCAGGCAGGACACAGGGTGTGGTGGCTGCAGATGGCTCTGTGCCTGAGCAACCAGGCCAGGGGCCCAGGGGCCCCTGCCAGCCCCAGGGAGCAGGGAGGGAGGCCAGAGGAATACAGAAGGGGACAATCAGTCCAAAGGCCTGGGAGGGAGGCTCACTTACAAGCTTTACTGCACAGGCCAGAGCCTCTGAGGCCCTGCTGGAGGCCAGGCCAAGAGTAGGCAGGAGACAGATGTGGCTGGTGGGGGCTGGGCGGGAGCCTGCTCTCCCCAAGCTTTTGCTACTCATCCCTGTGTTCTCAGCCTCAGCCCAGTGAATGAATGCTTCCTGAAGGAACGAATGAATGACAAAATTATTACAGCACATTATTTGTTTCTCTTACTGTTTTTTATTACTTTAAATCTTATTTTACCATAATTTTTCTACATAGATTATCCCTGCTTATAAAATTGTAATTGTAATCTACTTGGAGAGCAGGAACTGGATCTGATTCCTCCCTGTTCACAAGTTCTGCATATGGGAGGCCCTTGAAAAATAAGCATGGAGGGAAGAGGGCTGGATGGAGGGGCAGAGCCTCTTAAGTGGATTCAGAGCCACAGGCCATCTCCCAGGCGCCAGGAAGCTGCAGTCTGGGAGATTGTTGGCGCCCAGGCTCTGCATTAGAGCCCACTGTGGTTCTGTTAAGTAGATGAGTTTGTCGAATTCCTACTGTTCAAGGTGTTGGGATTCAACTGGACAGACAAATCAAGGTCCCTGCTTGCAGTGGCCTCCTCTGTAAGATGGGGATGATGATAACAATGGTACCATTAGGGAGGGTAATGAGAAGGATTAAATGGGTTAATGTACATGAGGTGCTTAAAAGAGTGTGGTATGTTTCAATAAATGTTGGCCATCATCATCATCATTGCAGTCTGTGGAGGAGGGCAGGCAAAACCAAGTAAACACATGAAGAAACAAGGGCATTCCAGAGAGTAAGTGCTATGAGAAATAAAACAGAGTGAAATGGTGGAGAGTAACTGCAGAGAGGAGCCTGGGTACCTGGAGCCAAGCCCCCGGAGTCCTTGTTAGGATGTCACGAAATGCTGGGTGTTTTAGTTCTCTCTCCACCCTGAAAATGAGGGCGATAATGCCCACCTCACCCTGGGGAGTGTGTGGGAGTGTGTGCTCGTGGGTGTGAGAGTGTGTGTGTGTTTGGGGTGGAGGTAGAGAGTTGGATAAGATAACGAATGTAAATCTCCAAGTATTGGGCACAGAGAAAGGTTCAATAAGTGTTGATCACTGTTCCTGCCTGTCACAAACCTTGATAGATGCTAATCAATGATAATGGTGATTTAGAAATTTTCCGGATGTTCAGACTTTCTGTGCCTTAGCCCTCTTCAGAGGGGAGGTCATAGCGGGTCCCCCATCTTGTGTGGCCCCTTCCCTAGCCCCATTGCCACCTGGAGGTTTCTGCAGCCCCTTGTCTTCAGGTCCTTTGTGACCAAGCCACATCTGGGGGCCTAAAAAATGCTCTCCCCTCCCAGGGCGGACCACCAGGCTCCGAATGGTCAGCAAAAGCAGGCTTGGGTGTGGGAAAGGGTGCCAGGGCACAGTGACAGCGCCCCTCCTTGTGTCCTTTTCCAAAGCAGCCAATCCTGGGACGCAGGAGGCAGGAGGAGATCAAATCACAACCCCTCCTGCTCATTAGCACGGCATTGTGAATTCCAGGGATAATGCATGTTCTTCTCTCCTGATTGCTGCTGAATCTCCTGCCTGTTTATCAAATCCGAGCCATGCTTTGCAGCCCTCCGCTCTTTGGCTCTGTGCTCTTCTTCTCCAGGAGAGGAAAACAAGGAAATGCTCCTGGGATTTCAGGCTGGTGATGAGGAGACGGTGATGGTGAGCAGGAAGTGAGGCTGGCTTTCCGGGTAGCAGGCAGAAGGGTCTCAAAAAGCACCTGCCCCAAACCCAGGGCTTCAGTGAGGCTGGACTCCCAGAGAGGAGAGCCCTATTAAATCAGCCGAGGCCTACTGCATCACCCTTAGAGAATCGCTCCCTCATTCGTTCGACTCACAGGTGTTGGCCGATACCTGCCTCATGCCAAGCACTGTGCCAGGTGACAAGGATACCAAGACGAAGCACCACCCCTCCCAGAGTGAGAGAGAAACACATCGGCCGACGGTGCCAATTCAATGGGCAAATGCCAGTGCGGTTCCTGCTGAGGTGCTGGGGGGCCTGGAGGAGGGCGAATCGAGGTCAGCGTGGGGGCATGATGACTGTGACCGTCCTCTTGAAGAAGGAGTGGGACTTCACCAGCTGGAAAGCAGGGGAGGGCGAGGGCATATCTGTGCTCACGATATGCACAAAGGCCGAGAAGTGTGCGTGTGCTGGGTGGGTTCCGTCTATCTCGGGGCGTCTGGAGGACAGGTCAGGAGACAGCAGGAGAGGAGCACGGGTGTGGCCATGGGCCTCCAGGCTGAGCAAAGAGTTCTGATTTTACTCCGAAAGCAATGAAGAGTCACCGAAAGGTTTTAAAGCAAGAGCGTGTCTGGTCCCGTCAGCCGAAGCTGGGATGGGTGTGGGCAGCACAGGGCTACGCCTTTGGGAGCTGTGGGCAGACTGTGTTCTCTAGAAGGGGTGTGGGCAGGGCGGGCTGTGACACTGCCTCCTACAATGACTGCCTTGACCTTTCTCTATCTAGAGATGGGACCACTTGCGCCTGTCCCTGCCCCCTCCAACTTGCACTTGCACCCTGTCCCTCAAGGGAATGGCAGAACCGCCCATTTTCGTATGAGTCCGTGTTTCTCGATGCTGGCCATCACCTTCTGGCCTTGCCCTGACTCTGGGAGGAGCTGAGGAGTCAAGCACAACCCAGATCTTCCCGGGTAGCAGCTTCTAAGTCCCACCAAACGCCGGGAGGGGAGAGAAGCAGAGGGGGAAAGTTTAAAGTCATTCCTACCATATGGCTACAGCCTTGCATTATCCCTGATGTGAGCCATTAACCTGCTAATTACCAATCAATTAGCTCTGGTCTCGGCTGCTGCTTCCCCAGCCTTTTATGTCTCAGCCAAACCGAGGAGCCCGGATGACACCCCCTCCCCCACCCCAGCTGTCTTGGGGGAAACGTGCTAGAGCTCTCTGCATACAGGGTCTGCACGGCTCCCTGAGCCCATTCTGGTGGGCGCTGAAGAGCAAGTTTCCCACAATCACAGGCATCTATAACACAATAGTGAAGGCATTATGCTGCCATTAGCAAGTTATATTTTTACCAAACGGGATGAAGAAAGTAAAGGTCATGAAATAACTGGTTTCCTGAGGTCCCCGCTGCAGGCTTAGAATCTGACTTGGCAAAATCCCCTTTGAGCTCCATGATTCTTATGTCCAGCTAATATCAAATTTTAAGTTCATCGGGCCCCTCTCCACCTTCTCCTAATTTTATTGCTATGTTTCTATCAATGGTGTCCCACCCCACCCCAGCCATTCCCTGACATGTCACCTGCCCTCTCCTTCAAAGTCCAGCTGAAGATTGTTTTCCCTGCCCTGCTCTCCCAGCCCCAGTGACCCCCATCAGTACCCAGTCTGTTTGCATCATGCTTCTAAGCACACACTTGTGTGTGCATTAGCAAATGTCTACAATCTACACGCTTGCCTATGCACAATCTTCTTTCCCAAACTAAGTTCCTGAGGGCAGTTCCTCTGTCTCTCTCCTAGTAAGGGTACATGGCTTGGAACATAGTCAAAGCCCAGAGATATTGCTGACCTTTTCAATGGTCTCCTGCTGTGTAATACTCCACTCCAAAAGTGAATGCCTGAAGACAACCATTCTATCGGCTCTCCTGGGTCCACAGGCTGACTGGGATCAGCCAGGCAGTTCTTCTGTTGCCCATGATATCAGCTGAGGCTGTGGCCATCTGGAGGCTGGACTGTGCTGGAGCATCCAGGAGGGGTCACTCATGTGGTTGGTGCCTTGGAGGAGCGGTTGGAGGGCTGGTGTGGTTGGGACACTGGGACAGATGGGCCTCCCTCCCCCACCAGCCACATATCCTCAAGGTGTCTCCTTCACATGTTCTCTCTGTGTGGTTTCTCCAGCACAGAAAGACCAAACTTCTTACGTATTGGCTCAGGGATACCAAAAGTACTAAAGTATAAGTTTCCAGGGATTCTTAAGACTTAGACCCAGAATTGGCTCAGTATCCAGTATCATTTCCAAAACATTTTTTGGTTAAAGAAAGCCACAGGCCAGGCCAGATTCAATATGGGAGAGGATCACACAGGGACATGACTATGGGGAGGCATGGTTCATCAGGGACATCTTAGGACACTTGCTACCCCCTGACTGAATGCCCAAGGCATTTTATGGAGGATAGATCTGGTTTTCTGTAGCGCCAAGATTTTTGCAGAAAACTCAGCTATCTCTCCCTGGGACTGTTTTCATCAAGGATAAAGAGAACCCCCCCCCACCCACACACACACACAGTCACCCACTCATACCTCCTGGAAAACTGCCACCTTAATCTGTAAAAATTATAAAATTGCTAAGAGGGAGAAAATGTGTATATGATATGAGGGAGAAATTAAACGCCATCATTTTTAGCTGCCTATATTAAAAAGGTGTCAAATAGATTATCTTATTTGATCTTGAGTTGCATCCCCATTTTAGAGATAAAGAAACTGAGGCTCAGAGATGTTAAGTAATTTGTGCAAAGCAGTGGAGCTGGGTCTAATTAACCCCAAGACTTTTCCATCATGCCAAAAAGAATTATTAGAAAACATTTAATGTTTTTAGTCTGAAGAAACTGAGATCCTAAAAGGTGAAATTGTCCAGGGTCCCTCAGCCAGGATCCTGATTCCCCGTTAGAAGAGAACAGATGCTGGCGGGGCATGGTGGCACTTTGGGAGGCTGAGGTGGGAGGATCTCTTGAGCCCAGGAGTTTGAGGTTGCAGTGAGCTATGATGAAGCCACTGCACTCCAGCCTGGGTGACAGAGCGAACCCTGTGCCTGCCCCCTCCCCCCAAAAAAGAAGAGAACAGATGCAAAAGAAAGCACAGAGCCTGACACATACTAGGTGTTCATTTGGTAAACGCAAGCCCCACCTCTCCTCTCCAAACCAGATTTTTTCCTCAGCTCACTGTCACTGGTCCAAAGAATGCAACCAAGACACTGCGTTTTGGCATAATTGTGGGCATGACTGATTCCCTTTCTGATTGGGGGGGAAGCCTGAAGGGCAAGTTTGGAAGGGCTCTGTTCCCTTCACCTCACTCCTTTCTCGCTCGCATTTCACCCAACAGTTGTTTAGTTTTTGAGCAATCTGTTCCTGGAAAGCAGAGGAAAGTAACAGATTGATGCATCGACTGTGTGTGGCCAAGTGATTTATTTTTAATGTGACTAAACAAGACACACACCTGCCCATGGAAACGTCATCACATTGAATCATCAGGGACTCAGATGGCCATTTAGGCAAGGAAAAGACAGAGAGAGGAAAGGAGAGGAGAGGAGAGAGGAGGGCAGAGGAGAGGAGAAGAGATGGGAGGGGAGGTGTGCAGGGGTAGGCAGAGAGAGAAGAAGAGAGATGGGAAGGGAAGGGGACGAACCAGCCAGCTCCCTAAAGATTATGATTTTAACAGCGTCAGTGAAGCACTCCCAGTTGGCCAGAGTGCCCCCCATTTAGCTTTGCTGATGCCTGAAATGTCATAATTATAGACTTTCCTCCCCATGGTGTAACCAAACACAGTATGTCCCGCACTAAAGTGTAAATGCAACAGAAGTGGTACATCAAACTGTACCCATCATTTTCACCCCAGTGAGAAACAGGATTTATATCTTTTATAAAAGCAGGAGGGTTTTTTTGCAGGGGTGGAGATTTAGGGGATGGTTACTAAAACAAAGTTTATGGGAGTCACCAGTGAGAGGACAAAAGGGCACAGAAAGGAAATTTGGGGGTTCTGGAGACTTTCCTTCATGGCTTCTTAATTGTAACAGCTGTCTTTCCTGAGCATTTGCTAAGTCCATGCGCTGTGGATGCAACCCGTTTCATGTATTATTTCCTCCCATCTTCACAATAGGCCTGGAATTTCACGCTGGTGTTGCTCTCACTCCCCTGGTGAGGGGCTGCTGGCCCTGTGAAGGTGAGCCCCCATACAGCAGGGGCCTCACGGGCTGCACAGCCCCAGCTCCCTCCTCCAGCTCCCTGGGTCAGCCCCACGCCCTGCGCGGCCAGACTGCTCCACTTTGTACTGCAGTTGTCTATTTCCAGATGTTCCGCCCCGGCTAGGCTGTCATGCCTTTGAGGGCAGGCACAGCATCTCTGCAGAGCCTTTTGGAGGAATGTCTATGTACTTTCACAGTTGTAGGAGCATCTTTCTCAAAAGCAACACTGTATCTTTGTGCTTTCTAGGAATACAGATTGTGGTAGTTTTACTTTTTCTTGAATTTCATATCAATATCCTTCAGCCTGTCCCTAGCATTTGGTACAGTAGCACATGAAGGGGCTTATAAAGTCATAAGCAAAGGGTAAATTTTTAAAGACTGATACTATCTAGTGTGGACAAGGTTGGGGGAAATGGATACTCATAGGTCATACGTCCTTCGGGAGGCCCTTCTAGGAGGCAAAGCACAGTAAATAACAGCAGCTTAAACAAGATGCAAGTTTGTTTGTTTGTTTTCTCATAGGAAAGTCTCAGCTGGAGGCAAGTCCTGGAAAGAAGGGTGGCTCAGCTCTACAGATTATCCAGGGACTGGGCTTCTTTCTGTGCAATTCGTCACCATCTCCAAGGATGTTGTCTGCATCACCTGGTAGAAGCTGCCTCTCACCACCATATCTGTGCTCCAAACAGCTTTCTCCATGGGGAAAGCAGAAGTAGAACAACAGCTTCTTTTAAATACATGACCCAGAAGTTTCACACAGTACTTCCCACAGGCCAGAACTTAGTTACATGTCCCCCTGTAGCAGCAAGGCAGGCGGAAAATATATTCTCAACCTGTACCCACCTAAAACTCAGGAGATTAATCGCTAAAAGAAAGAAGAGATAAAATGGATATTGGAGGGACAATTAACAGTTTCTGACACAGGAATTATCAAAATGAAAAGTACATATATTACTTGGCCTAGCAATTCCAGATCTAGAAACCTACTCTAAAGAAATATTTATGTGAGTACACAAACATGATGTATAAGGGTAAAAATGATGGATTTAAAATATGTTCACAAATTCTTTAACACCTCTCCCTTCAAAAATGCTAGACTTAGTGACTCACTTCTAATGAGTAGAGTGTGGCAGAATTGGCAATGTGTGATTGCTGAGGTTGGGTGATGAAAGGCGTTACTGCGTTTTTAGCCAGCATCTCTAGCTCTGGGGGAAACAAGCACCATGCTGTGAGGACGCTCAATCAGCCCTGTGGAGCATCCCATGTGTGGAGAAACTAAGGCCTCTCACCAATAGCCAACGCCCACTTGCCAGCCCTAGGAGTAAGTGGATCCTCCAGTCCTAGTCAAGCCTCGGTGACTGAAGCCCCAGTCAACATCTCAACTGCAAACCCAAGAAAAATGCTGAGCCAGAAACCACCCAGCCAAGCAGCTCAAACATTCTTGACTGACAAACATTGGGAACAATTATGAATACTATTATACTCTTAAGCCACTAAATTTTAGAGAAATGTGTTAGGCAGAAGTAGATAACTAATACAGTAGTCATTGCTTCCTTGTTTATACTAGGAAAAAAAAAGAAGAAAGAAAATAGAAACACCAGAAATGTCAATAACGGGAGGTTAAATACCCATTGTAAGTCCACAGTTTGGAATAGCTGTCAGAAGGAGCTGGGGTTATGGTGTAACAGACCTGTATGTTCACAGCTCCGGAGACATATTAGTACACGAAAACAGCAATCTGAAGAACACTTCATTGCATGATCTCAATTATATAAAACTGCAAAAAAAGTTATGTGTATATATATGTATATATGCAATAAACCCATATTTATATATACCCAAATGTGTCTATTCACATAGTATAAATGCATAGAATAGGTGTGCAACGGTGCATACCAAACTGCAGCAGTGGTTTTACCTCGAGAAGGGAAGTGGACTTCAACTAAAAGGAAACTGAAATGTCAGATATGGAATTCAGACTGGACAAAGCAGTTTGAGAGGGCAGGGAAAAAGAAGATGAACCCACACCACACGGAAAGTAGGAAGGCGAGTGGGCAGCTGAAAATAGAAGAGGGAGAAAAACAGCGGCTTTAGCACTTAGCAAAGACGGTTTCTGGATATTATTAAATAGAAGGGGGAAATGAGTTGTATTATATTGCCGACAATCTTATTTTCATCAATTAGTTTCTCTTACAATGTGCAAATTAGGCTACCTAAATTTAACATATCTAAATCATTTTGCATTTCAAATTTTATACTTGGTAAAACTTTCCAATGTGCCTCTCATAGGTATGTTTAACTAGACACCATGTCTGCATTATTGTAAGTGAAAACCTTGATTTTACCTTGAAATTTCCTGCATGCTGCTTCTATGCAGAAAATTTAAGGTGAGTTCAGCGGGAGCTGCCAAGCACAGGCATCAGCTTGATCGTGGCTTACCCAGTCGCCTCACTTCTATGAGTCTCTGTTTTTGTGGTGTTCCCCCTTTGGTGGTGACCTTGTTTGGGTTCAGCTGCCAGCAGAGATCCATATGTAAGATCAGAAATTGTTTATTTTCCTTCTTTCCTTAACTGCTAGATAGTTAGATCAAGCCATTCCGAGCCCTTAGAACCACACGGAGGAAACAATACCGGAGAATACATTTGTTTCCCCCCCCCCCCTTTTTTTTTTGCAGCTTTCTGGCCATCTAGCCCATCTCCCCTTCAGCCCCAGGTTCCAGTGAGGTCCAACAACATCGTGACGGTCACTGGTATATCCTTGTGCTTGTTCATCGTCATCGCCACCGTGCTCACCACGCTGTGGAGGAAGTTTGGCCGCCCCCCAAGTGTAGCACCCCAGCTGGACACAGCTCTATTCACTCCCCGGCTTCCAGAAGGACTCGGACGTGGAGAACATCTGCGAGCTTAGTGAGCAGCTCGGGAGCTTCTCGGAGGGGGATGACGGGCCCGCGGGGAGCCCGGGGGACCTGGGCATCCCTCTGACCTGCAGGCGGAGTGTTCCTGCCTCCTTCGTGGATGATGCCCCCGGCGGTGAGAGCTTCCAGCCCAAGGCCCAGAAGATAATCCCCCCTCTGTTTAGCTACCGCCTTGCCCAGCAGCAGTTGAAGGAGATGAAGAAGAAAGGTCTGACGGAAACCACCAAAGTGTACCACGTGTCTCAGAGTCCCCTGACGGACACTGCCATTGACGCTGCCGCCAGCCCCCCTTAGACTTGGAAAGCTCAGAAGAAGCTGCAGCAAACAAGTTCCGGATCAAATCCCCATTTCTGGACCAGCCTGCGGTCAGTGCCGGGGAAAGGCCTCCCCCCAGGCTGGATTTCAGTGTGTCTCAGGCCGGCTGTGCCATCAGCCCCAGCCAGACCCTGATCCGCAAGTCACAGACGAGGCATGTGGGCAGCAGAGGGGGCCGGTCGGAGAGGACCCACACCCCAGGGATCCCCACTTCAGAAGGACGGCTAGTTTTCATGAAACCAAGCAAGCCCGGCCGTTCAGGGAGAGGAGCATGTCCACCCTGACGCCACAGCAGGCCCCCCTTGCAGCTCCAGGACGCCGACCTGGGACCAGGCAGAGGACAGATTTAGGCCTCAGAGTCGCAGCGCCCACCTGTTTCCTGAGAAACTGGAGCATTCCCAAGGGACAGGGGGAACCGGTGGTCCATTAAGCCCTGTCCCGGTGAGGGGCAGCCCTCAAGGAAACCAGACCTGGGGAATCGCCAGGCAGGATTAGTGGCAGGAATTGAGAGAGAACAGAGCCTCATAGAGCCCGCAGGGGACCGTCCCCCAGTCACAGCAGTGTCTCAAGAAAGCAGTCTTCCCCCACATCCCCTAAAGAAAGCTACCAGAGGGTCAGTCCTCTGAGCCCTTCTCAATGTAGGAAAGACAAGTGTCAGCTTCCCCGCCCACCCGGAGTTCGCCTTCTATGACAATTCCTCCAGAGGAATTGTGACAATTCCTCACAGAGGCCGAGCAGAGGATGCTGGACCTCCTGGGATATTTTGGGTCAAATGAAGAGGATGAAACCACTAGTACGCTTAGTGTGGAGAAGCTGGTAATCTAGACCAAGAACCAGCTGAAGACTTTACACAGCTGGGCTGAGCTGCTCACATTGTTCTGTGGACTGTTTTGTATGACTATTTGTGCTGTAGGACAGAATGTGGGCAGGAAATAACTCACACCAGAGGAGGATGTGTGTGTCCGCATGTGTTCTAGTTTGTAAGGAAGAAGTTATTTATCCTGAACTTTTCCCTTCGTTACCCTATTTCTATTGGTTTATTATTAATGACAATGATAATAAAATTTAAACAGCAAATGGGGCTTGGTCTGTCATATGGATATGAAAGATGATAAGATGTGACTCATGGGTATGGCATGCTTTGAACAGTGTATTGGCAATTCCCAACTTGAAGCAGAAATCTGGGAGCCTGAGCTAACAAGGGCTGGAGGAAAGTTAACTCGGTGTCACAACTCTTGACTTGTAATTTATTAAGTTATGAATACATTTAGAATTTGACTCCTACCAGGGCAGTATAGAACAGGTTTTATATTTGGCTGATTAAGTTAATTATGACCATTAGACCACTAAGCTACTTAGAAATGGTGATACCACAAGATATTCCAAAACTTTCAGGCCAGAGTTGGGTGATATCTTAAATGTTTTTTAATGCAAAGAAGCGGTCCAGATGACTTGAAAAAATTATGTGAATTAATTGTGCTTTGGAGAAATAGCATAAGCTGATTGTTTGGGTACTGGGTCAGATGAAGACCTATCCAACATTGTTCTAAGCAAACAGTAAACATTTTGGAAAGGAAGGTATTGTCTCCCGAGAAAGCATCAGCTGGAAAATGGGCAGTAGGTCCAGACTGGGACACTGACCTGACACCAGGGTCCTGAGCATGTGTCCCTGGACTACACTGGTAGCAGAGACCCCAGAGGGTGTCATCCTGGCACTGGTGCACGCATATCTTTAAACATAACTTAATCATGTCATTGAGAAAATGCATGATATCAACCTTAGGTATACAGAAAGCAGGTAGGCTAGTTTATGATTTTACAGTTTAAGCTTTTTTAAAGAAGAAAGAGTTAAACAGGGAAAAAGCAGAAAGAAGTCTTTTTAGAAAGTTAGAGTCTTGTTTACTTATTCAGTCTTCCACACTTTACAGACAAAGAATTTGGGACCCAGGGAGGGTAATTAACAGCATTGGATGGGATATGGACTGATACCTTATTCTAGATACCATGCTCTTTGCACTCTGCCACCACAGCCTTTGCAAGTCCTCTCCACTAGCAGAAGCCAGGAGAAATCTGTCCCTTTTTGCAATAAGAGGGCATAAAGAGACACCTCTACTGGCTTTTCCCAAAGGAAGCAAGCTTTCCGTTGCTTAATGAGATGTTGGGACTGGTCTTGCAACTTGCTTTGTTTGGAAGTCAGAACTAAACAAAAGAAGCTGAAGGTTGTGTTCCTTAATTGGAAGCCTGTGGTCAGTGGCCACGTGGGCACTCTGCAATCTCACACACTCCCTTTCAGCCCTCAACCTAATGACTTATCTGCATACACTTGAGCAGCTGCACTTTCCTTCTTTTTCACCATGACCTCTCTAACTGCCACACCCATCCTGCCTTTTAGATTGTTTTCCTTCTTCCTTTTAGTGTTTATCAGGATGTCAGTGGTGGTGAGGTTTCAGGGACCACTGGAGAGAGTAGAGTGAGTAATAGTTGGGGGAAAGAATCAGAAATCCAAATATTGTGATTCTGAAAGTTTCTCTCATATTTGTTGCATTGTCACTTCATTTGTGCCATTTTTATTTAAAATTAAGATATACCTCCTTTTGGAAATGATTTAATAATAACTGTTTACCTTTCAGGAACAGGAGGAGTAGATTATTCAGGGCTGTCTGACAACTGATATGTGCTGATGCAAGGAAGAGGGAACCAGGCTTTTAATCTTCATTTTCTTTGTTTATCATATTAGAAAGCTTTGTTCTCTTTCCAAGTTCATAGGCCTGTGTGCCAAGCTTTGAAGACAGAGGGTACATGCTCACTCATTCCTGATTTCACAGTGACTTACCCTACAGTATTAAAAGGAGACCGAAACAGCTGTGAGAAAGGTAAAAACTACAGGAAAACACTATGAATGAAAGATTTTGTATCAAATTATATTTTTCTCCATTACAATCAGCCTTCTAAATTAATATTTCAGTGATCTAACACCAGCATATAACATGTTCACCTAACCCTATTTTCTGGGGCTCTAAGCAAGAGTCAATCTCTACATTTCAAAAGTTAAGCTAATTTGGCCTCTGCCTCTGCGAAAGAGAAAAGAAGATGCCTCAGCATTGTCTTTGGTGGATAAGTGGTAAACTGCATTAGAAATAATCTATTTTTCACCATCGTGTCCCTAGGTCCTAGCCCTAGTGGCCACCATAGAGTAGGAACTCAATAAAGATTTGTTGAATAAATGACCATATTCAAAAGCCCTCAAACTATATTTGTGGTTTGAATTAGAATAATTCTATGTAACACTTTAAATCTTAAACAATTATGAAGGGGATGTATTCCTATGAGATATTGTGAGATTTTTAATTTCTAGATGTCTCTTTCCACACACGAAGGCATTCTCATCATTTGGGGCTGTTACCCTGGCTGAAGGTGAAGGAGTCTCTGGAGTCTGTTGCAGTCTGCGGTACACAGTAGTCACTTAGTGTTGGATGTATATGAGGGTGGCCTCCAAGGAGAGGGGCTGCTCTACCTTCCGAGCAGTCTCCGTTCCCCCCACTTTCCAGAGTCTGCCCCACCTCCAAGGCCAGTGCTCCCCAGTCGCACCTTCTACTTCGGTGGGTTCAGTAGAGCTGGTGCACTCAAGCATGCCAAGCCCCAGCCACCACTGCCCAAGGATAATCCGGTCCTTCCTACCAATTTGTCCTCCCCTAGTTCTTCACCCAAACCTGACGTACAAAATATGTAAAACTGCTGTATTATGACTGGCAATTTTTCATTTTATGATAAATATGTAACTGTGTAAAATGACATTGTACACTGTTTATAAAGTCTGGGCAGTTTCTGGGTCATTTTTATACACAAAGGATGATTAATTTGCTAGAACAGCTCTTGGAATTCATGGAAACACATTTACTGGTTTATTAATATAAAGGATATTATGAAGGATAAAGCTGAAGAGATACATAGGTGATGTATGGGAGAAGGGGTATGGAACTTCCATGCCCTGACCAGGTACACCACCCTCCAGGAACCTCTGCAGGGTCAGCTATCTGGAAGCTCCCCGAACCTAGTCCTTTTGGGTTTTTATGGAAGCCTCGTTATGTAGGCATGATTGTGATTAAATCATTGGTTGTTGGTGATCAACTTAACCTCAGTCCCTCTCTTCTTCTTGGAGGTTAGGAGGCAATCATGCCTGGTCTTTCCTGTCACCAGCCCCATCCTGATGCTACCTAGGTGCTGCCAGCTGCCACTCAACTTACGTCAACCAAAAGACGCTCATCACATTGGATATTCCAAGGATTTTAGGAGTTGTATGCTAGGAGACTGGGAGGATGACCAAACATATCTTTCACAATATCACATGCATATAGACATAGAAGATCAATCCAGAGGGGGTATAAGAAGAGACTAATAGGAATTCCGGAAAGAGCAGAAAGACTGAGAGGAGAAAGATAACAAAGAAATAACACAAAAAGAGCCTCCTGAGTGTTCATTAGGGGGAATGGAAAAGGCCACACATTGTTTGGAAGTTTTAGAACAAGTTATACAGAGAAAATCCTAAGAGCTTTCCAGGAGTAGGGGAACACAAACTTCTACAAGAAACAAGAATCATGCTGATGTTAGATTTCTCATCAGCTACACTAGAAGCAGTGGAATAACAGCTCCTGTTAACTTAAAAATCACACAATCTATATATTTGGAAAGGAGAGCTTTATTTCTTGTAAATGGTTATAGCCTGCAGGGTGGCCATTCGAACAGGCTGGGAAGCAGAGCCTCTAGCCAAAGACCAGAGATGGGCACTTTGAGAGAAGGAGGGGTAAGACAGGAATTGAAGCTTAAGGTGTTGGTCAAGTATACATATTCAACAGGTTATAGGAGGAGCTATGAATATTCATGAAGGTAGTCTTGACACATGGGTATAGAAAAAACATGCATGTAACATTTGACCCATGTTCACCTTGGGTCATATGTTACATAGTACACTTAATTAAATGTTATAATTAGGCCCTATATGTCAAAAGGTCTTTTCAGGACATGAAGGCATTCAAGTGCACGGCCTCTGTAAAACCAGCCAGAACCAGTCCATGGTCAGTAGTCTTCTTTTTTTGTTTTCCTCCAGCCAGGATAGTCAATCAAGGTGGTCTTCTTATCAGGAGAAAGTTACCGAAATAAGTCTTTTGTCCATTCAAAGCCATAGTTAGGGCTTATGGAAAAGGTGGTGGGAGTGAGTGCCTGGTGATGAGCTGCACTTGTTTTAATAGTGCTTATCCTGAGGCCAGTGCTTGTTTAGCTACTAGAGAAAAAGAAAACTTTGTGGTGGTTAGAACATAGTTTATTCTTTAAGTGTCAGGGTACATGACTATTTTCTTTTTTTTTTTTTTTTATAGCAGCCATCCTAATGGATGTGAGGTGACATTTCATTGTGTTTTTGATTTGCATTTCCCTAATGATTAGTGACATTGAGCATCTTTTTACATGCTTATTCGTCATTTGTATGTCTTCTCTGGGCAAATGTCTATTCAAATCCTTTGCCTATTTTTTAATCAGGTTATTTGTTTTTTGTTGTTGAGTTGTCAGCGTTCTTTATATATTTTAGATATTAACCTCTTATCAGATATATGATTTGCAAATATTTTCTCCCATTGTTGCCTTTTAACTCTAGATTGTCTCCTTTGATGCACAGATCAATTCAGATTTTAAAATTACTTTTTTTTTCTATAATTTGATATTTGTACTCTTTTTTTCTCACACCAAATACCTTGGATCCTAATAATATCAAAATATATTTTTTATCCTACAATATACAAAATATAGTCTCAAAATCACATGCTATAATTACTATTAAAAATAAAGGTACAGAATGAAGTTTAAAATGTCTTTGAAATTCTTTTTGTCCTTATCATATACAGCACTAAGACGTATCATCAGAGCACTGTGTTTAAATATTCATTCAAAATTCTTGTCTCTGTATGGTTATCTTACCAATTTGATACAGAGTTTGCACAATTTGTTTCAATCTGTTTTTAATTTTAGGGTTTGCTTGTTTTTTCTTTAAATATGTAAAACATTTACGTGGATTACAAATAAAATCTCTATAAAAAGATATCTTCAGAAAAGTCTTATTTCCATCCCTACCTCTTCTACCCCACTCCCACACTCCTACCCCAGAGGATTTTGATTTGGCCTTCCAGTATTTATGCAAAAATAAGCCATCTATCTGTCTATATATTTATATTCTCATTTCCCCCATTCCTTACACAAAGTGTAAAAGTATTAGTATCTTGAAGCACTTCACTTTAGAGGGATGAGGCTTAAACTCTCCTACTTAAAAAAATCTGCAAAAAGGTGCACAATAAACAACTGCATATGAACTTAAGAAATTGCTCATTCTAAATGGTAAATAATAGATACCTATTTAAAAATAAAATGACAGTGAAGGATACTCACTGTATCATCACGAAAATTTATTACTATTTTGCCTTTGTCATTCCTGTTCTCGCTCCCTGCCTACCATATAAATATGCAGCTGCCTGGGAGAATTTACAAGCCTATATTCTCACAGTACTTTGTTCATAAACCAGTTTCCCATTCATCTCATTGTTTTATAGTTATTTATTTGCCTCTTTTTCCAATAATGTGTGAGATCTGAGAGCAGGTGTCGTATATCCCATTCCTTTTTGTATGCCAAGCAACATGTCATAGGGGAAAGTTCATCGTCTTTGAAATCTTGGCTCTACCAGCTCCCAGCCGCGTGAGCTTGTGCATGTTACTTCACTGCTGTGGACTTCAGTTTTCTCACTTATAAAAGACTGTTGGCAACATTAAGTGAGAAAATGTAAGTAAAGGGCCCAGTGCATGGCCCAACCATCCTCTGAGCCCCCAGTGCCACTTGGCCACCATTTTGCTTGTTCCTAGATTCAACTTGCCTTTCTGTTTGTGACATCAGCACTTTTGATAACTTTTACATATTTATTTGTTTTTTGTCTGTGTCCCAACCAGTCAAAACCCTGATATGCCTGTATTTGCTCTATTGAGAATAAGTGTTCTTGCTTCCTAATTTAAAGCAAAAATGTAATGAAGGGGACGGGTTGGGAACACCTGTTTCACAACTCCCAGGAGCAACATTCCCACAGACTACAGAGTGAACGGTGCCATATGAGATTGTGCAACTTCACAGCCTTGCTTCCTGGCCTCAAACTCACAAACCTGTCTGTTTCCAAGCTGTTTTTTGTCTGCTCTTCCTCTAACCCTCCTACCTGTGCTTAGGATTTCATCCCTTTATTTAGCACCAGTCTTCTTGGAGAAGTTATTTACTCCATTTCCTCCTCTTTTATCAGCAATTTTCTTCCTCTTTTCTATTCACTCTTCAATTCGTTGCAACCTAGCTTTTGCCTTTCCTAGACTGAAACATATTCCAGTAAAATGACTCTAATTTCAAGGCCTTTGCACTTGCTCGCTAAGACCTTTTCATCACTCTCTTTACATTGCATTCACACCTCTCCCAACCCCAACTCCATATCCTTCTTCCCTGATGTATTTTTCTGCAGAGCACTTATCCAATATGTTAAACTTTCACATAATTGTTTACTGCGCTCCTCATTAGAATGTAACCCTAGAGACAGGGATTTTTATTTTCTGTTTTATTCACTGATTTATCCCTGGTGCCTTGAACAGGATATGCTCCTAACAGGTGCTTAAGGCACATTCACTGACTTGAACAAATAAGTGACTTTCTGATTTCCAAATTCATGTGTCCTTTTCTATGTCCTCCCTGACCTCTTAGGCACATTTGGTAGTCACTTCCCTGTACTTCCATGACCACACTTTCTCCAGGGTTTTTGCCTGTTTTCAGACCACTTCTTATTTCCCTTTGTAAGCTTCTTTTCTTCTTCTTATTCTTCAACATTGGCCATCCTGGTATTTTCCTTGTTATTTTTCTCTTCTCACTCTACACACTTTTCCAAACAAGCTTATCCACACTCAGGAATTCAACTACCATCCATAAGATGAAAATTCTGAAACATATTTCCAGCTCTTGACTGTACTCCTTCCGTCTTCAAAATGGTCATCCCATCCTAGATCCCAACACATCTTTATTCTCCCCAAACTTCTCTAAATTCAGGTAAAACATCAATACACAACTGATTCCCCAAGTCAGAAACTTAGGAGTCACCTTGAACTTCTCCTTCCTTTCACCAGCTCTCCGTGTCAGTAAGTCACCCAACTGTGTCAGTGTTATTCCTGCTAGCCCTATCCTCATTGCACTGCCTTATCATTTCTTGCTTGTACTATTTAATTAATTTTATAAAATTCCCTTGCCCTTATCTTGCCCTGCTCTAATTTATTCTACACATGGCAGTCAGAGCATTTTTTTAAAAATGCAAATCTGACAGTACCACTCCCCTTAAAGAATCACCTTTTTTGTGACTTTCGTCTGTCTGGAGAAATCATTCAAACTTCTTGACATAGCACAGAAGGTCCTTCAAGAGGTGGTATATCTTTTCCCCAGACACAAATATCCTGCACACTGTGTGGACTACTTGAAGTACCTTAAAGAAGCCACACTGTTTCTTACTTCTTGGACTTTGTACATGCTGTTCCCAATGCACGGGTGCCCTTCCATGCTTTGTCCATCGGGTGTTCTATGATATCCCCAGGCAGAGACAGGAGCTTCGTTAAGTACCCTCCTTCACAGCATTGATTGCATTACAGCAATTGCTTTTCACGCGTCTGTTTTCTTCAAGAACCAGTGAGCCACAGGAGGGGATAAACTACATCTTAATTATCTTCATTACCAGAGTGCTTAGGGTAATGGCTGGCACAGAAATTTTACTCCAATTTATTAAATTGAACAATAAAAATACTACCCTTCATTGTCATCTCACATTTAACATGAGACTCTTATTTGACATGTCCCTAAGACATGTTCTGGGTGGCCCAGTGTTGGGCAATTGTTATGCACTACAGAAAGGAGGACACCATCCAAGTGCAGTGGCAGAGGGTGGCTTGTCACCCAGGGGCCTGAGTTCTTTTCTCTTGGCTTCTGTGGACTTTGTAGGGCATTTAACCCATCAGGCTTCAGTTTCTGCAACTATAAAATGAGGATAGGAACAACCTGAGTTCTGCGATCAAACAAAAAAGTAGAACTAAAGTAACAGCCATGACTCTGTAATGGCAATCAATTCACAGGCATTACCATTCTAAAACCAGCTCTGTGTACTTTGTCTCTCCTTGTAGTGCAATTACAATTCTGCTTTGTTTGCTGCTGCAATGTGTGAAAGACTTAAAAGAAAAGGCGTCGTTATAAGTAATTTTCCAGAGGACCTTACAGGTAAGCATTTTTCCAATAATTAAGAACCGTTTATTGTGTACATTCTATGTAACAGCCTGGGCACACAGGTAGATGGCACCTCATGGAATCTGGACAACTGTGGGAGCCTCAGAGAGAAAGGACCTACTCAAGGCTACCCAACGGTCACAGAGGAGGGACCCGTGCATCTGCTGATCTCAACCCCATGCCCTTCCTCTGCTCCACGAGGCAACACATGACTTCCTGTCATATTGAGCACTGAAAAGAAGGATAACGATTTCATAAGTGATCAGTCTGAAGAAAAGTCTGCTGCAAGATTAAAATAAAATAGCTAACATTTATTGAGTGCCTACTATGTGCTGATAGTGTCTTTTTTTTTTTTTTTTTTTTTTGAGACAGAGTCTTGCTTTCTTGCCCGGGCTAGAGTGAGTGCCATGGCATCAGTCTAGCTCACAGCAACCTCCAACTCCTCGGCTTAAGCGATCCTACCGCCTCAGCCTCCCGGGTAGCTGGGACTACAGGCATGCGCCACCATGCCCGGCTACTTTTCTTCTATATATATTTTAGTTGGCCAGATAATTTCTTTCTATTTTTTTTAGTAGAGACGGGGTCTCACTCTTGCTCAGGCTGGTCTCGAACTCCTGACCTTGAGCGATCCACCTGCCTCGGCCTCCCAGAGTGCTAGGATTACAGGCGAGAGCCACTGCGCCCGGCCTCTGATATTGTCTTAAGTGCTTATATGTATTAACTCAATTCTCACATCAGCTCTATAAAATATTATTCTCATTTTACAGTTGAAGAAAAGGAGGTAGCAAAGACTTTTGCCCAAGGGCACAGTTGGTGACTGGCTGAAACAGGATGTGGATCCAGGTAGACACATCGTATACACATAACTCTATGTTCACATATTATACATATATAAACCACATTGTAGCTGTTTTCCTTTCATTTGATGGGCGGTGCAGGAGAGAGGGGGTGGGAGACAGTAAATTAAACACTAGCCTACGTTTAAAATCCAACGAAATATTTCTGGTGAGAGGTCCATGATGTAATCTTTATTGGTATTGTTATTGACATTCATCATTTTATTACTATAGCATCCCCTGACACAAATGGTCAATTTCTTTGGAGAGCTCTAGAACTATAAAATATTTTTTGAAGCTAATGATATGGAGACAGGCTGTGTTTATTAGGAAAACAAGGAGAAAACCATGGGACATGCAGCTTTCAGCAGAAGAGCCACAGCCCTTCTTCCATGAAGCCACCATCTGTTTCTACTCTACCATTGCTGAGTCCAGATGTTCTCATCCTCCTAGCAAATGCTTCCAATTGGAACTTCTTATTCAAGCACATCGAAACAGAGCAATGTCTAACGTAGGTTGGACTTTGGCTGTTTTGAGCCATCCATTATTAAAAGACATGCAAAGAAATTCTGTTGCTTTTGTGCTGTGTTCTCAATCAGCAACAAAACACCCACATTCATTAAATTAAACTCTGGTTTTGTATCTCAGAGAAAAAAAGATTTAAATTTAAATCTGAGGTAGTACAGGAATAAATTCCTTCTAAAGTATTAAAGGGACCAGGAACTTCTCACAGTTGTAAAAATAACATGACAGGAGTGTTTTTCTTGATCTAGCTTTTTAAAAACCAATTGATTCTGAGGATTCATAAGTTGATATTTACAAATAATGATTGCTGAAAGTTATATGAATAAAAAGAGGATCATCATTAATGAGTAATTTTAACTTAGTTTCCATATATTTGAAACATGGTGATAACCCAAATTAAGTGACTGAGGCAAAGATCTCAATCAATGGAGGTTTATTAAGCCAAAGTCTGAGGACATGCCCAGGAAAAACACAAACCACAGCCGTATCTGTGACTGTTTTTCCAAAGCAGGATTTGGGAACTCAGGTTTTAAAGGGGCGACTGGGTACAGAAAGAAAAAAAAGAGAGACGAGTGGGTAGTGAGACAAGTGGTTACATTCTTGTGAGGCCCAGGAAATCTATATTTTGTATAACAGAAGGCAAATGTTAGAAGAGAAAAAGGGTGAGAAGGAAGCAACAATTACATAGATGTCCCTGGGTAGGTGGAAGAATGTATGATCTTATCTTGTCTCTGCTCTGCACCTGGGAAGATAAACCTGTAGTCAACATTTTTAGTGTGGAATTGAACGGACTGTAGTTTTAGGATGTAGACTTAGCCTGCTGACCCAAAGTTACAATTTGCACATCCTTGTTTATGGGAGGCCAGCAAAGAACTTCCTTGTGAATGATCTGTGGGGCCAGTCCCTGTAGATGCCTGAGGCCTTTCACCTTTCCATGGGGATCTGGCTGATGCATAATGTTAGTAACAGCTGTTCATTTGGAAGAGTATTGCATGACTCAGCCTCCAGGCTCAACCTTCCCTTTTGCATAAGAAATTTGGGGTGGGGGATCCTGAGATTTTTATTTTCCTTTATAGTGGTTTAAGAGCAAAGGAAGCTTTTGAAAAACAAAAAAGATGCCCTAGATTTCTAATATTTAACTTCGGTATCATGACCTATCATGTAAGACAACTCATGTGAAGCAGGAGGCTTCTCCCCCTCCCCCATTTTAAAACAATTTTTAAGTACAGTTTACTTTTGGGGAATTTGACTATTTTCTAGAATTCCAGAGGGTGTGGTGATGATTAAAACTGACAGCTGTTTGTTGATTTATGTAGATGTTATACAGGCTTGGCAAAGGCATAGTGTCTGAAAGTATTTAAAAAGCAAAACTAGTAAAAAAAATATATAGCAGCTGCAAAACTAGGCAATGATTATGAGTTTTGGATGGGCTAGGAGCCCTCCCGAGTGGTATCTCTACATTGGTGGTGTTGTGCCAACAATAGGACCGGAGAGCAGAGGACAATGACAAGATTCTGTGGGAATAAGCAAGGCCTGGAAAATTAAGGTGTAGAATTGCAAATATATGTAGAAGTAGCTGTAAGTCCATACACTGTTTATATTAAAGTGTTCTAGGGTATTAAAGAAATACTTTGTCAATGTTGTACAAGAACTCAGGACCACTATTTGTATTTTTAAATATCAAAGCTAAATGGGTATGATTTGGACGTTGGAAGGTTAACTCCAAAGACATTGGTCTGCTTGGCGTTTGCCCGCGGGGCACCAGTGTATGCAATCCCAGCTGTCATTTGCTGAGGTCTTCCTATGTGTGAGGCACTGGTGAAGGTATTTGCTATGTCTTCAGTCATTTAATCTTTTTAAAAAATTGTGTTAAAAAATACGTGACATGAAACTTACCATCTTAACCATTTCAAAGAATACCGTTCAGTGGCATTAAGTACATTCACATTGCTATGCAACCAATCTTCAGAAGTTTTTCATCTTTCAAAACTGAAATGCTATATCCATCAACTCCTCCATTCCTCCTCCTGGCCCCTGGCATCACTATTCTACTTTCTGTCTCTATGAATTTGACCTCTCTAGATACCTCATATAGGTGTAATCATATAGTATTTGTCCTTTTGTGACTGGCTTATTTCACACACACACACACACACACACACACACACACAGTTTTGTTTAGCCATTCATCCATCAATGGACAATCAGGTTGCTTTAAACACTTGGCTATCGTGAATAGTGCTGCTATGAACATGGATGTGCAAATATCTGTTCAAGATCCTGCTTTCAATTCTTTTGGATATATACCCAGAAGTAGAATTGCTAGAACATATGGTAATTCTGTGTTTAATTTTTTTAGGAATTGCTACACTGTTTTCCATAATGGCCACACCATTTTACACGTCTACCAGCAATGAACAAGGTTTCCAATTTCTTCACATTCTCACCAGCACTTGTTATTTTCTAATTATTTTTAGTAGTAGCTGAGAAATTTTTTTTCTGACACTAAATACATGGAATTTTTCCCACACCAACAACTAATTCTCTGGCACCAACTGGGTGTCCAACAATTCAATTCAATTTTGATACTAACTCCAAGAGTTAGCACAGACTCCCTTGATTGAGGGCTCAGTCTGTCCCCACTTCAGACACTAGTTGAAAGTCCCGGGAGTCACTCATAACTTCTGACTGATCAGCTATAAATTTGGGGTTTCCACAGTGCCTTCTTCAGGCTTGATAATTCACCAGAATAACTCACAGAACTCAGGAAAACATGTTACTTAACATTTACTGGTTTATTATAAAGGATTCACACAACTCAGGAACAACCAAATGGAAGAGATGCACAGAGCAAGGTATGGGGATGGGGATGGCTGTATAGGGCCTCCATGTCCCCTCTGGGCAGACTGCTCTCCCAGCACTTCAATGTGTTCACCAACCCCGAAGCTCTCTGAAGCCTATTGTTTAGGGATTTTATTGATATTTCATTAAGTAGGAATGATTGATTAAATTATTGGTAATTGAGCTTAATCTCAGGGCTCCTCCCCACCCAAGAGATTGGGAAGGCTGTTGGGGGTGGAGATAGTGGAGGTGGCTGAAGTTCTAACTCTGTAATCACCTGGTTGGTTTTTCTAGTGACCAACCCCGACCCTGAAGCTATCTAGAGATCCCTGCCTTGGGTCATCTCATTAATATGCAAGACAGTAAATTCCAAGAGTTTTGGGAACTCTGTGCCAGGAACCATATGTGTTTACCTACTATGCCCTTTGTCTACTCTTTGCTTTCTTCTATAATTATAGTTACATTTCACTTACTTTGTCTATAGGGTAATTCTAACATTTAAAGCCAATAAATAGAATTTGAGAAATGATTTTGTACATATAAATCATTATAAAAACAAGTAGGAAGATTGGACTCCCCCCCCCACCACCACCCCGAGTCTGAGCTTCAAGCATGTCCATCCCCCAGACGGTGCACATCACACTCATTATGTATGTATATACCCATCCCCACCTCCCCCACCATCTGCCTGACTTCTGATAAATGTTACTCCTATATGTGCACTTAGGTGTTGATCAGTGAAACCAATGTGGATATAGATATGAATTTTCCTCTCACTACTGCTTTAGCTGTGTCCCACAGATTTTGTTAACTTGTGTCTCCTTTATCATTTATTTCAAAGAACCTTTTGATTTCCATCTTGGTTTCCTCCTTAATGCAATAGTCATTCAGCAGAAGGCTGTTTAGTTTCTATGACTTTGTGTAGAGATGAGAGTTTCTGTTGGAGTTGATTTCTAATTTTATTCCACTGTGGTCTGAGAAGATATATGGTATAATTTCTATTTTTTTAAATTTTTTGAGACAGCTTTGTGCCCTAGGATATGGTCAATCTTAGAGAATGTCCCACGAGCTGATGAGAAAAATGTATATTCACTGTTTTTTGGGTAGAATGTTCTGTAAATGTCAGTCAGGCTCTGGAATGGCTCTGGGCCAGAAGACACAAGTGAGACAGTGAGAGAAAGATACACCTTTCACAGAAAGAGCAACTGAAGCATAGAGAGGTTAACACACATTTAGTAGCCAGCTCAGAAGCAGGCGACAGGGATGGAGAACCCCCTGGTACTGTGAGGAATAATTTGGATGTCATAGAAAATACAACCTAGTTGGCTTAAACACTAAAGGGAATATTGACTCATGAAACTGAAAATTCCGGATATAGACTGGCTTTAGGCAGTGGCATTGATATAAGGCTCAACTGATGTTATCAGGATTCAATATCTCTCCATTTATTTTTTCTCTGTCTTCCATGTTGGCTTCATTCTCTGGCTTTATATAGTGTAAGATGACTGCCAGAAAGTTCAGGGCAATATTCTACTAGGTTCAAATGCGGGTGAAAATATGGTGCCTCACTCACAAGAGTCCCTGCAAAAGTATCATTGTGCCTTACCAGCTCCAGCTGATTAACATGCCCATGTCTTAGCCAAATCCTGGGATTAGAGGAATGGAAGATTCCTTTTGCCAGGACTTTGTCACATACACACCTTTGATGTAGGAGTGTAGAGGGAAAGACTGTAGTATCTGCATGTAGACTGAGACGGAAGAATGGGACTAATTCTTAGTGTTCTCATTCCCAGAGGGCAATAGAGATACTGTTTCCAGAAGGGAAAATAAATGCTGATTGTCAAAATAAAAACAAAATAGACGTCCACTGCATCCTTCTCTCACTGTGTCACTTGTGTCTTCTGGCCCAGAGCCATTCCATTGCCCATTCAGGCTCTCAAGCTTAGGTTGAAGTGTTAAAGCAAACTCTGTGGGGGTCCTGGGAGGGGGAAGGGGCAGGATGAGTCCCAGGGCAGAGATCTTAAAGACAATGAAAATTTCTCAGATAACCCAATACTCATGTGATTGGACCACCCAATAACCTAGATTCTTCATCAGTAGACCTTCTCATCACAGAGCCCAACTCCATTCCAACTCAGCTATGGGTACTCCTAGACCTTATTGCCTGGAACAGCTCTGTCTTCTGAAATAGTCATCTGAAATTCCATCTTTTGATCTCAATCCTTAGTCCTTCCAGCCTATCAGAGTCTTCAACCTATCAATCTTCCCACTTACGTCCTGCCCATCAGCAGCAGCCTCTTGTCTTCATTTTCTCTCTCTCTGTAGATTTCATGGCCTGTTATTTAACCGGCATCTTAAATAGCTCTACCCCATTCCCTTCTCCTCATTTCTGTCTGGCAAAATACCAACTCTGCCTCTTCCAGACCCATCCCTTAGGAAATGGTACAGCCTTCTTTGTTCAAATCATGCACACGAGGATACTGATGCTACCATAGACAAACTCTTGGTCACAACTAACGATCAGCTCCATGACCATGTGAAAAGCACTTTTTCCTTTACTTCGTTCATTCCATGTGTTGTGGCCCGATTACAGAATGGGGGATGAACACATATACATACAGACACACAAAGAAACATGCACACACACAAAAACGGTATAAGACTGCAGTACTGAAAGCACCAGTCGCTTTATTTTTATACTCCTTTTGTCCAGCAGCTACTTCCTGGTACGTGACTATCTTTAGAGCCCTGAGGCAACATGTTCCATTTCTTATGGAAATTGTTCAAGGGAAGGCAAACGTTTGCATCTTAACCTTTGGACCTCATTACCCGTATGCAGGACAATGAGACACACCTTGGCTATTTGCCATAGGAAACAGTTTCTCTATTTCAATAGGCCATTGACCTCTAACTCCAGGAAGCATTCAGCAGTCAATGGGCCGTGTCTGGACCCACTGACTTCTGGCCTCAAGGAGCGTTCTGGACCCATTGACCTTTAGACCCAAGAAGCACGTCCAGCTTCGCTGACTCTGAGCTCAAGCCAATTCTTGCTCAGGGACGATCCCTACACCATGTATGTTAAGTGCCTGCCATGTGTTAGGCGCTGTACTTAGACAAAACGCACAAAGCTTCCTGCCACGTGGAGCTCACATCATGGTCTTAGTCAACCTTCTCATTGATTCTACTCGAGACTATTTCAAACCTTCTCCACTGTCCTCAAACTTCTGCTCCCCCAGCAGATGGGCTAGAGCGCCACTTCACAGAGGAACCAGAAGCCATCTGATGGGAACTTTTCTTCATCAAACCTTCAAGGAGACTTGTATCCTTTCTTCTTTTCTGCCTTTTACTTTGAAAGAAGTGTCCCTCTGGGAGACATTCCTTGCCCCTTCCTTCCTTCCTTCCAGCATTCTTCACACTGTGGTGATTTCTGGTTTGGTGATCTGTCTTCCCTGAGGGCAGGGACCCTGTCTGTCCCGCTCACTGCTCTGTCTGCAGCGGAGCATGCAATTGATTGAAGCTCAGTGACCGTCGCGAGAAAGCAGCAGCCACAGTGAGATCTCCGGGGTGAGGCCCCGCCCGGCGGGCTCTGAGGGCGGGGCCAACATTGGGGGCGGGGCCCGACGGGAACCCTCCGGTCGCGGTTTGTGCAGACTTCACCTGAGGAGGTGGAATTTCACCTCCAAAGACCGAGACATATCATCACAGATGTGGGTCAGGCGGGATTTCGGGGTGTCCGAGGGACCTTTCAGCCTTCGGGCATGAGAGGCTTTCCGCGCTGCCCTGTCGCTCCTGCGAGGGCCCACAAGGCCCGGGAGCGGCCTCGGACCCTCACGGGCCCTGATGCCATCGGCCTCTGAGGATGCTCGGAGGCCTGCACGGGAACTGAACCCGCAGCGTGTTGGAACTCCCTGCTGGAAGGAACTCCACGGTTACAGTGATAATAAGATAGTAATAATATTGACTATTGCCTATTGAACCTCCACTAGGTACTGGCTGTCAGGGCTTGGGCGAGCGACAGAATCCCGGGCCCAGATTTCCTCTATTTCGTGGAGATCTATTAATACCTACCTAAAAGGTGTGTGATCAGACACAGAATGAACGAGAAAGGCACGTGAGTGCCAGATTGGGGATCTGGCCTGTCGCTCCGTTGCAGTTGACACAGGGCTTCAGGGAACAGCTTTATCCATCCTGAGAGCCCCAGTGCCTTGGAAATTCAGAAGGACGGTAAGTCCTCAAGGTGCCAGCCCCTGCTCCTCCCCCCAGACTGAGGGGTTAGTGTCCCAAACTCTCTCCGCAGGACCTATATCCAGAATGTGGAGGAGACCCATAGGCCTGCTGAGACTTGCTTCCAGAAAAGTTGAACTCAGCCATAAAATCCCCTGCTGCCTTTGGTGAGGCAAGCAGGAAAAGCATGCGGGAACCTAGGTTAAAGGCCAGAGACAAGCCTGCCACTGAGGGGAAGATGCAGGATGACTTGCCATGTCATGTAGACTCCAGGGGTACATCTTCTGAGGCCATGGTGACACCTCCAGCAGACAGGAGTGGAGGGCAAGCTGTGTGTCCTAGGGCAGAAAAATCAGAGGTCATGGCCTTGAAAAACTTAGATATTGATACATTCTGCATTTGACGGATTACCATGTGTCAGACACAATGTTAGATGGGAACTGTAGCTATGTTCAGTCTCCCCTAGAGGTGAAAGGAAATGAAGGTTTTTACGAAAGCTTTATTGAAATATATTTCATATACTATTCAATTCACCCTTTTAAAGGATGCAATTCAAGGTATTTTAGTTATGTTTACAGAGTTGTGCAGCTATCACCCTATAAATATATCACCATTCTCTAATTTTAGGACTTTTTCATCACCCCAAAAAGAAATGCTATACTCATTACTAGCATTCCCTAATTCTCCTCCTTACCCTCCACCTGAGGACTAGACATCCACTGATCTACTTTCTGCCTCCATGGATATGCCTATTTTAGGCATTTCATATAAATGGATCCAACAATTTGTCATCATTTATGCCTGGCTTCTTTCATGTAGCATGATGTTTTCAAGGTTCATCCAACTTGTCAACACTTCATTCCCTATGTCAATACTTCATTCACTTTTATTGCCACATAATATTCCATTGTATTGATATACCACATTTTAATTTTTTAAAATTTTACTTATGTGTTGTTTTATTGATACATAATATTTATGCATATTTATGTGTTATGTGTGAAATTTTGTTATATGTATAGAATGTGTAATGATCAAGTCAGGGTATTTAGGGTGTCTATCACCTTGAGTATTTATCATTTCTGTGTGTTGGGAACATTTCAAGTCCTCTCTTCTAGCTATTCTGAAATATACAATACATTGTTGTTAACTATGTTCACTTCACTCCAATGTCAAACATTAGAAGTTATTCCTTCGATCTAACCATATGTTCATACCCATTAACCAATCTTTCTTCATCCCTACTCCCCCACTCCCACCCCCGACACACCCTGCCCAGCCTCTGGTATCTATCATTCTACTCTCCACCTCCATGAGATCAACATATGAGTGAGTACATGTGATTTTTGTCTTTCTGTGCCTGGCCTACTTCACTTAATGACGTCCAGTTCCATCCATGTTGCTGCAAATGACAGGATTTCTTTCTTTTTTATGGCCAAATAGTATTCCATTGTGTATATATACCATATTTTCTTTATCCGTTTGTCTGTTGATGGACATTTAAGTGGATTCCGTATCTTTGCTGTTGTGAATAGTGCTGTAGTAAACACGGTGGTGCAGGTATCCCTTTGATATACTAATTTCCTTTCTTTTGAATAAATATCCAGTAGTGGGATTGCTGGATTATATGATAGTTCTATTTTTAGTTTTTGAGAAATCTCCATAATATTTTCCATAGTGGCAGTATTAATTTACATTCTCACCAACAGTGTAAAAGAGTTCCTTTTTCTCCACATCTTTGCCAACATCTTTTATTTATTTATTTATTTATTTTTGTCTTTTTAATAATAGCTGTTCTAAATGGGGTAAGATGATATCTCATTGTGGTTTTGATTTGCATTTCCCTGATGATTAGTTATGTTGCACATTTTTTCATATACCTCTTGGTGATCTGTAGTTTTTTTTTTTTTTTTTGAGAAATGTCTATTCATGTCCTATGCCTACTTTTTCATGGTATTGTTTTTTTTTTACTGTTGAGTTGTCTGAATTCCTTGTATACTCTGAATAGTAGTCCCTTGTTGGATGAATAGTTTGCAGATATTTTCTCCCATTCAACAGATTGTCTCTTCACTCTGTTGATTGTTTCTTTTGCTATGCAGAAGCTCTTTAGTTTAATATAGTCCCATTTGTATACTTTTGTTTTTGTTGCTTGTGCTTTTTGAGGTCTTTGCCTAGACCAATGTCCTGAAGTGTTTTCCCTATGCTTTCTTCTAGTAGTTTTATAGTTTTGGTCTTATGTTTAAGTCTTTAATCTATCTTGAGTTGATTTTTGTATATGGTGAAAGATAGGGATCCAATTTCATTCTCCTACATATGAGTATCCAGGTTTTTCAGCACCATTTATTGAAGAAGGCGTCCTTTCCCTACTGTATATTGTTGATGTCTTTGTCAAAAATCAGTTGGCCGTAAATACATAGATTTATTTCTGGGTTCTCTATTCTGTTCCATTGGTCTATGCACCTGTTTTTATACCAATACCTTGTTGTTTTGGTCATTATAGCCTTGTAATATATTTTGAAGTCAGGTAGTGTAATGCCTCTAGCCTCGTTATTTTTGGGCAGGATTGCTTTGGCTATTCAGGCTCTTTTTGGTTTCATACAAATTTTAGAAGTTTTTTTTTCTATTTATGTGAAAAATGACATAGGTATTTTGATAGGGATTTCATTGAATCTGTAGATTGCTTTGGGTAGTATGGTCATTGTAACAATATTAATTCTTCTGATCCATGAACAAGGGATGTCTGTCTATTTGTTTGTTTCCTCTTCAATTTCTTTCATCAGTGTTTTGTAGTTTACCTTGTAGAGGTTTTTCACCTACTTGGTTAAACTTATTCCTAGGTACTTAATTTTTTTAATAGCTATTGTAGGGATAATTGCCTTCTTGATTTCTTTCTCAGCTAGTTCATTATTGGTTTATAGAAATGCTACTGACTTTTAGATGTTGATTTTTTAAATTTCAGAATTGCCTTTATTAGTATAAAATTTTTTAATTTATTTTTAAATTTCAGAATATTATGGGGGTACAAACATTTTGGTTACATACATTGCCTTTGCACTGCCCGAGCCAGAGCTACAAGTGTGCCCATCCCCCAGACAGTGTGCTCCGCATCTATTAGTTGTGAGTTTACCCATGCCCTTCACCCCCCTAGATGTTGATTTTGTGTCCTGCAACTTTACTGAATTTATTTGTCAGATCTAAGAGTTCTTTGGTGGAGTTTTTAGGGTTTTTTTTCTAGATATAAGATCATGTCATCTGCAAAGTGGAACAATTTGGCTTCCTCTTTTCTAATTTGGATGCCTTTTATTTCTTTCTTTTGCCTGATTGCTCTGCCTGGGACTTCCAGTACTATGTTGAATAGGAGTGGCAAAAATGAGCATCCTTGTCTTGTTTCAGTTCTTAGAGGAAATTTTTTAGCTTTTCCCCAGTATGATGTTAGCAGGGGATTTGTCATATATGGCCTTCATTATATTGAGGTATGTTCCTTCTATGCCTAGTTTGTTGCAAATTTTTATCATGAAGGGATGTTGAATTTTATCAAATGCTTTTTTTTGTCTCTTGAGATGATCATATGGTTTGTCTTCAATTTTGTTGTTGTGATGTAGCAATATTACATTTATTGATTTGCATATATTGAACCAATCTTGCATCCCTGGGATAAATCTCACTTGATCATGGTGAATTATCTTTTTGATATTTTACTGGATGTAGTTTACTAGTATTTTGTTGAGAACTTTTGTATCTATATTCATCAGGGGTATTGGCCTGTAGTTTTCTTTTTTTGTTGCGTCCTTATCTTGTTTTGGTATCAGAGTAATGCTGACCTTATAGAATGAGTTAGGGGAGAATTCTCTCCTCTTTAATTTTTTGGAAAAGTTTGAGGAGAACTGGTTCTTTGTAAGTTTGGAAGAATTCAGCAGTGAAGCCATTGATCCTGGGGTTTTCTTTGTCAGGAGACTTTTTATTACTGTTTCAATCTTACTACTTGTTTGGTCTGTTCAAGTTTTGTATTTCTTCCGGGTTCAATCTTGGTAGGTTGTATCTGTCCAGGAATTTATCCATTTCCTCTAGGTTTTCCAGTTTGTTAGTGTATAGTGTTGATGTTCATAATAGTCTCTGATGATGTTTTGTATTTCTGTGGTATTAGTTATAATGTCTCCTTTTTTGTTTCTGATTTTGTTTGTATTTTTTTTCTTAGTCTAGCTAGCAGTTTATAGATCTTGTTTATCTTTTCAAAAACCAGCTTCTCATTTAATTATTTTTTTGTATTTTTTAGTTTCTTTTTTTTTTTTTTGTCCTGCTCTAATCTTTATTATTTCTTTCCTTCTACTAATTTTGGGTTTGGTTTGTTATTCATTTCCTAGTGCCTTGGGGTGCACTGTTAATTTGTTCATTTGAAATCCTTCTACTTTCTTGATTTGGGCATTTATTGCTATCAACTTCCCTCTTACCTTTGCTTTTACTGTATCCCATAGATTTTGGTATATTGTGTTTTGATTTTCATTTTTTTCAAGAATTTGATTTTCTCCTAAATTTCTTCCTTGATCTAGTGGTCATTGAGGAGCATGTTGTTTAAATTACATATATTTGTATAGTTTCTAAAGTTCCTCTTGACAAGAGAAGGAAATCAAGGGTATCCAAATGGAATCAGAAGAGGTCAAACTATCACTCTTTGCTGATGCTATGATCTTATATCTAGAAAATCCCAGAGATTATGCAAAGAGACTACTGGAATTGATAAATAAATTCAGCAAAGTCTCAGGTTACAAAATCAATGTACACAAATCAGTAATGTTCATATATGCCAGCAATAGTCAAACTAAGAACCAAATCAAAGATTCAATGCCTTTCACAATAGCAACAAAGTAAATAAAATACCTAGGAATATATTTAACTAAGGAGGTGAAAGACCTCTACAGGGAGAACTATAAAACACTGAGAAAGGAAATAGCAGGGGACATAAACAGATGGAAAACCATGCCATGCTCATGGATCAGCAGAATCAACATTGTTAAAATTTCTGTGCTATGCAAAATGATCTACAGATTCAATGTAATTCCTGTTAAAATATTAATAGAATGTCTTTTCTTGCTTTGAGTAAATACCCAGTAGTGGGATTTCTGTATCAAAAGGTAGTTGTAATTTTAATTGTTTGCAGTATCTCCATACTACTTTCCATAGAAGTTGTACTAGTTTTTAGTCTCACCAGCAGTGTATGAGTGTTCCTGTCTCTCCACATCCATGCCAACATTTGTTGTTTTGGGACTTTTTGATAAAAGCCATTCTCACTGGAGTTAGGTGATATCTCATTGTGGTTTTGATTTTCATTTCCCTGATGGTTAGAGATGTTGAGCATTTTTTCATGTTTATTGGCCATTAGTCTGTCTTCTTTTGAAAAGTCTCTGTTGATGTCCTTTGCCTGCTTTTTGATGGGGTTGTTTGTCTTTTTCCTGTTAATTTTCCTGAGTTCTATACGGATTCTAGTTATCAGCCTTTTATTGCATGTGTAGCATGCGAACATTTCTCTCCCATTCTGTAGTTTCTCTATTTAATGATTATTTCCTTGGCTGTGCAAAACTTTTTAATTTGATCAGGTCCCATTTATTCATTTTTATTATTGCTGTGATTACTTTTGGGGTCTTCTTCATAAAATTTTTGCCTAGGCCAATGTCTATAAGACTTTTTCCAACATTTTCTTCTAGAATTCTTATGGTTTCATGCCTTAGGTTTCAGTATGTTATTCATTGTGAGTTGACTTTTGTGAGAGGTAAGAGATACAGATCCTGTTTCAGCCTTCTACATGTGACTGTCCAATTTTCCCAGTACCATATATCAAATAGGGATTCTTTTCCCCAGTGTATGTTTTTGTCTGCTTTGTTAAAGATCAGATGGAAATGTGAGGATGGTTTTATATCTGGGTTCTCTGTTCCATTCCATTGGTCTATGTCTCTGTTCTTGTGACATTACCATGCTGTTTTGGTTACTATAGCCTTGCAGTATAGCTTTAAGTCTGGTAAATTGATGCCTCCCAATTTGTTCTTTTTGCTTAAGGTTGCTTTGGCTATACGGGGTCTTCTCTGGTTTCATATGAAGCATAGAATTATTTTTTCTAGATCTGCAAAAAAATGATGTTGATATTAATACTACTTCTATTACCCTAGATAGAGCTGGAGCCCATTTTTCAAAGTGAAGTATCACAAGAATGGAAACACAAACACCACATGTACTCACCATTAAATTGGCAGTAATTGATCAACACTTGGTTCCAGCTTTGAAAATGGTGGATTAGCAGTGACCTCCTGGCTCTCTACTCCCAGGGAAGGAGGTGAAGAACTCAGATGGCTACACACGAGTGGATCACTCCCCCACAAGAATAGCATTGTGAATCTGTAGAAAAACAGTGTGGGACACACAGCACAGGAAAAAAAAAAAAAGAGTGAATGGGAGATAGGATCACAAAGACTGGAGAGTATGAGATATACAATAGGGAATAGAGTGTGGGATGGCCGTGCCTGCCCAGCCAGCCAGTGCAATGTGATCTCACTCACAGGAGGATGCCTGGCTCCTCCCTTGACCTCCACACCCACTCAGACAGGGACACACCTGAAGTCAATGCAAAGTCGTGGCAGGGGACAACAGACTCTTTGGAGAGGAGACAATAGTGGGAAACATTTTGAACTTCTTGGTGCTCTGTGCTAGGACTGCACTAGGTGGGGAAGGGACGAGTCTGAGTGGTCACTTTCCTCGACTGCACAAGGGAGTTTGGAGATAGGCACCTTGTCTCCAGTGGTCAGCGGGACCAGAACAAAGGAGGTGAACACTGAAAAAGGGGCTCTGCCCCTGAAAACTGCTGAGGATTCGGCTGACTCAGGGCAGGATAGAAAGAGCAGGACCCTCTGCAAGGCAGACATGAAACTGCAGGACTGTGATGCAGAGGGGACAGCTGGCATCCTGTTGATTCAGCCTGCTGAACCAGCATCTGCCAACTCCTGAGCAGTTGCCCCCAGTGCTAGCTCTCTGTGGGTGGGCAGCTGCCATTTTGGGAGTCCACAGCCCAGAGACACTGGTGCATTGTGGTTCTGGGCATCATTTCCACCAGCCCGGGGACTTTCCTGCCAGGCATAATGTGCTCTGCCCTTGCAGGTAGGGAGAAGCGAGAAAAGCCACTTTCTCTGTGCAGCTGGCATGACTCTGTGGGACTTTGTGCTGACAAATAGTCCGCAACCTGTTGATTCAGCCACCTAGCCAGTGTCAGTGGGTGGATCTTGAGTACTTCCCCCCAATGCCAGTTCGCCAGGGGTGGGAAGCTACCATCTGTGGGCTCCCCAGATACTAGAGTGCGTGGTCATCTTGGGCAACACCCGTCCCCCAGCCGGGCAACTTTTGTGCTGGGTACAGCAGGCTCCACCCTTGGAGGTGGGGAGAAGTGAGAAAAACCACTTTCTCTGTGCAACTGGTATGAATCTGCAGGGTCTTGGTGCTGAACAATAGTTGGCATATTGATTTGGCCCAACGGACTGGCTTAGGTCACCTAATAAGAACATAACTCTAGGGCTCACACTCCCGCATCTGGGCAGCTGTCAGCATCAGGGTTCCTGAACAGGAAAGGAAAATCCTGGCCAGAGACCTCAGCAATTGCACCAATTGACCACTCCCCCATCGGGAGCAGCCTCCTAAGTGTGGTGAAAAAGTCCTGAATAACATACTAGTGGCTCCCCCTAGCGGCAGATCAAGAACCATAGAAGTACACACACCCAGGTAGGCTGGAACCAGCTGCGATCTATCTTGCCCTTACGCGCGCCTTAAGTGGGGACAGGGTCCAAGTAACTGTCGGGAATGGCAAGACCCTTCCCAAAGATCGGGGCATTCATATATCCCATCCGTGGGACAACAACCTAACACATAGGCAGCAGATTACCTCGATAAATGGCTCCTCCATGCAAACTACAATCAAGGACAGAGAGGGTAACCCCATAGCTCAACACAGTGCCTTCCATCTCAAGCTATTAGAGGGCAGTGGAGTCATACACACAAGTGCAATCCACCATCTGGGACCTTAAGCTAGGGGACCAAACTCACTCCATTGGCAAGAGGTGAAGACAACAGATCAGAGGTAACCCAACTTGCTAAAATACCTCTAAGCCAATATAGGACCAGCATACCTCCTCCCAGCACTGTCAGAGAACGTCCCTTGGAGGCTTGGAGATAGGGCCATAAACAAGTCCTAGCACCCCTCGTTCTTGACCAAGTAGCCTGATGAGAATCAGCAAAAGAACGCAGAAAACATGAAATATCAAAGAGAAATGTCACCCCCAAAAGAAATCATTAGACCCTCAACAATGGATACGAATTTAAATGAAATTATTAAAATGACAGAGGAAGAATTCTAAATATGGATTGTAAGGAAACTCAATGTAATTGAAGAGAAAATAGAAACCCAATACAAAGAAGGCACAAAAACAATACAGGAAATGAATGAAAAATTCTCTAAAGAAATTGAAATATTATGAAAGAACCAAACAGAAATACTGGAAATGAAAGAAGTATTTAAGGAACTACAAAACACGGCGGAAACCCTTAAGAATAGATTGGATTACACAGAGGAAGGAATCTCAGAGCTTGAAGATAATGCCTATGTGCTAAACAAATCAGATAAAGAAAAAGAATACAGAAGCAAGAGACAGGAACAAAACATACAAGAAATGTGGGATTATGTAAAGAAACCAAATATAAGAACTATAGGCATCCTGGAGAGAGAAGAAGAAAATACGCAAGGGCTGGAAAATATTTCTTGGAATGCTGGAAGAAAAAATGCCTGGCCTTGCCAGAAATCTAGATATCCAGATACAAGAAGCACACAGAACTCCTGAAAGACTCACTGTGAAAAGGCAATCACCATGTCATATAGTTATTAGCTGGCCAAAGTAAACATGAAAGAGGCAATCCTTCGAGCACTGAGACGAAAACAGCAGATAACCTACAAAGGAAACCTATCAGACTAACTGCAGACTTCGCAACTGAAACCTTACAAGCTAGAAGGAACTGGGGACCTATCCTCAATCTTTTAAAACAGAATAATGGCCAACCTAGAATTCTTTACCCAGGAAAACTAAGTTTCATCTGTGAGGGAGAGATAAAGACTTTCCCAGACAAGCAATCACTGCTGGAATTTGCGAAGACCAGACCTGCTCTGCAGGAAGTACTCAGACCTGCATTATACACCAAACAGCACAACAGACACCCACTAATGTAAAATCACTCAAGAGCTAAATTCCAAAACCTGGATTTCTCAATGGTCAAGAGGTAAAACAAGACAATAAGAATTTATCCAACAATATGAACAGAAATCTACCCCAAATACCAATTCTCTCAATAAATGTGAATGGCTGGAATTGTCCTCTGAAGAGACATAAACAGGCTGAGTGGTTAAAAAATTATAAGCCAAGTATCTGCTATCTCCAGGAAATGCACCTAACCCACAATGATGCTTTCCCAGGTCAAGGGTCGGAAAACAAACGTTCAGGCAAATAGAGGCCAAAAGATAGTGGGGCTAGCTATTCTTCAGATAGCATAAACTTTAAAACAGCAAAAGTAAAGAAAGACAAAGATGATCACTATATAATGGTGAAGGGAAAAGTCCAACAAGAAAGACTTAACAATTCTTAATATTTATGCACCCAACACAGGAGCACCTAGGTACATAAAGCAAACCCTGTTTGATCTAAATAGCATGATAAACAGTAATGCCATAGTAGCTGAGGATTTCAACACCCCACTGACTGAACTGGACAGATCCTCCAAGCAGAAAATAAAAAAAGAAACAATGGACTTAAACAGAGCTCTAGAACAAATGGGTCTAACAGACATCAACAGAACATTCCACCCAAATAAGCCAAATATACATTCTTCTCATCAGCTCACAGAACTTTCTCCAAAATTGATCATATCTTAGGCCACAAATCAGACCTCAACAAATTTTAAAAAATAGAAATTATATAATGTATCTTCTCAGACCACAGTGGTATAAAATTAGAGATCAATTCCAAAGAAACACTCACCAGTTCACAAAGTCATGGAAATTAATCAATCTATTGCTGAATGACTATTGGTTCAAGGAGGATATCCAGATGGAAATCAAAAGATTCTTCAAACTAAATGATAACGGGGACACAAGTTATCCAAATCTGTTACAGCAAAAGCATTCCTGAGAGGAAAACTAATAGCATTAAATGCTCACATCCAAAAGACAGAAAGCTCACACACAAATCAACAAAGTAATAAACCATGGAAAAGGAAAAGCTAATTTAGTTCTAAAACTAGCTGAAAAAAAGAAACAACTAAGATCAGAGCAGAACTAAATGAAATTGAGAATAAAAGAACTATACAGAAGATCAATAAAACCAAAAGTTGGTTTTTTGAAAAGATAAACAAAATTGACAGCCCTATTGCTAGATTGACAAGAACTAGAAAAGAAAGGACTCTAATAAACTCAATTAGAAATGAAAAAGGAGAGGTCACTACAGACATCTCGGAAATACAAAATATTTTCTTGGAACACTATAAAAATCTATATGCCCCCAAACTACAAAATGTGGAGTAAATGGACAAATTCTTGGAAACACACAACCTTCCTGAGCTCAATCAGGAGGAAATAGAATTCCTGAACAGACCAATGTCAAGCACAGAAATTGGAGCAGCAATTAAAAATCTTACAACAAAAAAAGTCCTGGACCAGACAGGGTTATACCTGAATTTTACCAAACCTGCAAAGAACTTATACCTATACTGCAGAAATTATTCCGCAACACTGAGAAGGATGGTACCCTCCCAAACTCATTCTAGGAAGCCAATATCACCTTGATACCAAAGCCAGGAAAGTACACAACAAAAAAAGAAAACTACAGACCAATATCCCTCATGAATATAGATGGAAAAATCCTCAATGAAATCTCAGCAAACCGAATCCAACAGCACATGAAAAAAATAATTCCTCATGACCAGGTGGGCTTTATCCCAGAGATGCAAGCTTGATTCAACATACGCAAATCTAGAAATGCAATTCACCACATAAATGAAAGCCAGAACAAAGATCATATGATTCTCCCAATAGACACAGAAAGAGCTTTGACAAAATCCAGCACACTTTTATGATAAAACCCTTAACAAAATAGACATAGATGGGACATACCTTAAAATGATTAAGGCCATATATGATAAACCCATAGCCAATATCATACTGAACGGGGAAAAATTGAAAGCATTTCCACTTAGAACTGGAACCAGACAAGATTACTCACTATCTCCATTTCTATTCAACATAGTGGTAAAGTCATTGCCAGAGCAATCAGACAAGAGAGGGGAATTAAGGTGCACATTTTCTGGGGGATGGGCATGCTTGTGGCTCTGATGTAGCAGTGCAAAGGCAATATATGTAACCAAAGTGTTTGTACACCGTAATATTCTGAAATTAAAAAATAAATAAAATAAAATCTTCTAGGCAATGTAAGACTAAAATCCACAAAGGTAAGTTTTATAAAATTCATTTATCTGTCAGCATTGAGCTACTGTGGATATTTACTTTTAACGGTGGATTTTATATCTTCAGATGTTTTTGTTTTGCACATTATTATCCTTTTCTTTCATTTTGAAGAACTCCCTTTAGCATTTTATATAAGGCAGATTTGGTTGCCATGAATTCCTTCAGTTTCTGTTTCTCTGGGAATGTCTTTATATCCCCTTCATGTCTGAAGATAGAGCCAGGTGCAGTGGCTCATGCCTGTAATCCTAGCACTTTGGGAGGCTGAGGGCCTCCCATTGGCTGAACGCAAGTGTAGAAGAGAGGGCAAAGGAGGTTGGTGATAAAGTTTATAAAGGTCAGCTTCCCCAGACAGTGGCAAAGTGTGGAAAATGGGTTCAGAACAGCAAATAGAGACAATCTAGCACAATGATGAAACTCGAAATTATGGACCCCACAGAACTGTTAGCTAAACCCTGCACATAACCTGGATGCACATTGGTCACAAGTGAACAAAGTACCCAGTATATGTGAAGATGGAGATTTGGGGCCTCCACCGTGAGCTCTAGCACACGCTGGTTGCACCAGTTAATGTTGTGCAGGAAGAAACTTTGTCCAGCTCCAAGTGCTCAGGCGAAGGCGACGTTCTCATAAGTGTTTTTCTTTAGCACTGTCACACATCCCATTGAACATGTCATACAGAGGATCTCAATAAATACTACTTCGAAAACTCAGCAGCTACCTTGTATGTGCCACAGCAGTTGACTTTATTCCTTAATACTCTACCGGCCCCAAACTACTCATGATTTATTCCTCAATAGCTTATCACCCTTTGGGAAAGCAACCACCATCCAAAAGCTGCTCTCCGTGTCTTCAGATCTGGTCTTAAGGTCATCAACCTGACATTGAAGTCAGCGAGCATGTTTTATTCATTTTTGAATCTTACAAAGTGCTTTACAGAAATACTAAATAAAAATGAGTTTACTCTTTTTTCTGTGTCTTCAACTGTGACCATTTACTTGGCATCAGATCATGTACCAATACACACTGGCAAACTGATCTTTCTCTACTTATTCTTCGTTTTGTGGTAATTTTTATATTGTAATTTCCATACAGAAATTTTTAAAGCTTCATCTACATTTTAAAAGCTTTTTTTTATTTGTTTGGCGTTTTTTTCCACCTTTCATGTTTACCCAACCAAGAGTATGGATATATTTTAAATTTGTAACTATTTGATTGTTTCCTTCCAATCCTATGAAATGATAGCTTGAGTAAATGAAAAATTTTCCCCAAGTCCTGACTATTGATTTTGTTTATTTTAGTAAAATTTAATATTGGCCAGAAAACATTCAGCCCTCTGGTCATTCTCTACATCCCACAAAAGCATCCAAATGCTTAATATAAGCTTCTTCATCAGAATAAACAGGAAGAATCCCTTCCATTACATACAAAAGAACAAATAACTGGGGAGATAGTCTCTGCTCTGAGATTATTATCCTGTGGTCTTTGATCTTGGTACAGCCTTCCTCCAAACCCCACTTCAATGTTTAAGGAGAATAGTGTCTACTTTTAAATCCCTGCAGTCTTGCACCAAGGTCATTTTATCCCCCACCGTGTGACAATCTCAAGACCACCAGGATGCTGGTTGGGGTTACCATAGACACACAGTCATTATTTCAGTACTGGCTTGTTTTCAGCAGCAGGTAGGACCTAGGGGTCAGGGTCTCTGAGCAAGGGAGTCCCATCCCATCCTCTGTCCTCTATATCAGCTAATGTTGCTCTCTCATTCTCACCAAGAAAGTTAAAAGAATGTACAGTTTAAGAGGAATGGAGGTAGGCAGGGGTGGGGGGCTGGATGGAGGTTTCTGGGACCCACAGACAGAAAGGTTTGCCTATGCCCAGCTGGGAGGGGCACTAATTAACATCCCTCTCCCTTTCCAGGGCCCTCCCAGAGTCCCCTCATCGCTGGGCAGTCGGGGAGAGCTAGAGAATGTAGGGGTCAAGTAGCAGTAACTTTGTTGCTGGCCAGGAATTGGATGAAAATTCGACTTAAGCTTGGCTTGGGGAAATGAAAAATAAAAAAGAACTTTAAAAAGGGAAAAGCTGTTATCCTGAAAGTCAGCAGGAGAGGAAACTGCTAACAGGATCTCAAGTAAAATTCACTCCCTCTTAGAGAAGCTGCACCCAAGTTACAAGACCTGAGACTGTCTTTATCCCACCACCCTCAGCTCCTTCGTAGCTGCAGTGGCCCCTGCAAAAGTAGTCCTGCCTACAGATAAGCAGGTCTAGGGCTTGCAGGAAGGCGGGACTCCCAGAAATCTGGCTCTGCCTTGGAACTGCCCTGGTTCACATCCATAAATGTGCCCGGGCCACATCTCTGGAGTACGAGGCGGCAGTCTGAGAGCTTTGGGATTTCCACCCCACTGCACACGAGCTGCTACCCCTCAAAGTGATAGACTTCACTGGTGTCTGCCCCCAGCCCAAAACTCAGAATCAACATTTATGCCCCAATTGGTCTATTTATATATTTTTTAAAGAGAAGTACTTTTTTATTTATTTTCATTTTTCTCTCCTTGCCAAGAGTTTAGGGGTCTGTGGCACATTTGTGGCTGCCTCAGTGTAAATATCTTGTTATTACTTATTAACTTAGCAATGTACTTGGTAGTGTCTTTTTATTTCCCAGTGACTTCCAATTTTCTTGCATGACATAAATCCACTCTATCAAATGTTGAGGGGCACGTCTCTTCTTTCTCACTCCTTTGATTTATTCTACAGGATATTTCAGTCTAGAAATATTGTAAATTGCTATGATGACATAAAATTGGCTTGAAATGGGTTTTGTTTCACTTTCTGGGTCCTTTGTAGCAAGTGGACAAACTTTAAAGTGTCTTATACTTGAGCTAAACTTAAATTTTATTGAACATTCAAAAAAATGTATTCCTCTATTTCCTCTGTTTCTGGAACTAAGATACCAAGGGCAAATATAGGATGTATGTTTCACAGAATTGATAAAATTGCACAATACTGTAGATTTGTGGAATCAAGATTTTAGAAATGTGATCTATACTGAATAATTTCTATATATGACTTTCTTTCTAATTTGAATATAAAATTCATATGTGCTTTTCCTTTTCTGCGGTTATTTGTGTGTTGAATTCAACCACAAAGCCAAAATGGAACATTTTTGGAGGGATCTTTATTTGCGTTCTGTGATTCGCTCGCCAAGAAATAAGTAAGTCATATGACCCAAATGTACTGAATTGTTTTTTCCAGACTATTGCAGGGGTATAAATGTTTTGGCTACATGAATTGTACTGACTTTAAACATAATTCTTAGCCTGGGTTAATGGAATAGGGAATACTTGTGTACCTTCTTTCACAATAACTGTTGACTATATGCAAGTAAAATTTGGCAAACTCATAATTTAAAGACCTCATTCTACACCTGTTTTTTCCTTAAAACTACTGCTTTGTAGGCAGTGTGATAATATGCATATGCCAGTCACTTTAAGCTTTTCCTATAGAGGCACCTGGTTGCCCTAATGGTGGATGCTCTGTTCAGTGATGGTGAGCTACTCTTCTACTTAGGAAGTCCACTGAGATGGTCTCCACAAGGGCTTCAGTTGCCCCCTCTTGATTAACACCTGAAACATTGTTAATTACCACAGTGAAGGTAACCCCGTAATCATTCAATAAGGCTGCCTATGTCAGAAACTCAAATTCTTGCCTATTTGGTGGTCTGAATATTTTTCCCTGGTATGATTTATCAGTGCATAGTCAATCCAGTTGATCTTCCTGTTGAAAAGCAGCAGACACTATAAATGCCTTTCTTCTGTAAAAGGTACTCTCTTTTTTCTAAGTCCTAGATGGACTTCCCTGAGCCATTCTTCAAGGACACGAGAACTCCCACCTAGAACTTGAAAGGTCCCTTTTTCATGGATCCTCAGCCCAGGTCAAGGGGATTTGATAATCTGAACTCCAGCCCTTCTTTGCAAACAGGCTGAAAGAATAACATAACATTAATGTCTATCTGTGCTTAGAGTTTTGAGCTTATTGATCAGAGTCCACAATTGGCTTATGTGGGAGAACTTATAGTTAAAGACATAAAGAAATGCCATTTAATACCATGTTTCCAAAATGTGTTTCTCACACATTTCCACTGTGAGAAAGAGGTTCTGTGGTCAAATAAGTTTAGGAACTTCAGCATAACCTGGTTCCCTCCTAGAGATTCCCTGTACTTATCAGCAGCAAAGAAATGTGTGCAATTTCTGAAATTTACTAAAATATTTGAAAAGTTAGGAAAATGTTATGGTAACAGCATGGATTCTTAAGTCAGATAGGTTCAAACGAGGTCTGCCTCATCCCAGGCTGGTGACAATGGGCAAGTTACTCACCCTTTCTGACTCATTTCTCTCATCTGTGAAATGGAGATAACAATACTATGGACCTCAAAGAATTATAATGAGAGTTAATGAATTAGTATATGTAAAGCATTTAGAATAGCACCTAGCACATAGGTGCTATTATTATTGTTAATTCCTGCTAATATCTCCCAAACTAGTTTTCCATTATATATACTTTAGGAAATGCTGGCTTAATGAAATATTTACTTGTTTCTTTCCTACCAATGATGACAAGGAAATAGCCTTTGATACTGGAATATTCATTGTTCTGGAATTTTCTTTCTTTTTTCTGTATCCTTTCAGGAGTCAGTACCTTGATCCAACTCCCCATCCCTGCACTCTCAGGTCTTGCTTGTACTTTCAAAACTGATTCCAGAGTGACCTGAATGGTAAACAAAATGAGGAAGAAGAAAGGGGGTGTAATCATGAATGCTATGCCTGCCTGCCTTCTACCCTTCCTTCCTTCCTTCTTTCCTTCCTTTTCTTTCAAGTGAATACACACACACACACACACACACACACACACATACACACACAGCTCAGAGGCTGTCACAGAAGTCCCAATGCTGCACCCTGAAACTGTTTCTATGGTTCCCATCACAATTCCTTAGGATCTTATATTTTTATGTCATGGAATGCTGTCAGGAAGAAAATCCTGATTGCCTTCCAAAATACCTAACTTTTATTTTAGGGCATATGATTGTTACTCTTTAGCAGAGTTATGGATGCTTTAACAGCCTCTAAAATAAACTCCAGCAACAATGACAACAACAGGTTAGTTGACTTGACTGAAATGAGTGGTAAAAGGTATTGAGAGCATCGATAGCAGTACCAGGTTTCCATAACACACTATAAGAGTCTCTAGGTAACTTTCTTTTTGTATCTAAGTGGAAAAAATAAGAATAGATCAGAAGAGGGACACTTCTTACTCACAGACCGTCTGTGACTCTTAGTCAATGGCAGACAAAACCCTTAGGAAACTATCAGAATGCCTATGTCTGAGACTCTATCAAGAATGAGCCAAGATGGGAGGAGCACTTGAGCTCAGGAGTTCGAGACCAGCCTGAGCAAGAGCGAGACCTCATTTCTCCTAAAAATAGAAAAATGAGCTGGGTGTGGTTGCCCGTGCTTATAGTCTCAGCTACTCAGGAGACTGAGGCAGGAGGATTGCTTGAGCCCAGGAGTTTGAAGTTACAGTGAACTATGATGATGCCACACTGCACTCTAGCCCAGGGTGACAAAAGCAAGATTCTGTCAAAAAAAAAAAAAAAAAAAAAAAAAAGAATGAACCAAGAGAGGAGAGAATTTTATTTGGAAGCAAGGAGGTGGTAGCAGTGAACAGGGAGCAGAAAAAGCCCTCCATGCAAACAAAGGAGCTAATAGACCCTTTATCTGTCCCTCACCCTCCAGAGTTCTCTGCCATGATGTGAGGCTGGTGCTCCAAACCCAAAAACCATCACATCGGATGGAGCTCCTGCCTCAAGCTTGCAGTTACTTGATCCTATTTGAGGGGCAGGAAAGATATCTATGATTCATGAAGAGCACAAAGGTGGTGGAGGGACTTGAGAATCAGTCTGAATTTGAATTTGAAGCAAAATTTAAGCTCAAAATGCTGTTACACGTGATGGTTAGGTTCAGAAATAAAAACCTGTATTTAAATCTTGATTCATTAAACTTTTTGGATGGGCTTAAAATTTTTCATTCAAACATAGAAAGATTTATTGCTAGGGAAAAATGAAATATCAGATTCCAAATAACTGATTTACATGCGAATTGTTTTAGGGCCAACAAACGTGTAGTTTGTAGAATAATTATAGGCAATTTGAGCCAAAATAAGTAAGTATATGAATTTATGTTGTTACTTATTATGCACATTTCTATCCTTTAGCAACATGACAGCAGAAAACATCGATGGAGCCGAAAGCAAAAGGTAATGCTTTTATATATTTTATACACACACACACACACACACACACACACATATGCATATATACACACGCATACATACACGCATACACATACATATGTATATAGGTATGGAAAGAGAGAAGGAGAAAGAGAAAGAGATGTGGGGGCAATTAAGATTGGTGAAATTCAGTTGTAGAATTTTTCATGGGAAGCTAGTTTTCAGGACACTGATTCTGAAATTCTATCTAAAAATTTAGGTCTTCCAGTGAGCTAAGTCATGTTTATTATATCTTTTAGACTCAAAGAATTTTGCTGTTCAAATAAATTGGTCACATCATGGCTCAAAGCGCCAAATCTCCAAATATATGTTTTCACATTTGTTGATATTTAAAGTAAAATAGAACTCCCTGGGTTCGATCACGTTGACGAAGACATTGACTATCTTGCTTCATATGAGTAAGTCAGTTTGAAATTTAGAGGGAGAGATCCACTGATGGATCTTTAGGAAGACAGAGATAGTGCTGAGGCAAGAAGGAAAAAGGAAACTATGGAAACATATTGAAATGTATGAGAGGGACAGTACATAATAATGATTCTAATTAAATTTGCAGACAAGTGCCATATTTGAAAAAAATTCCATTTATATGGAAATAAATGCTCTTTCAGTTTTAAAATGTGACAACTTAGAAGAGAGTAACTTTACTGGAAGTTTCTTAACAGAAAAATACAGAATGCTGCTTATTCTTCAATGTAGTTCTTTCTCATTATCTCTGGATATTTCCTGATTCCCAGTTTTGTAGACTTTGTCTATGAGCAAATGGGACTGATAAAAGCAAACATGTTTTGCTGACTAAAGGCCTCTTCATGCTCACTGAGATTTTATTAATTTTGATTTGTTTATAAGTAATCTCACCTGTAGTACTTCCTATTGCACTGATCTGAACGCATTTTAGCATGGACTCATTGTAATGAAACAATACATTCTCAAAATTGCTTGTGTCTGAACTGCAGAAATACTCAGGAGATTTTTTTCTTCTGCCTCTCTCTTGCCCAATTATATAACCGTTCACCAGCTTTGTCAATGTTGGAGAGAGAGTATTACCAAAGTACTACTGGTCACTGTTGCAATTTGTCGTTGTCTGAACAAAGATTACATGGGAAACAAAGGAGGCAACTGATGAATAAAACAGTTCTTCAAATTACCCTGAATTTCCATTTTCTAGAATTTTTTTGATCATGGACCATCAGTGAAGAGTTCACTCTGCCACTTAACTAAATAGTATGTCTGCACATTAGCTGTACATTTTCTGCAATGCGGCTGCCAGGGCTAGGGCAAAATTTGGATAATTCGGGCAAGGCAAGCTTTTCCTTCTTCCACACTCTGAATGAAAGAAAGGTTTTTCTTTGGAGGATAAGCAGAAGTCCCTGTAACAAACACCAGTATTTCAGACCAGGGGATAGTCTTGGATTTGGAGTGAAAGCTGGAATCCGTGGTTGGCTTTGACATCTCATATTCACTTGACATTCAGCAAGTCTCTAAACATCTTTCAACTTTAGATTATTCATCTGTAACTGGTAATAATGCTATTTGAGATATCTATATACTGAGCATTATATAAAAAATTAATAAAAGTAAAATAATGTATGTGAAAGTGCTTTGAAAACTAAAGCTCTATAAATATGCTTAATGCTAAAATCCAAAATAACACACAAAAAAATTCATTATAGGAAAACAAGAATTCATCATTTGCAAACTAGATGTGCTCATTTAAAATTGGAATATTTAACTTTGTCATTGGATTGAAAAGTGCTTATTAAGCATATCAGTCCTTTTTATATCTTATGTAGTACAAGTAATTTTCTCCAGGTTGTCTTGCTTTTCATTATATAGAAATTTATAAGCTTCATGTAGTCCAATATAGTTAGTAGTTTTCTTTATGACTAATGTCTTATGGGCTGTACTCAGAAAGTTCTCTTATCTTAAGATTATAAATATATTCACCAAAATATCTTCTCCTATATTTTGAATTCATTTTCCACATTTAAATAAAGCATAGTAAGTGGTATTATTGTTAGTGTTCCCTATTAATATCTTCCCAAACTAATGTTCCAGTAGATACACTTTAGGAAATGCTGGTTCAGTGATACCTTTAATATGACCCAAGGATGCTGCAAGAACAAATGCTGATATGTTTGTGACGTCTTCGCGTTTCCTGTGAAGTTTATCTATTCATTCATCACTTGCAGATTTGAAGTTTCATAGGCATGTGTGATGTGGAAAAGTTCATTTGAAGAATAATTTTCAGTGCAAAAAATGTTTAAAAGTGAGGTATATGATGATGATGCAAAAATGGGATCTCCAAACATTTCAATTATCACTAGGAAGACCTAACGAAATGTCTAACACCTACTTTTAGAGATATCTAAAGTGTGAGAGAGATGATTTAGTTAACAAAAAGTAAGTATGAAATTAAAATGCCTATTTGCTCTAAAATCTCAGAATTCAGTTTTGTACTTATTGTCATGACTATTTATGAGATTCTTTTTAAAGACAAGCTAAATGCAAATTCTTAATATATTATGAAATCTTTTATATGAGACGATGGAAAGTAATTTCATGTCCTTTTAAAGGTTAGATGAGGAATTCAAATATCATTTTCAGATCAAGTATCCCCTCTATTAAATATTACACTATTTCATGGTTCAAATCTCCTTTGTGGCTGAGAGATGGTAGAGAGAACTAACGTAGTCTGGTTGACTGACGACACAAATCAGTTTCCCAGAGTTATATGTTGATGGGCACTATGTGTTGGACATCTACTATGCAGCTTGGCATGTTCATGTTTCCAGGCACACTAACTCATGTTAATCAAATTTGCAAGACAAATTGACACATTTGGATCCCAGTTTATTAATTTGAGCCTGATACATAGTTGGGAGGGGACAGAATGTTCATAATAGTTGGTAAGCACATTCTCTTCCCAGAATAAATATCTTCTTAGAGCACCCAATCAAGATATGTTGAGGAGGATATTCAGGATAAGGGCAGTTGGGTGATTTCAAGGACCACGTCCCAACTGGTCCAGGAAACCTGTCAGTCTGGTCAAAGCTCATGGTATAGCGGCCAATGTGAAATCTCTGAGAACTCTTCTCTTACTCTATGCAGGCTCAATCCCTTTCATAACATTAGAACCTTCATATCACCGTGAGTTAGAGCCAGACGATCTGATATTATTTTTAGTCAACTAGCTGAGACCAGGAGACTTGCTGGTCCCTTTAGTCCCGTCCATCATTTATTTACAGATCATCTGTAGTCAGTTACTTGTGCTGCTGACTAATCCTATTTGTTTTGTGTGGATTCTCACCAATCTTAGTTTCTGCGTGTGACATCTTCTATGGACTGAGGGTGACAGCATGGCATGAAGTTTTCTTTCCTATTAATGATGATTGTGTCATTTTGTGAAGGGATAGCACATATTTATGTTGCCTGCCAAGCAACAGAATTCCAAGTAAAGCATTGGTCAATATTTTAGAACCAAATAATTCTCAAGTAACTTATTTAGAATATATTACAACAAAAAGAAATGGTTCTATGCTTCTAGTAGGTTTTATTACACCTATCTTGAAGTTTTGACATCCACAGTATCAATAGAAGAAATTAAAACAAATCTGGGACAAAATTGTACACTGCCCAGTGGTGTTCTAGCTTAGAATTTGCTGTAGAATAACTAGTTTTTTCTACTTGAACTCATTTCTGAGGTTGCTAAAGTTCTATTTCATGTGTTTGTATGGTTTTCTTTCTTTTTTTTTTTTTTTGAGACAGAGTCTCACTTTGTTGCCCAGGCTAGAGTGAGTGCCGTGGCGTCAGCCTAGCTCACAGCAACTTCAAACTCCTGGGCTCAAGCGATCTTCCTGTCTCAGCCTCCCGAGTAGCTGGGACTACAGGCATGCGCCACTATGCCCGGCTAATTTTTCTATATATATATTTTTAGTTGTCCATATAATTTCTTTCTATTTTTAGTAGAGACGGGGTCTCGCTCTTGCTCAGGCTGGTCTCGAACTCCTGACCTTGAGCGATCCACCCGCCTCGGCTTCCCAGAGTGCTAGGATTACAGGCGTGAGCCACCGCGCCCGGCCTTGTATGGTTTTCAATGTTCTTCTTCTTATTGACTTCTAGCTTTATTCAGCAGTCAGAGAAAGTACTTGATACGATTTTAATTTTTTGAATTTTTTAAGACTTGTTTTGTGGCCTAACATAACAAGTCTTAAAATGAGAATGATCCATGAGCTAAGAAGAAGAACATGTATTTTGCAGCTTTTCAATGAAATGTTCTGTAAATATCTATTGAGTCTATTTGGTCTATAGTATAGATTAAGTCCAATATTTCTGTGTTGATTTTCTGTCTGGATGGTCTGTTCAATGCTGAAAGTGGAGTGTTGAGGTCTCTAACAATTATTGTATTGGGGTCTATCTCTCTCTTTAGGTCTGATAATATTTCCTTTATATATCTGGGTGCTCCAATGTTAGGTGCAGATATATTCAGAATTGTTATATACTTTTACTAAATTGACTCCTTTATATTATGTAATGATCTTCTTTGTCTCTTTTTTTGCCTTGAAACCTATTTTATCTGATAGAAGTATAGGTATTCCTGCTCTTTTTTGATTTCTATTTGCATGGAATATCTTTTTCCATCCCTCTATTTTCAGTCTATGTGTATCTTTATAGGCAAAATGGGTTTCTTGTAGACAACATATACTTAGGTCTTGTTTTGTTATCTGTTCAGCCACTCTGTCTTTTGATTGGAGAGTTTAGTCCATTCACATTCAATGTTATTAATGATAGGTTAAGGACTTACTACTGTCATATTGTTATTTGATTTTTATTTGTTTTGTGGTCTTCTCTTTGTTTCTTTCTTCCTTTGTTAAAAGTGATTTTCTCTGGTAGTGTGTTTTAATTTCTTGCTTATTTTTTTTTATTGAGACAGAGTCTCACTCTGTTGCCCCAGCTAAACTGCAGTGGTATCATCATAGCTTACTGCAACCTCCAACTCCTGGGCTCAAGCAATCCTCCCACCTTAGCCTCTTGAGTAGCTGGGACTACAAGCACACACCACCACCACGCCTGGCTATTTTTTCTATTTTTTGTAGAGATAGGGTCTCACTCTTGCTTAGGCTGGTCTCAAACTTCTGACTTCAAATGATCCTCCCTCTTGGGCCTTCCAGAGTGCTAGGATTACAGGCACAAGCCAACACCTAGCCGATTTCTTGCTTTTAATTTTTTGTGTATTCATTGTAGATTTTTTGATTTGCGATTACCATGAGGCTTGCAACAAACACTTTAAAACTAATTATTTTAAATATATAACTTTGCTTATAAACAAATAAACAAGCAAATAAAAATTTAAAAGAAATTCTACAGTTTAACTCCATTCCCTCTGCTTTTTAAGTTTTTATTGTTTGAATCCATATTTTTTTATACTATCTATCTTTTAAAAAATTATTGTAGTTATTTTTGATGTCTGTCTTTTAGTCTTCCTACTCAAGACATAAGTGGTTTATACACTGCAATTATAGTAAGAGAGTATTCTGTATTTGTGTACTTACTGTTACCAGTGAATGTCATATCTTCAGATTCTTTTCTTTTGTTCGTTAATGTCCTTTTCTTTCATATTAAGATCTCTTTTTAGCATTTCTTATGGGACAGGTCTGGTGTTGATGAAATTCCTCAGCTTTTGTGTCTGGGAAAGTCTTTATTTCTCATTCATCTTTGAAGGCTATTTTTGCAGGATATAATGTTTTGGGTTAAGATTTTTTTCTTTCAGCACTTTGAATATGTCATGCCACTCTTTTCTGACCTATAAGGTTTCCATTGAGAAGTCTACTGCCAGATGTATTGGAGTTCCTTGATATATTATTTTTCTCTTTTTTTCTTGCTTCCCTAAGGATCTTTTCTTTCTCTGTGACCTTTGCAAGCTTGATTATTAAATGCCTTGAGGCATATTATTAGTGCCTCCTTTTCACTTTCAAAAGTGTCCTGCTTTGGGTAACGAGTTATATAGTCACCCTCATTGAAAGCTAGGACTTAAGCTGTGTCTTGCTCAATAATTTTAAAATGAGGGAAGTTGATGAGCACCAGAGCAGAGAGTCTCAGGAACCATGAAACACTGTGACCAGGCAACTCCTCTGGGTTGTTAAAAGGAAAAACCTTAGACAAGTTAAATTTAACAGAGCTTAACTCTGCAAAGAATGATTTGTGAATTGGGCAGCCCTCAGAACCAGAACAAATTCTAACTCCAGCTTGCAACATGGTCAAGCAGCATTTATGGACAGAAAATAGAAGTCAGGTACAGAGATAGCTTAATTGGTTACAGCTAGACTATTGCTTTATTTGAACCAGTTGGCCGCCTGCAATTGCCTGAAGCTCAGCTGCTGAAATTGACTGAGACTCAGCTATTTGTTGTAAGAGTACACTCCTAAGTTAGGCTTTCCGTTAGTTTACACACTAAGTTAGGTTGCAGTTAGTTATGATAGGGACTCAAATATGGAAGCATCCTCATGACAAATTTAGTTTAACAAGATAGAACACCTTTAAAATCCTGGGCAAAGCAGCAGTGGAGAAGACAGTCTTCCTAGGTTGTAACCTGGGCTTTGGAGATGTAGGCGATGGAGGAGTGAGGGCCCAAGGATTGCTCTTCATCCCTTCCCTATTTTCATCAGCTGAACTAATGCTACCCTACTTTTACCCTGACTAGACCTGGGGAGTTGCTGCTGGTTTCTATCGAGAAAGGCAATGATGGTCTCTAACCAACTCCATAGAAAGGCAAGAACAGAACTTGAAAGCATTCCTCCAACTTACCCCCTCAATACTGCCTGGCAGCCCTGCTCCTCAGAGTGTCCATCAGTTAAGGCACAGATCTCAAGCCTCTGCATCTCCTGGGAAGTAGAGTTGTTATTTCTTGGGATCCATGCCTCTGTTCCAGTTCTGTAGTTTGGGGAGGATGATGCAGCATGCTGTACTATTTGTCATCTTGAAGGGAATCCACCATTTCTCAGGGCATCATTGGAGTATATTACTTTGATGAGAATGTTTGTGTTTTTGAAATTGAAGATATATATCAGTTTATATTTTTGTCACATACTGATTTTTATGGCATAACATTTGCTGAAAAGAGCAGGTTGTGTAAAAACCACTATTTATGAAATGGTGAATATTAAGCATGATTTTATGAGGTTGACAGATGCAAAGTGTGTTTTGCATGTGTCTTAATTTACAGATAAGGAAACTAAGTTGTTGAGAGATTACACAAGCCAGTGGTTTGGGCAGACAGGAGTCTTGATTTTTGGTTACGTGGCCAAATATCTTTTTTAAAATGAAGTGGGAGAAAAGGAAAAAATATTCTGTTAATCTAACCGTATCAACAGTCACTTTAAATTTGAATGCTCTAATATATCAATTAAGAACAGAGACTTTCAGAGTTGATAACAAAAAAAGATCCAACTATAATGTTGTCTATAAGAAATCCACTTTAAATATAAACACATAAGTAGATTTAAAGTAAAAGAATAGAGAAAAATATACTGGGCTAACACTAACTTTAAAAAATCAGGAGTAGTTATATTTATTTCACACAAACCATACTTCAGAGTAAGGAAAATCATCAGGTGTAACAAGGGACATTAAATATTAATAATAGTAAGGGAGTCAATTTTTCATGAAAATATAACAATCCTTAATGTGTAGGTACCTGACCACAATGCATGAAAATATGTGAGGCAAAAACTGATAGAACTGGAAGGGGAAATAGCATGTCCATTATTATAGTTGGAGATGTCAACATCCTCTCTTTGTAATTTATAGATCCACCAGGCGGAAAATCAGTAAGGATATAGAGGAACTGAACAGCACCATCAATCAACTGGATCTAATTGACATTTATAGAATAATTCATTCAATGATAGCAGAATACACATTTTTCTCAAGCTCACATGAAACATTCGTGAAGATAGGTCACATTCTGCACCATCAAAAACACCATAGCAAATTTGAAAGGTTAGACATACCAAGTATGCTGTCAGACCACAGAGAAATTAAACTACAAATTAGCAACAGAAAGATAACTAGAAAGTCCCAAAATACTTGGAGATTAAACAGCACACATCTCATTAACACTTGGGTCAAAGTAGAAGTCTCAACAAAAATTTAAAAATATTTTGAATTAAATGAAAATGAAAATACAACCTATAAAAATTTGTGAGATGCAGTGAAAGCAGTGTTTCAAGGGAAACTTATAGCATTGGATGTATATATTAGAAAATAAAAAAGATCTAAAATCAATAATCTAAGTTTCCACCCTGGGAAGCTAGAGAAAGAAGAGCAATATAAGTCTTTAAAAAGCAGAAGAAAACAAATCATAAAAATTACCACAGAAATCAATTACATTGAACACAAGAAAACAATAGAGAAAACGTAACAAAACCAACAGCTATTTCTTTGAAAAGATCAATGAAATTGATAAACCTCCAGCCAGGCTAAGCAGGAACAAAAGAGAGATGTCACAAATTACTAATATCACAAATTATAGAAGGATCATCATGACCGTTCACATAGACATGAAAAGGATTATAAAGGAATATTATGAACAACTCTATGTCCACAAATATGATAATTTATATGAAATGAATCAATTCTTAAAAAGACACAAACTACCAAAACTCATAGAAGTAGCAATTGACAACCCAAATAGAAATATATTCATTAAAGAAAATGAATCAATTAATAACCTTTCAAAATAGGCACCAGGCCTAGACAGTTTCACTGGTGAATTCTACGAAACATTTGAGGAAGACATAATACTAGTTCTCTAAAATCTATTCTAGAAAATAGAAGCACAGAGAAGACTTCTTAATTCATTCTATGACACCAACATTATCCTAATACCAAAACTTAAGAAAGATATTATATGAAAAGAAAACTATAGACCAGTATCTTTCATAAGCATGCAGGCAAAAATTCTCAACAAAATGTTAGCAGATTGAATCCAACAATGTATAAAAAACTATATACCACAACCAAGTGACATTTATCCTAGGTAGGCAAGGCTGGTTCAACATTTGAAAATTAATTATGTAATCTATCACATCAATAGGCTAAAGAAAAATGACATCATATCAATAAATATAGAAAAAGCATTTGACAAAATCTAACATACATTCATTATTAAAACTCTCAGGACATTAGGAATAGAGAACTTTCTGTTTCTAAGTGATTTCAGTGTTAGATATGTAGGTATCTTTGTATCGTCTTGGATTAATTTGGCTAAAAGAGGAGGGTGCCATAGGAGGAATGCTTCTTCCTCTTAGTACTTTTGACACCCTGAGTAACCACCTGCCAAAATACTTAGGAAATTTTGGGAATGCCTATCTGTAAGACTTTACTAGATTGGCTGGAGAAAGGAGAGAATCTTATCTGGAGCAAGATGGAGGGATCAGTGAAAAAGATGCACAGGGGCCCTCGCAGGAAAGAAAGGAGCTAATAGACCCTATATCTATCCCTCACCCTATGGAGCTCTGCCACCTTCAGTAGAAAAGAACGGAGCTAATAGACTCTCAGTGTATTCTTCATGCTCCAGACTTCTGTTACCAGGTGAGGATGATACCCCAAACCCCAAATCACCATCATATTGGATTTTGTCCCTGTCTCTGCCTTGCAGTTACATGACCCTCTCTGAGAGAAAGAAAAGACAAACATGATGGGTAAAACTGGAGGTGATGGAGTGACTTAGGAAATATGAAATTAGATGGGAGAATAGTGCATATAAACTGAAGTTGAACTTTAAATAAATGCCACCACAGAAGACCTCTAGAAATAGAGATTAGGTTTAGCAGTAAAAAAAAGTTTTGAAATCTTGATACATTAAGCCTTCTTTTACAGGCTTAATAATTTCATTTCTACCATCTAATGCCTCACTTCTAGGGAACAATGAAATATTAACACCAGTTTCTAAATAGCCAAATTACATGTGAATTTCTTAGAGTTTAATCAATTTATTAGTTGTATAGATATTGTAGCTAATTTGAATTAAAAAGTGTATCTATGAATTCACATAGTGTATAATTATGTAAAATTTAATTCTTTAGCTTTGACCCAAATGATGAACTGATATCACCAACATATGATAGAATCATACACAATTTATATATATATATATAATATCACCTTTCAAACTAAAAACATACATAAAAATGTATAAAAGTCTACACAGATATTAAAGATAGATTTTCTAGGACACTGTTTCTAAAGTATTAGAGTGTAAGCTTCTGTGCCTAACATCTTTTCTTTGTGGATCTAGTTGGAGTAAACAGGTCAAACAAGGTCAGAAGGAAGCAGACCACTGCCTCCCACCCAAGGGGCTACCAGCCAAAACTATTAGAAAACTATCAGATTGCCTGTGTAGGAGACTCTACTAGACAGGGCTGTAGTAGTTTCTAGGGCTGCCGTAACAAAGTGCCACAAACTGAGTGGCTGAAACACCATAACTTTATTATCTCACAGTCCTAGAAGCTAGAAGTCCTAAATGAAGGTGTCCACAGAGTGGGCTTTTTACGAGGGCTGTAGGGCAGACTCTGTTCTGTGCCTCTTTGCTAGCTTTTGCTGGCTGCTGGAAATCTGTGGCATTCCTTGGCATGTGGACTCTTCACCCAGATCTCTACCTCCATCTTCCCATGAAATTCTTCCTGTGTGTGCATCTGTGTCCAAATTTTCCCTCTTTATGAGGATACTAATCATATTGCATTAGGGGCCCGCCTTACAGCAGTAGGACCTCCGTCTTGACTACACAAGTTTGCAATTACTCTATTTGAGAATAAGGTCATATCATGAGTTACAGGGATTAGAACTTCAGTAATTGAACTGGGGGGGGGGGTTCAATATTCAACAATCAATAAGGAAAGTGAGGAGAAATCCTATCTGGCATCAAGGAAGAGGTAAAGTGAAATGGAGCAGTAGAGCCCGAAGCAGAAAAGATGAAGCTAGTAGACTTTGGATATGTTCCGCACCCTCAAGAGCTCTGTTACCATGTAAGGCTGGTGTCCGAAACTCCAGCCGACTCTGATAATGGATGGAGACCCTGACTCAGGGGAGAGTCTATAGCACATTGAGATTAAGAGAATAATAAGGAGCTTTACTTTACTTAAATCTGGAAGCATTACTATTTCACAGGCCTAAGATATTTATTACAAGCACAAAAAGCCTCTTTTCTAATAAAAAATGGCCTTTTACATTCAATTAGTGAGATACATGAATATGGAGAAATCAATCAGTTCATGTCTGGAGTAACTGTACCTATTTATCCCAAAAAAGTAAATTTAGAATTATGTCTTTTATCTGTCTGATCTGTTTTCTTATCTATACCCTTAGCCAAAATCTGCATGGAATGAGATCAGTAGGCATGCAAGGACCTGAATACAACAAGTGAGTTATACATAGATAAATGAGTATTTATGTATGTGTGTACAGATACACACAGTGTTACACACATGCATATATAAAAAACTATACATACAGACATGCTCCTATCAACAAACACACATAAATAAACATGCATATACTACAGAAATAGAAGACAATTAAAAAGACAGATTGACATGTTTAAAATTTACCCACAGGAACATCCATGGCCATACAGAGTATTTTTGTTTTTTTGCCATAGTTCTTAAAGCATCTCAAAGCAGCATTTGGAGGTACCTTTCCATCTTCTCTACATTGAATCAGATAAAGTGGAGCAAGTAACAGGAGAGTTGCTTCTTCCTGTTAGTGTATTTGTGATCCTTAGATATTAGCAATAAATTCCTTAGGAAACAATGAGATTCCCTGTGCATGAGGCTCCGCATTTTAGTGTGCCCTCTCTTAATAGAATGGGCCAAGAGAGGAGAAAATTGTATTTAGAGCAAGGAGGGTATTGCAATGGACCTGAAAGAGGGAAGCACTCAGCAAAAAGAACAAAGCTAATGGAATCTGAATTTCTTTCTCCCGCTCCAGACCTCTGTCAACCTGTGAGGCTGGTGCCTAGACCGAACCTCACCATCACATTAGATAGAGCCCTTGTCTTCACAGAATGCAGCCACTTGATGGTATCTCAAGGGCAGGAAGACAAGCATGATGCATGAAAGCACAGAGATGGTAGAAGGACATACGAATGAGGGCGTGAGATTGAATTACAGAGCTGAGTACCTACAACCTGAAGTTGAATTTAAAATTCCTTCGATTGCAAAAGGACCATTACACATGGGGAAAAGGCTCAGCAGGAAACAAAAATTTTAAAATCCTGATATATTAAGACTTCTTTCAACAGGCCTAATAATTTCATTTCTACCATTTCACATCTGAGTGGCTGAAACACCATCAATTCCTTACCTCATGGTCCCCGAGACTAGAAGTGCGAAATGAAGGTGTCCGCAGGCTTGGCTTTCTATGAGGGCTGCAGGGCAGAATCTGTTGTATGCCTCTTTTCTAGCATTTGCTAGTAGCTGGCCTTCTTTGCCATTCCTTGGCATGTACTCATCACCCAGATCTCTGCTGCTATCGTCCCATGAAATTATCTGTATGTGTGCATCTGTGCCCAAATTTTCCCTGTTTATGAGGATCCCAATGATATTGGAGTAGGGGCCTCCCCGCACCTCTGTGAGCTCCATCTCAGCTACACACATTTGCAATTACTCTATTTCAGAATGAGGTCACACCATGAGTTAGAGGGATGGGAACTTCAGTAATTGAACTGTGTTGGTACCACATTCAACCTTTAACAAGGATCAAGTGGGGAGAAGTCCTATCTGGCATCAAGGAAGAGGCGTAGTGGAAATGGAGGAGTAGGGTCCTAAGTAGGAAAGACAAAGCTGATAGACCTTGGAGGTTTTCCTCACCCTGAAGAGTTCTGTCACCATGTTAAGGCTGCTGTCCCACAGTCCAGCCCACTCTTATATTGGATGGATCCCTGACTCCAGAGGACAGGCTGTAACACATTGAGACTAATATAATACTAAACAGCTTTACTTAAATTTGGAAGCATTAATATTTCACTGGCTGAAGGTATTCATTCCCAGCACACAGAGCCTCATCTCTAAAGAAAATGACCTTGTAGATTCAATTAGAGCTACACACAAGAATATCTAAAACTCACCCAGTTCATGCCTCGAGTCACTGTCACTGTTTATCCCCAAAAGAAAATTTACAATGATGTCTTGATTCTGACCTTATTCTTTTAAAATCTCTTCGAACACCATCCATGGCGTGGGGAGGATCCCCTGATGTCCGCCGCCACCCACGGTGAGTTCAACTAGATAAGTAGAGATATACGTATGTATGAACATACATACACACTTATTATGCACATACATAAATGAGTAAGTATACGTGCAGACATAGCCGTGTCAACACACATACATAAATAAACATGCATAAACAACAGAAGACAATTAAAGAAACACATTGACATTTGTGAGATTTACCCTGAGGAGCATCAGTGGCCACAGAGAGTATTTCTTTGACATTATTTCTAAGTCTTCTCACTGTAGCATTTGGAAGTGACTTTCTTTCTTCTCTTGATTGAGGTGGATAAGGAGGAGGTGATCAAAGGAGAGTTGCTTCTCATCCTTAGTAGCATCCAATTCCTTAGTAAACAGATTCCCAGTGTTTGAGACTCTCCATTCTGGTGTGCCCTTTCCTACTAGAATGGGCCAGGAGGGGAGAAAATCCCGTTTGGAGGAAGGAGGAGGTTACGATGCTCAAGGAAGAGGGAAGAACTCAGCCCGAAGAACAGAGCTAATGGAAGCTGGATGGGTTTCCTATCCTCCAGAGCGCTGTCGGCGTGTGAAGCTGGTGCCCGGACCGAACCTCACCATCACATTAGATGGAGCCCTTGTCTTCTTAGCCTGCAGCCCCTTGATTGTATCTCAAGGGCAGGAAGACCATCATTATGTAGGAGATAAAGACGTGATGGAGGGACATAGGAAGGGGAGGACGTGAGACTGAAACACAAAGCAGAGTACCCACGAAGTGAAGTTCGATTTCAAACTACTCCAACCGTGGTTCTCAGCGGCTTGGGCGCGGGGAGCAACGGCAGCGGCCAGGCAGCCCAGCTCGCGAACGCTCTCGGGGCGTCGAGGCCCGCGGGCACCGGGCATGCGCCCTGCCTGCCGCCAATTTGCCCACCAAGGAGGTCAGCTCTGCCTAAGGCACGGTGAAGGAAGAGCCCAAGAGGAGATCTGCGTGGTTGTCAACTAATCCTGCTCCTGCCAAATTGGAACCCAATCCCCAAAAGGCAGCAGCAAAGGATAAATCTTCAGACAAAAAAGTACAACCAAAAGGAAACGGGGAGCAAAGGGTAAACAGGCGGAAGTGGCTAACCAAGAAACTAAAGAAGATTTATCTGCAGAAAATGGAGAGTCCAGCCTCTGATGAAGCAGGAGAGAAAGAAGCCAAGTCTGATTAATATTGTACACCCTGTCTTATCAGTGGTCCCTGCCTCCCTTCTTGTACAAGCCAGAGGAATATTTTTATCAACTGTTTTGCAAATGCAAGTTTTTTAGTAGCTCCAGAAACCTTTTTAGGTAGGGGACAATCCTATTTCATCCCATTTTTTTAAGTGTAATGTTTTTTTTAAGAAGTGAAATCATTCGCTGGTTGTTTATCTTTTGGTACAACTGGAAAATAGTGTGGGATATTGAATTATGGGAGGGTTTGACTGTTTTGGGTGTCAGCTTAACATTCCATAGATGGGGATTAGTTTTTATACTGTACAGTATAAAGCTTACTAAATGGCAATATGGAGTCCTAGGCCTGCAATTAATGTCTTGAACATTTTAACTTACTTCTATTCCTGTGTTGTTTTTTAGTAGATTTGTTTCATAAAGAAAGCCACTCCTTAATCATGGCTTTCTGTCAGAATTGCATATACTCTGTAATATCTTTTGTCCTGGTAGTCCTGTTTTCCTAACAACTTTGTTAATGTGCTGTGAAAGATTGAAAATTTGAGTATGTGGTATATTTGATAATAAATTGTGGATTGGTGGGAGTTATGTAACAGGTTATCAATATTTGAAGATACTGGTACTTGATATCCTCTTAAGGAAAAATTGCCTCCAAATTTTCAGCTGGAAAGTCACTGGAATAACTGTTTTAAAAATAATTAAAATAAATGGCTTTGTAGATTTTCGGTACATATGTTAAGAATTGTGTACAAATTGAAATGTCTGTACTGATCCTCAACACAGCCAATAAAATCTAAATTACAAAAGAAAACATAAATAAATAAAAAAACAGAACTACTGCTACCAAAAAAGAATGTTACACATTGGGATGAAGTTCAGCAGTGAAAATAACTTTCAAAATCTTGATTCATTGGGGCTTCTTTGAACAGGCTTAATAATTTCATCACTACCATATATAATGCCTCACTTCTAAGGAAAAATGAAATACTAGTTTCTAAGTAGCCAAATTATATGTGAATTTTTTAGACTTTAATCAATTTATTAGTTGTATGGATATTGTAGTTAATGGGAATGAAAAAGTAAGTCTGTGAGTACACATAGTGTGTGACTGTGTGAAATTTGAGTCTTTAGCTCTGACCCAAGTGAACTGACATCACTGATGTATGATGGAATCGTATATATCTACACATATATAAATATCTCCTGCATATACAAATATATAAAAATATGCACAGATATTAAAGATAGACTTTCTTGGACAATGCTTCTAAGGAATGGGCAGTGTCTGCTTCTGTATGTAATCCCCTTTCCTCTCTGTATCTAGTGGGATAAAAGAGGTCAGAACATGTCAGAAGGAAGCAGACCACTGCCTCCTACCCAGGGGACTAGCAACCAAAACGTTTAGAAAACCATCAGATTGCCTGCATATGAGATTCTACTAGAGAGGGCTGTAGTAGTTTCTAGAGCTGCCATAACACAGTGTCACAGACTGAGTGGCTGAAACATCAGCAATTGCTTATCTCACAGTCCTCGGGACTAGAAGTGCGAAATGAAGGTGTGTTGGCAGGGTTGGCTTTTTATGAGGGCTGCAGGGCAGAATCTGTTGTATGCCTCTTTGCTTGCCTTTACTGGTTGCCGGCATTCTTTGGCATTCCTTGGCATGTACTCATCAACCAGATCTCTGCTATTATCTTCCCATGAAATTTTCCTTTTATGGGGATCCCAATGATATTGGAGTAGGGGCCTCCCCGCACCTCTGTGAGCTCCATCTCAGCTACACACATTTGCAATTACTCTATTTCAGAATGAGGTCACACCATGAGTTAGAGGGATGGGAACTTCAGTAATTGAACTGTGTTGGTACTCCATTCAACCTTTAACAAGGAACAAATGAGGAGAAGTCCTATCTGGCATCAAGGAAGAGGTGTAGTGGAAATGAAGGAGTAGGGCCCTAAGTAGGAATGGCAAAGCTGATAGACTTTGGATGTTTTCCTCACCCTGAAGAGTTCTGTCACCATGTTAAGGCTGCTGTCCCACAGTCCAGCCCACTCTTATATTGGATGGAGCCCCTGACTCTGGAGGACAGGCTGTAACAAATGAACATATATGTATGGGTCTGTTTCTGGGCTCCTCCTTTCCATTATTGATTGTCTATACTTGAGCCCAAATCACAGTTTTAATTATTATGACTTTATAGTAAGGCTTGAAAACTTGTATATAACTCCTCCAACTTTGTACTTCTTTCAAACTATCTTGGCTCACCTAGATTTTTTTGAATTTCCATATAAATTTTAGAATCCTTGTGTCAATTTACACACATACACACACCCCACGCACACCCCACACACATAACCTGCTGGTATTTTAACTTAGGAGGCATTAACTATATAGCTTAATTTGGGAAGAATTGACGTCTAAAAATATTGAGACTTCCAACCCATAAACATAGTATATCTCTCCATTTACTTAGGTTGTCTTTGATTATTTTTAGCAGTATTTTCAGTGTACATGTTTTACATATCTTTTGTTAGTTTTATTTCTAGGCATTTGATAAGTTTTGTGCTATTTTAAATGAAATTTTAAATATTTTATTTTCTAATTGTTTCCTATTGGTGTATAGGAATATAATCGATTTTTGTATATTGACCTTATATCCAGCATCCTTCATAAATTCACACATTCATTTTAATAATTAATTTGTAGATTCCTTGGGATTTTTATGTATACAATCATATAAAGTGACTACTTTTTATACCTTTTTTCCCTTTCTTTATTGAATTGTCTGGGACTTCTACTCTAACGCTGAAGAGAAGTGGTAAGAGGAGGCAGCCTTGCCTGTTCCCAAACTTAGGTGGAAAGAATTTCATATTTCACTATTAGAAATGATATTGCAGTCCGAGCGAGGTGGCTCACGCCTGTAATCCTAGCACTCTGGGAGGCCGAGGCGGGAGGATCGCTCAAGGTCAGGAGTTCGAGACCAGCCTGAGCAAGAGCGAGACCCCATCTCTACTAAAAATAGAAAGAAATTATCTGGCCAACTAAAATATATATAGAAAAAATTAGCCGGGCATGGTGGTGCATGCCTGTAGTCCCAGCTACTCGGCAGGTTGAGGCAGGAGGATTGCTTGAGCCCAGGAGTTTGAGGTTGCTGTGAGCTAGGCTGACGCCACAGCACTCACTCTAGCCCGGGCAACAAAGCGAGACTTTGTCTCAAAAAAAAAAAAAAAAAAGAAATGATATTGCCTGTAGGCTTTTTAGCTATCTTTTACCAGATTAAGATAGTTCCATTTTATTTTTAGTATACTAAAAGTTTTTTAAATCATGAATTGGTGTTGAATTTATCAGATACTTTTTCTGCATCTATTGAGATAATAAAAATGTTTTTCTTTGTTATTCCATTAATAAGATTTTCAACTGTTAAACCAACCTTTCTGTTTTTATTCCCAGAATAAACTCCCTTTTGTCTTTAATATATTTTCATTTCCACATATCATTAGATTCTATTTGCTAATATTTTATTTAGAACTTTTTGTTCATGTTCATGAGAGAGATTCAGTTTTCCTTTCTTGAAACATCTTTATCAGCTAGTCTAAAATGATCTTAGCTGGCGTCTCTTGGGTAACTCATATCTGCTTGACTCATCTTCCTTTTCCATCAGGATACCCTGGATATGTTTCAAGGTGATGGCAAAAGGCAAGATCTAGAATAGAATCTTACAAGTGCTTTTGCAACCTCTGCTTTATGTTTTCTCATTGACCAAATCAACTCACATGATGGAACCCAAAATTAGAGTGAGAGGGCAAAACAAGGTGAAGACCAAGGGTATGGATACAGGGAAAGATGAAGAATGGAGACCATTAATGGAATCTTTCTACCTTATTCTCAGGAAGGGAAGCATTTCTATACATGCAAAAACTTTACAAACAATAACTAATATATAGACAGAGATTCAAGACTTGAGCAGTTGTATAAAAATGCATTCGTACTTTGACCAAGGTCCATTGGATGGATCATGCCACTTCAGGGCAGCCACCCCAAAATTACCAGAATCCATCTCTTATGGGTTAAGCATTCCTTGATTGAGAATATTGCTTTTTAGTATATTGAACTGATAACTATGAGTTAATTACATCTAATCTAAATTGAGCCAATTTTCTTTTTGTAGGTTTGGTGGTGACAAATATAAATTTAGCAACACTTAATATTAGCTGGGATATTTTTTTAAAAAGCCAAAAATGTCATTTAGCATGTAAATCAAAACAAAGACATTCATATTTGCATCTGGGGTGGTCTCTAGACTATTGTTTTCTATCAGTTATTAAACTTATCTCCTTGGGCTATTGACAAAGTTCTAATAAGTCATTGATTGATCTCTTTGCCATTTTTAGAGTATCCAAAGAGCAGGTAATAAATCATCCATTTTCAAAAAATCCACAAATCATAACTACCCAAAAAGTATATCTACTGTTCTTATTAATATTTAGTCTTCTATCTTTGTCGGAGTGCAGCCTCAAATCTAACATACTAGTTCAGCTAGATGAGCAGACTGGGAATTAACACCATGGAGCTGCTTCAGTGGTTGCATGTTCAATGATAACAGGATATCCTGCACAGGGAATGCCTTTGTCACTGTTAAGATAAGAACCATCTACAAATTATTTTAAATCAAGATTAACTAAAGGGTGCAAGATTCAGATCCAAGCATACTTCATTCCTGAGAGGATGCAAAACAGTTATGTGGTTCCCTTTTATCCTTAAAAGGGAATAAAGTTTCAGGGTTATATTTGAACAACATTGAATATACAAAGAAGGCAGTAAAATTTCTTCAGTGCTAAATTTGCTAACAGAGAAATGTCAAATGCTGCCTTGAAGTAGCAAAAATTGTTCAGATGTAGGACCCATAGAGTTAGTGGAGAATCAAGTACTATGATGGAAGCATCAACAAGTTTGGCCACTGCTGCCACCTCATGTAAGACAGGGTGTGTGTGCCTTCCCCTCGAAATCAAGGAATGAGCAAAGATAGGCAGAGAAAAGGGCTTGGCAGATTTAGGAAAACCCAAAGGTAGAGGTTGTTGCAAGAAGACTTTCAAAGAGTAGACAGCGTTTTCTATTTTTCCATCACAAGGAAAAGTTCCAGGGATTATAAACTTGGTAAGCCCATACAAAGGCTGAGCTATTGAGAAAAATCAGATATATATTACCTACAGTCCTAAAATCTTAGCCATCTTTTAAATTTTGGCCTTGGTACAATTGAATACTCCAAGGGCAATTGTATTATTTATTGTATTAGCAATAAATCAAAGGTTTTATTTTCATGCAATGTTTGCCAGCATTGAATTTTCTCATGGAAAACGGCTAATTTCGTGGGTGAAAATGGCATGTCTCTGTTTTGACTTTCTTACTGGCAAGGCTGAATATTTATCTATGAGGGTTGTTGGTTGGAATTTCACTGTTGTGGATTGTTTATGTCCTTAACCCATTTATCTATAGGATGAGGGTGTACTACTTAAGTTGTTGTTAATGAGTTATTTTGTTTCTTATAGTAGGTAGAGTCCCCATTCAGTTAATTTTACTGAAAAATCTTTTCCCCTGTTGGTTGTCTGTTTTGGCATTTTCTAAACAGAAATTCAATTTTTTTTTTTTTTTTTTTTTTGAGACAGAGTCTCACTCTGTTGCCCAGGCTAGAGTGAGTGCCATGGCGTTAGCCTAGCTCACAGCAACCTCAAACTCCTGAGCTCAAGCGATCCTCCTGTCTCAGCCTCCCGAGTAGCTGGGACTACAGGCATGCACCACCATGCCCGGCTATTTTTTTTTTTTCTACATATATTTTTAGCTGTCCATATAATTTCTTTCTATTTTTAGTAGAGATGGGGTCTCGCTCTTGCTCAGGCTGGTCTCGAACTCCTGAGCTCAAACGATCCGCCCACCTCGGCCTCCCAGAGTGCTAGGATTACAGGCGTGAGCCACCGAGCCCGGCCCAGAAATTCAAATTTTTATGAAGTCAGACTTAACCCTATTGAACCTATTGATTTTCCCTTGATTCAACACTTACTTCTTCCTAATTCAAAGAACTGATTGGTGTTCACTTAAATTTCTTAGAGATAGCTATAGTTTTTTACATTTGATTTCTGAATACATATGGGTTTTATGTAAGAGATTCCATGAATTTTTGAACTGTATAAGACTTTTTATCCTCTTCCCCCCATGCTATGCAAACTCAGAATGTTCATTTTTTTGATTTTCCGCTGGACAGGAATAACCAATTTAACAAATTGATCACTTTGCTACCTTAATTTTTTTCCTCAATATTAAGCCAGTAATCATTGCTCTAACGGTACTATACTAATCAGTTTTGAATTTTGTGGCAGTCATTTTTGCTGTTGCACAGAGATACATACGTACGGATGTGTGTGTATGTGTGTGTGTGTGTATATGTGTGTGTGTGTGTGTGTGTGTGTTTCAGATGGATACATTTTCTGAAAATATTGTTGGATCAGTATGGCAATATTAACTGTATTTTAAATAATAACCACTATTTCTCATTTTAAAGGTTATACACATATATGCACAACTGTGTGTGTATATATGCACATTCCTTTTAGAAAATAAGAAAATAGATGAGCCAAAAAGACTCTCCATATTGCTACCACTTATCTAAAATTTGTTGATGTTCATGTTTTTCTATCATGCATACACACACACACATAACCATACTATTTTTTTTTTGCATTTATTTATTTACATAGTATTTAGATACACTGTAATATCCAGATTGTTATCTAAAAGGCATATCTATACAGAATTAGATTTAAATAAGAGCCATATGTTACTTGAATTAAATATTTGGAACACATTTACTTAAAGCTATTAATAGTTGGCTAGCTAATTTCCTTCTCTGGTAGCTTTAAACTGTGTGTATTTAGAGCACAGGCTATTCTAAGTAGCCAAGCACACTTTGTGGGCTACCAGAAAACCACTGTGGGTTAGATATGACTTGGAATGCACATACCCTCCTATTCCCTGCATCTCCCCCAGGAGATGCCACTGAGAGACAAATGAATAGAAAGTAATAATCATTTTAGGTTACTCCTAGGAAATGGCTTATTTGTTGCCATGTGGATACATAAGACATGCATCTGTCTTTTTTAGGACATCTTGCAGTTCCTAGACAGTAAACATCAGAACCACTATCAACTCTACCATCTATGCAGTATGTACCTGACTTGATATTTTGCTAGTGTAGGTAGAAAAGAGATTACTGCATGTAAGAAGATGATTTTTTTCCATTGCATTTAGTCATAAGTACTTGGTGGTGTTGGGGAGTGAATTAAAAAATCCCCATATTGTGCTGGCCCCATTTAGTCGGAAGAGTTAGCCCAACAGCACAAAGTACCCTATGAGGGAGGCAGGGCTTGTGGGACCAAAGAGTCTGGAGTGAAGGTGAACCATTTTAGGGAAGATCTGCTCTAGGGGTATTAGGTTTAGGAAGATCTATCTGTTTATCCTGTCAGATTGCTTTCTGAGGACATAGACAATTTAACACATGTGTACTCTAACCAAGTAGGAGTGGATTGTGATGAGAGCAGGGCCCTGGATGGGAGAAAAAACGAAAAAAACAAAAAGTCCCTAGTTTATATAGATTATATCCCAGTTTACCACTCTGTCTCTCTTGATTTTTTTCCCCTACCTATATGTTAAATAGACATTTTCAGGGGGCCAGCATTTTAGCCAGCTATACCTGCCCCTTTGCATGGTTTCTAACTACTCTACAATAATATTAATATAATGAGCAGCATGCTTGAAAGTTAAAAGTAAGGCCATTAAACAAAAGTAAGTTGGGCTTAGTTTACCTGAAATGGTAACCACTACACAATCCACTACTATTCTTATGTTTTTGAGATCTTTAAGTTTGTTTTAAAGCAGCAGGAATCACTCAGAAATCTGCTTTGGAAGGTAGATAAGGAATTTCTAATAGAAAATTTTCAATTATTTATAACTCAATCATTTGCTATGTTATTAGGTATAGAGATATGACATAACATATGTATTATGCATTTTAGGTGAAAAATATAGTCTAAGCACTTCCACGATAGGCTTCGTAGAGTCATCATGGATAACCACAGCGTCCCCACTCTGCAGTAAGTTTTATGCCAAGTTGACTGTCAGAAGAGGGCTAAATACATTGGGCTTGATTTTCTGGAAATATTTTAATTCAACTAAAAATCTTACATTTGCAATCAGTGAGATGGTGGTGTTCTCTAGAGATGTCGATAAATGGCTGTCGAAAGATGAGGAAAACGTCGTAGTGATTCATGGCAAAGAAGGCAAAGGTACTAACGTTTTTCTTTTTCTTTCTTTCTAAAGAGATTTAAGAGATATATTAAAGTACAAGAACAAGATATATATTGCTACTAATAAGGGAATGAACAAACCAGTACAACCTCTATGGAAAACACTGTGTTTTAATGAAGCCACCAAGGGGGTTTCCCTAGGCTCAGTTGCTCGCCACACAGAAAGCCAATTACTGAGACAACGAGGATTGTCAAGAAAGAGAAAAGGAAATTTACTGCTGTGGAAGACTGGGAGGTGGGAGGGGTGGACTGCCTCAAATCTGTCTCCCCAACTGATAGGGTCAGGAATTTTTCTAGGGGTGAAATGAACAATGCATGAAGGGAATGAGCACTGTTACATGTTTGGGACAGAGTGCAGCTTACACAAGTGCAATGAGAAATCATACTGGCACATACATCACATGATCAAAAAATGGCAGCTAGGTCCCTCCCTGGGTGGAGATTTTAGTAGTATAATGAGCTAAGGGTTAAAATCAGTCATTGTTTTTGGTCTTGTGTGCAGGTGGGATGCGGGGATAGGTTGCTCAGCAGGTCCTTGGGCAAGATCTGTGATGGGATGTTGCTTATCTGGTCTTCTCTGGATAAACAGTGTAAGGCCTTGTAGTTCTCTTGTGGCTGCAAGGAGGTTCCACCATTTCTGGAAAATAAAAACAACTCAAAAGGGAATGGATTAGTGAAACAGAGAGTTACAAAGTTCTGGTCAGTAAATCTTACTGGCCTGGGAACTTGAAACATAAGAGAACTGCAAAAAGGCATTTTTGTTCATGGAGCTGGTTGTATACGGCGATTGCTCAAAGAGCTAAAAGTAGACCAATCATTCAATCCAGCAGCCCCCCTACTGGGTATCTCCCCAAAGGGAAAGAAGTCATTGTTCAAAAAACACCTGTACCTGACTGTTTATTACTGCACAATTCACAGTTGCAAAGACGTGGAATCAACCTAAGTGCCCTTCACAGTTGCAAAGACGTGGAATCAACCTAAGTGCCCATCAGCTGATGAGCGGATAGAGAACATATGGTCTATATACACCATGGAGTACTACTCAGCCATAAAAAGGAATGAAATAATGTCTTTTGCAGCGATTTGGATGGACCCAAAATCCTAAGTGAAGTATCTCAGGAATGGAAAAACAAATACCACATGTTCTCACTTAGAAGCAGGAGTTAAACAATGGATATATGCAGTCATAAAGTGGTATGATGGACATTGGAAACTAAGAAGTGGGGAGGGAGGCAGGAAATGAGGGATACAAAGTACCTCTCAGGTACAATGTGCACTATCCTGGTGATGGGTACACTAAAAGCCCTGCCTTCAGCATTATACAATTCATCCATGTAACAAAAAAAAATTTGTACCCCCTAAATCTATTGAAATTAAAAAGTAAATAAAATTTTTAAAAATGAGAGAGAAAAGCATACAAATTTATTTAATCCAAGTTTTATGTGATATGGAAGTCCTTATAAGGAACCGAAGAGCAAAGACACAGTTAGAGATGAACACTTATATACTAAATTAGACAAAGAGTAGTAAATTATGGAAATGTGACAAGACAAAGGGGCTTGGGCTAGAGTAATTAGGTGAAGAAGTAGCCAGGAAAATAAGGATTTCCCTTGGCCTCAACTTCCTGTTCTTGGTGATAAATATGATAACTTTCCTTCTGGTATAGGGAGGCCATCTTTCACATGGGAATTTCATCTCCTGCTTTTAAGAAAGCATGTCAGAGGCTGGGCGCGGTGGCTCACGCCTGTAATGCTAGCACTCTGGGAGGCCGAGGCGGGTGGATCGTTTGAGCTCTGGAGTTCAAGAGGAGCCTGAGCAAGGGCGAGACCCTGTCTCTACTAAAAATAGAAGAAAATTAGCTGGACAACTAAAAATATATAGAAAAAATTAGCCGGGCATGGTGGTGCATGCCTGTAGTCCCAGCTACTCGGAAGGCTGAGGCAGAAGGATCGCTTGAGCCCAGGAGTTTGAGGTTGCCGTGAGCTACGCTGATGCCACGGCACTCACTCTAGCCCAGGCAACAGAGTGAGACTCTATCTCAAAAAAAAAAAAAAAAGAAAGAAAGAAAGAAAGCACGTCAGAAAGAGTGATCTCGAACCTGCTGTTTTTCAAGTGCCTTAGGCTCAAAATAGTCAATATGCTAGATATGCTAGAGTGGCATATTTTTAACTCTTCACTGGCATTAAGATACCTTGCCATATTTAACTGCGTGAAAGTCTCTTAAACTTGCTTCATGAAGCTCAGTTTCTTCTTCCTTGTACAGAGTTATTCAGCTCACAGAGAGAGTTGTAAACATTATATGAGACCTTTAAAGCATTACCCAAATGTTAGTCATTAATCATTATGAAGGCCAAGAATTGTATTATATTTAGAGATGCAAGACATTTCTGCTGACTTCAGGATAACAGATGCTGTCTTACTGATGTCTGTCTAACTAACTTGGTGGGTTATCTAATGTTCTCCATTCCCTTTAGAAACATGCTGATCGGTGTCCATTGGCATGTTGAAAATTTGCAGCTTGTATACTTTTCTTTAGTATGCCTATGTATTTCTGCTTCCACCAGTGTCTGCCAGTTCTACTTGTTTATTATAATATGTCATATAAGCAAATATTATATAAATCCATCAAATGTCAAAGTGAACAAAAAGAGTTTTATAATTTTATGAAGAATAAGTTGAATGTTTCGGGAAAATTCAATGAAGTTGAGTGGCTACAACCAAAATTGCAGCTAAATTAAATGCAAACAAGACTATTATAAAACATTGGGGGAAAAATTAAAGTAGTAAAATCTAGAAGGATTCTGCACTTAGATTTCTATAAAGAAAACCAGAGATCATAGATGATGCAATGGTTTATAAAATTGGCCTGCATTTTTCAAGAAAGAACTCCATTTGGGGAAACCTAAACTTAAAAACTTAAAGCCTTTGATCAGAAGTTTAGTGAATCAATGTATGTTTATACTTGAAGTTACAATAAAATATTTAAGGCATGTATATATCATTTTTATGATTCCCTGCTTTATCTGCTTGACTGGATGAGATGGCATCTACTATGTCTACAGTTGTAATTATCCACAGCAACAGGTATGAATCTACTTATGGTATGCCCATAATTGGTAAAGGAACTTTCCAAAAGTTTCTTTCAAATGGCAGAATAACAGAGTTACAGAGACCCAGAGATGTCCTCCAAATTTTAAACGTTAATAGTTTAGGTAGCTGAGATCCAGGCTGTTAATGGTCAGTAGCTCCCTTTAGCAAGAAGCTTTTTTTTTAATCATAGCAAGGGGTGGTACGAACTCCTCTTTGCAAGCACCTGGGTTGAAATAGTGCTTTTCAAACTGTGTGTTGCGAAATCAGTTTAGCGGTTCATTAAAAATTTTTTAAAGGGTAGAACATAAAATTTTGTGCATTTTAGGTAAAAAGTATAAGTTTGGAATTACATAAAATAATCGATTAAGTTCATTCAGTGTGTACTGGCTAAGAGAGAAGCTACAGATCATTGTAGAAATAAAAGAGGCAACATATTTTTTTAAGAAACTCAAATTTTGTATGGCAGGACAAAAATAAATTGTAATTAAACATAAGAGACTTTGAGGATGGAATGACAAGAAACATGAAGTCAAGGCTTTGCTTTAAAATGCTACAACAGAAAAGAAAGAAAAAAGAGAGAGGGAGAGGGGAGAAAGGAGGGAAGAGAAGAGAGAAATTAAGCATGTAAAGCAAAATACTGATAATTATAGAATCTGGGGAACAGGTATATGAGAATTCATTATATTGTTCTCTACTTTCGTATGTTTGAAAACTTTTGTAATACAATTAAAAACTCTAAAGTGGAAGGAATAATGGGTATAAAGTGCTAAAGTGCTAGATGGTGTTTGGAGTTATCTTCTATAGGTACTACTTTTGTTTATGTTATTTAGAAAAATAGGGTGCGTAGTTATTAATAAGTAGCAATTTAGCTTTAGAGTCCTAGAGAAAAGCTGATTGCCTCTTCCCATTGCTGATTGCAATCCCCAGCATTAGAGATTCAAGAAAAATGCACATGTGCACATGTGTATCATGCCAACAGTTAAAGTGCCAAATTCCAAGTATGACCACAAATCAGTGAAACATCTTTTGCTATTTCTGAATTAAAATATTTTGGACAAGCACATTCAGGGTGAAAGAAAAATCAATCCAAAATGTACTCTTTGAATATTTCTGAATGTGTTTTTACACTAAGTACTACCATGAACAATGGTTCCTTGAACTAACTTCTTTTCTTTTCTAGGCCAAACAGGAACTATAGTTTGGGTTTGCTTATTGCCAGAGGAATCTGTTCAGTGGCACAGGTATGAAAAATGCTACTACAAACTTTGTCTTTTGCGGATTGAATTTGCTAGTTCTGAAACATCACTGGTAGGATGTTAAGATGATTCTTTAAGTCATGGTGGTTAAGTGAAATTGTAATTAGAAAAGCAGTTTTTTTGAAAGTCTGATTTTGATACTTCCTTGTTAACATGCAGTAGTTAGTAACTGACTTAAGGACCTCTTACTGTGGGCCAGGACTAGGGTGGGATTAGTGAGGCACAAAATTTAAGGGAATGCCAAAAATCATAGCCATTAGGATAAATAATATTTTAATGCAATATTTTAAAAATAAAAATTAATGCAAAAAACTATGATGTATACAATATTAACATTTTAAATAGAGACAGGACCCAATAGGGCAGGATTAAGGTGAGATGAGTAAAGCCATGTTATGCAAATGTAAAAAAAAAAAAACCTCAGTAATCAAGATGCTCCATTCTCCTCACCCTAGTCCTGGCCTTGTCTTACTCCCACCAGAAACATGACTTTTTCTTCTTCATGAGAATAATATCAACATTAATTAGGTAAGTTCTCCAAAGGACCTTGACCATCCTTATAATTGCTAGGTAGATAAAAGGTACCATTGCCCAACTCAGAACAAAGTCTCTTCTGACTGTAATTAGCTTGGCATAGTTAATATATGTGGGATCTGTGACCTCTGGAAATTTCTGAGAAGGCACGGTGGTCTGTTTCTACTTCTTAAAGCAGGGTTCTCAGTCCTTTTTCTGTCATAATCTTGCCGAGAACTTACCACCTCCAGGACACAACTCTAGCAGCTCTGCTCGAGTTGCTTGGCCTACAGTCTGGGGAAGAGAAGGAGTGGATTATGCACGATGCCCAGCACTCTAATTCCACCACTTTTGGCTTTTCTAATTTGAGACATAGAGGCCTTTCAATTGGGTGTTCTAGGACAGTGTTTTTCAAACTATGGATCATGATCTATCAGTGAGTTGTAAAATCAACTTGCTAGGTTGTAACTAGCATTTTTTAAAATACAATGGAATAGAACAGAATGGAAAATATTAAAAGGTAAGTATTTGTGTGTGTGTGTGTGTGTCTTCCAGGTTTATTAAATTGTATTGTAGCTTAAAAAACAAAGACTTTTGAAAGCCATTGATCCAGAGCCCTAGCTCCCTCTCACTGGCTGCAGCATCTCCATAACAGGTTGCTTGGTTTTCATTTGGTCTCAGTCTTCTCATTTGTAAAATGGAAAAATAGGAAGAAGACTTGGACTGGATGATCTCTAGGTCTTTCTAGCTCTAAAATTTCACGTCTTTATGCACCTTTGAATGAGAGAGGTCCTTGACGTAGCTTTGTTTGTTCTTTTGGGTAGCCTCTGCCGAAAGACCGCTGACTTAAAGAAATAATGTGCCCTTAGAAACTTTAAGGGTGCCTAATATAGGAAAGAAAAGTGTGCAGATGCATCATGGTTGAATTGTCCCCTTTTGTTATAGGACAGCCCTCATGATTTCAGAGGATGACCAACAGATAAAACCAGCAGCACTAAATATGAGGGGGTAGAAACTCCTTCTCAAGTAAGTTTTCCTTTTAAAAACGGAGGTTTTTTAGGGGAGCAGGTGAAGATTGGGACCTGTTACTTGGTTTTGTTTTAGATTCTTCTCCTTTGGTGATCAGGCAGTAGCACTTAGTAGGTCCCCTCCCAACAGGCCTTGATCCTTCCCCAGTGCCGAGACCTGCACCTCGGGTGCTGCCCAAGCTTTGTGCTCTGGGTTCTCCTCAGAGCACCCCACTTTCCATTTTATATTGGTCATTGCAGAGTCCAGGAGTTGATTACCTCCCCAAAGAAGGAAGGTCCAATACCTAAGGCTTCAGACCCCTGAGATTATCTAGTCACCAGCCTTTGATTTCTCTGTAAAGAGGAACTGGGTCTTTCACAAACCCCTACTAGGACAATCCAATCCTTGAAGAACATCACAAGGACTGTTTTTGGATGACTCCTTTGTGTGTCTGTGTTGGGGGGTGTATGTTGAAAGAGAAAGAAAAAGGGAAATAAACACTTTTCAAAAACCCTATTATGTACCTTCTGAAGCTGTTTCCCCCTCCCCCCACACCAAAAAACCTGTTATATACCAGATAATATTGCACTTTCACATTATCTCATTTAATACTCATAACAGCTATGTGAAATATATGCTATTACTTTATTTTTTCTTTTTAAAACATTTTGTTATGGAAATTTAAAAACATACACAAAAGTCAAAAGAATCATACGATAATCCCCTTTCAGTCATCACACTGCTCCATCAGTCCAGCCTGCAGCCAGTCACGTTCCACCCACTCCCTTCCCACTCTCCTCACACCGCCCGACCCTACTCTCCACTCTTTCTTTCCCTAAGCCTGGATTATTTTGAAGGAAATTTCAGCCATCAGATCATTTTATCCCACAAGTACTTTGGTAAGACAAAGCTAGGAGAATTTCAGGGCTTCCTTATTAAAGCAGAATTGAGGAAATGGAAAGTGGAGAAAGTCTAGCTGGCAGGAACAAGAGAAGAATGACGTGAAATCTACTACTGAGCCATGCAGGTCTTCCTCTTGAGTTTTCAAATACACCATTCTCCCATGCCCAGAAGGCCACTCCCCACCAAACCACAAACCTTCTTCTATCTAGCCACAACTGAGCTTCTACCCACATATTGATAATGTTGTAGCTGTCTTCTTGTCGATTCTGATTAGTTGCCCTCTCAATCACAAGCAGCCTATAAGCAAGACCTGGCTCTGTCCTAGTTACTTCCCCATAAGCAGTTCAATGGTTTCCACCACCCCCAAGGTAGATATTCAGTTGTGAGGCAACATTCATAAAAATGCTGACTTATATAATCATACCCAGTAAATGATTCCTTAACTACTTACTGCCTTTAATAAGCTCTATACCAAAAAAAAAAAAAAAATAGGAATGGTAACTTTAGACTTTTAATCTCCACTTAAATTGAGGCTTCCGTTGCCTTGCAGAATAGATACCCTGGATATTTCGAAGGCGTGAAAAGCTTCTACTGCTGGTGTCCTCCTCCAATAAAATTGCTATTGTTAAAAAAAATCATTATTTATTCAATTCACGGTAAGTGCTTTATGCATAATTGAAGAATTGGGCAGGAGGGCCAATGTTTCCACTATTTGGAGGGTTGTGCTTGTAGTTATATATACAGATGATCCTAACTCGTCGCTGTTTTTTTACATATGCTCACACAGCAATGCTTGGCCATATTGCTAACTCTTAGATGTCCTTCACCCTCCCTTTTCCATCACCAAATCTGGGGGCTTTATCCCCTTCCCTTCCGTCCTGTTGCTCCTCTGGCCTCAGGCCGGGATGGACTTTTCAGGGTAGAGCCTCTGATGGAGGGGAGAGGGACCCGTGTACCCTGGAGACTGCTTGTTTCTCATACCCACCTCCTCCAGTTTGGGTTCATCTTGGTGGAGGTGTCCCTGTATCATTTTCTCACCTACTCCTTTCAGAGGTCCTTTTTTCTCCTCACCCTGGGCTTTTTCTTTCCCCTCTCTCTTCTATGTGTAACCCTCTCACCCCCAGGAACTCCATCAAGAGGTGTTAAATACCCAAACAGCAAATTAATTTTATTTTATTTGTTGCCACATAAGTACTGAATGGCTGCTCTGGGCCAGGCCCTGTGCTAGTGTTTCCCTACCAGTAAGGAGCCCCTGGGTCAGTAAAGAAGAGAACAAAGTACATAGATAAAAAGCCGACCACAGCGTTGGGAAACACAGGGCTGGGGATATCAAGGAAAGCCTCCTACTGGGCAGCACTTAGTTCCTCCTTACCTGAATCTACACGAAAATGGAAAGGGTTGGGAAAACGTGGGGCTCTCTTTAGGGTTTCCCTCAATAGGCAACAAAACAAGGACAAGTGTTGGGACTCCTGGCAAAAGTGACCGATGTTCAGGTATCATACACCAATTCCCTGCCTGGTTAACTCCCAGTGTAAGGATGGGGCAGGCTGGAGGCCTGACACAGCCAGACAGAGGCAACCACGGAGCCAGAGGTGGCGGCAGCTTTGCAGCTTCACCTGGGCAGCGGCAAGAACAACAACCTTGAAGCCAGAGACCTGTTTCTAGTATTAGCATTGCCCAGGGTGTTATGAAGATTGAATTAGATATGGAAGGTATAAGTACTTTGTAAAACTATAAAACGTTACACAAATGTTTCAAGAGGGGAGTTACTATTAGTAATATGGAAGATGTCTGTGCTCTAATTGGGACAGACTAAATGGTTTCTGTGTGACTGTGCTCTTTTTAAAGTCAAGGAAGGATCTGGTCCTGGCAGTCGGTGCTCTGAGCACCCCTGCCCCACGCCTCTACGTCTCAGCTCGCCTCGCTCCTGCTCCACAGGATTACCCCACGTCCCAACCCTCTGCTTTGTGATGGCATTCTTTCCCTCGCTGCGCCTAAAACAGCAAAACATGGCCAATCCCCAGTTGAAGATCCATCATTCAGAGTGTTTCGTCAATAGCCATCTCTGTTCCAAGGGAAGAACTGGAAATTTGGGGATGAAAAACCAAGCTTCAGTCCCAGGTAGCACGTGACGCAGTGAGAGAGGATGATCCACGGAGAATCACAGAGCCGTGGGCAGGTGCGGGGCGCAACAGGGCACAGTGGCCTGCTCAGAGGGCTAGGAAAGGCTGCTGGAGGCGGCGATGCTGGGTCTTGAAGTAGGACTAGGGGTTTGGCAGGATAGGAGGAAGGAATAGGCCATACAGTTGCAAGGAGGGGAGGAAGGCATGACCATGTCTGAGAACTTTGGGGACTCAGTGCAGCGGAGGAGGAGAGGTGACAGGAAGGGGACCAGCAAATGAGGCCAGGCTTACCTTGAAAGGTCCCATAGCCCTGATAAGTGAGTGTGCAGGGTTTATTCAGAGGGGGCAAGAGGTGCAGACACTGTGATGTGAATGTGGACATGGAGAGGGAGCACCCAGAGGAGGCTGACAGCAGGGACTCTGGGTCCACTCTGTCCCTGAAGCTTGGCTGTCCCACCTGACAACTCTGTGGTGCTGGCAGCTCCTGTGAGCCTCAAATTCCTTGTCTTAAAACAGGCAGAGTGGTGTGACCTGCCTCGTGGAACTTTGTGAAGGTAAGAGGAGATAGAACCTATAAAGCACTTCGTACAGTGTCTGACACTTGGTAAATGTTCCGTGCATGCTAACTATTGTTATTATTGATCATGTGAATAATTAACAATGAAGTTTCTTTTTTGCCTCCTTTTTTTATAGTTAAGTGATAACAAATTAACTTTGTCACTGCAAAATGTTGTTTGTATACCTATAGAAAATATAAACATTTGTGTATACAGTCAACAAATATCTTTTTTTTCTTTTTGAGACAGAGTCTCACTCTGTTGCCCAGGCTAGAGTGCCATGGTGTCAACCTAGCTCACAGCAACCTCAAACTCCTGGACTCAAATGATCCTCCTGCCTTGACCTCTTGAGTAGCTGGGACTACAGGTGTGAGCCACCAGGTCTGACTAATTTTTTCTATTTTTAGTTGCCCGGCTAATTTCTTTCTATTTTTAGTAGACACGAGGTCTCGCTCTTGCTGAGGCTGGTCTTGAACTCCTGACCTCAAGTGATCCTCCTGTCTTGGCCTCCCAGAGTGTTAGGATTACAGGCGTGAGCCACGGTGCCCGACCAACAAATGTCCACTGGCCATAAACAATGTACCAGGCACAGTTCTTGGCTCTGGAGAGAGGCAGTGAATGAGGCTGACAAAGGTCCCTGCTCTCTCAGAGCTTACCTTCTAGTGGGGAGGCCGACGATGAAAAGGGAAACAACATGATTAAACGCATGATTAAAGCTCCGTAAGCTCCATGAGGGTAGCGAGCGTGTTCAATTTGTACCATGATATATGATATATGTCAAGTGCATAAGACGGGACCTACGATCAGGCCCTCAACGAACGTGGTGATCTAATGGAAGGAGATGGTCTCGGACGGTTCTGAGTGCTGGGAAGACACACAGGGCCACATGCAGAGTGGGAAGGCTGGCTTTGCTAGACGTGGTAAACTGCTGAGCTGCAGTGGCGTGAGGCAAAGGAGCTAATGATGGGACAATCTTTGGGAAGGCTATTCCAGGTGAAAGAATATTTGACGCCAAAGCTAAAGGTCCTCTGGCAGGGCTGCATTGGGCCTGTGCAAACAAAGATGGAGAGGAATGAACGGCCCCCAGCAGTGCAGGTGCCAATCATCTGTGGGTGGTTGGCGCACACAGGCATGTACACACACGTACACACACGATATGTCTTTTATCTAGCCTGAAATTATTTGTGCCTCCAGAGGGCACTTGAACATTACAAATGCTAAGGGTCAGCTTGGGTGAACAGGCAGAGAAGCAGTTTCCTGAGGGCATAATTTGAGAGGTCCAGGAAAGCAAAGAGAAAACAAGCCCAGCTGAAGCTACAGCCTTTGCTTACTGAAATTTAAAGCACCGCTTTTAAAAACTAAGTGTTCTTGAGGTAGCTGTACAGTTAGCCAGCAATTTCAGTTTTCATACAGTAGTGTTGAATGCCCGTGGGGGTGGCAAGGTGATGTTCACATTTTGCTTTGTAATCTCTTGTATTGTTTCAGCCTCCTACAATGAAAATGCATTGTGTATTTCCTGTGCGATAAAACAAGGAAAACCGTAAAAAGAAAAAGAGAGGCAGGCAGATAATGGAGGTAGAAGGAAGACAGTATAGTGGAAAACATTTTACCTACTGTTTGTGACTGCAAACACTGTATCTTATCTTTTTTTTTTTATAGCACCCTAACCTAGAAAACAGGCACTTATTTTAAAATAAACAACAACAAAAAGGAGCCCCTGGCTGTGGCCTTGCACTTGCTCGAGATAGGCTGCCTACAGCGGTGCCCAGAGGTGGTCTGTTGAGGATGATGCAAACTGCTGGACTTCACTCTTGCCTGTCCCCCTGAAACTGTGCTCCGCTTTCGGAACGTGGGGACTAACCTAAGGGGCTGTGGCAGCAGTGCAGAGTGGCGGGCCACACTGGGAAGAAGAGAGAAAGAGGTCATGGTGGGGAGCCAGGCGGGGTATTGTGGATGCTCTGAGCCACTCGCCCAGCGGGGACAGCAGCGTGGCTCCCTGAGTCCCCAGGCGTGGAAAGTCTGGGCAGACTTTGCATAAACGCCCTGGGAGCAATAAGGCCCAGTGCACAAATGAGAGACTGGAGGAGGTGGCACGGAGAGGACAGAATCGGTTTGCACCCCTACAAGGTCGTGGCCACACAGAGCAGGGAAGCAGATCCCCTCTCTCCGGGATCCGGCCTCCAGATCACTTCACTTGTCCCTGCCCTGCCTGAGCCTCACCAGAGATGCGGACTGGGAGGAGACCCTGGACCCAAGGCCGAGGCTGGATGGGCGGGCCACGCCCAGGGAGAAACCAAGTCCCCAAATCCTTCCTTTCCCCAGGCTGGGCGGAAAACCAGGAAGTGGATGGGCTTGGTCTCCACAGCTACACGGCTCTGCCCTAACTGAACCCACTTCCCTGGGCCTGGGGGAAACAAAGAGAACACTGGGTGCTTTTGCCACCCCCTTGCTAAATGCTTCAGTAGCTCCCCGTTGCCCTAACGAGCTCACCATCAGAACCTGATTAAGACCTTTTGAGGCCCTAAGGTTATAAGAACCACTATCTCCACCAACATAATTTAAAATAAAAGCAATCCTCAGATGGAACTTTCTCCAAGAGCTGAATTTTTCCCGTATCAAATTATTTCAACAATGACAGCATATCTGCCCTTGCCCAGTAGCACACTAGCCTGCCCATCCAAGACCCAGAAAGTTTGCAAAGCCAGTGAGATCTCCCACCTCTCCCCACTTGACTCTCGCCTTCCCTGCACCAGCCACCTGTTTCCTGCTCCTCCAAGGCCCGGCCCTGCCCCACCTCCCGGCCATTCCTGCACGTCCACTCCTACAGCCACCTCACTGTCTTCCCATTCCCAGCTTCCCTTCCGGCTGGGTTAGATGCCTCCAGCGCTTTCTCCATCAGGGGATTCACCACACAGTAGGCTAGTATTACTGTGTCTACTCTGTCACCCTCTCTGCCCACTGAGGTCTCAGAAAGCAGACTGGTTCTGTCCCCAGAACTTAGCGTGGGGCCTGACACACCATTGTGCTCAAATAAATACATCAATATTTAAAATGAGCCATTTATCCATAACAAAACAATTCCACAGAATAAAAATGAATTCATTTCATCACATTATTCAGCCTGTCAACATTTACTGAGCACCTCCTATGTGCCAGACAGGCAGCACTCAATACATGTTAGCTTCCTCCATGCTAAAATGGACTTGGTGTCCACCTAAGTTTGCTGGAACCCCAAAGGAAACCAATTATCCTGCCTTTTCCCTGGGTGTCTGATTGAACTCAGTGTGTCCGTTATTGCCACAGAAATATCACTAACAGGCAATGCCAGCAGGATTAGATCTGCCAAGTGTTTAAAGTTTAGCAAGAAGCTTTCTGCAAATGTCAACACTACCGCTCTGTTTCCTGCAAACCAGCATTCTAATCAGCAGGGCTGCCTTTTCCAGCTCATTGAGCAATGATATAAAAAAGCCCCAGCATAATCATTGCTCTAGAAGAAAAATACCAAAAGACAGAAAGGAGGTAATAAAAATTATGGCTCCTACTATGTGCAAGGTGCCATACTTACTGCTTTAGTTTGTCTTCAGTCCCCACAAGGGACTGAAGAAACTGAGGCTCACAGAAGTCACATATCTCCAGCTGAGGCGTGAGCTTGGGCACTTTCTACAGCATCCCACTACCTTGGAGAAAAACGACCATTGTGCCCAATTAGGGTGCCATGTCTTAGAGTAGGAGGGTCTTCAGGGGCGGGTCTTAGGAAAAGAGACTGACAGTGCTTCTCATGCCAGCGTGTCCTGGGACTTCAACCTTCTCATCTTCCTCTTCACTTGCCCTCGGAGGCCAGGTGTAGTGATGTAATGATTTTGGAGATTTTTGAGCTGAAGGAAGAAAACAGTTTCTTCTTCTTTTTTTTTTTTTTTTTTTTTTTTAAGGGAAGCTGTTGGAGTGTTTGCATATTGGGTTCCTGGCACAGCAGCTGGTAGGCTTGATGGGATTTCAAAATGAAGTTACTAATGGAAATTGTACACTGGGGACTTGCCAAAGAAATTGCTAATAGAGAATGGCTTGTGCTGGGTGACTGGAAGTGTTGCTCCAGGTTGTCACAGCTGTGTGCAGACAGTATAGAGGCCAGCCTGTCTGGAATGTTACAGTAGGGGTCACCTCTCAGACGTGGCTGTGTACAGGAGGTACAAAACCTGATACAAAAGACACAGTACCCAGATTAGCCAGCAGTCTGTCTCCGGGTGTAGATCTGAAGATGATTAATCCTGGACACAGGCAGGCAGCTGTATGTGAGAGCCTGACTCCTGATTCCAGGGCAGAGCGGGAAGAAAGTTCCTAATTTTGACCTCCAAACATCCCTGAGGCAGTGCAGCCCTCAGTTCTAACCCCAGCTTCCCACTAGCATCATCTGGCGAGCTTTTAAGTAAACACAAATGCTCAGGACTCATCCCAGATGGATGAAATGCGAATCTATAGAGAAGGGATCTGGGTGTCACATATTTTCAAAGCTCTCCATGTGCAGCCAAAGTTCAAAACTACTGATACAGCCTAGGTGTCCAGGGATCACAAGAATCAGCTAGAGAACTCCTTAAAATAATTTTGTCCAGGCCTCTCTGCGGTAGATCTTGATTCAGTGGGCCGGGAAGGGCCTAAGAATCTGGTTTTTTAATGAACCCCCTGGTGGTTGTTATGATCAGATGAGCTTGGGGACTCACAAGTATAAAAAAGTGTCACACTCTCATATTATCATTACAATCACCACTTCTGACATGTTCTTATCTGTGTGTGTTAATGTGTCTCGACTATCGTTAGACTGTAAGCTCCAAGAGGGAAGGGACTTTGTCTTGTGTACTGCGTGTTCTCAGCCCAGAGAAGAATGGAGAATAGTGGGGATTCCATGGTCATTTGTTGAATGAATGAATGAATTTTTTTTTTTTTTTGCATTTCATCTCTTCTACCTTGTGAACCAAGTTAAGGGTGAGATGAAAGTTTTGAAAGAAAGTAGAAATATATATAGTACTTTTATTTCACATCCTTTTATAGATCTACAGTCTGGTGGTTAGAAACACAAAGATTTATTCTGTATGGAACCTCATTCCCTTCACTCAGTCATCAAGTTTGGATATTTGGAGATCTGAAGTCCCGGAGAAGACCAGAAATGTTTAGGAGAAAAAAATGTTGAGAAATGTCCAAGACAAAACCCCCTACCCTTAGCCAATTTTTTTCTGAAATTTTCTGTTTTGTTGCAAGTCTCGTGTAACTAATTAAGCTATAGGGTCCAGACAGACAACTATACAAAGTGTTTTCAGTAAAGTTGGTGAAGCTGCATGTTTTTATTTACACATATTTAGAAGACATTTATTGTGTAACTAGTATTTTCCAAAGAGTGTCACTGGGACCTCTGAAAAACAACACAAGATCCTGCCCTCAATGACTGCTTCCCTGGTTAGTGGAAAGCTGGCCATGGAACCAGGCAGCTACAAGGCAGGGTGGCAACACGGGTCAGCAAATCTCAGATGCTTTCTGTTGTAAAGATGTGCCGTGACTGTACCACTAAGAGGAATGCTGCCTATTGAACCAAGACATGCTGTGGATTTCAAGACCTGTTCTAATTTCAGAGCTGTGAGAATGTGTGTGTGTGTGTTGGGCAGGGGCAGGGAATGTGCATTTTATTGCAGGATCGATGAAATATGTAAGTGGTAAGAGGTGAGCTCAGACCCAAAGGACATGTAGAATAAGCCAATGGGCAGAATGTGGGGGCAGAGTACCATGCAATGGGAACAATTTGTGCTGAGAGGTCTGGAGGGAAGGGTGACTGCCTGGTGCTCAGGTGACAGGTGAGGCTGGAGAAGGAAGGAAGGGCAGATCATGACTAGATCATGATGGTGACCTTAGTCCCAGTTTACATCTGTAGCACCTCCTCTCAACCTAACTGCCCCATTGGGCAATAAATTCTACGATCATCCTACTAATAACAAGAGCAGTGGGAACAATTGAAAGGTTTGAAACAGGGAGAATACCGTGAGTGGCTTTGTGAAGGGGTATGCATGTTGGGAGGTGGGGTGGGGATTGCTTAATTTGAATTTCTTTGGATGAGCTAATATGCTCATACAAGTCAAAATTTTAAAAAACACAAAAGTAAAAAATTTTCCTTCCACCTCTGCCCTCCTCTCACTCCTCCACCCCACCCCACACCAACCCAATTTCCTTCTCTAGAAGCAACCAATATTATCAATTTCTGTGTGTCCTTTCAGAGATATTTAATACACACACAAACGAACCCTTGCCTTTCACATGTATCTGTCACTTTCTCTCTAATGCTTTCTTTATTTTCATTGAATATGCCTACTTTCCTTATTCCTCTTTCTGTCTCTCACTGAGATTTCAATGGTATTTATTCTCCCTTTTATCCCTTCAAATTTTAGGCTTCATTTTTCGAAAGAGGGTTGCATGGTTTTCTTTTGTGATTTCCCTTCCTCCCTGAGCTCTGCCAGGTCAGGATTCGTGTCCTCCTATTGTTTCATTACCCCTTCCCTGATCTCTAATGCGTGCATTCTCTTTGTTGGAGGGAATTACTTCTCTCTGTTTTCTTAATTTTCTGATTAGAATTTCCATCTGCTCCATGGCAATATCTTTTGATGAATCTTTTTTTTACCTGCTGCTTGTTATTTCTTACTTTTTTTTTTTTTCCTCCTGTTTTCCTTATCCAATCTTTGAACAGATTACTCATTATTGAAGCAGGCATTGGCCCGGAGCGGTGGCTCACGCCTGTAATCCTAACACTCTGGGAGGCCGAGGCGGGAGGATTGCTCAAGGTCAGGAGTTCGAGACCAGCCTGAGCAAGAGCAAGACCCCGTCTCTCCTAAAAAATAGAAAGAAATTATCTGGACAACTAAAAATATATAGAAAAAATTAGCCGGGCATGGTGGTGCATGCCTGTAGTCCCAGCTACTCGGGAGGCTGAGGCAGAAGGATTGCTTAAGCCCAGGAGTTTGAGGTTGCTGTGAGCTAGGCTGATGCCACGGCACTCTAGCCAGGGCAAAAGAGCAAGACTCTGTCTCCAAAAAAAGAAAAAAAAAAGAAAAAGAAGCAGGCATTGTCTTCCTTTCTCCGTGGACATCGAGTATGAGAGAGTCCAAGATTGTCTTCCAGGTTGGCTAAATGTTCCTGATGACCCAGGGTTGATATAGGTTCACTTAGCCTTGAATTCTCAACCGATGGTGAGGTTTTCCCCAATGCAACATCTCTCCTCCCCTGTTGCCACAGAGACAGAGCACTTCCTACAAATATGGCTTGTCTGGGTGATGCCTCTTATAGTCCTGGTCCAGCAGAGCTCCTGCCACAGCACCGGCACCCATTTTCTGCTCTTGCAAACAAGGGCCCTCTGCGCTCCACATCCAGGCTTGCACCTCACCTTCTGGATGAGTAGTTTGTGGACCCTCCCTGAGACTTTACAGCCCAGCATCCTTGATCTACTGTCCACATCTCTGCCGAAGTTCCATTGCTTTTGGTGACCCTTCCACCTGTTTTATGTTTTAGGTGTCTGCTACTTTCCCTACAAATGGTATTTGCACTTTTATTTCTCAATTCTCTTTTGCTTTTGTATTATTTCCAGAAAAGGAAGGGGGGATTGCTAACTTTACACCATCTTCAAATCAGAAGTTCTCAGATGAGAAACTCAGATGAGCCGTGTTGGCAGCCACGGCTTGGAGAATAGGCTGGAGACAGAAAGACCGGAGGTTGGTAGACCAGTTAGGAGATTGCTCCTGCACTGGGGAGTTGGTGCCGGGGAGGGAGGGAAGTGGATAGATCCAAGGTGCATTTAGGAGGTGATATTGTTAAATCTTCCTGGCTGGTTAGATGTATGTTTGGAGGGGGGCGGGTGGATCAGGAGGGAGTGAAATATTTCAGGGCTGGGAGCTGTTTGCCATGTAACATGGAGCTGGGCTTTTTGTCTGTTCTTCAACTTCCTGCCATGTTCCAAGCCATATCTATATGGCTGGGCCCTCCGGGAAGGTCACAGGGAGTCCTAATGGGACAATGAGCTTCCCACCCCTTCCCTTGAAGGTCCCCTGTAGATAATCTGGATGAAACTCTTGACTGTTGGAAACTTTGAAAAGGCCTGAGGCAGTTAGAAGCCAAGTTCCTTGTTCTAAAATTCTGTCTTATTAACCAAGACTCCCTGGTGATGAGACCTGAAGATAGAGATCTGCAAGATAAAACAAAACAAAACAAAAATCCGGTGCAAAATGCTCTGCAGAATTGTTGATATCCCAGTTTCCTGCCAAGTCCTCACTAAGGAACACAGGGAGGAAACGAGGGACCTAACGGAAGTCCAATAGTCCACCCCCAGCCTCAGGAATGCTTCTTGTGGTACCTAAACTATAAAAATCGAAGAGAGATTTGTCTCTCTCAAGGATTCTCCAAAGCAAAAAAGAAAAAATTATGATTCTTTTCTTCAATCAGTCTGCAATAAATCCTGAACATTTGGTTTTTGTTGTTGTTTGTTTGTTTGTTTGTTTTATTTCCTAAATGCGCAGCCAGGGTTGAAAACTAGAGATGATCAGGGTTCAAAGTTAGGAATTTGCTGGCTCCGGGTCTGGCCAGTCTTGTGCAATAATACAGCTGCCTGCCTGTGTCCAAGATGAAATGTCTTCGGTTCTGCTCCCGGGGACAGACTGACAGCTGCCCTCACAATGACCCAGATACTGTGGCTTTTGCATCTGGCTCCTTCTAGATGTTTCTTGACTCCACTTATATGGTTACAGCCAAGCCTGACCTCGATGTCTTCTACACACAGCTTTGACGAGCTGAGCAATATTTCTAATCATCTGATAAAAACTGTTGCCTATTAGTGATTTCTGTAGAAAGTCCCCAGCTATTACTAAGCTAGTTATTGGGGCTCTTAAGGATTTACTTTAGCAAGAATAATGCTGGGTCCTTTGGTCTTTAGGACTTTCTGCTCCTAAAAATCCTAGAGCCATGACTATGCTCAAAAATGGAATGTTATACATTCATTTTAAATGGTGCTTATATAAGACAGGGCATTTAGGGAGCTTTTAAAAATTTGAGGGGATACTAATGACACTGTGAAAAAGGACAAGAATTATACAATTTCAAGTATGTTAAAAAATATGTGTGATTGAGCGAAAAGAGACTTCTCACCCTGCCTTCCCCATGAACCCACACCCACCCTTATTTCCCTTTCAAGCCATTAAAGGAGACGGCAACTCGAATGCAATATGCTTTTTTGTCAAGTTAATGAGGGATATCTTGTCATCCAACCTTGGGCAGAGAGGATGTAAATGTTCTCTCGGGCTAATAAGGTCAGGGTTTTGCTCACAGGAAATAGAGTTATGAGTATAGTAATAAGAGGAATACTAATTTCTTATGTGGGTCAAATATTTTTTGTGTGGTTGTGATTTTTTTTCCTGGAAGAGATTAGTCTTTGGGTAGTGAGACGCGTTTTGTGTCAGATGCGCTGTTGGGTGAAGCAGCCACAGTTCAAGTGGAAGAGCTCGCATCCCACCTCCCAGCCCTGCACCTCCCCTCCCGGGGCAAACTGCCTTCCTCCTCCGGAGCAGCAGCAGCTGCCCGCAGCGGGGAAAAGACTCGTGCATCCAAAGCCAGAGGCTGGGAAATGGGGGATGCACGACTGGGGAGTCAAGAGTTCCTCATTCATTTTGGAAGAGAGGTCGCTCCCAGAAGGGGATGGGCTGGATTTCTGGGAAGAAAGGGGTGAAAAACCAGAGGGGCAACCAAAAGAGAGGAGAGAGGGGAAGAGATCCACACAGGGGACTTTGAGCAGGTCCCAGGGACATCACGAGATACCTGTCTCTGCCTTCCCATCCCCACCCATAGGACTCCAATTCTGTAAGGCTTGGAGACAGTCTCCTGCTTTTGGAGAACTGAAAGTTTCCATAAGGTCCCAGGTTGCGGCAGAGAAAGGATTTGCAACCTTCTCCCCAGTGGGGGTGTGCCCAAGTGGCATGCTCATGCACAGCCCTGGACATGAGAAGCAGCCACCCCTGGGGACAAGCCGCCTGATCTCCTGACACACCCTCCCCAGAAGACCCGAGGAGGAAGCCTGTCACAGGAGTCACACATATATGCATAGAAAAGAGACTAGAAGGAGACGGCTAAAACGTTAACCACGGTTCCCTCCAGATATCCGGCCTGTGGGTATCCTGTTTTCCTGTTTCCATATGCTTTTCTGAATTGTCAAATTGTTGGTAATCAAAGGGATGTGCTATTTTTATAATCAGGAGGGGACAAGTTTCATGGCCGACTGCTCAGGGAGGCCGTAAGGCTGGAGGCTTTGGAGTAAGAGGGCAGAGGCAGATTTATATTGGAGGGACAGAGTGGTAATGAACATCTCAGAAGGGAGGGGACTTGAGTGGTCATCTGGCCCATGCCCCTGGCCTTCCTCACCCTTCCGCCCCTAGCAGAATCCCAGAAGAGGTTTGACTTCATGCTAATTACCCTTACGGCCCTCCTGCTCCAGTGTTCTCAACAGAAAACAGCGCACTGATGGCTGGATGGAAAATAGGGCGTGATCTTCCTGCAAAGTCTTTGCTCGAAGCCCTGCCTGTGGGCAGTGTCCTCTTAGAAGGCCCAGTCACCCATGGGGAAAAGATGTCAAGCTGGGCCCCAGGGGAGGGGGAGACCGTGGGGAAGAGGAGGAATGGGGGGATTCCTACAGGACTTCACAGGGAGGGCTGGGGGCCTGCAGGGAAACAGCGCCTCCTTCTCTTCTTCCTTCCTTCCTTACTCCCCTCCTTCCTTCCTTTCTTCTCTTTCTAATTGCACGTGAAATGCTGCGCCAGGCATATTGTGTGAGTTACAACAACAGAGCTGAAGACGTGGCCCCTGCCTTCAGGAGCTTACAGCCGAGTGAGGAGTATGACCCAGCAGGGAGGGTTAATTTCCTGGCACAAGTGTTTGGCTTCTGTAAATTTTCCTCATGCCAGATGTGTGTGTGTGTGTGTGTGTGTGTGTGTGTGTGAGAAGGGGGAGAATTAAGAAATAAACACTGGGATATGATAGCCCTTAAAGAGCAAGGACGGCACCTTTGAGCAGGCTCATATCACCCCAAGCGTAGAGAGTTCCAGACTTGCAGAGGTGAGGAAACAGCTACACTTTGGAGCAATACTATTAATACTGTCCTCACCTCACCCCTCCTCCTCTTCTTCCCTGAATGATGGCCCACCAAAGACGTCCACGTCCTAATCCCTGGAATTTGTGTATATGTTACCTTACGTGGCAAAAGGGTCCCTGACAGTGTGATTAAATGAAAGACCTTGGGGTGGGAGATCATCCTGGATTATCTCGGTGGGCCCAGTGTAATCGCAGCGTCCTCATAAGAGGAGGTCGGAGGCTTAGAGAGAGAAGGAAGATGTAAGGGTGGAAACAGGGATCAGAGAGGACAGAACACGGGGTGCTGCTGCTTTTGAAGCTGGAGGAAGTGACAGGAGCCAAGGTGGTCGCTACACCGGCAGAGGCTCCGGAAGGGATGCAGCCCGCTGACCCGCACTTCCCACTGCCCAAACTGTAAGACGATAGATCTGAGTTATTTTAAGCCACGAAGTTTGTGGTAACTTGTCACAGCAGCAATAGGAAACTAATACAGTCCCCTCTTCTGATCACCGTGAGGCTAGAAAGAAGAAATACTGATATTCATTTGAAGCTACAGCAATAAAAATAGGGAAACCCTATTTATAACACATAAAGTTGCCTAAGAACGGATTTATTGACAAAGAATTTGATAAGAAAATGACCCCAAACCAGATTTTTAAATGAGCAGAGCATGCAGTTCAGGAGAAGAAAGGTGGACAGCTCTGCACTAAATGGAAAGATTCTCCCAGATACGTTAGAGTGACGAGGAGCAAGCGGCAGACATCTGGGGGTATGTGACTTCATTTGTGTCAAAAACCACAGTCACATCTATAGCTTTGACACTTCAGCTTAGTGACCTTGGGCGAGTTACCTGTTCTCATCTGTTAGATGGAGACGCTTGTTGGATTAAATGAGATGCTACTACGTGCACGTGCCTGGCAAATGGTAGGTGCTCAAGAAATGGAGCTGTTATTATTTACCTTGTTAGTCATCAGAGAAATTCAAACTAGAACTACACCAGAATGGCTGAAAGTACAAAGACTGACCATATCAAGCATCAGTGAGGATGTTCCTTTTTACTGAAGATGTAAGCAAAGATTGCCTTAGGGAGACAAATGCAGGGGAGTGGTGTTTAATTTTTTTAAACTTTCCTGTTGTTTGAATTTTTTAACCTTATACTTGGCTTTTTTAATGTCAGTAAAGGCTATCTGACCAGAGAGATTATGACTCATTTTTGGTTTTCTTCCTAGTACTGCTCTGTCTTGAAAAAAAAAAAAAAATTCCAACCAGCATCATATAAGGTGGACCATGTAGGGAGAAATCTGGCAGAGGCTACCATGATGTTTACTATGCATAAAAGTTCTCATAATCAGAAAGACAGGGCTGCCCTGTAAGGTTTATTACTCACGCTTCTCCTTGGGGGACAGGGTCAAAAGAAGTGTGATACATCCCCAGGCCCCTGTGCCCCTGGCATCTCTCAGGAGGGTCACAAAAACCCTAAGATCTATACATGATTGTGTCGTCAGCCTGGCACTTCTGGGGCTTTGGGGAGAAAAGACTTGCATTCAGGTCCCAGGTTTGCCGCTCACCAACCATTCAACCTTGGGTAAGGCAGGGGGCTCCTCTGGGCTTTTGTCTCTTCATCTGTAAAAATGGGAGTGGTGAAGGTATTTGTTTTCCGGGTTATTGTGAGGCTTAAATAAGATAATCTTGTGAGGTGTCCAGCACAGCTGCCGCCCAGGCAGGAACACAACAAAACCACGTTTTCTCCTCCTTTCTTGTGGTTATTTCTAAGCCTGTCAAGGGCTGAAGGGGGCCCTCGTTCCACAGGAGAGAGGTAGGAACAAGTCTTTGTCTATACAAGTACAGAAAACTCATAGAGAAAACCAGAAACGCGCAGCACATACCTATGTCCGCATTGGTGCAGTTGCTACGAGTTTGCTGTCTCTGTCCTGTCACCGAAGGTTAGTAAAATGTGTGAGCTCCTTAATGCCAAACAGGCACATTTCCCTTTCTCCCCAGTAGACGTTTTAATGTCACTGCAGTAGCTGAAACCCTGGGTGTGGTCAGCCCACATGCCTGCCCCCCGTGACCGGGGTGGGGGGAGAACGAGCACACTTTGTTCCCAGGGCCCCAGTTGTGATGTGCTAGTTTTCTGACGAGCTGAAACAAGAAATGGAGCAGTGCGACTTTTAGCTGCTCTAGGTGGTAACCGGGGCTAGATGTACTGCTCTTCAGTGAAAAGCTGAACTCTTGGAATCCCACAATCTGGAGAGTCAAAGGGACTTTAAGAATCCTTTCCTCTGGTGGCAGCCTCACTGCAGAAGGCTTCGCGAATACCCCTGCCAAGGGGTGAGCCGCCCACGCCTGTGAGCTTTGAATGAGGAAGGGTCACCTTCTGCAGGGCCACCACAGTTGTCTAAGGCACCTCCCGTTTCCCTAGGCCTTCCGGGATATTAACTCTTTTCCCAAGAAGAATTCCCATACTCTTTTCTCTCCTATGCAGTTGTTAGTTTGTTCATTCCACACACTTCTGTGGAAGCCTGTAAACACCAAGCACTGTCCTGGGTCCTGGTGTGAGCGGCAGTGACAAGAATATCAGCCCTGCCTTTAGGGCAAGGTCACTCTGGTGGGGGGCGGGGCGGGGAGTGAGGAGGCTGTAGGGGGAGTGGGGGGCAGCCAGTACCTACAGGGAGGCCTGATCGGATTTGGGGGAGTGAGGCAGAGGAAGGAGTCAGGGGTGACCAGGTTTCCAGCTCAACGGCTACGGTGACAAACAGAAAGGGAAGCAGATTTGGATTAGGGTGGTTTAGGGTGAGTGAGAACGAATCGGGCTTTAGACATGTTGGGTTTCAGGCCCCCGTGGTCCACCCGAGTGGAAGCTCCTGCAGGGTTTCATGGCACAGGGGTGACAGCTGCCCTGGCTTCAGGACTCAGCAACAAATGGACGGTCAAGGAGGGCAGAAGAGGGTGAGAGAGCTCAGGAGAGGGATCCCATACTTAGAGGGTGGGGGAAGAAGAGGCACCTCCGAGTCTAGAGGAGCGGTCTTAAAAAGTAAAGAGACACACGAGAGGGTGACGTCACACTCACTCTCGTCCACGTCCCACTTTCTGGGGGCAATTTCCTTTGGGAAGCCCACCTTGAGTGAAGATCCTTAGCCAACCGTGTCTCCCCACCCCAGCCCCTTGAGTGGCTTCGGGATGGCCGTACAACTCCTCCGAGCAAATGGGCAGCAAGGAGGCACGGGTGTGAGGAGGGAGGAGAGGGGGGCTGTTCTGGGAGAGAAGAATTCTCCCCTTGGCTTGGAAAGAGCCAGGTGAAGGTGTGAAGTCAGGTACCAGCACAGCCTTTTATAACAGGGAGGGAAGCGGGGAGTGGCTGGGGGTTCTCCAAGCGAGGCCTGAGGACGAAGCCTGAACTGCAGATGGCAGAACAGGAGAAACGGGTCTTAGGAAACACTGTTTGAGCCAATTGGTCAGCTCCACTTGAAGCCAGCTCTACCTCTAGGCCTTTCGGTTATGCAAATCAATGATTTCCGTCTGCTGTTTAAGCAGATCTGAGCTGAGCTTTTGTTTGTCTTGCTGCTTGCAAAACCCAGAGCCCTAATGAGTGCACAGGCTAAGCAAGAGACCTCCTGGGGTCCGTGGGTGGATCACGGGGCTGGAGGGGAGGCGTCAGGATTTCAGAAGCTTTGACACTCTGCGTCCCTGAATCACTGTCACCTACAGAGCCACATCGGTGCATTTGCTATTTTCTGTTTTGCAATCTCTTTACGGGCTTGTTTTCCCTTCTCCTGTGGTATCGCCTCCCTGACAGTGGTTAGTTCATGTGATTCTAAAGTTGCTTATTCACTGCGAGTGAGTAGGTGGAAAATACGATAGGTCAGACTCCCCTTCTCTTTGCTGTTTCCTGCCCAGATGCTGAAGAGCCACTCTCACAACCCAGGGTCAACGGCACATAATGGCACGTCCTTGAGCACCTCCCACTCAGCTCCATCTTCCACACTGAGGCCGAGTGGGCTCTCTAAAATGCTTAAAAAACACCACCGCTTCCCATGGCCTGCAGAAAGAAATCACAGACCCCTTAGTATGGCAAATGTGATCACACGCGTGTTCGAGATCCTGGGTCACTTTCCTGCCGCAGCTACCTTCGTGTGAGCCTCGGACTGGTTTGTAATCAAACTATTTGAATGTGCCGTGCCCGTCGGCACCTCTGAGCCTGTGCTCCTGCCCTCTCTCTGCCTGGAAAGGTAGTTAACTACAGTAGCTCAGGTTCACGGGGCCGGGCGTCCTGCGTTCTAGGCACTGGACTAAATGCTGCACGCGGATCGTCTTGTTTCATCCCCACAACTTCCTGACGAGATAGGACTGTTATCATCCCCCCCATCCCCTCCCACAGTGTCACTAGGTCTGAACAGCTCAGACTTGCGGGAAGATGCCAGAAAAGCACCTGTGGACTCCGGGTTGAGGTCTACCGCGGCAGTTAGGAAGTGGAGAGCAAAGGAGAAAGGTCAGAAAAGCCACGATAGTTCAGGGGTGCGGCGGGAAGAGTGTGAACCACAAGTGAGGAGAACTGGGTAAGGAACTGGGGTGTGTCAGAAGGGTGGGCAGCTCCATCGCAGTTAAGATTGGGGCTCCTCCCACTCAGATGAGGGTCTCAGGGGCCTTACAGAATCCCATCGTTGCGGCTAGGTCCTCTGGGCTACGAGCGACCCTGGACGCCATGGAGGATGGCTGTTGCCCAGGTTTTCCTAGTCTCTGAACACTGAGGGCTCCACAATGTCCCTGCCAGGCTTACCTGAGTGTGTGTGCACGTATGTGTGTGTACTGGGCGGGGGGATTATTTGCACCTTTGCCAAGGTTGGGAGCCCTGCTGGCCACTGCCCTCTAAGGCCATGCTCCCCACCTCCAAGTCGGCCCCTTTTCTGGTTGGGAGAAGCTCCCCAGATCTCTTCTTCAGCTGCTCCCATCTCGCCCCCTCCAAGCCCTTCCTCTCTGACAATCCAGCATGATTCCCCTAAAAACATGCTTCCTCAAAACAAAAGCTAGAGAAGGGAGGCGGTGTCTTCCGGGGTGCTTGGCAACGGCAGCCTGTGTAGCCCGTGGCTCTGGCTCCCCCGGCAACACAAAGCCTCCGAGCACAGAACTCACACGGCTGGGGAGGGGAATGTCTGCAGTGGAAAGAGCAAAGCACACATCCAGTGCCTCTCCGTCCTGTCCTGTCTGTAATTAATGACTGTCTTCTGCATTCCCACCGAGTGTAAGCCGTCTGAAGGCAGGATTCTGTGTCTGTTTGGCCACTGTTGCCCTAGGATGGGGCTTGGCACACAGTAGGTGCTCAGTAAGTGTTTGTGGAAAAGGGAAGGAAGGGAATGAGGGCAAAGGGGAAGGAGGAGGCAGCTGGCACACGGTGTGAGGGAGGTTATGGCCAGGACAAGAGGAGTGTGTTGTGATTTCGCCTTTCTCCCCGCTCCTTTTCTTAGAGCCCTCCCATTGGCCTGTGTTCCCACACCTGTCCAAGAGTGGACTTCCTCCTGCCCAGGGACACCTTGGTAAGCCCAGGGACACCTCACTTCCTCTTGAGAGAAGCTGCACCGCTTAGGGGGAATTTGGAATTAGATGGAACTGGGTCTAAACTTCAGCTTAGTGACCTTGGGCGAGTTACCTGTTCTCATCTGTAAGATGGAGATGCGTGTTGGATTAAATGAGATGCTACTATGTGCACGTGCCTGGCAAATGGTAGGTGCTCAAGAAATGGAGCTGTTAGTATTTACCTTATTTGTCGTCAGGGAAATTCAAACTACACCAGAATGGCTGAAAGTGCAAAGACTGACCATATCGAGCACTGGTGAGGACATAAAGCCACTGGAACTCTCATACACTGCTGGTGAAAGGGTATATGGGTGCAGTCCCTTTGGAAATACAGTTTGGAAGTGTCACTAAAGCTGAACATATTCATACCTACTGCAGAGACCCTGAGCCTAGGTAAATATCTAACAGAAGTTTGTTTATAAATGCACCAAAAATCATGTACAAGAATGTTCATAGTTGAGCTGTTTGTAATAGTCATAAACTGGAAGCCACCCAAATGCCCATTGGTGTTAAATGCAGAAATAAAATATGCTACTTGAGACAGTGGAAATGTGTATAGCGATGACAATGAAGTCCCGCCACCTGCAACTACATAATGCATCTCACAAACACAATGTTGAGTCAAAGAAGCCAGATACTTAAGAGCGCATCTCTGATTCCATTCAAGTTCAAAGACAAGGAAGCCTGAAATCTGTGGTGCTAGAAGTCAGGACAGTGGTTACTTTGGGAAGGAGGGGGGCACCAGGGGGCTCTGGGAATGCTGGTAAAATCCCGTTTCCTGATCTGGGTGACAGTTACAGTTCGCTTTGCAGAGACTTGCGTAGTACATAACCGGTTAAGTTTTGCATCTTTCTATGTGCATGTTATACTTCAACAAAAAAAGAAATTTACTTTAAGAAGAGGCAGGTAGACAGTGAGAAGTATAGAAAGACAATGTTCAGCCCCTGGGGTGGCAGGGAGGGCGAGGAGGCAGGCGGGCAGAGGGAGGGTGCGGCTGCGGTACAGGCCGCCCACAGCCTCCCTGATCTGTCCGGGGCATCCTGGGGCTAGATTATTCTTCAGAGCCACTGACTTGGGCTGCCGTGGCCACACCTTTATACTCCAGCATTGGCCAGTCACTGGATGTGGGCTGCCCGGGGAAGACGTAGGATCCTGGGCTATCCTGAAGGGGCTGGCCTGCCCAGAGCCCTCTCAACATGTCCCACCTTGACGGGGGATCTGGGTGGACACCACAGGCAGCCTGCTACCCAAGTGGAAAGATTTTTTGGCCTAGAAAGGTTTTCTCAGGGCCCTCAGCCCAGCACTCCTTGTCTGGTTAAATTCTTCCCAGAGGGCCCGTCACCCATGGGACCTATAGACAGGCTTCCCACTCAGGATCTGAGGCCTGGAACACACCCTGGGGCCTTTGCAGTTCACCTCTGATACGTCAGCCAAAGCCCCTCCTTGGCCTGAATGCCCTGCCCCTTACTCACATAGTGAAATCCACCTGGCCTGTAAAACTTGAGAGTCACCTCCTCCAGGAAGTTTTCCCGGATTCCACATGCCCTCCCAGGAAGGCTGGGCCCTGGCTCTTCTGAGCCCCCTCTAAGCACCCTAGCACCCTGTCTTTTATAAAACTCTTATTGCACTCTTTGTTTGCCTGCTGGTGGAAGCAGACTGACATCAGGAGGCGCCCCATGATCACTGCACCACAACGGCAAAGATTCCGATGGCTAGCACTCGCTAAGTCCCTCCAGCCGGCCTGGCGCTGCGCTGTGCACTTACACACCTAAGTTTACTTAATCCTGACAAACAACCTTATAAGGTGAGAGTAGGTGCCTTGTAAAACAAAGGCACAGTTGCCCACAATCACACCACCACTAAACCACTGAGTCAGCTCAGCATCCTCTGGAAAGGGTGGTTAGGGAAGGAGGGAAGGAAAAAGGGGGAGGGCAGGACAGGGCAGGGAGGGGAAGGGAAGGAAAAGGAAGCAGGAAGGAAGGCGGGAAGAAGAGAGAGGAAGGGAGGGAGGGAGGGAAGGAAGGAAGGGATGGCGGGCTCTTCTGTGTGCCTGAAGACAGGCCCATTGGCAGCCTGTTGTTTCCTCCCCAAGCTGTGGGGAGCTGCTGAGTGGGAGAGGGTAGCTCGCCATGCCCTACCCCAGCCCTGCCCACCTCTCTGTTCCCAGATCCCCCTGAGCCCCCTGGGATCCTGGCCTGGGGACAGGCGGTTGTCAAATCAAAGCCCGCCTGTGGGCGGAGGCCCCTGGGCCAGGTCTGGAGCAGGGGCAGGCTGAGTTCACAGTTTTAATTCTGATGTTTACGTTCTTTCTTTCCACCCCCAGTTGCTCCCTTTGAAAACCTGACTTGGGGTTCGTGTTTCGGCATCAAACAGGGACGGAAGATGCATCTCGCTTTAGCAGCGGGAGCCTCTGAAGCAGCTGAAGTCTCTGGGGGTGCCTGACACACAGAATCCTGCGCTGAGCTCGGAGCACAATGAGGAGGGGGCGGTGCGGGGGGTTCATACCTGGACTGGGGGCAGAGACACCGGGCCATAGGCACAGACACACAAAAACAGTCATGCAGATGTGCAGGATGCCTGAGAGCCCACAGACGCCCACATGTGTGTCCAGACAGCAGCCCCACAAGCATGCGTGCACACGCATGTGCACACGTAATGTGTTTGTATATAGACACACGTCTATGCCCACAAACACTACGAGACACAACCAGAGGTTTCTGGCAGAGAGCACAATTTTGTCCTCAGCTTCCTGCCAATGAGTCCACTGATTCCATCTCTGAAATGTCCCTACTAATTGTCCCTCCTCTCCACCCCTGCCACAGCCCTAGTCCCTTTGACCCTCACCTAGCCCCTTTGACCCTCACCTAGACAATGGCAAAGCCTCCTGGCTGGACTCCTGCTCCCATTGAGGCCTGGCCTTAAGACCATCCTGCACATGAGAACAGGAGCTGTCCAGGCACCAGGCAGATCTGACCACAACCCTTCCATGTTTAAACCCCTTCCGAGGCCTTTCCTTTCCTATAGGACGAGGTTTGAATCGCTTGGCATCCCCTATAAGGCCCTTTACAGCCTGGCCGCAGCCCCGGGCCTGGATCCCGCTGCGCTCAGTGCTCCAGCTCAGCACCTCCAGGTCGAAGATGTCCCCCAAGAGGCCTCATGCCTTTGCTCTTGCTGGGCTCACTATGTGAGCTTCCCTCCTCCCCACTTCCGCCTGTCCTTTGCTCAGCTGCCGCTCACCCCCCCTCCAAGGCCCAGTGGCGCCGACACCTCCCTGCTCCACCCTGGATTCAAGGCACTGTGTGGCCCTGTCCCACGGCTTCCACAGCCCTTCTTGGGCCCTCATGGGTATCACTGCCACCTGGATGCTCGTGCACCTCCCACCTCAACTCCAAGCACATCAGGTACAGAGCCCAAAACACACCGGGTGCTCAAATTTCTGGGTGTGAATGAATAAATAAGTTAGTTGGTAAGACAGGACCACACTAGTTGATTGTTCCTGGCTGGGTAACACCTGGGCATGTGCTGTAACCTCTCCGAACTCAGCCTCCACATCACTCAAGAGGGCACGCCATGCCTCCTGGCACAGCTTGCAGTGGGGACTGCAGGGAGGTACACAGAGAAAGCTGAGTGGGTCGCACACAGTGGGTGCTCCACCAACGATAGCCATGCTTGCTGTCTTTAGTTTCTATTTTTATTTCCACTAAAGCCCTTCCACTAATGTTTTCTCATCCTCCATCTCCCTCACTGCCTATCCAGTTCAATGCTCCCGAAGCCGGCTCATTGAAGGTTTGCTGTCGGATTGATCGGCTAAATGGCTCCTTAAGGCTTGTTTCCAGCCTGAGAACTCTGAGCTGAGTAATGCCCCTCCTCCCTCCCAGCCTCCCCTGAGACTGGAAGCCGAGAGCCGAGCAGAGTGCTTCCTCCGGCCTCCCGGAGCTGAGCAGCTGCTCCGCCCGGAGTTCTGCGAACCGAGCTGAGTTGGGACCTGGGGGGACGGGAACAGCTGAGCCTTTCTGCTCCAAAAGGCAGAGTCATTGCAGCCTGCCACCCAGCAGCTGCTAGCCCCTCCCGGGTACCCCCAGGGATGCTGCACATGTGGCTGGGGTTCCCATAGCAACCTCTGGAGGGACTTGCTGTCCCTGCCTCACTGCATCTCCTCCTGGACTTGTGTGAGAGGTTACAGGGAGGTGGGGAGAGGAAGGACTGCTGGGCACTTCAGTACGCAAACACTTCAAGTCTTTTAATCCTCACAGTAACTGAGAGGAACATGCTATTATCAACCTCGTTCTACTGACAAGGAAATTGAGGCCCAAAGACATCTCTCGCCCAAGTTCTCCCAGCCAGCCCCAGTTCGCCCAGCCAACAAACAAGGCAAAGGGTGTGCCACCATGTCAGCGTGTCAGATACAGTCAGTGTCAGCCAGTGCTATTCAGGGGTCTCTGGTTGCAAGCAACAGAAATCAACCGCCACTATCATAAGCGAAAAAGAATTCATTGGAGGACTGTGGTGCAGCACCAGGAGGAAAGGGAAAGTTGAAGACACATGATTAGAAAGGACAGGAAGCAGGGCTTCAGGGGTCTGGGTGCCAGGATGGACGAGCATTTCATCAGAATGAATAAACTTCTATTTTAGATATCTTTTAGTGTTTCCATTTAGGATTCAGGTTTCAGGAGGAAGGCCTGGGCCCAGTACCACCTGTTGGCTGGAGAGGGCAGACTGCTGTGATTGACAGTCATACCCCTCTATCCAATGGGGTAGCCTCCCCTCCAACCCACAAAAAATTGGAATGCTGTTTCCAGAAGAAAAGGGGGAATGAAAGCTAGGTAGGCCAAATCCCAAGCTCACCTGACCACACCGTGCTGCGATGGGTTGCAGGGTAGGAGAGTTCCCATGGGGCATGAGGCAGAAGGTGTGGGGAGCATGACAGAGGTGCCACCTAGTGGAGCGAGACCCACTCAGGGGGCAGCAGTGGGCAGAAGATGGACATTGGGAAGATGGAAGGTGGAGGTGACAGTCTTCATTTTCATGGGAACAAAGTGCATCTATGTCTCAATGTTATCCACCATGTTAACTGACCTTTTACATCCCAACTCACTCTCTCTCTCTCTCTCTCTCTCTCGTGTCCTCTTTACCCAATATCTAATTCCCAGGATCCCAGAGAATGATTCATCACCAGCCCTAGGTGGCAAGAAGAGCCCGGGTCACCTTGTAACATTCTATATGACTTATGCTAATTGTTCACTGCCTGCCTCCCTGGTCCCCTCTAGTGTGCAAGATCCACGAGGGCAGGGATTTTTCTCCTTTTTGTTCACTGCTGTCTCCCTAGAGCCTAAAAAAGAGCCTGGCACATGATAGGTGCTTAATAAATATCTGCAGAATGAATGAGGAAGAACCGATCACTCCAATAGGATCTTGGGCTGCAATGATAAACCAAAAGAAGGATCCTGACTCTATGACGCTTATAGTCTCCATGAGTTTAATGAGGCAGAAACAACAACAACAACAATGTATAGAAAAAGAACAAAACTAATAAAAAATTGTGGCATATACTTTAAAGGAAACAAAGGTTTCAAAAAAAAAAAAAAAGCGCTAAGAGAGTAGGAAACTGCTTAAGACATGGCACTCACAGGAGAGAAGGCCTCTCCAAGCAGCATTTAAATGGAGACCTGAAGCGTGAGAGGAGCTGACTGTGGAAGGTGTGAAGGCCACATCTTCCAAGAAGAGGGAAGAGCATGTACAAAGGCCCTGGGGCTGGAAAGAGCTTGGTATGTTTGGGGAACTGACCAAGAAGACCAGTGCGCCTGGTGTTTAGTAAGGACGGGCTAGAGGAATACAGGCTGAGGACAGAGAGTGCCAGGGGCCGGGCCACCAGCCCCTTGTAGCCATGGCATGGAGCTTGTCTCACATTCTGAATACATTGGGAAGCTATAGAAGGTTTTTAGCATTGACCCCATTTGCATTTCAAGCCGATCGCACTGGCTGCTGGGTGGAGAACACAGAGTCAAGGAGCAGGGGACCAGTCGGTAGGCAAGGGTGGTTTCCAGACTGGGGCTGAGCACAGGCGGCCAAGGCTCAGAGCACAATGGGAAAGTCAAGGGCTACCACCAGGCTGGATGATATCACCCTCCCTTTCCCAGCACTCCCAGCCTGTGGGTGATGGATAGACCCACTGATGGTCTGACTGGGCCCATGCCTAAGTGACAGGTGATGAATGGGGTTGGAACTGAATGCTCTGAGCCATGTGGCCAATGCACGGCTCCAAGGAGGACTTCGGAGCCAGGAGTTAATTTAAAGAAAGGAGTAGGGGAGCTCAACATCGCTTCTCCCACTGCTCAATTAGTGGAGAGGGCTGCAGGGAGCTGGAGTCGCAAAGACCCCCTTAATCATCTCTGTCTGCTGGCAGCGTGCAGGAGTGTGGCGGGGATAATTGCACCTCCCCATTAACAAATGCAATTAAGGCACCGAGGCCTCTCGCACCCCCTTCTCCAATTAAACAGCAGATGAGGGGCCCGTGGGGGTGGCCACTGAGATGAATCACTTGAAGCCGAAAACTTGGAGGCCAGCAGTGTGGACAGAGAGGTGACTAGAGTCGATAGAAACGTGACGGGGAAGGAGAGGCTCCTACCCAGTCCCAGCCTGCTCCAGCTTGGGTCCCAACCTGCAGTTGGATGGATAATCTTTGGGACAAATTAGAAGTTCTGCTTTACACACAGAAGAGTCAACATTTAGAACCCACCAGCTACCACCTCCAGCCAAGTGCTTCCTCTTTGCCAAGGAGCTGCTCACTGACAACTTCTGGATAATTAATTTTGATGAGAAACTGAGATGTCTGGGTATGTTGGCAGGAGGGTCCAGGAGGAAATGTTCTTTCCCTGTGCAGGGGCATGGGGTGGAGGAAGGGAGCTTCCATTTGTGGGCGCTTCCAACATGCCAGGCCTTGTGCTCCCCCCTTTCCCATATGCCGTCTCCTCTAATTCAACCCCCATCCCACCAGCCTCATACAACAGCCGTGGTCTCTCTGTTACAGATGATGGAACGGAAGCTGGGGGAGTTCAAGCACCTTTTCTAAGATCACAGAATGAGCAGGTGGTGGAGCTGGGATTTGAACTCTGGTCTAAATGACTTCCAGTCGGCCGCTCTGCTGTGCTGAGAGGCTTTGAAATCACAACTGCCAAGATCTTGTCCACTGTTCCCCTGACCCATGGGAGTGGACTCAGGGGGACATTTCAGATGTTATTCCCAAATCTCTTCCCCTCATGTCTGAACCTCTGAACTTCTGAAACGAGGCCTCCCTGTGGTTCCTGACGTGGCCTTGAGGTAGGACTTGACAAGTTAGCAAGTCCCCAGGTGCTGACCAACATGCTCATCTGAAGCTGAAAAAGAAGAAAGAAATCCCTCCCCCCTTAATTGCCTCTCCCTGTTCTCCTCGTGCGTCTCACCGATTGCAAACGGCACGGATCGCTATGCATGTGCTGATCATCATTTTCATTTAGCATCGGCACGGAAGCTTGGTTGCTGAAGTGCATAATTGAAAAGCTCCACGATTTGAGTTTGCAAAGAGGAGACCCAGCTCCACTTGAACATCACAGCATGCAGGTTCGCCCCTGCAGGGGCCAGACAGCAGCCAGGAGATGACAGCCTGCGTGTGCCCAGGGACCCAGCCGCACCAGATGAGTGCTGAAATAGGTCTGCTTTGCCCAAGGGAGCTCAGGGGGTGAGTAATGTGTTTCCTAACCCCCAATTCCCCCATCTTATTTCCCTGGGAACTTTGTTTTTGTGTTTTGTTTTTAGTTTTGTTTTTTCTTTTCTTTTCTTTTCTTTTTTTCTCTCTCCCTCTCTCTATGGCTTCTGAGAGCAACAAAAGTCACTGGGTTAAAATGGTGTTAACAGAGGAGCCACCTGCCAGTTACCTCTTCCTCTGAGGCCGTCACCAGGCTGACACCAGCACACCTGCTGCTCTCTGTGGCCTACGTGCTTCCTGAGTTTAGGGCTCTCCCAGGACTGCCTCATTCACACTCCTGTCTCCATAAAAGATGGGAAGAAAAAGAGTCAGGGACAACCAGCGCGGCTTGGCCCAGATAAGGAGTGAACTTCCTGCCCTCAACAGCACCCAGGCTCTATCTTAGCTGACAGAGGGAGGACTGTGTCTTCTCCGGAACCCCCATAACCGCCAGGTCATTGCTGGGCAGTTAGACATGGCTATGGAGTCCTCTCTCCTCCCCTCCCTTCCCTTCCAAAGCATTTCCCAAATGTCTACTCTGAGTCTGGCAATGTTCCAGGAGCTGGGGACCAAGCAATAAATAAACCAGCTCCCTGTCCAGCTGGAGAGACACTCAGGTAAGGGACACATAATAATAAATACAGTGTGAGAAGTTTTCCGTAGAAGCAAGAGCAAAGGCCGCTCTCTGGGAGTACAGAGGAGGGGATGATGGATTTGTCAGGAGGAGGCAGGCGTTTGCATTCAGTCTTGAAGGCTGAATAGGGCAAGGTAGACGCAGACATTCCAGGAACAGGAAAAGCCTGAGCCAAGCCAAGAAAGGCACAAAAGACATGGCATGTTTGATGCCACCTGGCCCCTTTCTGCCTCCAAGGCCCTCGCATCATCAGTTTCCTAGAGCCGGCTCCACAGTGGAGGGAGGGTGCCATCCCTCGGGTGTCAGACCCTCGGGCCAGGTGGGAGCGCCGGAGGCCCAGATGCATGCCCTCCTCCTCTAGGCAGGTTAGAGTGGAGGCGGGGAGGCCACAGGACACCTGAACTGGGGCCAGGACTCCAGACTCAGGGAGAGGCTGCAGCACACACACCTTGGGCGACAACCTACTGCAGCAACGGTCTGGCCAAGAATTCTGTAAGCCAGAGTGGGCATGTGAGCGCGCACACGCACACACACACACACACACACGCACATGCCCAGAAGCTGCAGGCCTGGCTCCCTGGACCCTCTCACTGCTCCCCCCTCCCCTCCCAGGAGCAGGTTCCCTTCACACCAAACTGAGCACCACCAGTCGCCACGCCAAACAGATGGCGGGAAAGAGCTCCTGCTCCAGGGGGATGGCAGCGGCAAGGTCACTGCTGACACGTGGTGAAAAATTAACGGCTGGCTTCCCCTCCGTCTCTTTCCTGCCCCAGATCCAGCCGAGACACGGTGCGGTTCGGAGCTGGGAAGCAGAATCCGTTTTTCTCCCTCACATTTTTTTTTTCTCTTGCCTCCTCTTTTCACTTTCTTAATTTTAAAACTTCTTCACTCTTTCTTTTCCCCTGTACTCCGTCTTCGCTCTCCTTTGGAGGTGGGGGCATGGGGAGTGGGTGGTGACAAGGGAAAACACAGCAGCCCCTGACATTTGGAGGCAGGCCTGGCCCTCAACAACCAAGCCATGTTGTTCTCCTGTTGGAGCTAAACAATTTCACAGGATACCAACCTCAGGCAGGTTTACTCTGAGACCAGGATAAAATGAGATGGAGCAGGCCACTTCATCATTTTATCCAGCACAGACAGGAACAAGGTCATTCTGCCACCCACAAAATACCAAATGCCCCTCTCTTGGCAGAGATGAGTGACTGCTACTTCTTCTGCAATTTCAATTTTATCTGCATTCTAGTCTCTCCTCATCCATACGAGTGAGATTTATGGAGATAATCATAGAATTGTCACTGATTTCTGAGAGCACCCAATCTGGAGTGTCCCCACTTTCTTAGACCCTTCCCCAAGTTGCCCTACCAAACCCAAATCCTATGATGGGTTCTAACACCCTCTCCTGGGGAGAACACCCCCCACGGTCTCCGATGCTATACATTCTCCCTCTCTGCAGGGAGTGATAAACCAACCCGTTTAACTACACATGTGTCCCGATGGTGTTTGGCTACGGGGCATTGACAAAATTGGAGGTTCCACTAAGATTCAGCCGAGACCCTCATAGCTTTGAACCAGGATTTCACTCAACTCTGTAACTGTACACATATCTTTTGGGGGGTTGGCCCAGAGACTGGTATTTTTTAAAGCTCCTGAGGTCATTTTCACAGACAGCCTGGCTTGGGAGTCCCCGGGGAGCAAGTCCCTTCAGGAGTCTATGGCGAGGCTCACAGGCAATGCTGTAAGTCACGGAGCTCGGGCCTGGTGCACGGTGCCCAGTCCATATTAGCCGTCAGGGCTGTGGGCTTGTGTGCCTTACTCATTTTGCTGTCCCTCCCAATAAACACTTGCTGAATAAAAACTGATGCGTCTCAAACCATGCCACCATTTCCTCCCCAAACTATTTTCTCTCGGACTCCAGTGTTCTCCCAGTAGGCAAGGCTGGAGCACAGAGCTGGAGCCTCTGACCCACCCATCCGCTGGCCCACGTCTCCCACCGGCCCCGGGCCCTGTCCCCCACTCCATGCAGGGTCTCTCGGCACCCCTTCCTTTCCGATCCCACTGGCTGCATGGTGGCTGGGCGTTCTCTGGTCTTCTCTATGCAGCTCACCCCAGCCAGGACAGATCTTTCTAGAGGTTGGCCCGACCATGCTATGCCCCTGTCTCAGATACCCTCCATTGATCCTCCTCACTCCCTAATGAAGCCCAAATCCTTATCTTGACATTTAAGGCCTTCTATGCTCCAGCCCCACCTCACACACGTATAGTACCTAGGGGTTCCAGTCAGCCCTGCAGCCTCCTTCGTGCCTCCAAACCACTGTGCTCTGCTTCTGCTGACCCTGCCACCTGGGACGTCCTCCCGCCATTGTGTCTGCATAAATCCTACTCATCATTCCAACGCCAGCTCAAACACCACTGCCTCCATCCCTGGTCACCCCCAGCACGAGGGACCATTGCCCCTTTATGATCTCCTAAAACTATCCTCTTTGTAAAAAAACTGACTTGTGGCCCTTTGTCATATTTTTGATCTGGATTCTGACTATCTTTGTGCACCCTTGGTTTATGTGTGATAGGGGCCATTCTGGACCAGTAGTTAAGACCCTAGGCTTTGCAATCAGGAAACCCTGGGATTAGAATTCTATTTCCTTCTGTTATTAGTTCAGTGATCTTGGGCAAGTTTATTAACATTTCTAAATCTCAGTTTCTTCTCACCCACCATGGAGGACACTCATAGGGTTATGGTGAGGATTACATGACATAATCACACACGTTGAATGGCTCACACAGAACCTGGTGGAAATAATAATTATAATTATAATAACAGTTATTATTGCTAGATTGAAATCTCCTAGAGCAAGACATCTTAACTTCAGGGTGCACAGAAATCACCTGGCAATCTGGTTAAAATCCAACATGATTCAGGAGGTCCGGGGTGAGCCTGACTGTTCTGCATTTCTAACAAGCTCCCCAGATGCAGCGAGTCCAAGGACCACACTTGGAATAGCAAAATCCTCAGGGCAGGGCTTCTGCCTTGTGTAACAGTATCTCTCTCGCAGAAGCTGGCATGGTTTCCTGCACAGAGTAGGAGCATCATCATTTTTTAAAACGAATGCATCCTCGTGGTGGTGGTGGGGATGATATTGCATATAGCCTTCCCTACTCAGAAGATCACACACACATACCCCCCCACACACACCAGCTAATCTAACCTTGCATAGGACTGAGATTTCCCAGGGGCCCAACTGCTGTGTTTCAGAAATCGGTGCTCTGAGATGGAACCGGCTGTGCACTAACCTTATAGCCCTGATTAATTCCCTCCCTTTGTTTGCCTCATTATCGTGATTAGGTTCTGCCTGTAGCATAGCAACGGCTAATTGTAGGCTGGTTGCAGAGTGCATAATTCCCAGTATTAAAATTTTATCGAGGCTTAATTGTGCTCCTTTTTGCAGCAGCAAAGCTTCAAAGTTTCAGAAAAGAGGGGATGTGGTTAGTGGGAACTGATGATTTTTTAATCTTAGCAAACCCTGTAAAGCCCTACTCTGCAATATCATTGACCTTGAGATGGTTTCCTGTGGCCAGAAAGAAGCCCATCATTTATTTATTAACCTTCCAGAAGGTCTGCAAACATCCCCTGTGGCCAGGCGGAAAGCATATTAGAGGTCAAATGCCATTACAGAAAGCCCCAAAGGGCTGGCAGACCAAACAGTTTGGCTATGTGGGCTTTGGGGTGAGGGAGCTGCACTTGGCGTGTGGAAGAGGGGCAGAGTGCAAGAAGGTGTTTTTAAAAACTTCTTAGTTTAAAAACTCCTTAGATGCCCCATTGGCTCTCAGTGGCTCTCCAAAACCAGCGGCAGAATCGACAGGCTTCCAGGGCATTTTCCAGGAACACGCCAAATTGCCCAACCTGTGCTTAGTGGGAGGTGGAAGGAGCGAACCCATTAGCAGGTACTTTCCACAAATGGCTTCCCAGCCTGACTGATGGCTGGTATCACCGGGGAGGCTTGTAAGAGCTGCACGTTTCCAAGCTCCAGCCCACACCTACTGATTCGGAATGAGGAGGGGGGCTGAGAATCCCTCCTCAGGTGCTGCTGATGCTGAGCCACTTTGCAAATCACTTACATGCAAACACAAGGGACTTTGGAAAATATGAAAAAGAGAGCAGAACCAGACATTTCTTGGGGAGGGGGCCACTCACTCTGCTCAGCTCAGATTGGAACCACAAGTCTAACGGTGTGGGATAGCTCTAAGTCAGTGGTTCTCAAATGGAGTGTGCATCAAAAAGCCCTGGAGAGCTTATTAAAGCACAGATTGCCGGGCCCTGCTCCCCAGAGCTCCTAATTCTTTAGGTCAGGGGTAAGACCTGAGACTTTTCATTTCTAATAAGTTTGCAAGTGATGCTGCTCCAAGGACCACACTTTGAGAACCACTGCCCTAAATGGTTCTCCAAGATTGAACCAAATTTGTCCCTTTGAAAAAGACTCAGTTGTGTTTCTCAGTCCTCACATTATGGAATATTCCCTTACAGGAAGACTCTGTCCTTGTGTCTTGAGCATCCTTCTGTAATCCAGAAACAGTGGCTTTGTAATCAACAGGCTTGGACATGAGGTACTATGGAGGGGGAGTAGAGGCTGGGGTTCTGGACTTAAACCCAGTCAACTGCAGATGAATCCACTACTGGCTTCACCATTACTAAGTCAAACAAGGACATTAAAAGGAGGTGGGATTTAGGCACTGCTTAAACAAAGGGCAGGGGATTATATGATGAACTGGCCTCAAGCCAGGGGGAGGCTTTAGATAAGGCACAATGATGGAATTATGGTGAGTGCAAAATAACAATGTGCACATTTTGTGGAGAGGAGATGACCGGAGAGGGAAGTGGTGAACAGGAGAAACTTCAGAGTACGTTTAAAGCAGGGGCTGCAACTCACAAAGCTTCAGAGGCCAGGTGGGTAACAGGAGTTAGTGAGGCGGACAAGTGAGACCACCATTAGGACCTGCACTTCCGGTTAGAAACCGACAATCTGGAATGGTGGGGCCGTGGTGAACTGGACAACCCTGAGCCCTCGAAAGGGGAGGCTTCCACTTAGCACCTGCCCGTCATTGCCATGGAAGATGTGGGCCCAGGGCTGCTCGCCCTTTCACATTTTCAAGGAAGCTTAGAGTATGGATTCTAAGATGAAGTTTTTCTGTTTTTAAAAACTCTGCCGGGCGCGGTGGCTCACGCCTGTAATCCCGGAACTCTGGGAGGCCGAGGCGGGTGGATCGCTCGAGGTCAGGAGTTCGAGACCAGCCTGAGCAAGAGCGAGACCCTGTCTCTAATAAAAATAGAAAGAAATTATCTGGCCAACTAAAATATATATAGAAAAAAAAAAATTAGCCGGGCATGGTGACGCATGCCTGTAGTCCCAGCTACTCGGGAGGCTGAGGCAGTAGGATTGCTTAAGCCCAAGAGTCTGAGGTTGCTGTGAGCTAGGCTGACGCCACGGCACTCATTCTAGCCCAGGCAACAAAGCAAGACTCTGTCTCAAAAAAAAAAAAAAAAAAAGAAAAAGAAAAACTGTGCCTCCATAAAAACATGTCTGGAGGCTATCAGTTTACAGCACTAGTTTAAAAGGTTCAGGCCCTAATTCCTAGATCCTAATCTATAGGGATGCTTTTTAAGAATTTGGAATGGCCAGGGTTTTTCTCCTTTTGGGGGGTAGGGGAGGTGGGTAGTTATAGGGAGAGGAGAAGGAAATGAGTAGTAAAACCAAGAAGGATGACATCATGGAAAACATAGTGGAAAAGATGTCACTATTTAGAAAGGGCTTGGAGGTTTACACAGTCCTAGCCTCTATATACAGAGTACGTCGCTCTACAACATCTCTGGTGTGGTATAATACATTGTTAGTCTGATGACCCTTGTGGGTGTCTGGGCTTGGCCAGCAGTCATTAGCAGGCATGATGCCAGCAAACACTTGGTAAGGACTTGCACATCAGAAGGTGCTGTCTTAGAAATCTCACTCTCTCGGAATCGGCTGCCATGTAAAATGGCTACTAGCCACGAGAGAATGCACAGACAGAAAGAGAGGTCCCAGCCTTTCGGTTGCCCCTGCCCAAGTGAATAAAGCCATGTGAATAAAACCATCTTGGGCTTTCTACCTGCAACCACGTGAGAGCTCAAGAGAGACCAGCAGAAGAACTGTCTAGCTGAACCTCAGTCAATCCACAGAATCACAAGAAACAATAAAATGAATGCTTTAAGCCAGTAAGCTTTGAAATAGTTTGTTATGCAGGGGAAATTAATGGAAATACCTTGTAAGTAGCTAGCCTATGAATCAGATAGGATTCTGTGTGGCTGGAAGTAACAAACACCTGCTAAACAGGGACTTAAACAGGTAAGAGGCTTATCATTCTCAGGTAGTAAGAAGTCTGCCTTTGTTTTATTGGTCAGAGCCAGTTGCACCCAGGGGTACTGGGGAAGTAAGATTAATGGGGCACATTCTGAACAAAACAGGGGCTTTGACTAGTAAGGAGGAAGGAGGAATAGGTATTTCCTTTGCAGTGTCTGCCACAGCCAGTTTCTGCTAGAAAAAGAACAAACTTGTGATTCTCTCATGAATTTTCCTTCGCTACCAAATTTAGCCAGAAAGCCACAAGCCCAGCAGCTCATACCACCAGCACATTCAGCCCATCCTTGACGGAGAAGGTTTCTATCTCAAACTAATGGCTCAGCACTTCGTATTTGTCTGTCTGCTTCTTTCAGGCTCATTTCATAAGGAGCTGATTGATCTTGAACTTGATTCAGCCCACTGATATCACCACTGATAAAAGGTCTCAGGGCAATCAACTTTAAATTTGAAGATGTTTGGAGACATGAGCAAACATTTTCCAAGGAGCGTATCTTCTGCAAACCTTAGCAGACTTCCACGATGTTTGGCACAAGAGAAGAGATCACAGAAGGAGCTAAAAACAAAGTCTGTAGTTCACATAGTTAGCCTGTGGCCATTTCATGAGTTAGAAGTGCCTTGGTGGGAGTAAGAGAGAAGCAATAAAAGAAAATCAGATTGAAAAATCACTCATTTTCTTTCTTTTCAGCAACTTCTTGGAGGGAGGAAATGGAAATGAATGAGACATAAAATCACCAAACTTAGACTGGGCAATGTTCTTAGAGATAAATTATCCAACCTTTCACCCAGTTGCAAATAATAATAGCTAGCATTTATTGAGTGTTTACCACATGCTGAATGTCATGCAAAATAATTTACTTGCACTCTTTAATTTTGCCCTCCCCACATCTCTAAAAGGTAGCATGATTTTAATGCCCACATCATAGACATCAAGTTAAGTAACTTGTTCAAGGCCATGGTGCATAAATGAAGGGACCAGAATTCCTGGCTATGTGTACTGCCCCTCCTTAGTTCTTTTGACCTCCTCCCCTAACAACCTCGGCTCCCCCTTCCACCTCTCCATTCCTCTAGATAATGCATATTCCTATTTGGAAAGCTTGATGGCTCAAAAACTCATCCATCTATGAAGCTGAAGTCTGCTTTCTCAGGACTCTGATCAGCTAGTCTGCCCACTCAAGTATTAATGACACATGAGCTAGTTCCTTTGCCCTGTGATGGTCCTTCCAATCACGCCTCCTCTGAGCCTTTCTTCTCCAAGCTGGGCATCGCCAGCCACGCCAACTCTTCCTGTAACACCTTCCTAAATGCCGTCTCTCTTCCTCCGCATGTACGGTATGTACTCAGAGACTGCAAATTCAAACTTCTACAGACAACAGGCCAATAATGAGAATAAACAGAGCCGGCCGGGTACAGTAAAATCACACGGCTGCCTCACTCTCTCATTTTCCCTCTTTTCACAGAGACAAGGACACACAGAGTGTTTCTCTGAAAATTCAGTGACAGAAGGCAATGCACACTGAGCCTTGCTCCTGCGGGGCGACACGGAATGGCGAGCACCATGGCAGGCTGGCGAGCAGGCGCGTGATCAGAAAGAAGAAGACACTCCTCAGGGCCCACCGGGTGTTGCCACCAAGGGACGGTGCCAGATCCTCTGAACTTTTCAAGAGCTGCTGGAGATCTGGGTTTTTATTTGAAAACTTTTGATTTTTATCAGATTTTCCCCCCAGTTTTTTTTTTTTTTTTTTTTTTTACAGCATTGTGTGGGACAAACAAAATATGTCTGCAGGCTGGATCCAGCCTCCTACCTGCTGGTAGACAACTATTGCTGCTGGCCACCAGCTGGCCCCACCACCCTGAGGAAGACTAAGAGCAGTGGAACCCTCACCTCCCGTGGCCTCACCATGCTTCTAGGAATGCACACTACGTTTGCAGTAGCGTTCCCAGCAGCCATATTACATTGTACTTTAAGTTCACATAGAACTTGTGGCCAAGTGAGTGCCTTCACGTCTTCATGTGACATGTTGTCCAGCCTGATCTCGCAAGCCACCTTGTGCAATGATATTTTGAACCCACCTGTGTGACTTTGCATTCATCCCTGTGGGTCCCTGTTCTGTCTTGCAGAATGTTGGCTATTTCTTCCAACCTGCTTTGGTGCACAGTTTTGAATGTTGCCTCTGTCATGAAATCATCAGCTGGACCCAATACCCCAGTGGAGTCTGACCACTCCTAAGGGCATTAATAAAAATGTTGGCTAGAAATATGGAGTTCCAAGGCACCCAAATGTCACCAATGTACTAACAAACACTCCTTAGCTTCAGAATGAGAGGACACTAGCCTGTGTCCAACACCTACCATGAACTCAAGCCTGCCCAGCTCCCTCATCCTCACTGCCCACCTACTGCAGAGACCTTCCTGCTGCTTTGCCCCAGTGAACAAGGAATAACCTCCAGCCTCCAGCCCAGGTGAGTCTGAACTCTCAGATTCTGGAATTTCTAGGAATTCCAGGTTGATCTGGCTCTGGATCTCAGGTTCCCCCGTGGATGTAGGCCCATACTCCACAGTCACAGGGTCAGTGTGGCCCCTGCCCAGTCCCCATCCCAGGCAGCTGTCCCTTTGCCTGTGGTCTGAGGCTGAGTCCCTGGTTGTCCAGGAGGATGTACACTATGCCAGTCACTGTTCCTGTCACAGCAACATCCATTATATAACTCAGTGATGAACCCATTTACTTCCATGCTATCTGGCCCACATTTGTCAACTGAACCTCTTCGATTCTCAAGGAACCTGTATTATTCATGCTCTTCCTGCCTTCCCATTGTTGTCACTGAGAGCAGGGCACCAAGTAGTCCCTCCCTTCTGTGAGCACTTTGGGTCTCAGTATTTTTATCTATAAATGGGGTGGTTGTTAGGGGTCTATGCATAGGTATTAAGACTTTCTAACTGAGCCAGGTGTGTAGTGGGCACTCATGAATATTAGCTTGAAGGAGAAGCAGTTGGAGAACTAGTTGTGATCATCTCTTTGTCTAGTCCCCAGTAGCCAAAAAAGGGACACCCCTTTTGTAAGGAAATGTCACTAATCCCCTACCATCAACAAGCTCAGCAGCAAGTGCCCCAAGTTGTTTTTCTGACAAAGGAAAAGATTTGGTTCAAGCCATCCACGGGGCCCAGTGCATGGCCTCTGACAGACCCAGGCCTGCCAATTATCTGTCCTGGGGCCTTGGGCCAATTGCTTAACCTCTCTAAGCCCAAGTTCTCCATCTATAGACTGGAAGTACCAATCTGTGGCTTACAGAATTATGGTGGGAGTTAAATGAGACTGATAGTAAACTCCTGGCACATAGTAGGCGCTTGCTACTGTGATGACAATGGTGGTGATGATGAAAATCCTGACACACATGTATCGTCAGTGGATCTTCCCAGGGAGCAAGAGCAGCCTTCTGTTTTTCCCTGTCAGATTTGTAGAAATGAAATTACAAACCTCTTGCATGGTTGTTATTTTAAAAAGCAAACAAACGATATAGACATTCATAAAATAAAAAACCGGAGTCCTCCAAGCCCCTGTCCTACTCTCCAGAGAGAGCCACTGTTAACTGTTTGGGGTATGCCTTTGCTGATGTTGTTCTACACACACACACACACACACACACACACGCACACATAGACAAATATACACACATGCATACACACATACATACACGCACAAACACACATACACACACAAACATACATACACACACACACACATACATATGCACAAACACAGAGACAAACATACATACACACACATACACATACAAACAAACATACATACACACACACATACTATTTTTAAAGCAACATCAGGATCATACTGCACATACTCTTCTGCAACTTGCTTCTTTCTCTCAGCAGGATGTCATGACCGTGTTTCCAAGCAGAGTATATGCAGCTAGTCCAGTGTTATGGGCTGAATTATGTCCCCGCTAAAATTCAGTACTTAAGGCCCCAGTGCTTCAGAATGCAACTGTATTTTGAGACAGAGCCTTTAAAGAGGTAATTAAATTAAAATGGATCGTCAGGGTGGACCCTAACCCACTATGACTGATGTCCTCATAAGAAGAGAAGAAGAGGAGGTAGAAAGAGACACCACACAGGCACGCAGAGGGACAACTGTGTGAAGATGCGGGGAGGAGGCTGCCACCTGCAAGCCAAGAAGGGGCTCGGAAGAAACCAACCCTGCTGACACCGTGATCTCAGGCTTATACACTCCAGAACCTCGAGGAAATACATTTCTGATGCTTAAACCACCCAGTCTGTGGTATTTGCTGTGGCAGCTCTAGCATACAAATACATCCAGCCTTTCATAAGACACATAGTATTCCATTATATAGATGCTACAAAAAATGTGTTGATGGACTTGTAGATTGTTTCCAGTTTTGTGCTCATTATTAAGAGTGCTGCAGGCAATATCTTTGCAATATATTTTGCGCACGTGAGGATATTTATAGGTTCTGTTCCCATATGAGAAAGGACCAGGTTGGAGGATATGCACATTTTAATGATGTAAGAATTAGTTGTGCTAATTGAAACTCCAATAGTGTAGCAAATTGCTGCTTCCTTATACCCCCAAAGGCATAATTTGAAGAACTTATAGTCTGTGGCCATTAAAATTTAACTAAACTGACAGTCCACGGAAGTATGACACTCTTGTCTGTGGCTTTGCTCGAACTGACCGCTCTTGCTTCTGCCGGGACCTCGGTCCCATCAGAAACATACAAGCTTCCTGAATGGAGAAAGCCCTCACCAGTGTCTTCATCATGAAGGCAAACTCGATAACAACAAATGGCCACACTACAAATAGAAGCATTGATTTTAATTTCTGAAGAGTATAAATAGATTTGAATCACACACAGTATATTGGATTTGGGGAGAAAATATTTCATGACAACCTGCCAATATATTTGTTTTCTCATCTTTCAACAAATAGGAATGTGGACTGCTGAAATGAGGAGACGTTGGCAATGCCTCTCAGAAAGGCAGAGTTATTCTCAACCGAGTAGATGTGTTGCACTGACCGTTTATTTAGAAAGAAAAATCAGAAATGAGCACCCTCCGCTGTATTGGAGATGAACTTAGGGGTGCCCCAGCCCGGGTCCTTCCTGGAGAGTGTAAGGAATGTCCCCAAACTACAAGGGGCTTTGCCCTCCCTCTTCTTGTTCTTCCTCCTTTACACATATGGATGTCTAAAAGAGCCATTAATGAAAGTCTATAAAAACAGAAGCCATAACCTCTTGGCTACTTGGAAGATGTGTTGAGGAAGAGTGGATCCCTCATGGTGGCTTGGGTGCTGATTTGGGAAGAAGATGGCTGGCACCCTCTTGGACACCTCTGAGCACTGATCTATGCACCTGTCTGTCTCCCACTGTGGACCATGGGCTACTTGGGAGCAGGAGTCATCACATTTATCTCAGCCCAGCACAGGGCCTGGGCACAGATGTCCTTTTCTCCTGACACAGTCACTGCTAAGACAATCTTATCCTGCTTTATGGCTTTAAATGCCACCCGCATGCCAATGACTCACAGATTTATATCTCCAGCCTAGAACTGCCTCCTTGACTCCAGCATTTATACACATCTACTGACATGTCCACTTAGATGCCTAACACTCATCTCAAACCCAGCGTCTCCTCATTTCAGCAGTCCACATTCCTATTTGTTGAAAGATGAGAAAACAAATACATTGGCAGGTTGTCATGAAATATTTTCTTCCCAAATCCAATATACTGTGTGTGATTCAAAACTGAACTTCTGGTCTATGCTTCCCCCAATCTGATCTTCCTACAACCTTCCCGGTCCTGACTGGTGGCAACTCCGTCCTTCTAGCTGCTCAAAAAACCTTGGAGTCACTCTTGATTCCTCTCGTTTTCTCTTATTACTCAAATCCTTTTGGCTCCACCTTCAAAATATGTCAATAATCTTTTCAGTACTGCTTCAACCTGGTTCTAAGCCACTTAGTGGGTTAAATTGTGGCCCCCTAAAAGGTATCTCCAAGTCCTAACCCCAGGGACCTGTGAATATGACCTTAGTTGGAAACAAGGTCTTTGCCTGACCTTGTTAATTACAGGACTTCAGGATGAGATCATCCTGGATTCAGGGTGGGCCCGAAATCGCATGACAGGCATCCTTGTAAAAGAAAGGGAGAGGGAGGTTAGGGACACCAGGACACAGGGGAGAAGGCCATGTGAGGACAGTGGCAGGGATTAGAAATGTGCAGTAAGGAATCCCTGGAGCCACCAGAAGCTGAAAGAGGCAAGGACAGAGTCTTCCCCTGAGACTCTGGGTGGAGCACAGCTCTGCGGCACCTTGATTTAGGACTTCTGGCCTCCAGAACTGTAAGAAAATCAATTTCTATTGTTTCAAGCCACATGGTTTGTGGTAATGTGTGAGGGCAGCCTAGGAAACTAACACAGGACCATAATCATTCACCTGCATTATCCTAACAGCCTCCTACTTGGTCTTCCCTCTCCATCCTCACCTCCCTGTTAGGTCCTTTCTCAATACCCAAGCTAGAACAATCCTTTTAAAACATACATCAGATCACCGTACTCTACTCAAAAACTTCTAGTGCTCTCAATTTCACTCAAAAGCTGAATACTTCACCATGGCCTGAAAGGCCCTATCTGACCTGCCCCTCTCTCCTTCCCTCTCTCTCTCTCGGCTCCCCCCACCTCTCTCCACCCTGCCTGCCCCAGTCCAGCCACAACAGCCCCCCCTGTTCCTTGACTATACCAGGTGCTCCCCCCCTTAGAGCCTTGCACCAGCTGCTCCCTCTGCCTGGACGTTTCTGCCCCCAGGTATCTGCAGGGCTCACTCCTCTGCCTCCTTTGAGTCTCTGTAGAAGCCTCATCATCTCAGAGAAGCTTGCCCTGACCACCCTCTAAAAACAGACACCCCAGCTTTCCCCGTCCCACCCCCCAGCATCTGTTATTTCCAGTGTGCGTACACTTCACTCATTCGTTACGTTTATCGGTTCCCTCCCACCAGAACACAAACCCGCAGGGCAGGGGTTCTTGCCTGTTGTGTTAGTTGTTGAGTCCTCAGCACTTAGAAGAGGGTCTAGCATGTTGCAGCGGCTCAGTAAATATTTGTGGTGTGAATGAATAAATAAATAAATAAATAGCTGTTAGTGCATTTTTCCCATTTTATCTAATTATTAGTGATTTTCTGATTGTCATACATTCACATCGTTCAAAATTCAAAAGTGCAGAAATGATTTTCAGCAAAAAGTCTCTATCCAGCCCCACTCTGCTCCTCTGCCCAGTGGCAACTGATAATATCAGTTTCTTTTCTATCCTTCTGGACTGTATATCCACCTACCCACCTACCTACCTCTGTTCTCTTCCACTGAAACCTGAAGATATTCCATAACAGAATGTAAGAAAGTCCTCCTTCCTCTTTACCGCAACACAGCATCTCAGGGTATGTGTGAACCTTAAAACGATTTAGACATTTAGGTTGCTTAAAATTCCTTAATATTTCAAACAATGCTGGAACTTTTTGTGTAAATTATTTTCACACTGGTGAATATATCCCTGTAGAATAGTCCATTTTTAAAATAACTGAACTTTCAAAATGAAATTTTTAATGAACAAACTTTGGGCCAGATCATTGTATGAGGTTCCAGTCCTCCCCTCCCCGCTCTGGCCGTCTCCTGCCCCACGGGCTCTGCTGCTGCGGGTCTCGTGGGGCTCACCGCCGGGGCCAGCCAAGAGTGACAGCTGTAGCTCACTGGCTGCTCGCTGGGCACTCGACATTATGCAATGTACCGTATTTAATCCCACGTAATCCCCTATCAGGGAGGGATTAATGCTACCATTTACAGTTTAAAAAACTGAGGCTCAGAGGGGTTAAGTAACTTACTTGCCCGAGGTCCCACAGTGAGTAAGAATCAAAAGCAAGATTCTCTCCCGGGGCTGTTACCAGCATCTGGACTTTTCATCGCTACATACTTAACCTCTCTGTGCCTCAGTTTCCTCAACTGTAACATGGGGAAAATAATTGATTTCATAAAGTTGTTTCATAAAGCTATTTCATATAGGCCGGGCACAGTGGCTCACGTCTGTAATCCTAGCACTCTGGGAGGCCGAGGCAGGCAGATCATTTGAGCTCAGGAGTTCGAGACCAGCCTGAGCAAGAGCGAGACCCCATCTCTACTAAAAATAGAAAGAAATTAGCTGGACAACTAAAAATATATAGAAAAAATTAGCCGGTCATGGTGGCGCATGCCTGTAGTCCCAGCTACTCGGGAGGCTGAGGCAGTAGGATTGCTTGAGCCCAGGTGTTTGAGGTTGTTGTGAGCTAGGCTGACGCCACGGCACTCTAGCCTGGGCAACAAAAATAAATAAATAAATAAATAAAAATAAAGCTATTTCATAAAGTTGTTTTGAGGGTGGGTGAGGTAGCAGCAAGGGAGGGAGTGGATCAGAATCAGGTGAGAAAAGACTTGAGGCAGGTCACACTGAATGTTTACGGATGAACAGTGTTTCTCAAAGTCTGAACAAAGGGCACCCACATTAGCATCACTTTGGGTGTTTATTTAACATGCAGATTCCAGGGCCCCTTCCTGGATTTCCTAGGGAGCAGAGCGTGGGAGTTTACATTTTAAGCCAGCATCCAGGTGATTCTGATACACACTGAAATTTAAGAATTTTAAGCCCTAGGAAATATATATTTTAAAAAAATGTTTTGAACTATAGTTGTATACAAATAACACTACTGTAGCTCCATTATAATCTTTTCTTCACTTTTACTCCTCACTCCCCCCACACAAGTCATGTTTGTCTCAATACTTGCATGACCAATAATCTATTCAAAAGGGATAGATCTCAAACCCCAGAAATATGGGGGGAGGGGACACAGAATATTGTGTTTCTGTTTTCTCTTTTTTTTTTTTTTTTAAATTTATTTATTTATTTTTTTTTGAGACAGAGTCTCACTCTGTTGCCCAGGCTAGAGTGAGTGCCGTGGCATCAGCCTAGCTCACAGCAACCTCAAACTCCTGAGCTCGAGCGATCCTCCTGTCTCAGCCTCCCGAGTAGCTGGGACTACAGGCATGCGCCACCATGCCCGGCTAATTTTTTCTATATATATTTTTAGCTGTCCATATAATTTCTTTCTATTTTTAGTAGAGATGGGGTCTCGCTCTTGCTCAGGCTGGTCTCGAACTCCTGAGCTCAAATGATCCGCCCACCTCGGCCTCCCAGAGTGCTAGGATTACAGGCGTGAGCCACCGCGCCCGGCCTCATCTGTTTTCTCTTTGCTGGAAAAAAAATACATAGTGATACCTGACCTATGAGTGATGTGCAAATGTGGCCTGGTGTCTCAAAGGTTCAGGGACCCACCCAGCCCCCTGCTGTGAAGGTGACCCCAATGGCCATGAGTTCCCGTAGTCACCCCAATCCCCTGAATCTTGGGGCCAGCTCTGTTGACCCAAACTAAGCAGGCAGTGACAATTTAAGTAAATGGTATTCACTAGCATTATGATCATGTGTGGCATTTTCTTTTTCTTTTTTTTTTTTTTGAGACAGAGTCTCACTCTGTTGCCCAGGCTAGAGTGAGTGCCGTGGCGTCAGCCTAGCTCACAGCAACCTCAAACTCCTGGGCTTAAGCAATCCTACTGCCTCAGCCTCCTGAGTAGCTGGGACTACAGGCATGTGCCACCATGCCTGGCTAATTTTTTCTATATATATTTTAGTTGGCCAGATAATTTCTTTCTATTTTTAGTAGAGACGGGGTCTCGCTCTTGTTCAGGCTGGATGTGTGGCATTTTCTGTTACTAAATGATGCTGGTACACAGATATTATTCACTTAAATAATCAATCACTGTCAACAAATTATAGGATGTGGAGAGTGAAATTAGCAAAATGAACTATGAATATAAAATTCATTTGAAATTCAATTTAGTGACAACATTAGCTTTCAATTAGTCTGCCCAACTGTTTGAACATCTTCCTTTTGCATCAATTTAAAAAAAAAAAAGATAAATAAATGTAATTAACCTTTTTACTGTTCCATTGCTGTTGGGTGCAACAATATCATTAGTCTATGGCTGCTATTGTTTGGGAGTGAAATAATTAAACGGTGAGTCAGGATGAGGGCAGAGGGGCAGTCCTGGGGCTGCGCTGGGGGCTTCTGCACATGCCTGAAGGGCTGGGGCACAAGAGGGCTCCTGGAGGTGGGGATGGGAGTGTATTTGAGCTGAGGCTTCCCCAGTGGGCATCTGATACTGCTGCCGTTGTCTCTGGAATCTGGTAGAAACCTTCTCAAGACCATCTGACACTCCAGCGCCTTTAATCCTTGTTTGGCACACAATGGCTTGCGTTCTACATTTCCTGTCCATTTCTCAGAAAACTCAGCCCCTTCCACCACTACATTATTCCTTTCATGATTCTCTGACACCTTTTGTCCAGCCAGTCTGGTGGAGGGTTAGAGTCTCTGCAGCCTCCTCCCTCTCCGTCATTGCCCATGGCCATTGTCACCCTTCAAGTCTCCTTCCAGCTGAACCACGCACTCTCTCGTCCTGCCTGTGCCTGTGGCTGCACCGCAGTCCGGGTGCTCATCCCCACTCACTGTCCCATGGCCGCAGCCTCGCCTCTGCCCCACAGTGCACCCTGCACACTTCTGCCAACAGACCACTCTCAGACTCAAGACCCTGCCTGCTCCCCACTGCCTGTGCAATCGAGCCCAAGCCCCAGGTCACAGGCCACCCCTCACCACCCGCCATGGCCTGTGGGGCGAGGCCTCACCCACTTCATCTGCCCCCACTCCCTGTGTGTCCGCGTTGTCCACTTCCAATTGGCCTCCTCCTCGGCTCCTAACATGCTGTGTGCTTTCCTGCCCTCACATCTTCGCTCACACCAGCCTCTCACCTGGAAAGAAAACCCTTTCCACTTCTCTCTCTCGTAATAAAATCCTTCTTACCTAATGCCCCCGTGCAAACCTCACATCTGCCAGGAAGTCTTCTCCGCCACACCCCGGGCTCCAGTGATCTGCCAACTTCAAACGGTTCAAGAGCTTACAGCCTGGGACGTTCCTTTTGATCCTTAATAACATGCTTTGTGATTTTCCTCTGCTCTCTCAGTGGAATAGCACATTCTTTGAAAGGAGGGACATGCCTTGTGGTCCCTGCTTCTTACAGATGGTCTTGCTTAATGGGCGAAGGCGTTTCTAAGCCTTTTCTGAAAAAGGATGGTACCAATTTCTTTCACCTACTGTGTTCATGGCTGTCCTGAAGGGGACAGATCTGCTGTGATGGGAGCCAGGAGGCCTATGCCTTGGAGTACGGTGTGGCGGGTGGGCCGAGGGGGATTTGGGTGAGGCAGGCAGCCTTGATGAGCAACCACAACATGGGGACGCGGGGCTTGTGCTGCACAACTGTCTCTTATAAACTGTGCTGAGATAACCTTGGTTCTGAGCCACATCCCTGGCTGTCACAGATCACAACGGTGTCTCTCCAGAGCTGCTGGGAGACACTGGGCGTGGGCAGCAGCTGCCGAGGTCTGTGGATGTATGTAGCTTCTCTTCCTTTCTCATGAGGAGCGCAAGGAAATAAGTCACATTTAGACATCAAGAAACCTCTATCCTTTAGCAGCCTGGCACAGAATTCACCCTGAATTCAAGAAGAATCTCCATGAATTCCGGGATTCATCTCTAAGAACCTTGGGGAGTGTGGCCCAGATGTTGAACCTGTCCCTCCTCAGGTCTGCAGCTAGAAAGAAACAGCCTCACTTCTCCCTGGGTTGTAGCTCCCTCCCAAAGCCTCCCAAAGCCAGCCCATCGCTCCGCTAGACCAGCACCCACAGCACGTGGACACAGCTGGCTGCCACTTAGCAAGCCACTGTCCACGTGCCAGGAGCTGGGCCAAGTGCCTCACATGTGATCTCACTGGACTCTCACGGCAGCCTACAAAGAAAAGTTATTCTCATTTTAGAGATGAGAAGCCTGAGGCTGGGGGAAGTCAGCCAACACAGCTGGGAAGCAGAGCCAGGTCAGAGGCCAAGCTGCATCCAAATCCCGTCTTCCAAGCACCGCACCGAGCGGCTCCTAGCCCAGCAAGTCCTGCAATCCCATCCCCTCTGGGAAGCCCCGTGTCCTGGGCTGCCGGGATCATGGGATTGTCCCCATTGTCCTTCCCTTGCTTTGTTCTAGCCTGTTGTGAAACGATGGCATCAGATACTCCTCCTGACGTGTGTGACCACAAAATGTGTGGATTTGGGATCCCCTGCCATGTTCCTCACAAGCTAACTCAGCATTTGGGCTGGAGCCAGGTTGTCCACCTCCACAGCTGGCCAGTCTCTAGGATATCAAGGCACAGAATGAGGGTCTCGGCAGGTTTCAGGGCACTATGGCTGCTGGGTTGCCCCTCCTTCGCCCCCCAACCCCCATACTCTTTGAGATGCTCTTGGAGATAAAGTCAGCAGGACGAGTTCCCCCCGCCCCCTGTCCCATCCCTTCCCTGGATTCAAGTTCTGTCTTACCCTGCGCTAGGTGCCTTGGTAAAGGACTTTACCTCTCTGTGCCTCAGTTTCTTCTTCCGTACAATAAAGACATCCTTCCCTGCTGCATTACGTGAGGCGTAAATGAGCATATTAAACATCTAGCACAGTGTCTAGCATCTTGTGGGTTTTCTGCGCGTGTTAGTTTCTTTCAGATCCCAGTGAAATAACCCCGTGTATAATTGTGCTTGGGAGAATGAAGTCTGAACGACAACCACATCTGAGACCGTTCACCTGCCCTCCAGGTGAGCAGGCCCCAGGCCCGGCCTCAGCTCTTACGTTCCCCTATTGCTCGACCCTAGTCTGGCCAGGGAGGGCCCCTCCCCTGCCCCAGCACCTTTAAGGACAGAGCCCTCCCAATGCAGGGAAGGCCCCTTCCTCCCCTCCCCAGCTCACCCGGCACACGTCTTCTTGCCCCAGCACAGACAGCTTGGTGGAGCTTTGTGCAGAAATGGAGCAGTGCTTGAAGGGGGTAGTGGAGTAGAGAGAGGACTTTTTAAAAGACAGAAGGTGTCATTTTACATGTTTCCTAAAAGAAATGAACAAATAGAAAAATTGGTGGACGAGTGAAAAATCCTTCCACGGAGGCTGGTTTGGCTATTCTATCTGGCCTCCTTTCATCCCCCTTGAATTTTAGGTGAAAGTTCCCTTTACTGAGTCATCTGCGTAGTCTGGTGTGAAGAGCTTTGGCATCTGGGTTCAAATCCTGGTTCCGTCAGTTTCTGGCTGGGTGGCTTCTGGGGACCTCTACTTCCTCGTTGTTAACATTGTGATAACAATCACAGTACTTCTCTCTCCAATTTAGTGTGAGCCCAGGCACCGCACCTAGTAAAAGCTCACAAATGGCCATGTTGTTGTTACCTTTCTTTTACCAGAGTCTTCCGTAAGCCACAGTCCGGAACACCAACAGACGTTAGCTCCCTTTGGCACAGGCAGGGGCTGCAGTTGGAGTCTTCCTGGTCATGCAGACGCCGCCCTCCTTCCCTGGCTCCCCGTGTATCTGCCTGCGTTTGCACCCTCCTCAGGAGCACGGGTCCGTGGAGGGCAGGGCCAGCATGAAGCTGCCTCCCTGCGCCCTGCATGTGCCAGACAGGGGGTGTCCCAGAGGTGACAGCCGCTCTGCCTTTTCACCCCCTTACTGTTCCGTGTGGAGGACGGGGCGGGTGGGGGCAGCTGCCGTGTCTAGGCCGCATCTGCTGCGGCCCGTCAGCCTGTGTCAGACTCGACCCTGAGGGCACATAAGGACCCCAGCTAATGAAAAGCTCAGAGCCACAGCCACCAGCGGGCGGCTCTGCAGCTGCCGGCTCGCCTTTCCTCTCCTTTTCTCACCTGCTTGGCAGCTCCAGCCCTCTGCACAGACACTAGAGACACAGGCACGGAGCTTCCCTTCTCCAAAGATCAAGTGACAGAACACATTCTCTGGCTCACCTTGAACAACATCAAAGACGTGAGCAAAAGCAGCCTGCCTGAGGAGGAGGCAGCTGCCTGCTTGCTGTGATTTCAGGACCTCTGGAAAAATCTCTCGAGCTCCACATGTTTTCCTGTTATCAGCCTGAAACGCCACCATTAGAGACTCAATGCTATGGTTTGGAGCAGTGGTTCTCAAAGTGGGGTCTCTCTCGTCCCTAGCCCACCCCCAGCAGCGTAAGCACTGCCTGGGAGCTTGTTAGAAATGAAAATTCTTGGTTCCCACCCCAGCCCCCCTGAATCAGAACCTGGAGGAGGGAGTCTCTGTGTTTAACGAGCCCTGTGGGCAATCCTGGGGCCTTGGTAACCCCACTGACCCGCAGCTCAACCAGGAGGGGAAAACTCATCAGCGCTATAGCTCTGATTTACTGCTCGGCTCGATGGCCATGAAGACGGACTGGACAAGGGCAGGAACAGGGACAGGGGAGGGAAGGTCCTGTCTGATGCAGAGCCTTCAGACAGACCTGGGGCAGAGTCCCAGCTCCTCCCTGTGTGGCTCTGGGCAAATTACTTCAGCTTTCCTTTCCTCCGCTGTAAAATTCCAGTTGTGCAACCAACTCACAGGGCTGAAGATGAAAAAAGATATAAAGTACTTGACACACAAGTAAGCAGTCACTCTCCCCAACCCACTCCCACCTCCTTTCTGACAGAGGAGAAGTCTGGGTTGATCACCGTGGTAGGAGGGAGGGTACCGGAGATGGGGACTCATGTACCCCAGAGGCACAGATCAGGAGAGAAAGGGGATAGAGGTGGATGACATGTCAAGACAGAGAAAGGGGAGCAGAAATGTGAATAAGGAGGTCCCCTAGACGCCACCCATCTGGTTTCCTCTGTTTTGCTGGGGCTGGCCCTGCAGCACGGGGTCTCCCCTCCTGTGGCACAGTCCTAACACCATCCTTCCCAGGTGGTGAGTGGGGCTGATTCTTTGCTTACCTTGTGCCTACTTCATTCTAACCTCCTGGGTGCATGATTCACAGGTTTAAAGGTTTCCTGCAGGGAGATATCTGGTGGAAATATGGAAGAGGTGAGCTTTCCTGCAACTCTGGATTCTTAGTGTTAAAAAGAGAGACAACAGTTGATGGACACAGAAGTCACCCTGGAGATCTGACCCTTGTGCAAACACAGTCAGGGTCTCCCAACCAGCCACCACTGAGAGCTTCCCAAGAGAAGGAAAAACAGATGTGTGTGCCCCAGAACAGCATGCTTCCCTTTTCTCAAAGCCTTCACACAGCATCTTGAGCCTTTGGTGGGAGAACAAATTAAGAGCTCGTTCTCACTAGGCAGGCTCACATGAGGTGGTTCTGGGGTACTGCTGCCCCGATTTCCCTAGCTCCCCACTGCCAGGAATTTCAGAGTCAATGCCTCATCATTAATTTAAGGGCTTAATCCCTACAAGAATTCAATCTCCATTAAGCTGTGCTCTGAGCTTGGGTTAGTCAGTCTGGATTGAAGTCCCAGCTCTGCCATTTGTTAGCTGCTATGTTCTGGGTAACATATTCGAACTCTTTGAGCCTCACTTTCTGCCTTTGTAAAATAGGGATAGTGATACCTATCTATCTATCTATATACACATACATACACACCCACATATGTACTCATTTTCTCAAGGGTTAAGCAAGTGCAGTGCTATTTGGATTGCTTATGCATGTGTTTCTTTAAAGTTACAAAGAGAGTGGGAGGAGTAGACTGGAGTGAATTGTTGAGATGAGGGGTAGCCAACAGGTCTCAGCTGTGAACTTGAGGGGACTCGCAGATGCCCCCGGAACACTGCATTGCCGGGTTCTGAAGGATTCTGAGGCCGACTCCAGCCTTGGCAGACGGTGTATGACAGAGCGGAGAGGCTGCTCCGACGTGGGCAGGGGCCTAACAGCGTGTGCAGGCCACACCTGCCATCTCTGCTCTAGTTGCTTCCTCCCTGAAGGCAAAAAGACAGGCTGAGACTCTTGCAATTGCCTGAGTAGAATTATAGAAGCCATTAGCTGGGATCTTCAAAGGCTCACACAGAAAGAGTAACAGCCTCTTAATTGAACACAGCCCCTCGGTATCATTCTGGAACGTGGGAGCTGTCCCCCGTCATAACGCACGTCCTCTTGATGCTCACGATGAAAGTTCTTTATGTGTGGTCATGAGGAGAGGGAAGCGGGCTCTGTCTGTCGTAGCACCAGACGCAGGCCTGGGAACCAGAAAGATCTTGAAGACAGTGTCATCAGGGTGGGGTGGGACTTGGGGACCCCGGGGTGGGTGAGGCTTGGAGGAATCAAACACCGCCAGGGGAAGCTGAGTTCTGCTTCTTGGCTACTGTGGAGATCAATTGTAGCCTTTGTGTGTTTCCCACATGGAGGACTGTGAAGCTTGTAGGTGCTTTACATTATTAATCAGCTAGATCTTTTTTCTTCCCAATAATCTAGTCTCCCCCCACATCTGCGGAAGCACTTTGGTGTACATGTGCAGTGGTGCATGTGCAGAGTTTAATGTGAGCAGCAGGGCAGAGCCCAGTGTCCATTAAGCACAGCAGGCGCCACGCCTGGGACCCACAGGCCTTTGAGGGGCTGAGAAGATGTTTTCATTTTGGTTTCTTTTAAAATTACAAGAAAAACCATGAATCTACTAGTAATGAATATAGACTAATGAATCCATCCTAGATTATATTTGTCTTTATGCCAATGCAATCATAAAATATAATTTTTAATATTTTGTTAAAGCAGAAGGAGCCCACAAAGACAACATTGTCTACGGCTTAGAAAAATTGCAATGCAGTCCTGAGCATGGTGTTGGAAGAGATTAGAATGAGGTCCGAAGATAAAGCTGTGGTCCTACCTCAGACCCGGTTGACCTCATGACCTTGTGCAAATCATTCACCCAGAGTTGCAGTTTTTTCTGTGGTCTGGTGCCCTACAACTGCAGGTCAGGACTGAGTTCTCCCCTCCCCACACTCTCAGCGCTTGGCTCTAAGGAGATAATAACTGCAAACTGTTTGAAAATGTGTAAACATGCATCAGGGATATGAGAGGTCAGAATTCTTATTACCTGGAGGGAAGATGGAGCTCTGGATACTCCACAAATGGACGGCTCCAGAGGGGAGGTGAGTGTTACCATGACACCCCAGTATCTACCAGGCAGCTATCATCTGTCCCATTCCTAAGAAAAAAGTAAGTTAGGGAGAGGCCGGATGAGTAAGCTGGGCCTTTGGTGGGAGTTATGGGGGCTCCAAGGAAACAGAAGCCTTCAGAGAACCATGCATCTCTGGTGAGAATGCTGAGCTGGCTTCTGGAATGACCCAGCGGAGGGAGGGATGGAGAGGGAGGGCAGGAGAGACTCTAGGAGTGAGAGGCATGGCCAACCTGCAGACCAGGTGGTTGTCCTGCTCAGCGGGTGCCCAGGCTGAGAGAAAGCACTGACACAATCTGGAAATTGAAGGGACTTTTCAAAATAGTTTATGGCAGACGTAGGGGAGAGGAAGAAGGAAAGTTGGATTAGGGTCTGCTGTTCTTGGGTATGATACAACCTCCTCTTCCTCCCCAGAGAATCACCATAAAGCCAGCATTACTCACCACAGCTCTGGGAGTTGAGTCCTATATTTTGGAGATGCCACTAACTGCCAGCAAGTCTAGTGTGTGTGTCCGTAACCCACCTGCCTCATTGCTTTTCTGCTTTCTTCCTTCTTTACTTTTTTCTCCTTCCCTTTATTTCTCTTTTCCTTTTCTCTGCCCTCCAGCTCTCTCCCCCTGCCCTTCCCTCCTCTTCCTCATTCCTCCCTACCTCTGGAAAGTGCCCATTGGAGGTCTCCCAACTGTGGGGACCCCAAGCCCTCCTACTCTGCCCACCTGAGGGGACAGGAGAAGGAATGGGCTGGCTGGGACAGGAGAAGGAATGGGCTGGCTGAGGAACAGAGGACGTGCAGGGACCCCCAAGACTGTTGGAAGTGGGGTGGTGGGCCAGGTAAAAGAATGGGCTGGCAGAGCCCTCTCTACCTCTGAGACCCTCACCCAGGGCCTCAAAGCTACTATAATTAAGAATTGAAGAAATGTACATTCAGGTAATCAAAGGCCATGTTTTAAACTTATCAGATGGGCAACATGGTAAAAGTTTTTGAAGAATTTGCCTGCTACACAGGTGCTCTCAAATCCTACCGGAAAGAATCATGTAGGCTTTCCAGAGACAGAATTTGGAAGTATGTAACCCAAATTACATTCCCTGACCCAGCAATTCCACTTCTAAGAATTTATCCTGAGAAAATCATGCATGTCATTCAGAATTACCCACCAGAATAATACCAGAGTTATTACAATCAAAATAGCAGTTTTGATTATAATAGTGGAAAATTTGAGACTTAGAGGAGTAGTTAACTAAATTGGGTTACATTTATTCAATGAAATTCCAAATGTCCATTAAAAATGCTTATAGATATCGATTTCCTGCCACGGAAGATGTTCATGATATACTGTTTAAGGGAGAAAAGTTGGTTTCTGAACAGTAGGTACATTTTTATCCCAACTTTTTAAAGAAAAAATACATTTATAAGTGTATTAGTTATTTATTGCTCTGTAACAAATTACCCCAAAACTTTGCCTCTTAAAACAATACACATTTATTCCTTTGCAGTTTCTGTGAGTCAGGAATTCAGGAGTGGCTTTTGGCTCATGGCCCCTCCTGAGGTTGTCATCCGAATGTCAGCTGTCACTGCAGGCTCCTGAGGCTTGAGTGGGCTGGAGCACTTGCTCCCAAGGGGGCTCGCTCCCATGGCTGCTGGCAGGAGCCTCAGTTTCTCACCACATGGACCGGACCCCTGCTTAGAACTGCTTGAGTATCGTCACGACGTGGCAGCTGGCTTCCCCTAGAGGCAGAGATCCAGAAAACATGACAAAGATCGCAATGTCTCTCACGACCTAGGCACAGGAGTCACCTTTTGTTACTTCTGCAGCATTCTATTCTATTGAATACACAAAGCAGTGCTACTCTGTGTGGGAGCGGGACTAATGGCAGGGATCCTTGCGAGTCATCTTGGAGGCTGTCTACCTTACATAAGCTCTGTTTACGATTAATCATCCAGTAGGTGGTTTTTGAGTGCCTACCAAGCATCAGACCCCCAGCAGTACCACATTGGGGGTACACCCACACTGGGGGTACACCCATACGAAAAGAGACAAGGTCCCTTCGCTCCTGGAGACCACCTTCCAGGGAAAAAGAAGGGGAGACACCCTAAAGAAGTAACTAGAAACAGTGATCAGTGAGTGAAGGGGAGCATGGGGGAGGTGATGGCAGAGACGTAGGCAGGGGCCAGGTGAAGAAACAGCTTGCAGGCCACGTGGAGAGTTTAGATTTTTATCCTAAGTGTGATATAAAGCACTGGAGGGTCTAAAGTAGAGTAGTGACATGATCTGAGTTATTAATATATTTTTAACAGATCATTCTGGCTCAGTGTGGAGAATGAATTCAGGGGCAAACGTCAAAACAGAGAGACCAGTCAGGAGTTTGTAAATGTAGGCTAGTGTCAGTGGCTTGGACGATTACGCAAGCAATCCTGGTGGAGATGCGTATATAATACGAGCATCATTTTTCTTTTCTTCCCCTGCCCCTCGGCCTAGCAGGGAGCCGGACTCAGGGTAAGGAGGCGGGAGGCCAAGTGAACAGAGGATTGGACTGGCCATCGGGTGACCACACCCACTGTGTGACAGCCAGTCAGTCCCATTCTATGCCTCAATTTCCTATCAATAAAATGTGGCAAGTGAATGAAGTCAGTGGTTTGCCAACCTTTTTTTTTTTTTCTTTTTTAGCCATGAAACCCTTTTTTTTAAAAAAAAAAAAATTAGAATCAGCACCCTAATAGATAAACCAGATGAAAGAGAGTGCCATGGCTGAGGCAGGGGGACACTCACCCTCCTCCTCCTCCTCCTCCTAACCTCACCCTGCCCTCCTGCCCTCACCCTGCCCTGCCCTGCCCTGGCTGCAAGATTTGAAATCCTTTGAAAGGACTCCCGGCTGACCCTTACACCGCTATTGCTTCACACACCAAGTATTTCATAAATGCTCATGATCAGCCAATTGGTTTGACTTCTGCCAGCCCTTTCCTGCCGCCACGCCACATAGAAACGCTCTGTTCCCTGTCCCTCCACCTGGCAGTGTCCGGACATTCCATTCCCTTCCCTTCTTTGCTGCCCAGCTGGGAATGCTGCGCTCCCTCCAAGGGAGGGAGGCCTCAGCCTTAGGGCACGGCTGGTGAGTTCTCACTCATATTTAACCTGAGACTCGGGCTCCCTGGGGAGGAAGAAGCTGCTTTGAAATCCCCCTTGTAAGATGTCCGAGGATGAGTGGCTGCTTTTCTCTAAGCTCCTTGGATGAAGACTGTCAGGGAAGATTTCCTGGCTGAAATCCCTTACTCCCTCCAAGGCTGTGTGGCCCAGACACTCCCACACCCTCCCAGCAGCCCTGACAACCCAGCCAAGCATTGCACTTCCTAGCTTCAGACTCCGGGGGAATCTCCTCCCCTCTCTGAGCCTTGGCACCCTCATCTAAAATTTGGGGTATCAACACCCAACCGGTGCACGTCAAGGTAGGTATTCCAGTTCTTAGACTGTTCCAATATATCCAGACTGGTTGGTGAAAAGCCAGTTCCCTAAGCCCCTGGAAGTCCCTCACTCCAAACACTCCAGCCACCCTCCTCTGCGACCCCCAGATGTCCACGGAATCAGCAGCTTAACGGTCAGGTCTGACCCAGCTCCAGTGCTGTGACCGGGGTCAGTTCCGACGGTTGGTGTCTGGGCCTCACTGGTTGTTAAATATTGTACTGTTACCCTTGACCTGGTGATGCAAGACTGTGCACCGGAGGCATCCAGCACTTTAGTTTCTGGGACACCAAAGAAATTATAATTTTTATAATCCTCATACTTCGCAGCATCAGGCCTCCCAAGTTTGTTTTCCTCAAAATCCAGCTAAAGTTTATCCTCCTTCACCTTTCACATCGCCCCTTGTTTCCTCTATCGAGAGCTGAGACACTGAGGTTGGTACCTTGTTTGTGCATTGCTTTTTTAAGTGTTTGTAGGTTTCTATGTGATGTTATGCCTGTTTCCTTTGTGGGTTGATTTAAGACATGATGAGGTAGCAAGAGGCGAGCCCATTTTGTAAAGAGGCGAATAGTACAGGAGTGCCGTTCTTAGCCTGTAGGCCACAGTGGTTCATGCACAGCCCTGGGCCTCATCTCTCGGGGTAATGTTCAGCTGCCAAAACCAGTTGGCCCACTTCAAAGAAGTCCACCCTCAGGAATGAGAGAATCCCCTCTCTATCTGACTTGCTGAGCACTGTGGCCGAGCACACACATGGAAGCAATATATTGCATGCTTCTTGGTGCCTGTAGCTGGCTGAATGATGGTCCTCTCGAAAGAGGTGTCCACACCCCAACCCCCAGAACCTATGAATGTGACCTTATTTGGAAAAAGGGTCTTGGTAGATGTTATTAAGTTTAGCATCTCAAGATGAGATCATACTATTTTACTTGGTGGGCTCTAAGTCCCATAGCTGATGCCGTTGTAAGAGACACACATAGGAGAGACACACAGAGGAAGGCCACATGACCATGGAGGCAGAGATTGGAGTGACACAGCCACAAGGAATGCTGACAGCCACCAGAAGCTAGAAGAGGCAAGGAAGGATTTTCTTCTAGAGCCTCCAGAGGGAATGCAACCTTGCGAACACCTCCATTTCAACTTCTGGCTTCTGTAATTGTGAGAAAATTAATTTCAGTTGTTGTAAGTCACCAAGATTGTGGTGATTTGTTACGGCAGCCACACACAGCTAATAGAGAGCCTAGCAGACTGAGTAAACAAGTGTGAGTTTGGGTATAGGATCAGCTGCTGTAACGACAACCCAGAAGAGCACAATCTCAAACACGATGGAAGTTTATTTCCCACATAGTCTGAGCAGAAGCAGTGAGGGCTGACAAGGTGGCTCCTGGGTGTCAGGGACCCAGGCTCCTCCATCACCTAGAATGCCGGTCAGCCTCACGGTAGACTGATTTAATACAGCAACCTGCCCCTCCCCCACTCCCTGCACTGTCAGGGCTCCAACTCTTTTTTTTCCTCACAGCACATCTTTTCATACACTATATAATGTATATATTTATCATGTTTTTGTTTATGTCTCCACCTGTTAGACTATAAATGCCACTGGGTCAGGGATCTTTGTCTTGCTTATTCACTGATGTACTCCTGGGCCTAGAACAGTGCCAGCAACATGGTAGATGCTCAATAAATATTTTTTTGGTTGAATGAAGTTGGCCCACTCCTTTTTCTACTGGCAAAAACAGCGGAAAGGTGCGGTGAAACACACCCTTTCCCCGTAAGAACGTAAACTGGAAGCTGTAAACACTGTGTCCATCCACTCACATCCCAGTAGCCAGAATTAGTCACAGGGTCACAGCCAACTGCAAAGGAGGTGGGCAAATGTGGTCTTTATTCTGGGTGCTATGTGACCAGCTAAACTCAGTGAATCTAGGAGTAAAGGAAAGCGGGGAGGGTGGTTTTTGGAAGAAAAGCTATCAGTCTCTCCTCAAAATGACGGCTGAATGAAGATTGTACATTTCTGACAAACCCCTGGGAGATTCCAATTCAGGAGGACAGGAGACCTGGAAAAGAATTCCGTGAATTTCACAATGTGTTTAAGACAAGATTCAGAGAGAATATTCAAGAGACCCCTCATTTTACAGGTGAGAAAACTGAGACCTAGAAAGGCAAAATGACTTGCCCAAGGACACCTAGCAAGAGACAAACCTACCATGCCTAAGTTCAAGTTGAGTCTTCTTCCCACCTAACTACGCCACTTCTCCTGAAAGAAGGAACCATGAGAAGGGCGACACTTCAGTCCAGGGGCTCTCAGCGTGAGCACCTGCAGGGTCCGCATTATCTGTGAGCTTGTTAGAAATGCAGATTCTCAGGCTCCATCATAGACAGTTGGGGTTGCAGGGGCAGCAATCTATGATTTAATTGGCCTCCAGGTGATTCCAACGTACTCTAAAATGTGCTTTAGGCAAAGGAATGAATCTCTAAGCAGGCAATTTGCAGAACTCAGGGCAGTTTTAGGGATATGTTTTCCTGGGACTCCTCGAAAAGCCTGTAATGCTCTGAGAGATCATTTAGGGGCCCAGCAAACAGAGGGCTACTAAGAGGAGCAGAACGGAGGCCACACGTGGTTGCCTTTACTGGGTGGGGTGGTTTCCTAGGACCCAGGGAGGCACATGGCTCAGGCCCAGAGCACTAGAGGTGGTGCAGGCAAGCATTGTGGCCAGGGACCTGCCAGCATCTAGTTTCATTTGCTCAGCGGCCCAGATCCAGACCCTTTCTGACCCCAGGGGTTGCCTGGGCTGTCCAACAATGTTAGCTTCTTTTTCTTCCAGTTTCTACAAACCAGTTTCTTCTCTCTCCAGGGATAGCCTACAGATTTTCACATTCCCTTTTCCTCTTCTGTTTCCTTTCCCTTTTGCCTTTAAAAAATGTATTTGAAGGAGGAGAAACCTCCACTCTATCCTTTTCAACGCATGTTAGCAAACTAGACATTAGACATTAGGAAAGTGGCCTAAGGTTAGGAGGTCCTTTGAGATTCTGATCATTAGGGTTTCCTACAAAGACAAAGACAGCTCTCAATAGACTCCAATCCCAGATAACCCTGCTCCAGGCTCCAGGAAACTCTTAGCCTTGGCTCTGTTGCTAACTCATTGCAGGACCTTGGGCCAGTCACCTAATCCTACTAACCCTTAGTTTCCCCACCTGTTAAACAAGGGAATTGAACCAAGTTAACTTTGTGTTTCTTAGCATTGGCTATGGAGACCCCAGACATTTGGATAGCAGGCCACCCACAGAGGAGCACCACTGACCCGCCTCCTGGTGACAGCACACCTAGATTACAGATAAATCACCCAGGAAGGACACAGTAGCCTGTGTCCCTGTCCTAATGACTTTAGAAAGCCAGGTGAAGAAGAGTCGCTTACAGGAACGGGCAGATAAGATCAACAGCCCTGTGCTTGGTTTGCTGTGACCCTTCCATTCATCCATTTGTTTGTTTGCTATCTCATCTTCTTCCAAAAAATTACTGGAGGCAAGTGTAGCAATGCTAAAAGCTATTGCTTTGCTGCTATAGGACAGACGATACCTTTGCTGTGTTGAGAGAGAAAAGGCAGAGGAGGGTAAAAAGAGAAGGAAAGAGAAGCTAGAATGACTGACAAGTAGCTAAGGGAGAAAAAGAAAGAAAGAAAATACTGTCTCCATCCAGCAAAGTGCCATTTACTAAGCAAACAACGCTTTCTATTTTTCTTTGGCTCTGTTCTCAAAAGGCCTCTGCTGAGCAGTATCGATTGGAGAACTGGGCCGTGGTCCCCCTGCCAGGCAGAATCCATCAAGGCAGCACCAGCGCTTATGGGAGATGGTTTTCTGGCCCTGGTGGAGCAGGAGCTCAGCAGGTTGCTTGCAGGAGCCAGTTTGGGCATAAGTGTGCCCCAAGGAAAGGGGAACTGAAGATCACAGAAACTAGGGCGGAGGGCTTAGAGAAGTTGAGATTCCCTTTCTCCTGATGCTGCAGCCCTGGGACTAGGCCCACCGCCCTGTGAGCTGGCCCTGGAGCCCTGCACCCAGCTCACTGAAAGGGCTGTTGATCAGCCAGCCAATCAATTGACTGGCAGGTTTCTCTTTATTGAGTGCTTCTCAAGGTGCCCTGGGGAGGCGCCTGAACAATGCCCTCCAGGCCTTTGCTAGGGAGAAAATGCCATCACATAATTTGAAAGGAGCCACTCTTGAAAGCTAATCACTGACTTTAAACGTTAAAAGAAGGAATAAGGAACAGGATGTCACTATCTGCAGTGACTGACCTTATTAAGAGAACTGACCCAATGGTAGGACGCTAAATTCAAGGGTCCTGAAATAAACACTTTGGAAAGTGCACCCTTCTTGTTCATGAAAAACAAAAAGCAACTGGCAGTGCCACGCCATGCCTGAAGAGTGAGCCCTGCAAGAGGCAGAGGAGGCGTGCTTTACGATCTCCAAAGAGGGAAAGCCCACTCCCAGCAGGGGTGGCCAGGGGCCACTCAGAGGGGAGGAGGGGTAGGAGAGAAGCTGGCAGCTGGGGGAGGGGCAGGAAGCATTCTCAGGGGAGGCTGTGGCATAAGCAAAGGCAAAGCCAGAAGGAAAAGCATGGTGGGGCCTGGAGTTTTGGACCGTCTGATTGGAACCGAGCTTCCCCACAATTTTGGGCTTGGGAAAAGTAAGAATGGCCCCTGTGGGCAGTGTGCATTTGTATGGTGCTTAATCTGTATACATAGTGTATTAACTAATGAAACCCTCACAACAATCTGATGAGGCAGGTACCATTACTCTTCCCATTTTACAGATAAGTAAACTGAGGTATGGAGAGATTAAGTAACGAGACCAAGGTCGCCTAGCAAGTAAACGATAGAACTGGAATGTGAGCCCAGTAGCCTGGGTCCTAGGCCCTGAATCCTTAGCCATTATGCAATCCTGTCTCCATTAGTGTAATCAGGAAAGGAAGCCAGTATAGGAGGAAGATGATGCTTCCTTCCAATTTGGGACTTGCTGCTTTGAGGTGGAAGCATCCACCAGGCCATTGGTGAGAGCAAGGGCTACTGCAGAGGGCGGGGTGCGTGAGAAGGCTGTCTGTGTATCTGCCTACGTTCTCTCTGCCCTTGGGGAGGGCGGAGAGGGCATTGGAAATGGACTGATTGATTTTGTTTGTTTCTGAGCTGGTCTCCAGGACAAGGTTGAACACACACACACACACACACACACACACAGTCAGCAGCACATCGTCTATTGTCTCTTGGCTAATACCAGGCAGAAGCCTTTATTCTGAGCCGATCAATGACCAGTCAGAGCACTTTTTTCATCTGCAAAAAAAAATCAATTAGTCAGTCTGAATGAACCAAGAGGAGCAACAGGATGGCCCAACTGCTGAAACCCATTTCTGAGAAAGCTTATAGTGCGTAGTTATTCCTTTAACCACCAAAACAAGACCCAAGAGGTAGATACTATTATTATTATGGCCATTTTCACACATTGACACATTCTCTGTGCACAAACGCCTTTAATGCAAGATAAACATCTGTTGGTGGAAAGAGCCTTGGCTGAGAATCAGGACACATGGCTTGTAGCTCCTCCTGTACTACTTATGAATATGTGATGGGTCTTGTTCTTCTCACCTGTAAAATGGGAGCAGGGGTTAGAATACAGAATCGCTAAAGCTCCTTTCAGTGGCTCTAGGATTCTGCTCCTGCCCCCAGGGCCACCTGGGCCCAGACTGGCTGCTCAGCTCCTGCCCCAGCCCCCGCTCCCCTGGCAGGCACCCACTGTGGCTTCCACCCAAAGCTGTGCCTTCCCAACTTGCCCCAGGGCTTTCAGCTAGCATCTGTCAACTCTTCCTGCTTCTTGTAGAGAAGTGGGGTGGGGGTGGCACCCTGTGGGGCCTGGCCAAAAGGCCAGGCTCTTCCCCATCTGGCTAAGGAGAGGGAAGGAGCTTGGCAGATGGCAAGCAGAGCTGCTTCTGCCCTCGGACCCCAGGTGGCTGTCACCTGCCACCCTCACTCTGGCTGCGATCTTGCTTGGCTGGCGGCACTCACCCTGCAGCCCAGCCAGTCAGCCAAATAGCCTTACAGACAAGGAGCACTGAGACTTGATTTTCTACTTCTCATCGCTTTTCATTTCGGGGTTGGCATTTTCATTTTGTTGGATGAGGAAATTCAGATCCTTTTCTGCTTCAAATGCTCTCTGGCCCTGGATCAGAGTCAAAAGAGACTCACTGGCCCTCTGCCCTGCTCCCACCAGTCAGAAGGTCTGTGCCCCAGGGTGGAGTCCACTTCAGGGAGGAAGAAAGTCTTGGCGTGAGGCAGGTATTGAGAGAGTCACAAGCCTGGGCTCTGAACCGGGTTCTGCCTTTTCCTGCCCTTTTCAGAGATCAGATTATGAAATAGAAGTAGAGTCGAGCAGGTGACCTCTGGGAGTCTTTCCAGGATGCAAACCCATTCCTGTATATCAGGGCTGGCACACCACAGCCCACAGCCCAAATCGAGCCAGCTGCCTGTTTTTATAAATAAAGTTTTATTGGAACACAGCCATGCCCATTTGTTGTAGCTGTTTTCGTGCTACAAAGTTGAATAGTTGCAACAGAGACCATATGTGGCCCACAAAGCCTAAAATATTTACTATCTGGCCCTTTACAGAAAAAGTCTGCCAAGGCTTGCTCTGCATAGCTATTCTCACGGTCACAGGGGTTATGGAAATGCCTGCTGCTCTCCTTTTAGCTGAATCTGTGCAATAATACACGTCTCGTGTGGCCAGGTGTGTTTCAGAGCTCAGAGCTGTTCAGATTACAGTATATGCACACTGCGTATATGGTGTAGTATATATCATCCCTGGTGGGCCCTGGAACAACATGCTATAATCAAACACATTAATTTTTCTATAGTGAAATATATAACAATTCCCACTACATGGGACAGATAAGACCACAGATAAATTCCATTGATTCAGGCCAGGTTCTACCACCAAATGTGTTCAGGTCAGGTCAGATGTGGCTGCCAAATGAATTACAAAACTCACTTTTGGTTGTCAGATCATTAGGTACCAGAATTGCCACTGAGGGGTTGTGTTATAATACTGACGCTTGCTGGGCATTTGCCGGGTGGGGAGGACCACAGTCCCCTGACTATCCCATTTGGTAGATTAGGAAACTAAGACTCAGAGAAGGCACACAACTGAGGTCACCCAGCTAGTGAAGAGCAGAGCCCAGAGCACAAACCAGATTTGTCTCCAAATTCTAGTCCTAGTCTTCTTTAAGACCCAGATTTAGGCCGAGCGTGGTGGCTCATGCCTGCAATCCTAGCACTCCAGGACACTGAGGGAGGAGGATTGTTTGAGGCCAGGTGTTCCAGACCAGCCTGAGCAACCGCAAGACCTCGTCTCTATGAAAACTGGAAAAATTAGCCTGGCGTGGTGGCATCCACCTGTAGTCCCAGCTGCTAGGGAAGCTGAGGCAGGAGGATCACTGAGCCCAGGAGCTCGAGGTCGCGGTGAGCTATGATGATGCCACTGCACTCTAGCCTGGGAGACAGAACAAGGCCCTGTCTCAAAAAAAAAAAAAAAAAAAAAAAGACCCAGATTTAATCCCCCAACCCCCTCAACCACGTTTCATGAGGCTTTTCCTGAGAATGAAAGTCTACATTTACCTCTAACTTTTCCGATTTTTAATCTTTTTTCACCTGAAAATCCGGCACTTAATTATACGCTACATGGTGTTGTTATGCCTCAGTGGTCTTCTCATCTCTTTGAAGGCAAGGTCTGTGAATTCCATTTTTCTGTCTTCCCCACAGGGCTGAGCGCTCAGTACATCGGTGATGATCCATAGTCGATTGAAGAAAGTAACTCAGCTGGGCTGTAACTCCACTTCCTGTGCCCAGAGGGGTGGAAGGGAAGGGGGAGTTGCCAGGTGTGTGTCCACGGAGTAGGAAGGACATGGGAACGTACCGTATGTGTCTCCCATGAAAACCTTGACACTCCTTAATCGGAGGGCCTGGATTTGGAGATACACACACATGGAATTGAAACATATATGTGTCCCATTTGTGAGGCTGGGAAATGCCACAAGAAAACTTCAGGTCTGCGTACAGATATCTTGATGATTAAGAGCAGCCAGCAGCTAAAGGTGACTGGTCTTCTGTGGTTGGGTCAGCAAGGAGGACAAGCATTTAGGCGAACCTCCCGGCTGAGTGGTCCTGTGGGGCTTGGGTAATGCTGATGAATATGTGCATCTTGAAATGGGCAGGAGTCTGCCTGATAATCAGTCACATATAAAGATGCCTCGGGGAGCAACTAACCCTTTCTCTGGCGCTGTGAAGTCCAGCCCCTTTTGAGGAAGGGCAGCCGGGCAGCATCACCACACAGTTTATCATCATTATCAGCCATTGTGATTGCCAGGGTGAGTTTCTGAAAAGCCTGCTTACGTGTGGTGCCTAGACAGAGCTCTGCCTAGCATAAGTCCCATCACTGTCCTCAATAGTCTTGTGGTCCAACCCATTCCAGCCTGCGCACTAGCAGACCACCTGGAGTGGTGGACAAGGCATGGCTTCTGGAGTCTGGTAACCTAGATGTGGATCCTGACTGTCACTCAGTAGCTGTCTGGCCTTAAGCAAATTACCTACTTACCTTGTCTGAGTCTCAGGTTTTCATGTGTAAAAGGGGTTATTAATAATACCTCTTTCTCAGGTTATTGAGAGACATAATGATATAGCCACTTATACAAATATTAAATATTTGTATAAGCAAATCTTAAGTCCCTTCCCTTCCTGCTCACTCTTGAGTCTCCCAAGGCAAACAAACAGTGCCCTAGACCGGGGGGGGGGGGGGGGGGGGGTGCACAGTGTGGCACACATGCTGCCCCTCTCTATTCCAATGCCTGTGACAGGCATCAGTAATCAATCACTGCACTGCCCTTTGTCCTGCTAAGCTTAAATGAGGCCTCAGAATCTTCCACAGAGTGTTCCACGCTGCACAACTACTTAGGAAATAGAGCAATGTGTGTACAGCTCATTTGGTTCATCCCTTGATGGCAGGGGAGTCCCAGTTTGAGCCTAACTATGATCACGGTAGGGTCAAGAATGTCTGGTAGACCTTTGGGGCAGGCCTGCTAAGGGCCTGTTTACATGAGGGATCAAGGAGCCTCCTCGGAAGGAATTCATCCTAAGAGGAAAGAGAAGGGAGTCACAGAAGTTAGATTCAAGGATAATGGCCCGTGGTGTGGAAAGTGGGGATAGAGACGTTGCCACTCAGGATGACCTCTGCCTAGTCCCACTGGACTGGTGCCTGAGCCTTTTTGTAGGAAAGTCTACAAAAAAAGAAAGTTTAAAAGAGCAGTTTGACAATAAGGGTTGTAAGATAGTGAGGGTCTAAATCAGCTGCCACTTTGGGGTCAGCAACTGCTGCTACAGTGGGAGGGGAGATGGCACCTCCAGCCTGGTTGCCCAGGCCAGGCACTGGGCATGGCAAGTGGGCAGCACTGGCAGGTGTTGAGCATGGGCAGCTTCAGCACAAGCACCAGAGAGAAGCAGCAGCAGTAGGGCCCTTGGTGGCACTCCCAGTGTGCCAGGCTTTGGCAGACACCCTCTGTGGCTGCTTGTTGTGCCACTGGTGGTAACCAAAGGCCCCAGCGCAGTGAGGCAGAGCAGATGAGCAGCTTGGTGTCAGCTACTCTGAGTCCTCCATAAACAGGGTGAGTCACCCATTGGGAACCCCCAGAGCTACCCGGGAGGGAATTTGAAGTGTCACAGAACGGACAGGAAGCAGCCAGAGAAATATTTCAAAATAGTATTCCTAGAGGTCCCCTCCAATCCAACCCCTAGTGGCCTAGGAAACTATAGAGTTAGTGTATGACCTCGAGCGTGCATCTTTTCTCATTTTTCAAGTATTCTAATTATTTGTGATGCTGTAAAATATATAGTTAGTCTTTGTCCCCATTTCCTGACATATAATTCCTAAAACCCTTGGAATTTCCAAAGTGATGAGAGTGTCTTGTATGCTAAAGAGATGACTGGTGGCTGGCATCCCCTGGTAGCTTCAGGATGGGGGCTAGTCACAGAAAATTCCCTTTGGTTGGGACTTTCAGCCCCACTTCCAACCTCTAGGGAGGGGACAGGGGCTGAAGATTAAGTTGATCACAATCACCAATGATTTACATAACAAAGCCTCCATAAAATAGGTTCCTGGAGGGTGGGGCACCTGATGAGGGTTTGGAAGCTCCATACCCCTTCCCTACAGCCGCCACCCCCCCCATACCTCACCCAATGAATCTCTTCCACCTGGCTGTTCATCCTTTATAATGAAAGGGTGAATGTAAGTAAAGCATTGCCCTGAGTTCTGTGAGCCACTCTAGCAAATTAATCGAACCCAAGGAGGAGGTCATGGGAACCCCAATTTATAGCTAGTTGGTTGGAAGCAGGAGTAAAACAACATGAGGCTTGCAACTGGCACCTGAAGTTGGGGGCAGTCTTGTGGGACTAAACCCTCAACCTGTGGGATGTGACATTGTCTACAGGTAGGCCCTGTCACAATAGAGCTAAATTAGAGGACACCCTGCTAGTGTCTGCTGCAGAACTGAACGCTTCATATGTGGGGAAATACTTCCACACGTGTGGTGGTCAAAGAAACATTCAGCTTTTTATGGTGGTAAGTGGAGAATGGGAAAGGCACACTTTGGTGTTTCCTCTATGTCTACGAGGTATAGACCTAGAAGCAGTAGCCGGACTTTATGGCTCATTATGTCCTCCCTCGTCTCCAGCACAAGCTGAGGTGACGACAGTCCCTTTTCTTGAAGAAAAGGCTGGTCACAGGATTGTATTAATGGAAGGGTGAGTGAGAGGGAGGATGGATGGATGGGTGGATGGATGGAGGGATGGAAGGATGGATGGACGAATGGATGGAAGGAATGGTATCCTAGAATGGCAGGGGAGGACCAGCATTGATGGTCCTCCATTACTGATCATTATTCGCGCTTGTCTTCCTCTCTACCCCTCTCTTTTCCTTCTTGAACACATTTTCTGCTCCTTTTGTTTTCATCACCCCTGTCTGTCTCTATTGTGAGCTTCCTTCTCATAGTTTCACTCTCCTGAGATCAGAATGAAAAGCTGGGTCAGTTTTTCCATTAACTAATTCATTAATTAATTGAGTCAATAACTGTTTATTGAGCTCCAGCTGTTCCTTTGTCCATTCATATAGTCACTTGACAAGATGTTTATTGAGCACTGGTGGTGCGGCTGATGTGGTGCCAGGAGCTGACTGATGGGGAAGCAGAAAGGTCTAAGCAAGATCCCTGCTGTCTGGGGTCCAGCAACCTAAGACAAAGGGGATGGAGACCAGCAACACAGAGCTCTGCAGACCCGCTGCTCCCACCCTGTGTAGTTGTCTGCATTCAGGTTGTGAAGGTCGCCTACACCCAATCCCGTGGTTTTTTGCCTCTTGCCCTTAGTGCATTGGTCTAACACAGCACCCGCAGTGGCCACATAATTAATATGGCCTTTATAGAGGTCGCCAGGCCCTCTGTCTCCATTACCTCCCTTCACCCTGCTCCTTGCCTCATCCTCGGTCCTACCTGCTTCTTCCTCAGTCGGAACCCTCAAATCTCAGAATCAGAAGAGATCTTGGAGTGTTTCTGGTACTCTGACGCCCAGCATGGGAGCCCCACCCACAGCCTCCCGCAGGCCGGTCCTGCACTGTGGCCCGCACCTCCAGCAGCAGCCTGCTCTCTCTGCTTCATGAACCTCCTATCCCAGCTCCACAGAAGCAGCTTCTTATGTTGAGCTCAAGGGGACCCACTTTGTCCAGACTGCAGAAGTTAGAGCTCAGGATAATCCTGATGCACCTTTTGAGCCGCAGCCTTTCAGACTTTGGAATTATGGCTACTATGTTCCTTTTCAGGATTTTCTTCTTGAGGATAAATATTTCTAGTTTCTCAGCTTTTCCAAATTCAAATCTGACCTCTCACAACCCTGGGCAGCCTCTAGTTTTCCTAGAGACCCCTCAAATATGTCATCTCCACAGAATTGATTGCTACAAAGAGGATTGCCCAGCAATTGAGGTCCGATGAGTTATTTCCTGGTTTTAAGTGACCACTATATTCCTACTTTTGCACCCAAAGTTTGCATTAACTACTATTACATACTATTGGCTCTTATTGAATTTGTAGCCAACTAAAACTACCAAGTCTTCTTGACATGGCTAAAACGAGATAGAGTTCTATGTTAAGGTTAAAATAAACCCCACGGATTGTCTAGCTGTCCAATCTACTAATTTTATAGGAAAGGAAACTGAGGCCCAAAGAAGCTAGGGGCTGTGCAAAGGCTTTCAGCTCGTGTAGAGGTAGGGGCATAGTAGGAAGGGGACGTCTAACTCCCGATCTGGTGTTCTTTCTACTACCTCGGGCTGCCTCCCGATCGCAGCCATTTCAGAGAAGTAAAATGTGTCTTTCACTTTCAAGTCAGTGTTTCTCATTTCATATTTTATCTGTTTGGATTTTTGAACCCAATGCATGACCCCAGGTTCAGCCCTTTTGGGTTTCATCGTACTCGTTTCATTCAATCTGTCGAGGTAATTTCCAGCCTGGATTTTGCAAGGCATTGGCGTGGCAGGTCCTCCCAGCCTTGTGTCAGGCTGATGTATGGAACTTTCTTGAGGTCTGGGTGCTTTTCATTCTGCGTCCTGTGCCAGCCTGTTCCACTGCAAGTCTGGCAGGGAAGACACACTGCCTGGAGCCAGACTCCCCACGTGCTTCCTTCTCCCCCTCCCTCTGCTTTGCTGTCGCCTCTCTCCTCCCTGCTTACTAGTAGCCTCACAAATCCACCTCAGACTCTGTTGCCAGAATGGAATTTTGGAGCAAATATGACAGGCAGGATTTTGTTTTATTTTGTGAAATGGAATTTCCTGGGAGTCTACGTGTTACAACAACAACAACAAAAAAAAAAAACCCCGAACCAGGTGCACCTAGACAGTGGCTACTATCCCTTTATGGACTCACATTATTTCTCTCTCCTCAGTTTTTCCATTTATGTAATGGGAAGAGATGGAAACTCACAGCTAGTGGCATCTGCACCATGCTAACAGCTATGCTGGGGGCTTCGTTTACAGTTGCCCTTTCATTTCATTGTCACCAAAAGCCTGCATAGCAGATGACATCCCCATTTCAAGGAAGAGAAAACTGACCTCAGAGGAGTTAATTTGCCAAGGCTTATCCAGCTAATAAGTGGCAGAGTTTCTTTACCCTCTGCCCTCACTTGCTGAGTTATTGCAAAAATCAAATAATTTAGTAAGGGATATAAAGCTGCTTAGAAAATAGAAAGCACTCTGTAAATATAAGGGAGTGTTGTTAAAATACTGAGGTCCTCACGTGCTCTCTCTCTCTCTCTCTCCTTCTTTTCTGTCACGTCCCTAAAGTATAAGCAGCTGCTGTTGGTCCAGACCTATCAAAGAAATGTCATACAACTATTTTTCAAAATGTCAAATGCCTGTGTACTTTAGCTCAAAGTAATTAAGCCCTTTTATTTTCTCCAAGTCACAATGCAGAACCCTGGGAGCTTCCAGAATGTGCCCTTTCTCCTCCATCCTGAACTAATGGAAATCAAGACTGAAGGCTGAGCATGCTGGGGAGTCCATGAGAGCCCTTCAGAGCCACCGAGGCCTGGCCTGACTTTGGCAGGTCTCCAGCAGTGACCACAGAGTGCTAAATAATAACAGGATTGAATTATTTATACAGGGGCCAATGACTCATGATGGCGTCGTCCACTTCTAGCAGCATACCAGGGTCCCAAGGTCCAAGGTGAGTGGGTGACAGAGGGAGGGCTGCAGTCCTGGTCTCTAGACCGCCAGTCCATCTCTCCCCAATCATGTCACCCCAGACACAGCAGGCAGAGTGATAGTGCTGTGACCAGAGGACAACTAACATTTCTGTGACATTATTGGGTGTTTACACTGAGCTAGATATTTGTGCAAATGTTTTTCCATTTCCTCTCCAAAGCCACCTTTATTTTCCCTATTTTTCCCAATAAAGAAATTGAGGCTTATGTTCCAGTTGCACAGTTGGCAGAGGGCAGAGCTGGAATGAGAGCCCAGGTCTGACATTTCTAGGATATCATGTGTGCTTTCTCTTAGAAATTCTCTTCCCTGACAAATTATATTTAAATGCATAATCTGGTAAGTGTAGATGGTGCCAAGCACAACCTTGGGGAGCAATGGATTCTTAGTATGGTCTTTAGGGCCCTCCATGATCTGGTCCCATTCTAGATTCTTCTTAGACACAATGCTTTCCATCATCAGAATCACCTGGAAGCTTTAAAATACAGATTTTATTATCCTAATAATTGGTTCAGGGACACAGGGAATCTGTATTTTTAAGGCTCCCTAGTGATTGTGATGGTCAGTCAGTTTGAAAACCATTGTCTTATGTGAACTTTCTCTTTAGTCCTGTTCCAAATTACCATCTATATTCCCATTTCTGCAACTTTGCTTAATTCCATGGACTTCACTTAGACTGACCTTTTTTCTACTTCCACCCATTATTTTCAACCCAGTTCCCACTCGATCACCTCATCACCTCTATAAGGATCTTGGCCACCACAGCTTCCAGGAATGCCCTGTCCACTGTATTCCATTAATACCTTTGGCTCTCAACTGACACATATATCACATATATTAGTTAGGATATGCATTTAAAAGTTGTAAGAGAGTCCCAAAATGGTTTTGCCTCATTTAACACCTATAAATATATTTCTGTCTTCTCTAACAGTATGGGAATAATCAGTCCAGTGGTAGCTCCAGGGGATGGGGGCCCAGGCTCCTGCTATCTTGTTGCTCATCTCCAGGGTAGTGCCTTTGTTTACATGGTGCAAGACAGTTCATCACCATGTCCACATTCCAGCCTGTGGGAAAAGGAAAAATGGGGTAAGGGAGAGCCATGACCAGGAATTGCACAGAACAATTCTGATCACATTTCACTGTCCAGAACTTGATCACATGGCCACACTTAGCTGCAAAGAAGGTTGACAGATTTACTTTATTCTGTATTACTATATGCCTAGTTAAAATCAAGGGTTCTATTAATTGTGCTAGTGGGAGGGGAGAATGGATATTGGGGAACAACCTAGCAGGTTCAAATTCTACTTGGGATTGTAATTTTCTGTTTGTGTCTGTGTTTCCAACTAGACTGTAAAAGCTCCACGAGAACTAGGCCCCTGACTTATACCTGTTTATGACACTTATAGGTGTCTGACATAGGGAAGGCACTAGATGAGTATCACTGGTTGGCAAGACAGATTAGAGTGATTGACAAACCTCTGGAATTTAAGTCAGATTTTCATTTTAGTCCTTGTTCTCCACAATTTAGGGAAAGTTTCTTAATGTCTCTGGGCCTCAGTTTTATAGAATGATAAAATTTAGTTGGAAGGTACCTTAGATATTATCCATGCCAACCCTCTCATTTTATAGATGAAGAAGCTGAAAACCAGAAAGGGTAGTGACTTATCCAGACACAAAGCTTCATAAATAGAAGAGCCGGAGCCCAGGTCTCCCGGTAACCAACCCAACCACTAAGGTATCTCTCCATATCCAGAAAATGGGTATAAGGGATAGGGTGATCTTTAAGCTTCCCTCCAGCTTAGAAAGTCTGATGCACACAACACAGTCACATTTCTACCCCTCAATGAAATTAAATACAAAACTGGGATAATTTCCAAGCACTGAACCACTGCATCCCACTGGATCTTGCTATGTACTTCAACAGCTTAGACAGTTATTCAAGAGGTAGAAAAATTCAGAGCTTTGGGCTCCGGGGTCATCTCAGAAGTAAAACTAGGTGGAGAAAGCAAAGGAAAGAGACTTGGATGACCCTTCCACCTGGTCACAAGCAGCAATATTCCTTGTGAGCTTTTTATGCAAGGACACTGCTCTGGATGCCGGGGAGCAGCTGCCCTCAGGGGATTTGGAATCCAGGTCACACACAGTTACATAGCAGGAGAGGAGGGGGTATGTAACATTAAACAGAAGAAATGTCACAAGGCAAACTGGCTGTAATAATAATAACAGCTTCCATTTATTGCTCAACTGCAATGTGTGCCCCACACTGTGATAGGTATTTATTTTATAGGCTTGATCTCATTAAATCCTCACGACAAGCATGTGGGATTACTGCAGGTCACACAGCTGGTAAGTGGTGATTAATTGTCGGAGGAGTGGTGTGAAGCACATAAATTATGGAGCAGTTCAGGAGAGAAGCTTGTGGGTGGAGGGGTCTGGGAAGGCTCTGTGGAGGAGGAGAGAGTTAACTAGATGCTGATGATGGGTAGGACTTGTGGAAGGAGAGAAAGAAAGCAAGTGAGTGCAGGTGGCAAAGGCAACACAGGTACAGGGAACACCGAGTCAACAAATTCCCAAAGCAGGAGAGCAGTTAAATCCTGGGGCAAACCTCCAAGTTGTGAGGTTGTGGGACCAGGGTGTGGTGGAGGGGAACGACACACCCAAGATCATTCTTGAAAAAGGGATAAAAGGTCAACTGAAGTCCTATAGCTCACACATGGGCTACTGTGAAAGGAAAGAGGGAAGAAAATGACTGAAAAACTCTAGAGACAATTTGTGTCACATGCCTTACAAAAAAAGGAATCTCATTTCTAGGGTTTAAATCAGAGAAAAGTTCAGATACAGAATGAAAACTGAAAACAAATGTCTACTAATAGGGGAATTGTTGAATATATTATGGTATGTATACATGATTAAATGTTATGTAGCTTTTACAGAACATACTTTTGAAGGACATGTGATGATATCACATAATGTCAAGTAAAGAAGCAGAATGCAAAACCGTAGTACAAAAAGTCGTTTTAAATTATATACATGTTATATAACTCCCTGTGTGTGTGTTTGTGTGTGTATGTGTCTGTGTGTGTATGTGTGTGTACACACTCACACAGGAAAAAGACTGGAAGGAAAGACACTCAGCATATTTACTGTGATTATCATCACAGGGTGGGAATATGGGCAATTTAATTTTTTCTTTAGGCTATTTACCAAGTTTTGTTCAGCGAGTGCACACTTTTATAGTAATAAAAATGCTCACTTTTAATCTTTTTAAAATTTAAAATCTCCATACTCTGCCATGAAACACTATTATAAACATCTCGCTTTGTCTTTAAAGATAATTCATTATTTCTTCCGCCAGTGTGCAGACACAAATGATTGTTCAGTAATTGCTGCATCCATAGATTCTTTTTGGAAGTTCATTTAAACCTAATTGTCCTCGGTTCCCCTGTAAAGCTACCAGCCCCATGGCTCCAACTGCACTGCAAACACCAAAGTCTCCCATTAATGGTTCCTGTAGCTATTTAGATCAATTGTCTTCCCCAGAGTCATAAATCCTAAATGAACGACACACTTATTTCAGGGGACAGGCACCAAAGCCTCTTTCAAACTCGATGATTTATGTATCTGTGGCTTGCAGAATGTCAGGGGTCCTTCATCAATACCCACAGGGCCTTCCCAGTTATAGGAACCTACCACATCTGATGGAAAGACATTACTATATTTGGGTCAATAGCTTTCACCTTTATCCTTCCTGCTTGGTTTGGTTTGGGGTTTATTTATTTTTCTTCCTTCCGCTGAAATAGTTGGGATATTAGCTGAGTAAGAGAGGCAGTGCATTAAACATAACTTGATCAGAATCCCAGCCTGTCTTTGCCCTCACTGCTATAGGGGCAACATAAAGGTTAATAACTGAGAAAGGCCCCCACGCACTTAACCACAGTGCAGCACCCCATCACCAAGTGACAATTAGGAACCCTCCATGAATGCCAATGACCAGTGATCAAACAGAGCTTCACCCAAACCAGGCAGACCTCTGCATTAGCTCAGCTCTCCATTCATCACTGAGCTGACAGCCTGCAGAGCTCCACGTTGAGCATGCAGCTCAGTCTTTCTGTTTTACCCAGTGAAAATGATCTATGCCACCAGGAGTGGGAGAGGAGCAGGGGAGGGAATGAAGGAAATGAAATAGGCTTGTCTTTGGCATGGTTTGGCAACAGTTAAAAGTGTCTGTTTGAGACTTGGAGAGAAATAATGCACAATGATCTTGCTTGTTCCTCCTTGCAACTTTCTGGCTCTCAGACAAGGATGGTCCTACCTTACAGAGTTCTCTTTTGGGAAGCAGCTTGACAAATTGGAGCAAGCACATAGGCAGCTATGAGATTGTGGACAAGTCACTCTGGGCCTATGTTTTCTCATCCATGGAATGAAGGGGTTAGATGAGAACAATGGTTTCCAAACTGGGTTCCTCAGGGTGTTACGGTTCCATAGAGGTGCCTCAGACCCTGCAAGGCCATGCTTCTTGCAAGGGCAGGGAGGTGAGGAGGTTAGCAAACTCTAGGCACAACTGCTCCATGTAAGCTCACTGAATTTTATTTGTAGACTACTTACAAATTGTGCAGAACATATTCTTGCATACTGATTTCATTTGATCCTCACAATTTGTAAGGTAGTCAGGACAGATATGACCATCTAGTCCGGTTACTATTGCTGCGTAAGACACCACCCAAAAACCCTATAGCATAAGACAATCATGATATTATGTTCATGGATTCTTTGGGTCAGGATTCAGATGGACACAACAGGAAATGCTTTTTGCTGCTCCATAATGTCTGAGACCTCAGCTGGGAAGACCCAAAGGCTGGGGGTGACTCAATAGCCAGGGGCTAGACTCATCTGGATGTGTCTTCACTCACATGTCTGTCTGCTGGAACATCAGATGAGCTCTTGACTGGAACACCTACACATGGCCTTTCTCTACAGTCTCATCACATGGGCTAGTCTGGGCTTCCTCACACAATGGCAGCTGAATTCCAAAAGCTGGTGTCCCAAAAGCAGGGCAGAATTGCACTGCATTTTTATAATCTAAACCAGAAGTCACATGGTGTTGCTTCTGCCATATCCTATTGGCCGAGGCAGTCCCAAAGTTTCACCCAGGATTAAGGGAGAGGACAAGGTGGGAGAAGAATCAATGTCACAATGTAAGAAGATTATGTGGAATAGGAGATAGTGTTGTGACCATATTTAGAAAATAAAATCTGCCAAGTCCTCTTCAGTTGAAAGATGAGGAAACAGACAGGAGAATTGGTACATATCTACTATGAGCAGAGCTGAGACCAAAACCAATTCCTTCAGATTCGAGCTTCTTATTTACCACGATGCATCGGGCCCTTCATTTCACCTTTCTGAGTTAACTATTAATTTAGTGAATTGACTATTCAAATATGAATCCTCATCATGGTGGTGCATGACCAGCCCAGGAGAACAATATCTTCTCGTGGATGGAACATTTTGATCTCATCTGTTCTCAGAAAATTGGAGTGGAAAATGTATATAAATTCCATTAAAATTAAAGTAAAAGGCAAGGCTATTCATGTCTCTTTCTAGCTTCCAGCCCAGCATCAGGAATATAATTCGTACTTAATAAAGATTGGATTTTATGAATCAACATTTGATTTTAAATTCTTTCCAGAGTCAAAGCCATATAAACAATTCTTTAAGGTTGCTTTGATGCTTTGATGCTTTGATGGTTTCTACTTGGAGTTTACTTTTATTTCATTCATTCTCACAACACCTGAGTCTATTTATTTCTAATTCACCAACAATAACAAAAAAATAAAAGCTGAGAGACCAAGAGAGAGCCAAGGCCACAGGGTGGAGTCTGAGAAGAGTTGGACTTCGGGGGAAGTTGTGAAGTAGAAAAGATTTTCACTGATCCAGCAGCCATCCATTGGGAAGTGACAATGACTGGTCCTGTATTTGACATGGAATCCAGAGACAAGGCAATGATGGTCCCTGATGTTGGGAGCCTCACAGTCTAGAGGAGAAGATATCCAACATCATCAGTGAAAGAAAGCCTGAACAAAATATTGATGGAAGCAGCAATGGGGCACTGCCTGGGAGATTGGATAGCTTAACAGAGGACATAACATTGAATCTGGACCTGAAGGGAGAGGTAAGAGCTGTCCAGGCAGATACAGTGAGGTGGGAAAAAAGTCCTGACACAGGGAGACGCAGAGACATGAAAAGACATGATGTGTCCTGGGAAGGTAGATATATGGTCAGTGTTGGAGGGTAGGTGTGGAGGGTGGGCAGACAAGCAAGGTAGGAGGCTGGAGTGAGTTGAAATCAGACTGTAGAGAAGTGCCAGTAGCATCCCTAGCTACCCACTTTCTGTGAACATTTTCTTCCTCATAGTCCCACCTTACCCCACTTCTGAGACCTTGCTCTCCACCTCTCCACAACTAAAACCTACTGTGGAAAGTGACTATTAACAGAAATTATCTATAGCCTATAAATCAATGTGTTCTTTCTTGGAGTTTTTTTTCTTAATCAGAAATTTTATTTCCATTTATAAAACAAAAGACTGTGTCTTTCTTTGAAAAAATGTTGTGAAGATTATTCCTATGGCCAGTGAAATCCCAGCCCATAGGGAGAGTCTTGTGGGAAACATCAACCACTCTGCACCAGAGACAGAATTCTGGGCTGAAGTAATCATTTGTCCAACTCAATGTGCCTGTACTGTCCCTGGTCCTTTTAAGCTCCCTTGGTCTCTGGATAAGATCTTAATTATCCTAAGAGCTGCTACCCACTGCTCCCAATAAAATACAATACACATCTCATAATGATCAACCTGCAGAACCTGCAGAACTCTTACCTTTCACATCAGCAAGCCAGACTCCTTGGCATGGGGCAGAATGTAAATGTTAACAATCTCATAGCTTACTACCTATAAAAACTCCTTTATGAGTGCCTAAGTAACAGGCGAATTGTCCAGTGCCTACAGCTAGAGTGATAATTCCAGCTCCTCCCAGCTGAATGGGATGAGTGATGATTCTCCGTGTGGAAGCATTTGGGTCACAGTGATGTTCAGGAAAAGCCAGACCTTCCCAACATATGGACACAGTTCATTCACAGTGCTGCAAGGGAGGAAGGAGGACATTTCCTTGGAGTGACCAGTTTCCTTTCTTTGTGGATTGGTGTCAGGCACTGCCTGATCTCTGGACTCATCAATGCCTGTTCTCATCTCCCACTTCCTGCCATCCTTGAAGTCTACCTGACCTGGTATTAGAAGGTGGAAATTGGCTGATCATTAAATTCTGTTCTTGATGATTTTTCTCAGTTACTCTTCTAATGCCTTATTCCTGCCACCTCTCGCCACCTGACCCCATAGATGGCCTCTTGACTGTTGTCTCACTTCCTGAGCTCTGGTTTCCTGATCTCCCACTGTGCTTATTGGCTTTGCTTTATGCCTTGCTGTCCTCTGACTGTGGTTGTCAAGGCCACTGTGTACCCTCCTATATGTACAACTCTACTCCCAATCCCTCATCAAGTATTACTACCCCTGAGAATTGACATTGAGTCTGCCATGCTGTGGCTACCACGTCTGTTCCTCTGACATGGTCCCTGAACCAGGGAAGAGGTTTTTGTCTTATTCTCCTGTGTCCAAGCCTTTGCCTGTGCCATGGTGTCCCAAGTCACCAGGTCTATGTCTTTTCATTTTGCCTGAACCCCTGCCCTGCCTGAAACCTTTCTAAATGTTCCAGTTGTTTCCTTCATAATGGAGGCCCTGTCTTGCTCTCACTGTGCTCCCAGGGGCTGGAGTCCAGTGAGAAACTGGGTCCCCAGATCCCAAGTCTCCCTGTTGTCATGCTCAGCTAAAGTCAGGCTATGGCTGCTATGCCACGTTGGAGATCCTCCTGACTTCCAATCTGGGCTCTGAACTCTTACCTGTTTATCTCATCTCTAGCCACTGTACTTTGTTTCCTTGCACGGACTTCCTGTTACTATTTGTTGCTGGGTCTGCTCAGAAACCTGCCATATCTCATTGATTAATGCCAGGGTAGGCCCACTGCTGTGACAAACAACCCCAAATCTCAGTAGCTTATCACAATAACAGGTTTATTTCTCCCATCAGTTCAAGTGTTTGATAGTCTACCACATGGTGATTCAGGGACCCCCTCCTCCCATCTAGGAGGCCTCTCTGTTTTTTAGGACCTTGGAATCCTTAACTGGTTCCTTTGAATCCAGCCAGCCAGTAGATGGGGAAGGCAAGATAGCAAAGGATATTTCAGGAGATTTTTAGGGACTGGCTAAACAGTGCTGTTCGCTGCTCTGCCCTCATCCCTGGCTAGAACTAGTACCTGGCATCACCTAGAAAACAAAATCTTCCTGAGTGCCAGGAGAAAATCAAATGATCTGGTATACAAGTAGCAATGTCTCTGCTATATGGTGGAGGCATCTGTTTTCTAAGCACGACCTCCTCCCATCCAGTCCATCTCCCCCACCCCAGCTGATCATTCTGTCTAAACTCTGTAAAGGATTGGATTCCTGAGAAGACATCTCAGAAGTGACAGAAGAAGTAGACCAGGTTTTTGCCTTGCCACCACCTAAGCAGAAGATAGATCCCAGTGGGGAAGGCCCTCTAGGGAGAACCTCAAGCCCTACATAATCTTGCAAATTGGGCTCTTTTTGACAAGTGACAACCTTTCATTTCTTCCAAGAAATATTCTTTTTCCCCTCCTGGAGACTTGTTCAGAGAAGAGATACTCAAGTGATAGGTGCTTTGCAAATATCTAGATGGAAGGGGGAAAATGGCATGAAGAAAAATTTAGACAAAACAATGTAGATCACCATGGAAACAATCTTTAGCACACACTGGGGAAAAGGAATCATTGTTAACATGGTTCATATTTTGCAGAGATATCCAATCACTGAATTCAATTTTAGATCCTTCAATCATGCTACTCTCAAAATGCTGGGGTTGTTATGACCACAGCGCATGCTGATTTTCAGGAAGCCCTTCTCTTATCCATCTAATAACCTTTAATGAAGATAATGCTTTAATTAAAGCAACTTACTGTTTCCCCGTTGGTTAATTTGAAATCAGTGAAAGGTCAAGTTACCATTAGCACAGTGAGTTTACTAAGCTATTCCAGAAGTATTTTTATTCTGACAGCAGAGGCTTATGAGAATATGGCAAAAATACATATTTAGTTGAAATGTGCACAAGGAAAATAGGAGGTTTGTCTTTTGTATGGCACGGTAAGAAAAAGAGAAACCATTCTTAATTATTCAAAAGCAGTTTTTCTTGGACTTTTCTCTAACATATGTGAAAAAGTCTACAGGTGTGGATGACTCTTGGTCAATAATAATGATTCAATATGGCTGTTTAAACAAAACCTCTGGGAGTTGCTAATGAACAGTTTGTTCCAGTGGCTTCTAAAGAAATGGCAGAAGAGAAACAGTGGCTCTTGCAAATGAAGCCTTAGAGATGGGGGGTCATCACAGTCCAGGTGCTGGGCCTCACCCCTGCAGGCCCAGAAATGTAGTGTCTGCCCATGGTTATCTGCCCACTAGTTTCACAGGGCTACATCCCTGCTCATTCTCCACGTTCCCAGCCTTCTTGGGGGAAAGTCAGATGTCTTCCTCATTGGAAGGCTGATCTTGTAGGCCAAGGATCACAAGTTATAAACTATGCACCCCGAGGACTTCTGGAAACTGTATTTGTGCTCTGTTTTCTACTTTCTTTGCCCCTAGTCTTCATAATACATATGTGTGGACTTGGGCAGAAATCAGCCAGTGTGCTTACCTAAAATAGAAGCTAAGACTTGATCAAATTATGAGATCTAGCTCTTCCTTGCTTTCTTTCCTTCCTACAGATATTTGTTGAACGTGTACTATGTACTAGGTATTCTCTCTGGTGCCTCCAGTGTCTTTTGTGTGCACTGCCCCCTCTCTGTAACTTTTCTTCTTCCTACTTTAGGTATCAGATTTCCTCTTGTCCTCCACATCTGCTCTGTGACCTCAAAATCTGCTCTCAGGAAAGTTCAGCTATCATTTGTTTGCACCTTAGAGCAAATGTAAGTTGCTGTGTTCCTTTTCCTAGAAGAATTAGCATTTGACATTTAGTCTTTCATTGTTGTATCAAATGATTCCCTGCTCAAGAAATTTTAGACATCAGTTTGCAAGCAGGGGAGATGTTCTCAAAGTATAAGGCCTTCTCCAAAACCTTAGAGTCATACCATATGTTGACCACTTACTTGGAATATGTATGAGATTGGTCTCTTCTGTGGCTCTTATTTTGTGATCAAAACAGAGAATAGAATTGATCAACCTCAGAAAAACATGCTAACGGTGCTCTTAGGATAAAGTTGAAAACCTTTTTTACAGCACAAAAGACCCTGCATAATCCTATCTCCTAACTCTTTAGACTCTTTCTATATCATTGGAGGAAAGCCACATTGGAATTTTGTCAGATCTTTGATCAAAATACCATCTAATCTTAGCATGCTTCTGCTTGAAGTGTTCTACTTGTCAACTCCCTTCAACATGCTAACTCCTACTCCTGCTTCAGGTCTCAGATGTTACTTCTTCTGCAAGTCTTTGCTGATTCTCAGGGACCTGATGAGATGGATTAGGCCCCCCTGACACACGATCTCATAGCATCCAATAATTTTCATAGCACTTATCATGTTTATGCTTGGTTATTTGTTTCATGGAAGTATACATCATTGACTTTAATCTTCACAGCTGTCTTAGCTATTATTATATATCAAACATCTATCAGAGGGCTGGGCTCACAGTAAATATCTGTGGAATGTTTACATGACCAATCTTAAGTACTGTGTCTCTAAGTCAAAACTTTGCTAAGAGCTTCCCTATTATTTGGTAATAAAAATCTGATTAGCTCTGCCTTGCTGAGTGGTGGTCACCTACTATTGAGATCATTCCTTCTTGCACAGAACTATACTTGAGTTCTGCCCTCATTGTCTCTTGCTCGGATTTCCCCACTTCAATCCAACCTGGGAGATCAAACTGGATTAATGTTTGACCAGGTCACTCTTCTGCTTCAAAGCCTCTGATGGATTGGAGTTGGCTACAGAATAAAGTTCAGACTCTGCCTGGCCTTCAAGCCCTTCTGTAATCTGATCCTGACCTATATTTCTGTATTAAATTCCTCTCTAAGTGAATTGTTTATTCCACCAAACATTTTTATTCACTGACTTTAAGCTTCTGTTCACATTGTTTACTCCATCCAGGAGCACCCCTTGTCCTTCTGTTGATCAAACTTCTATCCATCCTGAGAATGCAGTTCATATCCCACTTTGTACAACAGTCCCTGGCCACTAGTATTAGAACTCTTTCAGGTGCCAGTGATGAGGCTGCTCTTACATTGGTTTAAGTAAAAAAGAGAACGTAATATAATACATGCAAGGTACTGTATATTTCTGATTCTCATCTAGTCCATATGGCTTTTCCTCCCCCAAAGGAAAACTGAGATATTGTTACCCCTTCTTCTGATAACAGTACCTTGGTTTTTCTTTGAGAAAGCCCCCAACTCTCATACTCCATACAGTTCCGTGAGGCTGAACCCACCCATGGGTTACAGGAGTGGAAGTTTTTTCTTTCTGTGGGAAAGTCCTCTCTCCATCTGCTCCCTTCTTCCTACAGCTTTTGGCAAGAACTGTGACTTACAATTTGCACTCTTCACAATGCCTTACACTTAGTAGCCATCCAATAAGTCTTTGTTGATTATATTTGACAGTGCGGGATTGAGGGAAGGGTGGAGAACTCAGATTTTCACTAGGATCTTGTGGTTCAACGACTTAATTTTTGTCCTCACTGCTAAAGGAAATGGAAGGTCAAAACATCTGTGTTATGATCATTTGAATCATGGAGATGTAAATGTATTCTGAATTTATTTTCTTAGCTGTAAATTATCTCCTGGTCCACTTGGAAATTATTTGCCTCTTTGTACGTATGACCCATCTATACGGCTCTTATCTTTGTAAAAGGAAGTTAGACAGGCAATGTCTAACTCATCCAGCTGGCCTCCTGTTTATAAAGATTTTCCTCATTTTTAATTTAACAGAGAAATTGCTCTCTCACTGAATCTTAATTCACAATGTTAAGACTTCAGAAATACAGTATTATATTCCGAAAGAATTTCAATCTTCTTGCTGTCAAACACATGCCACTCTCACATGGGCACTTAATGTTGTCAGGATGTCAGTTTTATTAATATTTTTGACAAGGTCCCTGCAGATGAAGTTTCCAACTTTTTATTCTTAGCTAATATGGATGGGTAAGAGGATGTTTGAGGTTTTTTCCTCCTCTGTTTTCATGAAAACATATACTTTCCCACAAGATTGGATGAAAGTAGTATGTTTGCAAAGCACTCTAACCTTTTGGGAGGGAAACATTTCCCCGCTGCTCAAGACCTACTGTTAACTATCTCCAAATAGCTCCACGGTTGTTGTTATCTCCAACTGCTGTGATGCTTTTAAGAGTCTGAAGGCACTGGAATCCTTGTTTCCACCAATAAATGGTTTCTTCCACTTTCTTTTGGTGCAGTACCACTTGAATTTTACGTGTGTCAAGTTATGGCTACAAAGCCATTGTCCTCTTCTCTTTAGGTAATGTTAGTGCCTAATAATTAGTAGAATGTAAGTTTTCCGATTTTCGTCCTAGAGTAGGAGTAGACTGGACTACTCTCAACACGCTCATATTAGCTATCTATTGCTGTATAACAAAGGATCCCAAAATGAAATGGCTTCAAACAATCAACATACATTATCTTGCACGGTTTCTATGTGGAATTTGGAAGGGGCTTAGCTGGGTGGTTCGGGCTCAGGGTCTCTCACGAGGTTACGTCAAGGTGTTGGCCTGGGCCTGTAGTTATCAGAAGGTTTTTACAGGGGCTAGACCGGGGTTCTCAAGATGGCACATCCACACAGTATTGGCTGGGGGCCTAAGTTTCTTGCCATGGAGACCTTTGCTTAAAGACCCTTATGGCTTGCAGCCGGCTTCCTCCAGAGTGAGTGATCAAAGAAAAAGAGACCAAGGAAGAAGCTGCAATGCCTCCTACAACCTAGCCTCAGAAGTCACACACTGTCACTTCTGCCATATTCCATTTGCTAGAAGTGAGTCCCTAGGTCTATCTCATACTCAGGGGGAGGGGAATTAAGCTTCACTTCTTGAGAGGAAGTGTATCAAAGAATTTTGAAACATATTTGAAAACCACCATTGTTCTCCTGATTTTCCCTCTTTGTGACTGGCTATCTGCAAAATGCAAACCAAAGTCAGGGGTTTAGTCTGGGGTCAGCAAATGGACAGATAAATACCATTCCCTTAATCTTGGGGTAATTCACACAGAATTTCACTCTTCCAAGCTAATCAAATAGGTGCTCTCCCAAAACTCTAAAAGGATGGAGTAGAAGCTGGGTCTGAGAGAGCCAGATTTTTTCTTCTACCTTTTTAAACAATGCTATCTGCTGTGCCCCTCATGAATATGCAGTGACCAGGAGGTAGCTTTTCTCAGGCTATGCTCAGAGAGTTGGACACCAGTAAGGCTTCTGAACAGGGACAGAACTGTTTGGTTGTACTCATCTAGACTAATAGGTCAGAATGCAGGCAGCAGATGGTAAGACCTGAGTAAGAAGTTTGCAGATTCTATTCCGCTTGTTGGCAAAGGCCAGTCACAGATGGTGACAGTGAGGCTATGAGTAGATCCCAGTTCTGGGATCAAGCAAGTGCCAAAACCTCACACTAAAATCATCCACATTACCACTGAGAGATGCGCAGGATCCACAGGCAGAACTCTAGGCTTGGATATCTGAAACAGAGACCACAGTGATTCTGGCTCCTTGGTAGCTCTAAGTGCCCAACAAGAGGAAGGAAGCACCTGGTACCAGATGAAGAGGCTGTGGGAACAGAGCATGACTGTCAGGCCACAGAGTGAAGCTTCACACCATAAAGACAGATGGTGAGAGGGGTGCCCCCATCTGTGGCAGCTTACTGCCTTTTCAGTACTCATATTGCCTGTGTACCCTTCAAATGGGTCTCTTCAAGAGCTTCTATGATACTTCCAAAGCATTTTTACTTAAAGTCAAATTTAAGTGTTCCAAGCCTTACTCCAGGGTGAGAGTACTTCATAGCTTTTCTATCTTCTCACATTTTGAGACACCAAGTTTCTGATACACTAATTAATAAGGGAATCATAGAATGGTATAATTTATGACACTGAGCATCAGAAAAATGATGTCACATAAGGATAAAGTCAAGAGTAGAGTTTTCTTTCCAGTACATTCCTGCCATTAAGACACCTGTGTGAGTACAGAGGAGGTAGGAAGCATAGAAAAAAACACGGACTCATACTTCAAGATATAGATTGACTCTACATGTCATTTCCCTACTAAAAAATTCAGTGGCTCTGCTGGTACTACCTTTAGATGCAGGCAGGAGGAGCCTGTCTTTAAAGGGCTCTGCTCTGCCCTTCTCCAGCTGCACCCCTGCATACTGAGCAGGAGTCCATTGAGCCAAGGAGTGTGTCCACTGGAGCTGTCTTTATCCCTTCAGACCTCACTCCAGGTACCCTGGAACCAGAATTCCCTGCTCAAATGGCCCTGAGCAACTTCCAGAGCCTGTGTGGGATTCTCCCCTAGATCCTGAGGTATGAACCCCTGGGCCCATGGAAAGGCCAGGAAGTGATGGTTTTGGAAGGGTAAAAGTGGGAATGGAGCTTGGGCATGTGGGCTGGAGTGTCCATGGGATAGGTGGTACCTGGCAGAGTGGTGCTGAACTGGCTATGGGCAGCAAAGGGGGAAAGGCTGCTCCGTGTGGCGATCAGCTCTGCCTGACCCGACTTTTTCCAGCAGGGAGCTCTGAGGAGTCCCAGAATTCTAAATTCAAACCTGGCCTTCCAAGTTGTTATGAAAGTGTAGTAGTCAAGGCAAGTCTCACTCTGTTGCTCAGGCTAGAGTGCCATGGCATAAGCCTAGCTCACAGCAAGCTCAAACTCCTGGGCTCAAGCGAGCCTCCTGCCTCAGCCTCCTGGGTAGCTGGGACTACAAGCAAGTGCCACCACGCCTGGCTAATTTTTTCTAGTTTTAGTAGAGACAGAGTCTCACCCTTGCTCAGGCTGGTCTCAAACTTCTGACCTCAAGTGATCCTCCCACCTTGGCTTCCCAGAGTGCTAGGATTACAGGCGTGAGCCACAATGCCCAGCCTCAGAAGAATATAATTTTTTAAAATCTCACAGTTTGTTATCTTGTTTTACAACTTTTACATATTTAGACATTTGATATGTGGGCTTCTATGTGTATGTAGTCTTCTCATGGGCCCTACCAATGTTACAGTTGGTCCTGGGGTCCCATTTAATACAGAGTCAACTCGAATCAGTTTGGCCTGGTTTTTAAGGCCTTTTAATATTTGATTTCTCTCTAAGCTTATCTTCCACTACTCTTCTACAGGAATCTATCAGACTGATCAATGCACAGCCAGGCTTGGCCCACATCCTTTTATGTGTGTTCTGGTTCATAATATTTTTCTCCTCTGAAAGGCCTCCATGTCTGCCCTGCATTTATATGGGCCAACCTACTGTTTATGACCCAGCTCAAGCCTCACAGCCATATCTCCTCCCTCTGGACTCTTCTAACAGCTTTTCTCAGAGCCACTTATTGGCACTCAGAATGTGCAACCGTGTGTAGCCATTTTTCATATTATGAACAAGGTGTGGTTATAAGATAAGGAGACATCAATATGCAACAGTTTTCAAAGCAGGAAAGGAGACAGAAAAAAAAGTCAGAAGAATAGCTATAGAATCAGGAGAATGTAGTCAGGCAGGTACTAAAGGAGGAGACGTCAGCATTGTCAACAGGCTGAGAGAAGTCACTGGGAAAGATACCCCCCAAATAGATCATTTATCCATTAGGAAAGAGGTCTTTTGTACCCATTGAGAGAAAAGCAGATTGTGTGGAAAAAGCAACATTGTAGTGGGAAAAATAAGAGATGAGAAAGTGGAGACAGCAAATATACTTCAATGTTTCTCAAGAAGTGTGGTTCTGAGAAGAGAGGAGAAGGCAGTTTGAGTGGGTGGAAGAGGTAGGGTGGTTTTGTTCCGTTCAAAGGATGGTGGAGACTGAATGTGTCTGTGGGAAAAAGGACTTAGGTTAGAAGAAGAAATTGATAATGGGGAAAGAAAGGATAGCTGGATAAACAAAATCTGGGAACGGCTGCGATCCAGTGCACAGGTGCAGGGCTTAACCTTCATGAGGAGAAAGGGCACTTCTTGCTGTGAGTAAGGCAGGGAGGAGGGAAAGATGAACGAAGGCTACAGGATAGGCGTGATAATGAAGAGAATGGACTCAAGCCTAAAGAGATTGGCTGTTATTCCACAGGAAAGGCTAAGAAAGCTGAATTTTCCGGGGCAGGCCCAGATTTTATATATTTAAATATTACAGTCTTCATTCATTCCTTTCACATTTATTCAGTGCCCTGTGTGTGCCAAACACTACTGGGCACTGGGGTCTACTTTTCGTGTATTTTTGGAATTTGCTATGTGGGTGACTCAAATGAGATTTACTTTTTACCCTTCTAAAAGGTAGAAATAAATGCACGAATCAGAAGAGAGTCCTTTGTCAGACCAGATGTCCCGGGTTGGGATTTGGAAAACACGGGCATCTTAACAATGGCTCCCTGTTTGAGGTGAAGAGGGAGGAGAGGCCGAAATGGGGAGAAACGGGACTCTGCACTAAGTGGAGGTCTAGGCGCAGGCAACCCGAGGCGGTGGGCCCTCAACCTGGAACACGGGAACCCCCTGCGCGCTTCGGTTGCTGTAACCAAGGGTAACAGCGCTTTGGTTTACACCAGTGTGAAGACCGGCCTCTTCCCTAAACCAGGTGTAGCTATGGCGGCCTAGCAGAACCAGACACAAAGCCAAGCCGCGTCATCCAAGCTACTTTGCCCCGAACGCCCATGGCCCCCAACTACTTCGGGTCACCACTGCCCTTGCCCGTGGTTTATTGATGAGGGGCGGGGGAGGGGCGGGGCGAAATACCTTTTCCCTCTTAGAATTGGTCGTAGCGGATTCCGAGTTCCGCCTCCTGCGCCGCCGCCGCCAGGCTGCCAGGGCTGTCACTCTAGGAGCCCCGCCCCCGCCCCTCCGCCGTGGCCCCGCCCCTCGCTGTGGCTGCGATCTCGCGGGAAGAGCGGCAGGCACGGCCGTGCTCGGTCTCCCGGCTGCGCGCGGAGCGGGAGGGCTCTCCTCACACAAGCGCTTCCTCGCCGAGAGGCTGGAGCTGCGGCAGCGCAGGCCTGAGCCGCCCCTTCTCTGCCGTCTCCTTCTCGTCCTCAGGGCTCCCGGGTCCGCTCGCCCTCCTACGCTGCTCAGGTAAGAAGGCTCCGAGCGCGTCTCCGCTGAGGAGCGGCGGCAGAGCCGGGACGCGGAGCAGCCGGGGCAGGCGGGCTCCTGACGGGGGCGGCTCCGGGGGCTGCGCGGCGCTGCCTGGTGGGCGCGAGGCTTGGCGGGGTTCGGGAGTGCGAGGGGCGAGGAGGCGGTGCTGTGGGATCTGGGTGCGGGCGCCGAGGGGCGGTGTAGCGGGTTCCAGAGCTCTCGAGGTGAGGGGGCAATTTTCTGGGGGTCCTGGGGCTCTTCCGGCTTGGGATGGCGGTGGGTGGCGGCACAGAGGATCCCAGGTCTTTGGAGTCGAGGGAGATTTATCAGGGTCTTGAGGTTCTTTGAAGTGGTGTACTGGGGTTCCGGGATAAGGGGTCTGTTTATTGGGGTCTCAGACTCTTTGGGGGCGGAAGATGCAGTTTAGCAAGGTCCTGGGTCTCCGGGGGCAGGTCGTTAGTGCTTGGGGGGTCCTTTGAGCAGGCGTGGGCGTCTGTTTCGCATTGCTGGGACGAAGCAGCAGGGTATCAGGGTTCTGGGAAGAGGGATCTGTTGATCGGTGTGTCCGAGTGAGAGGGCGATGTATCTATCTGTTCTGCAGGGGCTGGGGCCGCCTTCCTGGGTTGTTGGGGGCGGAAGGGTGTAAGGCGACCAGCGTTTGTACTGGGCTTTCTGCTTTGCCGAGAGTGGGGCGGTCACTTGGCATGGTCTCCAGTCTTTTGGGGGCGACGGGGCGAGTTAGCGGGTCCCGGGTGATCTCTCCGAGTGGGCGCGGCTCAGCGGACGCTGGGTCTTTTGGGGGCGGGAGGGGACTTTAGTAGCATCAGGAGCCGGCCCATTAGACAGTCTGTGGCTGGTCAGCATCCTGGAACGTTTTTGGTCAGGTCTCTTTCTCTCTAAATGAGATTTATTCTGTGCTTAGTTAGAGGATTGATCGGTGTTGTAGCCTAGTTGGAGAAATAGTGGGTTTGTTCTGCAGTTTTCTTTTCTCTGCCCCGGATCCCTGTGGGGGCGCGCTCGTCTCGCTGGAGCTCTGGGAGCTAGCGAGGTGGCAGCACCTTAGGCGGGCATGTGTCTGTAAATTCTTGAGGAGGCGAGGCCCCGCAGATTGAGCGTGGCTACAGCTCCTCAGCCACTGGAAGCTGTTGAGGGTGGGGAAGGCTGTGTGGTTTTGGCTTCCTTTGCTAGGTGGTCTGCTTTGCTGATCCTGCATTATTAGATCTGTTCTGAAGTCTTGCCCAAGTATTAGGCAGAGTCAATTCGTGCTGTGAAGTGTGTTCTGCGTTCTCTCTGTCCTTTGAAAAACATTCTTGGAGAGAGATAATTTCAAGTTCAGCCACCAAAAAACATTGGAATTTGAAGTCCCAAAGCTAGAGCTCTGCAAAAGCATTTGCAACTTGTAAGGATGGCTAACAGAGCTCTTTTAGAGATTGCTGCTTAACAGTTTCATTGTGCTGTACAGGTGTCCTTAGCTTTGGATCTTTTGCAGAGTTCTTGGTAACTAGCCCAGACTTAGCTGGGTGGGATTTAAATACAATGACCTGTATGTATGTGTATGTGGTTTAAAAATAAACGAATAGGTCAGAAAGTCTGTGCTTTTGCCTGACAGTTCTTTTGGTTAGATAGCTACTCTATCACAGAGGCCTGTAAATGAAATCTACAGGCAATGGGCTCTGAACTCATAGTATTTCTGTAAATCTGTAAACTGGAGTTGACAGACAGATTTTTTGCTGAGCAGATATTTGGTTGGAATGATAGCCCAAAACACCCTAAGCAGATCTTTTTTCCCCTGATTTTTGAGAGAAAGACAAATGATAAATTAAGCAGGTTTCAGAAACTTTTAAAAAAAGCTTTTATGATTTCTAAGTAAGCATAGACAGATTAGGCAACAAATATTTGATTATCTGCTAGGTGTCGCAGCTCTAGTGGTACAGTGATTCCAGCTGTCATGTGATTCTCTAAATCAAGACGGAGAGGAAGGCAACAAATAAATACATTAAAAAGTTGTGATGTTGCTAAGGAAGAAATACATGAGATACTTGGGGTTCAGCTCTCTCTTTTATTTTATAAACCCTGCATGAAAGAAATATAATTGATGTGGGTTGTGGTAACCAGAAACCAAGGAAGATAGTGATCTGCCTTCTTCATTATTAAAGAAAGATTAAGTTGTGATCAGTAGAGTTTAGGCATTAAATATATATAGACTCTTTGCAGATGCTTGTGTTATGTAAGCATTAAAAAGTCTGTAAGGATACACATCAAACTTAACCATGTTTGGAGGATTCTTCAGGAGGGAACTGCAGAGAATGGAAGGGGGGAGCTGTTTATTTTTATACTTTTATATTAATCTATTTCAATGAGCAAGGATTACTTAAATGCAAATTAGAGAAGTCCAAAAATAAAAGCATTTTGGTTACTATGCAAATTGGTGAAATGTACAGTATTTATAAGGCTTTTGTCCATGTTGCCACTTCCACCTATGTGTACTAATGAAGGAAAAATATACTTAAAATATATAAAAATTATAGAGGGGCAAGGTAGGGTGCATAGCACAGCAAAATAAGAAAAGACAGAGATCTAGGTAAAATGTCAAAACATGTTAAGGTTGTTGGATATTTTATTATATAAAGATAAATTAATGTTAGGTCTTTCTTTTTTCAAATTTAATTGTTTCTTGAGTTTGAGAAAGGAAGTTTTTAGATTTCCTAAAGAAGAATACGGTGTGCTTTTGTGGCAGGGGAGTAGGTGTTCCTATTGTGGCACAAACTTCAGGAAGAGATTTCTTTTTGTCAAACATATACACATATAATAGATATGTTTTTCTTGTGAGGCATATGAACCATAAAAATAGTTTTATGATTTCATTAATACACTGCTGAAAATAACAGTACCAAAGTGTCTTTTGAATTATCATTTGAAATTCTAGAATCATAAATGTGATATACTAAAACAATTTGTAGAAAGGAAATCATAAGACATGAATTCCAGTCTTCACTGTGGTGCCTATGGTGTGACCTTAGATAATTTCTTCATCTCTCAGGGCCTCAGTTTTTAGATATCTCTATTATATCTATCTCTTTATGTATATATCAAGAGTAGCCCTGCTAATAATCAATGTAAACTTCAGTTGCAAGGATTATACTGCATTGGTTCTTATGTTGCAGATCTGCAGTATTATATATACAAAAAGGGAGAGATACCATAGGAGTAGCTAGTTCTCAGGATACAACTAGTTCTGCATAATTTTTATATATCGTATCTAATTTTAGAAGCCTCTTCTTTTTAAGATATGTGGGAATTATTTAATTCCAGAATATACATTCATGAAGGTAAATGATTTCCTTTAGATAATTTAGCTTTATCTGTTAAAGCATTATTATTTTTATTTCTGATCCCTGGTTCTATAGTGGAATAGTATATGATAATGTTATATCCTCATTTAACTGTGGATGTAGAGTGAGGTCACTAGTGTTTGCCTGCAGACTTGACCCCCTTTAATCCATCCTTACACTACCTCCAAGGTAATTTTTCTATAATGCAAATCTATTCATTCCTTCTTTCTTAAAACCTATGCTTTATTGGTCCCAACTCTTTATCATTGCAAGGCCTTTCATCATTTGGCTCACCTTCTGCATTTCCTCATCATAAATCTCAAACTCCAGTTGTACTAATAGCAGCAGAGCAGTTTACTGAATGAGCCATGCTGTTTCCTAACTTAGAGCCTTCACATATGTTCTCAGCACGGATTAGAATACCTTTCCTTCTCTTGTCTTGGTGGCAAAGCCTACTGATTTTTCAAGATAAAACTTAAACACTTTCTGCTTTTTAGGTGTTCTGTGTCTTCTGGTCCTCCCTCTTCCCACACCACTAGGTTGTTCACTCACTGTATCTTGTCCATTCATTCACTTGTATTCATTAGTGTACTGTAATTATGTCTCTCTTTATTCCTGGACTTAAGGCAGGTTTATATTTGTCCTATTATCTTTTGAATTCATTTTGCTTGTTTACACATAGTTGCCTCTCATAACATGTTCGAACTCTCAATGTCAAGATTAAGTGTTCATAATGTCTGAAATGAGTTAAACTCAAATCTCAGTCTTGTCCTATTTTCCTAAATTTTGAGCGTCTCTAAAATATCTTATTCTCTTGCCCCTATGACACAAACTGATACTAGAACTGTAGTTCTTAGATTCGTATTAAGGAAGTGACTTCTAGCACTATAGGAGTTAAAGGTTATTTTGTTAAACTTGCAGGAAAGTCTTGTAGAATTTTGAGGCAGCCATTAATCTCTACCTCTAAAATCGCTAGGAGAAATATTAACTAGTTTGGGTATTTCAAATTTTGGACATAAGCGATTTGGTAGATATTTTACCTTGGCTGCTTTTTACTTAGAAAATGATAGTTGCTGATGTGTGTAGGTTTTTATATTGGCTTAATAATTGCTTTACATGCAGTGCCTTTAATTTTCAAAACAAATTTTGAAGATTTATAACTTGCTCAGGGTCATTACCTACTAAGGAGCAGAATATGAGTACATCCAGGTCTGATTGACTCCAGGTATTGTGCTTTTTCATAATATTACACTGCTTTCTGAATATCACTGCTGATTTGGTGTTTAAAATTATTAACATATACTTTATTCATTTTATAAATTGAATAAGTATATTGTAAGGTTTATTCATTCAGTTCTTCAAAAAAAAGCTAAAGTAGAGAATTTGAGATTGATTGGATTTAGAGCCATTTAATCCAACTCCATCATTTTAGCATGTGAGGAAACCCATAGTCAAGAGTTAAATGGCTGCTCAAGATCACATAGCTAGTTGGTCTATAAGATTTTCTTTAAGCTGGTTGTGAACATTAGTGTTGTGAAACCATTATTTCAAAGGACTGCCAGATGCTTGATTTTCCCTGCAAGGGGGAAAAAAATCCTAGAGAAAAGTGATGTTAAGGATCTGAAAGTCTTAAGGACATGGCTCAGAGAAAATCCTGACTTTGTTTGGATCATGACACATGAAGACACCTCAGTGCCTTTATTCATGTGATTCCCTAATCTTGGTTTCTTTCCTTCCTCTTTTTTATTTATAAAAGTCTGTGCACAGTTTAGTGATTTTATCCCTGTTGAGTTGTTATTAACATCGGCCTCACCAGTAATTGTTTAAGTGACAACCATGGACCAACTAATAGGAACACAAAAATGGATGAAATCTAGTCACTGCCCTAAAGAGGTTTGGTTTATTTGTTAGCAGGAGGTGGTATATATTTAATTGCAATGTAGTATATAAAGATGCCATGAGTAATATAGGTCTAGCAGTTTACAAAAGGGTAAATGTAGGCTGGGCTAGTGGTTACAGAAGTTTCTATTTAGAAAAGATTTGACTTAAGTAAGTCTTTAAATGAAGAATTGGAGTGGTATGGAAGGAGGAAAAGACTTGGGGAAAGAACCGCTGTCTTTTTTTTTTTGTTTTTTTTTAATCTGAATTTTAGCTAATCTCACTCTTGCTCACTTCCCTTCAGCCACACTCCTCACTGTTTCATAAGGCCTGGAACATGTTCTTTCGAATATCCCATGTTTCCTTCCCTTGCTTCCTTCAGGTCTTAATCAAAATATCACCCTTTCCATGAGGCCTTTACTGTTAACTTTGTTTAAAAGTACAACATCCCTTCCACACATACTCTTTGATTCCTCTTGCCTACTTTGCTTCCTTTTTGTTTGTGCTTTCCAACATAATCTATGTTTTTATTGTCTTTCTACCCCTACTAAAAAATGTAAGACCCACAAGGACAAGGATTGTTACCCATTTTAGTATCTTCTACAAAGTAAGTGCTCAGATTTTTGCTGAATAAGTGAATAAGACAAGGGCACTTTAAAGCAGGAACTTAAAGAACAATTTGATCTAACATTCTTATTTCTTCTTTTCTTTCTTTCTGGCAAGCATAGAGGAAGAACTTTTCCTCCTGTGTTTCTTTTTTTTTTTTTTAATTTGATAGGACTGTTAAAATATGTAAAAAAAAAAAAAAAAAAAAAAAAACCAACCAAAAACAGTAAAGTACAAAAATTGTAAGTGTACAGCTCAATGGATTTTTACATATGTAAACATGTAACCACGAATCAGATCAAGATATAGAACATTTCCAGGACCTTAGAAGCCTCCTTCATGCTCTCTCCTAGTCAGTGGCTTAACCAAAAGTAACCACTTGTCTGACCACTATCACTATAGATTCGTTGTGCTTTTTCGTGAATGTCATACAAATGGAATGAAATCATTCTTTTATGTCTGATCTCCTCTGTTTAACATTATTACATCTGTGAGATTCAGCCATGTTTTTTGAGTTAGTTGTAGTTTATCCTTTTCATTGCTGTGTACTATTTCATTGTGTAACTATTAATATGTATTTATCTGTTCTACTGTTGATATTTGGGGCTGCTTCCAGTTTTTAGTTCTTGGAAACAAAGCCAGTATGAACAATTTTGTACACGTGTTTTGGTGGGCATAAAAATCCATTTCTTGGCTAAATAATTAAGGGTTAATGTCACTTAAATATATAATAACATATGTCTCCAAATATATACGCACACACACATATACATAATTCTTAATCTCACATCATTCTTAGCACATGCTAGATGAGCATTAAATGACTGAAGATGAATTATTAGCTAATCTTTTACTGTGAGATTATCTCAAACTTATTAAAATAGTCAATAACAGGTTTTTTTTCTCTGCTAATAACATTGATGAAAATCCTTGTGCATAATCTTTCTCCATACTTGGTTTTTTTTTAGGATAAGAATAAAAATGTTCAGTCAAAAGATAAGACCTTAAAATAATTAAAGATGTTACTATATTGCTTTTTAGAAAGATGCCAACTTATATGTTAATATTGAATATTAGTTTTAAAAACCTTTTCTAATTTGATAAGCAAAAGATCTTTATATTTCTTTGATTATAAGTGAATTTGAACATTGTAAATTGTTTTAAAACAATTTGATATTTAAAATATTTATATTTAAAGATTTTTTAAAGAATTCCTCAGGTACTACCTTGTAAGGTAAAAGATGGTTTAACTAGAATTAATGTTATATTATTACGGTTTTTCCTTTTAATAGATAAATTAAATTTTGAATAGTTATTACATACAAAAACATACAAAATTTAAAGATCCAAACAGTTGCTTTAGAGAAAACCACTGTTATCAGTTTCTTTTCTTTTGCATTTTTTCTGCCCCCCAACCCCAGCCAAAGTTATGGAGTCTCTATTGCCCAGGCTGCAGTGCAGTGGCACTATCATAGCTCACTGCAGCCTCCAACTCCTGAGCTTAGGCAATCCTCCTGCTTCGGCCTCCCACGTAGCTGGGACTACAGGTATGCACCACCATGCTTGGTTATCAGTTTCTTATGTATACTTCTAAAGATCATGTATATGTGTGTGTGTGTGTGTGTTTGTACATGTGTATCTAAATGTATGGATGTATAATATATGTGTGTGTGGTGTGCATGTATATTTGCCAAAACATCAGATGAATTATGGAGACCATTCATTAAAATATTGCCTGCTTAGATGTGGTATTGTGTACTAAAAATTAGAAAGGGTCTAAAAATGATTAGTATCTGGCTACTGGCCCAAAAGGAAGAAAAACAGGGTCTGGCAGCATTTGGCAGTAATTTTCTATAAGACAAGTGCCCTTAGCTCTTTTTATTATTGGATTGGTTTTTTGACAATATAGAACTTCTGTTTATATTATAGTACTGATTCTATAGTACTATTCCAAAATGGAAAGCCAGGTTTTTGAAAATTAGACAGTTGACACCTGAAAGAAACTCTTTAACTGCAAAAGCTATTTGGAGGTATTTAGGAAAACATTTAGGGGAAAGATGCTTTATTCTTAGGCATTTTAGGATTTATTTCCTTGACATTACAGTTTTAGCAGAACTTTTATGACTTTGTTGCTTAACAATGAGAGTTTGATCTTGAATAATTGTAAATAAAATTCTTTATTTTCTTCAACTTTTATTTACCTAATTTAAAAACCTGTCAACCTTGATATAAACATATTTTTAAAAAGATTTTCATGCTAATAGTATAGTAGTCATTTGTCTCATATCAAAGATCTTTTTGAGCTTGATTTGAATGTCACTACTAAATAAGTGATTTGAGCAATAACACTCAGAGGTTTTAATTGGATTCTGCAGAGTTTTAATGGTTTAGGGAAAATATACTTGTTTTTGGGATAGATTTTTTTTAAGGCCCTTATTTTCAAAAATAAAATTTTAGGATGATTATTGTTTACTAAATAATTGCGTGGCCCAGGAGAAGTAAGGGTATTATAAGAGTTCCTATTTATTAGAATTTATATAACCTATTAGAGATAAATTATAAGGCTATTGGGGCTGCTGAAAGAATTTGTACCTATTAGTGGTTAGTAATATTTGGTGAATTTTAAGAATTTGTCAGAGGTAGGAAGAGATCATCTTGATTTTTTAAAAAATGTTTAATTTTGAAATGGTTATATCTTTATGGGAGAATTGCAAAGATAGTACAGAGAATTTTCATATACTGTCTACCCTTTACTCAGCTTCCCCTAATGTTAACATTTTATATAATCCTGTTACATTTATCAAAACTACGAAATTCATCTTGGTTTTTTTTTTTTTTTTCCTTTTTCTTTTCTTTTCTTTCTTTCTTTCCTTTTTTTTTTTTTTTTTTTTTGAGACAGAGTCTCGCTCTATTGCCCTGTCCCAGAGTGCAGTGGTGCAATCTAGCTCACTACAACCTCCAGCACCTGGGCTCAAGCAATCCTCCTGCCTCACCCTCTGGAGTAGCTGGTACTACAGGTGTGTGCCACTGTACCTGCCCTGATTTTTAAAAAAGAATTCAGTGAATCTTTTTTTGAATACCTACTATGTGTAAAAGAGTATTTTAGCTGCTGAAGTATATACAGTATTGGAAAACAAGTAATGGTTGCAGATAATAATAATAATAATAGACTGGTGAACTTGGGATCATTCCTTGAACAAATTCTCAAACAGATTGTTGAACACATGTATTGTTGGTACTTATAAAAGAAGACATCGATCACTGGGAGCCAGCACGGGTTCACAAAGAACAAAGTCATGATACATAGCCTCAGTTCTTATAGGGTAAGTAAACCAGTAGGTATATCAGGAGATATTCTGGCCATAGTATATATAGAATTATTGCTATATTTATTGTATTTTTAATTATGTGCTGTACACTGGGTTAAATGCTTTTACATAGGTTGTCTCATTTAGTTCTTATTTTACAGAACTCAAGCTTATACATGTTTTATACCCTCAAGCTTATACATGTAGCATTTGACAGCCTCTTATGATGTCTTTGTACAAGATAGAGAAATATGGTCTGAATAATTACATAGGTAGGTGGATTTGTAATTGATTAAAAGGCCATATTCAGAGCTAACTGATTAATGGGCTGATGTTAAAATTAAACTGCAGTATGTTCTCAGTGGTATACCTCAAGATGCTATTTTCCCCCATGTCCTGTTTAAGATTTTTATAGTTACTCTCCAAATTCTAAGGGAGTGCTTTTACATGTACAGAATCAGGACCCCTGCCCCTTACTTTTAATAATTAGGATGACAGTCTGTATTATTAAAAGTTTATATTTGATGTGTATATATTTGATAGGGACAAACAAAGGCCTATGATTGAATATTTTATAAAAGTCTGCACAGGTACAAGGTGGGAATCTTGGATGCCTAACAGTAGTAGATGTTTTGTTTGTTTTATGCAGAGGTGTGTGCCTGGGTGTGTCTCCTTACTTGTCTGAAGTTGGCGAGTTAGTGGTTTATTATAATTGTCCCAAAAGTTTACACCCACTTAAGCTACATTATTTTGAAGCAGGTTGTCCAAAACAACAGTTGATTATCCTTTTCTCCTCTGCATCCTGCTTGGTGTTTTCAGTTCTATTTGCTACATTTTAAGGAGGACATTGATAAACAGTGTATGCAGAGGATAGTAATCAGAATGAAGCAGTGTCTTGAAACAGATACTTGCAAAGTAGTTGAAACATTTAAGGTTGTTCAGCTTGAAAGAAAGAAAACTTTAGTGGGGTATATGGTAAGGCTTTTCACATTGGGTAATTGGAAGATCTTTAATGTACTTCCTGACTCAAATATGTTATTCTGTGAAACACTTGAAGGGATGGTATGTAGAAGGATTAGCATATCTTTTGCATTTCCAGAGGATGGAACTAGGAATAATGAATTAGGGAAATATTGGTTCATAATGAAGAAGACCCTTCTAACAATTGAAATAAAAATGGAGTGAACATTGTCTCATTGAGACATTAAAGCATGTATTGAGTAGAGTTCAATCAAGCTATCCTCTAAGGACTTTTCCAACTCCAACCTTTTTTTTTTTTTCTTCTTCTTGTTCATTGGTTATAATTCCAGTTGGCAAAACATTTTCTTGGGCACTTCTCACTTATTCTTAACACCTTATGGCTTCATATAGTATCGTATGTTAGTAAGGAAAACTATACTTTCTTGACTATCAAGTCTTAAATTAGAATATGAAATAATTTAACTAGATGATTTTTTAAAAGTTTATTTACAATTCCAAAGGAAACAAGATTTTAGTCTTGTTTTAGAAATTTCACAGATTATGTAAAGCTGCTTTTAAATATGGTAGCATAAGTATCATTAAATTCAAATACTTACAATTTTTCTCTTCTGCATATCAAAAAATAATATTAGTGCCAAAAACTGAAAGCAAAGATTAATAGCGTCTACATAATTTAGTTGTTTAAATTCAAAATGAAACAACCTATTTTATTCACTGTCTGTTCCTTGAACAAACCAGGAGCTTGTTTTGGACTTCATGACCTTCATATTTTTAAATACTAAGAGTACTCCTTTTCTTTAAGCCCGTCTGAGGCCTAATCTTCAGGACTTTCCCCCATCTACATTATTAAAAATCATCTTAGGTTCCTCTATTCAACACTGGTAATTTTCTTTCATTTCTAACACTTTGGTATTTTATTAGTACTCTATCATATACTGTTGTGAATTGCTTACAAATTGCTTTATAATATGTGAGGTTTTTTTTTTAATCAAAAAGATTATAAGCCCTCTGAGGATTTCTTCATGGAGCTTGAAAACTATTTAATGAAGTTAAAATTTAGAGACTTGGTTGAATTTCAGCTAATATCAAAATACTTAACAGCATAAGAAAAAGCCTATGCAGAATTTCCATATGTTTAATTTCTACTTTTATTTTCATTATGATCTTTATTGTTTGTCTTCATCTAATGTATTATAAAGTCTACAGATAATAGTAATGTATCCATTTAAAATTAACAAATGAGAAAAAAAATCTTCCTTCATCCTGACACTCTTAATATCACCATCTCCCAAATTTTGGAATTTCTCTTTAGTTATTTTTCTAAGCATATGCCAATTTCCTTAATATTAGCCCTCAAAAATGGCAGATAATTTTAAAATGCTTATTTCAAAATGAAATTTCTTATACGAAATAAAGAAAAATCAGGAGATACATTCCAATAAATGTATTTACTGTACTGGTGGTATACTTTTTACTTTGTCATACTAGTATGAACACAAAAAAGTTAAATTAAAAAATTAAAAAATATTTATTTGAGAAGCATGTCTGTGACATCTAATTGAGCCATAGATGAAATTAGTTTATACTTATCAGCTTCATTTTCTATATTCTCCATTCTCCGTGCAAAACCAGTGAGTGTTCCAGACTTAGCATGTTTTAAAATCAAGCCAGCATTGTCATATTTTGTTTTGATTGACTTTCACTCAGGGGAAGGATGGGCCCATATCAGAGATCTATTTGCCTTCTTCAGCGAAGCTAATGACATCCTTTTATGATGGGCTTTCACTGCTTCTTCATCTGGGGGCCTCTCTGCAATGTAAATTGCTATTTTCCAGTTATCATGCTATTTAAATTTTAAAAAATAAAATTTCTGAAGACATTAAGGAAATGTGTGAACTTACTGAGCATAACTTTAGAACCCTTGAATAGAAAAACATGAAAAGACAACTAGGGAGATGAATATACTGGCTGGGAAAGCTCACATGGTACTAAGTCGTGTAATACTATGCTCATTTGCTTATTTTTAGAAGCTAAATGTCCCTTATATACTAATGCTACTTCTCTCAAATAATTGTACTAATGAAGATTTGATAATTCAAAGCCACTTTTTGTTTGGCATGGGATGTGATATTATATTTGTATTACCACATTAGAACATAAAAGGAGTTAAATACTTGTGTGGTCTAGTAGTTTTCAATGGAACCATTTTTTTTTTTTTTTTCAAATTCTTATGTGGCACTGCAACGTAGAATACAAATAAAAAATAATATATTTGTGTAACTTTAAGTACACATTTATAACCTTAGTATAAAGTCAATCAAGTATGGATACATTGAAGGTAGGCTCATAAATTGTATTTATCTTCATGGGATCCTATTGCTTACTATTTTATTCCCAACACTTAACAGTGTCTAGTACATAGCAGATTCAAGAGATACTGTAGTGAAATAAATGAATGAATGACTGATGCCATTTTGATGTACTCAGGAATTTGAAAATCTAATAATGGATGCTCATTGTAGTCTCTCAGTCTCTACATTGCATTTATTTCTCTAATTTGTTTTGCGTGTACGGTGTCTACCACAACTGGAAGGTTGTTTTGGTTGGTTCTAGAGGCTCAGCTTAGAATCAGGATACTCTGCCAAATTGAACTATAACTAAAAAAGGAGAAGTAGAAAATGTTTGTTTCAGAGCTGAATTAGTAAAAATATTAACATTTGCTTGTGTTCTTTGTGATAAATATAAATGAGATAAAACAGGAGGTAGCACGATTTATTGATAATTTCTAAAATAATAGTACTATATGTTATGAGTCCACCTTTGTAACAGTTTCACTGAGGTATCATTGGCATACAGTAAACTGTGGATGTTTAAAGTATACAATATGATCAGTTTTGGCAGAGGTATAATACCTGTGAAACCGTTACCACATTCAAGATAGTGAACATAGCCATCTCCAGAAGTTTCTTCATGCCCCTTTGTAATCTTTCCTTCATGCCCCTCTAAACACCCACACCCCATTATCTCAAAGTAATCATTGATCTACTTTCTGTAACTGTGGATTGTTTTGCATTTTCTAGAGTTTTACATAAAAAGAATTATACAAGGCCAGTGCGGTGGCTCACACCTGTAATCCTAGCACTTTTGGAGGCTAACATGGGACGCTTGAGGCCAGGCGTTCGAGACCAGTCTGGGCAATAGTGAGACCCCATCTCTACAAAAAAATAAAAATGTTAGCCTGGTGTGGTGGCGTGCGCCTGTAGTCCCAACCACTGTAGTCCCTGTTCAGGAGGCTGAGGCAGGAGGATTTCCTGAGCCGAGGAGTTTGAGGTTGCAGTGAACTATGATGATGCCATTGCACTCTAGCCCAGGCAACAGAGCAAGACCCTATTTCAAAAAAATTACTTAGTATGTGCTGTTTTCTTTTCTTTTTGGAGTTTCTCCTTTGCTGCATGTATCAATAATTTATTCCTTTTAGTAGTAATGTTCCATTATATGGATATACTAAAATTTGTGTATCGTTCATTTGCTGATGAACACTGGGTTATTTACAGTTTTATTTACAAATAAAGCTGCTTATGAACATTAGTGTATATGTATGGACATATGTTTTCATTTCTCTTGGTTAAATACTTAGGAGTGGAATAGCTAGATCACATGATAGGTATATGTTTTAACGTTTTTTGGTGTAACATTTATTATAAAGGAATGATTTTCTTAATACACAAAAAGATCTTGTAAATCGATAGGAGTAAGACCAAAACCCCAACAGAAAAATGGGGAGAGGACAAAAACAGGCAGTTCATACCAAAAGAAATACAAATGGCTTTAAACATAAGAAAAGATTTCTGGAAAACTGACAAAAAACTTCATACATTATGTAAAATTTAGACTTCTTGAGCCAAACTGCTTGGCTTTGCATATTCTCTCACTTAGAATGTGATTAAGTTACTTAACCTTTCTTGTCAGTAAAATGGGGATAAAATAGCAATAATGCCTACCTCAAGGGATTGTTATGAGAATTAGATGAATTAATGTATGTGTAGTTCTCAGAACAATATCTGGCACATAGTAAGTGCTCTATGAGAGTTAATTTTTATTGTTATAAAAATGCAAATTGAACAATAAGAGGGCATTTGTCACTTGCCAGACAGGGATTAAAAAGTTCAATAATATACAATTATGGCAAGGATGTGTAGAATTACTAACTCACTCTCATGTAGTGAGGTAGGATTGTAAATTTGTGCAGTTTCTTTGGAGAACAAGTTGACTACTTATTGAAATGATAAATGCTCAAACTTTTTGATTCAATTTTAAAGAATTTATCTTTGCTCATTATAATATTAATTATATTGCCAGAAGGCATAAATGACTCTTAATAGGGGTGTGGTTAAATAAATGATGGTATAGCCACACAATGAGATGTCACATAGCCATAAAAAGAAATAAAAAAGGAGCACTTACTCATGAGCTCATCTCTAAGACATTATTGGGTAAAAAAAAAAAATTGCAGAACAGTATTTATGGTATGCTGACATTACCATAAAAAAGTAAGTTGTGTATGTGTGGGACAAAATACACATACATACGCACACATTAATGAACACAATTTGCTTCAAGATACATAGATTTTTCTGGAAGGATACACAAGAAAGGGAATAGTAGTTGCTTCTGAAGAGGGACTGAAAAAAGGGGCTAGGAGATTGGAAATCTGAGATCTCAGTAAGACTTTGGTTGAGTTTGGCTGTGTACATTTTTATCATTTTTATAGTGCTTATTTTTTTGTTTTTGGTCAAGAGTGTATTACTTAAAAATTTCTTTTAATTTTGTAGTATGTAATTATAGATTAACAGGAGTTGGAAAATTAGTATAGAGAGATCTCATCTACCCTTCATTCAGTTCCTTCTAGCAGTGACATCTTACATAACCCTAGTACAGTATCTGTTTTAGGCCTGTTTCAACTTTCTGTTGGTCTCAGAAAGCCCAATTCAAACACCTTTACATAATAAGAAATTTAGCTTAACATAACTGCAAGTTCAGAGGAAGGGTAGGCTTCAGGATTATTTAATACCTTAACGAAGACACCAAGGATTCAGATTCTTTCCATTGTTCCACGCTGCTATCCATAGTGCTAGCTTTATATCAAGGCAGGATTCTCTTTGTAGGTGTACAGTGTTTACCAGGAGGGAACCATGTGTTTTATAAGTAAGAAAAAGTCTGGCTTCCTCCTAACAGAAAGAACAAACTTAACCAGAGGCCATCAGCAAACCTCTTCTCATGTCTCGTTAGCATGATTCCTCCTCATTTCTGAATCTATTTCTGGCAGTGAGGATAGACCCACCTTTGAGCTAAAGTTAGTTGTCCAAGTTGCTGCCGCTCAGAGTATGGCATGGATGTTGGAAAAGACAGTCATAATGTCTACTACAGTATCTGCCTTGGTTGATTGTAATGCTCTGAGGTTTTTTATTCATTCTTATCTGATACATTTTTATAATGACTTAAATATGCTTAGTCGTATTTTATTGGTTTCATTGCCATGTTGAGAGCTTTCTATCTTGTAGAGTAATATAACAATTATTAAGCATTCCTTTCTGAAAAAAAAGAGAAAAAATGTTGGAGTAGTGATTGGAGATAGTTGGCAAATTTGAATCTGTACCTCCTTATAACCAATAATTTTTCACCTCTTTCACCTCCAGAAATTGACTTAGCTACCATTTACGTAGAGACTTTAGTGATTTGATTTGTATCTCCTTTCTTACAGTCAAAAATTGCCTGAAGCATTATGGTAAAGTAGAAAGTGGGCTGGATTATGATGAAGGTTCTCATTAATTCTAGCTCCACTGCTTTCCAGTTATGTGTGATCATGGGCGAATTGCTTTGTCTCTCTGACCTTCCACTTTCCTTTTCTGTAAGCTGGAGAGAACTATCTACCTTCTCACCAAGTTGTTTTTATTGGTGTTAAATAAGCTAATATGAAAGAAATTTGAAAAATATAAAATAGCACACAATTTTAAATTGCTTTCATTATTATACTAATTAAAGGCTAGACAGTTAAAAGGAGGAAACTTAACCAGGTTTAAAAAAATAGTTAACTTAGATTCTGATTATCTAAGGTATATCAGAAGATAAGGATGTGTGCAGCTTTTTTGAAGTTAGATGCTTAATGAATAAAAGAAAGAAGGCTTATGATAGAATATGTATTTGAATGCTTGATGCTAGTTAGTGTGTCCTAGTAACTAGTTTTCATATGTTGTCCAGAATTTTTTTATTTCAAATTTTTGCCCTGTTTTTGTTGTTGTTGTTGTTGTTGTTAAACCTGTTTTTAAAATATCAACTGCAAGGTAGATTGTCAACTATAGGGCTTTATGTAGCTTACAGGATGTGATAGATACGTTTACTTATTTATGCCAGTTATTGACTGCTTTCTCATACGTACTCCGTTCTTTTCCTTTCTTGGAATATTATTCTTTTGAAGAACTCTGAGTTTTCCCACTGAAGTGTGGGTGGAGTTTGGTTGTTGTTACCAGTGGAGATGTCACATTTCATTGCTGAGAACTCTGAAGAGCAAAACTTCATATTTGGAGTTGAATGAAATTAAGATGACAGTAAGGAATTTGGCTTTTAAAAAACTACTTAATATTATTAATATATATTCATTCATGTCTTAGGTTACTGTTCATGTTGAATCCGAATATGTTAAATTGCACAGTATTAACCGTAGTTTCTGTATCTTATTACTATTGGTGAAACAAGGTATATATGATCATGCACCTTTTTGTTTTGGGCTAGTCACTGTTATCTGTCATGTTGGATTTGGGGCAATACCCTAGTGTTACCATATCTTTTTCTTTCATTAATATATAGGAGATACTATATATACACATTGAAGGGAAAGGGGAACTAACATTATGTTGACTTTGTTTCTATGCACAAGCATACCAAATATTTAACATTTATACCACTTAATTTCACCTTCAACGTGATGAGAATTATTATCTCCATTTTACAAAAAGAAGCATTGAAATGTAGAGATTAAGTTAATCCAAAATTATTATAGAGGTATAATCCCACTCCCTTGCTCCTTCTCACCCTCATTGGGCACTTTTCCTACTTTCATTTAATTAATAGAACTTCTCTTTGAGGAAGCTGTTATTCTCATTTTGCAAATGAAGAAAAGAGTTAACATGAAAGTACAATTTAAAAAATAAGAAAACAAAAACATGTGTACTACATTAAGGAATAGAACCTTACTTATATAAAAGGTTTTTTTTTTAAACATTGATTCTCAAATGTTAAACCAACCTTGCTTTTCTCATATAAACACCACTTGGTCATGATGTGTTGTGCTTTTTACATGCTACATATTGTTGGATTTGATTTATAGACATGTTAAGAATTTTTGCATCTACATTCATAGGTGATTTGGCCTATAGTTTTCTCATAATATCTGAGTCTGGTTTTGGTACAGGGTAGTCTTATAGAATGACTTGAGAAATGTTCCCTTCTCTTCAATTTTCTGGATGAGTTTTTTAGAATTAGTATTATTTCTTCCTTAAATGTTTGGTAGAATTTACCAGTGAAGCCAGTTGGGCTTGGAGTTTTCTTTGTGGGAAGATTTTTAACTACAGTTTCAATTGTTTTAATAGATACAAGATTATTCAGGTTATCTGTTTCTTCTTGAGTGAGCTTTAGTAGTTTGTCTTTCAAAGAATTTATCTATTTCATCTAAGTTGTTTGCTGGATTTTGTTGTATTACTTTAAAGAATGTTGGAATTTTTCTGCTAAGCCACTAAGTTACTTGCACAGAAGTTTGGTCTTTTCAAGGCTTTTTTTTATGCAGCTTCAGGGACAATCTAGAGTAGTCTTTATGACTAATTTAACCTCATTTCTAAGGCATGGGCCTTTAGAAGTCACTGATGGCTACCCTGCAATTCAGCAAGATTTCTCCACTTTGAATAGTAGGAATTTTAAGAATTCCTGGCCCTTTGTGAGCACTGTCAATTGTTGATCTTATAACTTCTTGGTAATTTTTCCCCCTAAAGATTGATCTTTACTTTACCCAGCCTCTTTGGGTTTCATTCTTCACATGTGTGAATCGTATTCAGCCAAAGAGCTAATAGGACCCCTATGCATATTTTAGGATCTCTTTCTTTTCTTTATGTATCTCCCCACTCAGATATTCTGCTCCTTCTTCCCCCACATTCTGACCATCTTGGCCTCCTTAAACTCTGATATGGGTCTTTTAAATTCAGCAATATTGCTAGGTTCTTATGGGGTTACCTCTCTCTGTGCCATTGTTTGGAAATTACCTCCAGGCAGAAAGCTGGAGGGCTCTCTCATTTATTGCCCTTTTGGGGCAATAGTCTGGGATCATAGACTTGTGCTGCCTTTGTTCGGTGTCAGAAAATAGTTGTTTCCTGTAATTTGTGTAATTTCTAGTTGTTTAGGCAGAAGGGGATTTTCAGATCATCTTTGTCCTCATAGTCAGAAGTAGAAATCTCCCGGTAAACACTTCCAGCATTTCCATTGACACCATAAACTTTTTCCTTTTCCAAAGCAACTTCATCTCGTAGTATGTGTAGAAATGCCAAAGCCTCTTGTTTTTTTCTTATTATGTTCAGAAGATAGCCATGATGAATGTGATCAGGATCTCAGACCTTAGATTCTGCTCGGGTACTTTTGGTAGTCATAAAAATCTCCAACTATGCCTATGATGAGTACCTATATATGACTGTGGATCAGGGCTCCAACTAGGGTGAGGAAAGTGGGACACTTAAGGTATAAAATTTGAGGAGACACTCTCAGATGCCAATCCTGTACTTGCACTACCTGGGGAATCAGTGCCTCCTTAAATTTTGTGCCCTAGGGGCCTTGTTTGCCTCACTCTAGTCCAGGCTTTCCAGACAAAGATCACTTTCATTACCTATGGCATTAGTCCCAAACCATTATTAATTGGATCACCTTTATTTTTTTAGAGTAGGTATAAGTCCTTTTTAACTTCATAGTTAAATTATTTTAACTTCTCTCCAACGATCTATTTTCTTAACTGTGATAAAGTCTGATGTAAAATGTCAGTCCTTAGTATTGGCTGAGAAATGAAAAGAAAGAATATCCAAGGTAGCAAATACTGTTCCACAAAGCCAAAACCATGTGTACTGAAGCCTTACTTATTTTTAGTTTAGTCTGTCTTGGCCCTAGAAACCAGTGGCTCTCCTCACCTAGCTCAGATCCCATTAATTCCATGTGGGCTATTGCCCACTAGGCATGTAGCTATATTTGCAGTTTGAGAGCCCCAAGTAAGCCTGCCTGGGCTTCAGAAATGAATCTAGATTTCTACTAAGAGGAATTTTAATATGGACAGGGGACATGCACTTGGGCTCTGATGTTGGGAAGAACAAAGCTTTTAATCTCACATGAAATGTACCCTTTTTGAGTCTTTTGGCTCTTGACCCACTTTTGGATTGCTTTAGGGTGTTCATGCATCTGGAATGATAAAGGAATCTCTCTTTTCTTAGAATATTAAAGGAGACAGGAAGAAGCCCAGCTGAAGTTAGTCATGGAGCCATTTGTTTATCTGAACCTGAGCTAAATCTTAGGGAAAAGGGAGAAAAAAGGAACTCATCCTTACTCTTTTTAGTCCAGATTACCAGGATTTCTCAGATAGGGATCTAGTATGTGTTCTAGCAGTAATAAAAAGTGATTTTACCCAGAATTGTCTCTGTTAAATATCTTCCTTTGGCACTTGAGGTAGTATTTGTGTCTGGTTGATAGTTCAAAGGTTCTAATACACTGATCCTTTGTGCAAAAAGTTACCATTAATTTCATGTTACTACATGTATACTTTGAATACTCATATTTCTGTATTTTTATTGACTTCTTGGGCTTTTTTCCTTAAAAGAATAAGAATATTACTGTATTTGTACCATCGGCAAAGCACTTTTATTATGGATGGGAATGTGAAAATCACCAATCCTGAAGGAAGACGCTTATATAGTCAAGTCTTTGTAGACATATACAATGTACCTTTCTTTAATTACTGTGTGAGGTAATATGTTGTGATAGAAAACAGTGAACTTGGATTCAGAAAAACCTAATTATAGTCTAGGTTGAACTGCTTATAGCTTTGTGGCCTTGAGCAAGCTAGTTAATCTCTTTGAGACTCAATTTTTTCCATCTGTAAAGTATGTGTATGTATGTGGGAGGTAGGGGAGGATGTGATAATATCTGCCTGCCTATTATGCAAGTCAGTGTGAAGATCATAATAAAGATGTGAAAGTACTTTGAAAAATGTGTAAAGCACTATACAAATACAAATGTAAAAATTATATTTATAAAATTATCTTAGCTCAATGAAGTCTTGTTTTTATTTTTGGGAAACTGTAAATATAGTTTCTCATCTAAATATTTTTATCACTGATAGTTTAAAAGAAGGGAAATGAAAAATATGTATATTGGTAAAGGGATGGAAACACATATTATCATAGGCAAAGGTTAAAAATTACTTATGAGTTTATAAAATCTCCTTAGATATTTTATTGTTTGTATTAATAAAATTTGAAATTTTTACCTATCCTTTCTTCTACTCCTGGACTTTGAAAATCCTTAACAGTGATTCTGTGATATGTTGCATGTGGATTTTCTACCTTGGATTATCCATGGAAAATTAGTTTTTAAAAAATCAATTTGGTTACACCTTGTCTAAGAAAATTCTGTACTATTCTTCTTCTCCTGATTAGGACTTTTCAGGGGAGTGCAAACTAATATAACCCTAGTATGAGTATAATTAGGGTGTTATATCTGTCAGAACATAAATCATAATGATTGCTACCAATATGGCTAAGATCATACTATGCGCAATACTATAGGCCTGTTTGAATCCTATGCCACCTGTAAAAGCTTGCACACTTTTGAAGTTGAAAGACGAATAGTCATCTTCTCCCTCTGTGCTTCAACCCTATTGGACTACCTACAGTTTTCCAAACTGACCGTTATATTTTCTACTTTGATGCTTGTGACTCACAATTCCTCCCTTTTAAAGAGCTTCATTGTCTGTGCCCTTCCATAAACATATCCTTTCTTATGTCCCCAACATAACCCTCACATGTATACCTCTATCAAAGCACCTAAAACACTTTATTATTATACATTTATTTATATGTCCCACTCATTACTATATTTTTGATACCTTGTTCTGTCTTATTACTCAACTCTTGGTTCCCAGCGTTTTTATTCATTGCTACATGCCTGCATTAGTTAACTATTGCTGCATAACAAATTACCCCACAGCATAGCAATTCAAAACACACAGTTATTATCTCACAGAGGGTCAGGAGTCCAGGAACAGCTTAGGTGGTAGGTCTCTTGCAAGGTTACAGTTGATGTATTGACAGTGCCTATAATCTCATCAGAAAGTTTGCTGTGGAAGGATCCACTTCCTAGCTCACTCACTTGGTTATTGGCAGGATTTATGTCATCTCAGGCTGTTGGCCAGAGGCCTTCCTCAGTTCCTTGCCTCGTGGACCTATAGAGCATCTCACAGCACAGCAGCTGGCTTCATCAGAGCAGGCAAGCAAGAAGGTAAGAAAGAGTGCCAGTGAAAAAAGTGCTAGCAAAAAGGACATCACTTTTTTTTTTTTTTTTTTTTGAGATGGGGTCTCACTCTGTCACCTAGGCTAGAGTGCTGTGGTGCAATCATAGCTCACTGTAACCTTGAACTCCTGGGCTCAAGTGATCCTCCCACCTCAGCCTCCTGAGTAGCAAGGACTATAGGCACACACCACCATGCCCGGCTAATTTTTTTTTTTACGCTTTGTAGATGCAGAGTCTTGCTGTGTTGCCCAGGCTGGTCTCTAACTCCTGGCCTCGAGCCATCTTCTCGCCTTAGCCTCCCAAAGTACTGGGATTACAGGTGTGTGCCACTGTACCCAACCAATTTTTTATAACCCAATGACGGAAGTGACATCCCATCACTTTTACCATATTTTCTTCTTTTTATAAATAAAAAATAAATTTTTTTTTGTAGAATTAGCGTCTCACTGTATCGCCTGGCCTGGTCTCAGACTCTTGGCCTCATATGATCCTCATGTGATCCAAAGTGCCATGATTACAGGTGTGAGCCACCACTCCCAGCCCATTTTTTCTTCTTTATAAGCAAGTTACTAGGTCCAGCCCACACTCAAAGGCAGAGGAGTTACACAATTGTGTGATGACCAGGAGGCAGGGATCACTGGAGGACATTTTAGAAGTTTGCCAGTCAATTCCCAAACCCTGGAACCATAAAATGCTTAACATGTTGAATGAAATAAACTTTTTGCAAGTACCTTCATAATTGGTAGTGTACATTTGTGAGAGGGCTGATCAAAGATCAGAATTCAGTTTGAGACTGTCCAACAGAATAATTTGTTATTCAGGAATTCTTTCAGCCTGTGTTTCTGGTTTCCTTAATGATTTGCTTTTATGAAATAAAGTAATACTAATGAAAAGTTAAAGTCATTTTGTATGTTTAGGAGCTAAACAAAACCAGGAATGCTATTCAAGATAATCAGAATACATGTAGTATATTTTAATAGGAATTCCAGAAATAATCTGATAGCAAGCTATATTTTGAGATAATTCAAGCTTCCAGTCATTCCCAATGTACATATCATTTTATGACTTGGAAAAAATGACATTTTATGACAAACTGGGTTGCTTAATAACATATTTCTTTGTATGTCCTTGGACATAAGGACATATAAAAATCTACAGTTGAAGTATAGCTGAATTTGATCCCTACTATAAAATAATCTTACCTTATAAAAATAAATCCTTAACAGGCAGGAATAAGCATCAGATCATTGATTTCATGTTTTTTTTTTTTTTTTGGCAGAGTTTAAATGTTGAGACAAGTTAATCTTTCGAAGAGAACTAAGGAATCTCATCCCAGACTCATAACATGTTAGATTTTAGAAATAACTTGTCCAACCCTATCTTTTTACGTATGAGGAAGTGGCTACCTAGTGATGTATCCTAGCTTGCTGGTGGCACAGCCAGTGCCGTATCCCAAGCCTGCTGATTCCATCCAGTACATTGAACCATGCCACACTGCCAGTAAGAAACCATACTGGACCCACTTGGGGAGTTTTAAAAATACTTATGCCTATCTCATCCCTGGACATTCTGATTTAATTGGTACAGGGTAGAACTTGGGTGTTGAGATTTTTAAATACTCCCAAAGTGATTCCAATGTGTAGTACAGTCTGGGAACCTCTACTCCGCAGAGAATTAGTGTGCTTAAGGAATTGGAAGCAGCGTGAAATCAGTAGTACAGACTTCCATCCATAATGATTCCTTAATCATGTATTTGGCTAGATTTCATCAGGGCAGTCAGAAAAATTTTTACATTGAGAAATAATCAAGATTTTTGCTGAACAAAGGCCGTCTTATTAATACGGCTATCTTTTTACTAGTTTGTATTTTGTAAGTGAGATAGCCTGTGACAAAATTCTTCCTAATCATGAAATAGAACAGTTTTTTGACACTGATCAGGCAAGGAAAACGTCTTCTGCCATCTGTGTTGTGGCATGCTATGCTGTTGTTTTAACTAGATAAAATTCTAATTACTGTTAAACAGATTGTTTATGAGGTTGTTTTTAATATTTTAGAGCAAGTGTATAAAGAGGCAAAGAAATGGTTCCAGATTTAAAAGCAAAAGGCTTTTCCTTTGAAAGTAAGTTAATCAGAATTTGACATATTGGGTTGCTTAATAAGACATTTCTTTGTATGTCCTTGATACTGCATGTTACATAGAATATGAAATTTGCAGTTTGGTTATAACCTTCTGTTGTGTTGTCATGTACTCTTTGGCATAAAGCTGACCAAAAATTGTAACTAGAAAATACTAATTCATGATTGGTAAATGAGATTTTGTTTCAAGATACTGGTGCTTTTAAGCAAGCTATTTCCTTCATAATGACAGATGTGGGGAGTGTGAAATAGAAGAGTTAAGAATAGAAGATTACGATCAGATTGAAGTATTTCAGAATATTAGATCTTTATTGAAGTAGTGTCAGAGTGATGACAAGAAAAGCTATATAATCAGATTGCTAGAGTAAAGGTGATGGGGTGTATTAGTTTTCTGTTGCCACCATCACAAATCACTATAAATTTAGTGGCTTAAACAACAGAAGATTTTTTTAATCTTACAGTTCTGTAGGTCAGTAAGCCAAATATGGGTCTCACTGTGCTAAAATAAAAATTTCAGCAGGACTATGTTCCGTTTCCATAGGCTGTAGGGTAGGATCAGTTTGTTTGCTCATTTTGGGTTTTGGTAGAATTCAGTTGCCTTGCTGGCTACTAGATGAAGGCCCTTTCTAGCATCTACATTTCACCATCATTCCTTGGCATGTGGCCCTCCTTCATCTTCAAAGCCAGCAATAACACATGTCCCTCTCAAGCTTCCAATATCACTTCTTTCATATCTTCTCTGATCCACCTTCTGTTTTCCTCTTCCACTTTAAGGACTCATGTGATGGGATTGGGCCTACCTGGATAATCCAGGATAATCTTTCTTATCTCAGCGTCCTTAGCTTTAATTACAACTACAAGTCCCTTTTGCCATGTAAGGTAACCTAGGCTCCAGTGAGTAAGGGCACAGGTGTCTTTGGAGCACCATTGTTCTGCCTGTCAAAGGGGCTAGGTCACTGTAGTCAAGGAAGCCAAGTGTCAGTATTGACATAACGTTGAAAGTCTTCATTTATCCAACATGTTTTTTTAGTACTTGCTATGTGCTGGTCATTGTAGTAAGCACTGGGGCTATTGTGGTGAATAAGACAGACATGGTCCCTGCCCTTGTATATGTAGCACTATACTTGTAAAAACAAACAAAATAGATGTAGCATTATTTTATAAAGAATTCTTCATGTATTTTGTTTCTATATAAGCTTTTTGAAAACCAGTACTAGTGTTCTTTGTTTTGGCTTTTTCCCCATCCCAACACTACAACAGTTTTTTACATACTAGGTCATTAAATATGAAATGTTCGATTTCGAATCAGAAATGTAGTTTATTATATCTCAAACAAGGAGCAGTACAATTAATCAAAGTATGAGCCTAAATTATCAACACAGTTTTGCCATCTTAACGGTAGCTTGTTTATGCCAGCAGCAAAGAAGCCTAGACAGCAAGTGGCGATGAAATCGTAAAAGGTGTTTTCCATAGCTTGTTGAGAATTGAATATTTTTCCTTGCAAGAAGTGGTCCAAAGCCTGGAAGGAAGTGGTAGTCAGTTGCTGCAAGGTCTGGTGAATATGGTGGATGACAAGAGAGTTTTCAAGTCCAGTTTCTGTAGTTTGAGCAGCGTCTTTTGTGTGACATGTGGTCAGGCATTGTCTTGCAAGACAGTTAGCCCGTCTCTAGTGTCTGTTGACCAGTCTTGGCTGCTTAATCACAAGCATCCTCATCATTTCATCCAGTTGGTTGCAGTAGACATCCGCGGTAGTCGATTGACCAGGTTTCATGAAGCTGTAGTGGATAATACCAGTGCTGGACCACCAAACAGACACCATTAACTTTTTTTTTTTTTTGATGAATATTTGGTTTTAGACTGTGTTTTGGCACTTCATCTTTATCCAACCATTGTGCCGAATGTTTGCGATTGTCAAAAAGAATTCATTTTTCATCACACGTAACAATACAGTACAGAAATGGTTCACCTTTATGTCATGACAGCAAAGAAAGGCAAGCTGCAAGACAATTTCTCTTTTGACATTCATTTAATTCATGCAGAATCCATCTATCCAGCTTCTTTACCTTGCACCTTGCGGATTTGTTTCAAGTGGTCCAATATTGTTGGAATGGTAACATCAAACCTTGTGCTAATTCACACGTAGGTTGAGATATTTGCTTCCACTACAGCTTTCAGCTCATCATTATACACCTTGGTCTCAGGTTGCCCACATGGCTCATTTTCAAGATTAAAATCACCAGAATGGAACTTCTCAAACTATCGAAGTACTATGTGTTCATTAGGCACATTATTCCCAAACACTTTGTTGATATTTTGAACTGCCTGCAGTGCATTGGTTTCACAAAAGAATTCATATGAAAAAATAACACAAATTTTTTACTTATCCATGGTTTCACAAAAATTGCTCTAAAAAAATTTGAAAGATAATCACAAGCCAAAATGTGCATTTGAAAGACTGAGGAGGTACCTTTACAATAAATATAAAACAAGAAGTGTCAAAGTGAAATGTCAGAGATATGAACTGTGAAACCTAGTATTTAAGGAAATCAGACATTTCATACTTATGAATAACCTAATAGACACCCAACAGATATTGTTAACACAGGCTTGCTTTGTTTTTCCTTTGCATTGAGTTAGGAACCTCACTTACTTTCTCTCTCTCTGTGTCTCTCGCTCTCGCTCTCGCTCTAGCTCTCGCTCTCTCGGCTATTTTTTACTTCAGAAGCAGTGAGGAATTTTGAGGTCAACAATCCAGACTCAGATGACAATTTAAGATTTAATCAGATGCCCACTGAGGACTTTTTAAAAAGGCCTTAAGAATTACCATGTACTCCATTTTACTTTTCCTAGTAAAGATTCTAAAGTGCTAAAGGCAGCTCTGTTTTGTTTTTTCCTCCTAGGTTCAACAGCCAGAAAGCATTTACCGAGTTTAAAAAAAAAAAAAAAAAAATAAGCAGTTGCTTTAAACCAGCATTCATCAATAGTGAAAAATCACCAATTCAGGAGCATTGTTAAACTTCTTAATATGGCTTTTCTGTAGACTTTTTAAATAATGGAAGAGATTTACTATCTGTTTACTGTTCTTAGAGCTTCTCTTTTCTTCATAATTCCCTTTTGTGCTCCCACTATGTGTTGAGTGTCTGTCTACTCTTTATGAAAAAAACTGCAGGATTCTCATCAGTTGTTGAAAGCCTTCTAAAGGCAGTTATTCTTAGTTTCCTTAGTGATAGTCAAAGTTACAATTCTGTATCATGTAGTTTCCCAAAGCAGCAATGTGGAACTTTAATAGTGATGGATTGGAGTGAGCAAAGGTATGTGAGATTTATAGATAATCTCCCCAGGCTTTAATTTTAAACTTGGACATCACAAAACTTTTTATCAGAACTCTTAGCAAGTGGCTAAATATGCTTGTAACACAAGTTTGAGCTACAAAGTATAGATGTCACATGGGACCTTAATTTCCATACCAAGCTCTCCATCCCAAATCCCTTCTTGATTCTTTGATGATTTAACATCATTTATGGATAATTTCTTATCAGTTTGACCTTTAGGATTCTAAACAGCCTAAATACATTGTATACAAAACTTCATTTCTGAAAGAACTTGTGAAATAATGTGTGAAAAGTTCATTTGATTTGCTTAAGTAGAGGTGACTATTGTGATATTGTTAATAAGTTGGGATGATATTGCGTGCAGGAAGGTGATAGCTACTTTTATTTTTTAGAGGTAGGTAGTGTAATATACTGTAATCTTTAAAATGTCTCTAGCTAATGTTGATTTCTGTGAATTTTTTGGCATCTCAGTGGCTAGTAAAATATAGCATCCTTTACTATAGTTGGGTTTCGTTCTTATGTAAAAATTCTTATTAAGTTGAAACTTTTGAAGTATAACAGTGAATGGTGCAGTAGTAATGACTGCAGTTTTCTTGATTCTTTGAAAAAGAGAGGGAAAAAAACTGGTTATGGACATTAAAACAGGAGTCACTTAAACACATACAATGCTACAGAGAGACAGAAGAAATTTACTAACTTACTGAAAGATGCTCACAGGTGCATTGTGTGTATTTGGAAGTCAGATGTGGGTTACTAAAGCAGCCTTTGTTTAGTAAATTGAACATCTAGTGAGAAGATTACATGGAGCAATAAGCATACAGATTTGCAGTAGGTGCTGTTTTAATGGATGTTGAAGCTAAACTGACTGTAGTGTCTTCTTATAGCTACTACATACAAATACCTTCAGTTATAAAAGATATGGTACCAGAAGTAATTCGTATATTTTCCAAAATGTGTTTCTGGTGAAAATAAACCTAAATTCTTGAAGCAGATCATTTCACATATAATTGGATATAATATTAGAACAAAAGGCCTTAAGCAAAAACTTCTTATAGAGGCTTTTTGTTTTCCATTTGAAATTAGTACAATAATAATTTTTTTTAAATCTCTGATTCTTTTAAATAAAATATAGCAATGTGAAATTGTTTTTAAATTGAGTAGTACAACTGAGAACAACAGTATCCTTAAACACAAGTAGTCATCAAGTTTAGCTTAAATGGAAATAGTTGACTGGGTATGTTTTTTAAAAATAATACCTAAGATAAACTTAAGAATTGAATAGATTAAATAATATGATGAAAGTATTCAGGAGGGATAGTACCTTTGTACTAAGTTTTTTTAAAAAAAATTAAAATAGGCTGGGTGCAGTGGCACATACCTATAATCCCAGCACTTTGGGAGGCTGAGGCAGGAGGATCACTTGAAGCCAGGAGTTTGAGGTCAGCCTGGTCAACATAGTGAGACTCCATCTCTACAAAAAATTAAAATATTAGCCAGGCATGGTGGTACATGCTTGTAGGCCTAGCTACTTGGGAGGCTGAGGCAGGAGGATCCCATGAGCCCAAGAGTTAGAGGCAGCAGTGAGCTATGATGATGCCACTGCACTCCAGCCTGGGTGACAAAGCAAGACCTCATCTCTAAAAAACTGATAATAAAAATAAATAAACTTTGATTTCTGACTATATGGATTTCAGTGTTTTGTGACCACATATATATGTAGTATAATAGTAATTCACAGGAAGCTTATAATACTACTGTATTAGTTGAGTTAAGATAAATAAATTCTTGCAGAATAGTAGAATTACTTCTGAAATATTGTTTTCTGGTTTACATCCTGCTTCCCTCATCCTACTTATTCAAATAAAGCAACTATTTTTTCCCTAATAATAAAGGTAGAAACATGATTGTTTTATTTTTTCATTGTCAGAATGCTTTCTGTGCAATTGAAGTAGAATTAATCACATCCCTCCTGCCCCGAGTTCTCTACTGACTGTGAATCAGTATTCTTTTTTTAAAAAAATTCTTTAATGAAAGTTCTTTTATGATACCACTAAGCAGATGCCAGGGTTTACTTTTCAATTAGGTGGGTTTGTGATGCTTAACAGATAAGACTCCTTCTCAGGTGATGTGTGGCCTAGGGCAACTGACATTTAGACTATTGATCCCCCCAGTGATTTTACACGTTAGGACTGAGCTGAGAAATTTGTCACTTGCTCTATCTTAAAAGTGGGCAGAATAAACAAGAGGATTTTTATAGACTATAAAATCCAAATTAAATATCCTAGAAAAGCCTTGAAGACTTAAAGGTTTTTTTAAGTATCAGAATTTTTTTTAATGAACCTACAGTAGAACTGACTTTTTCTGTGTACAGTTGATGTATTTCAACATATGTACAGATTCATGTAACCATCATCATAATCAGTATCCAGAACAGTTCCATTAGCTCAAAAAACTACTTCATGTTATCTCCGTATAGTCACACCCTTTCCGCACCCCAAAATCCTTGGCAACCACTCTGTCATTTTAATTTTGTCTTTTAGAAAATGGTTATTAAATGAAATCCTGTATCATGAAGCCATTAGAGACTATTACACATGCATTTACTGAGCATAATGTCTTTTAAGATTCATCTAAGTTGTTCTATGTATTGATATCTTCATTCCTTTTTATTGCTGAGTAGTATTTAGTTATATGGGTGTACCACAGTTTATCAGTTCATTAGTTGAATGACATTTTGATTGTTTCCAGTTTTTAGCTATTTCAAATAAAGCTGCTATAAACATTCGTGTATAAGTTTTTGTGTGACTATGAGTTTTCCTTTTCTTGGGTAAAAATACATACAGGTGAGATTGCTGGGTCATATAGGAAGTATATATTTAACTGCATAAGAAATTACCACATTGTTTTCTAAGATGGCTATACTATTTTATATTCCCATCAGCAATGTATGAGTGTTCTAGTTGCTCTGCATACTTCCCAGCACGTGGTATGCTCATGTTTTTTTTTTTTTTTTTCCAATTTAGCCATTCTAATAGATTTGCAATGGTATTGGATAATGGTTTTAATTTGCATTTTGCTGATAGCTAATGATGTTGAGCATCTTGTCATGTGCTTTTTTGGTCATACCTATATCCTCTTTGGTGAAGGATCTGTTCAGGTCTTTTGCCCATTTAAAAAAATACAACCTTTTTATTTTGGAATAATTTTAGATTTATATAGGAGTTGCAGAGATAATACAGAGTTCCTTTATATCCCTGATGCAGCTTCCCGTAATGCTAACATTTTATAAAACCAAAACCAAGTACATTTATCAAAACTAAGACACCAATGTTGGTGCTTTACTATTAATCAAACTCCAGATTCCAAACTTGGATTTTGCTAGATTTTCCACTAGTCTTCTACTCCAGGATCCGTCCAGGATTCCACATTGCATTTGTCATGTCTTCTTAGTCTCTTATAGTCTATGAGAGTTTGTCAGTCTTTCTTTGTTTTTCATAACCATGATAGTTTTGAGTACCAATACCAGTCAGGTGTTTTATAGAACATTCCTCCATTTGCATTTGTCTGATATTTGTCTTGTGATTAGACTGAGTTTATGGGTTTTAGGGAAGAATATCATAGAGGGAAGTGCCCTTCTCCTCACATCTTATCAGAGAATGCATGATGACAAAATCATTTGGTTAAGGTAGGATTTGCCATACTTCTCCACTATAAAGTTAATATTTTGGCCTTTCATATTCTATTCTTTAGAAGTGAGTTGCTAATTTCAGACCACACTCAAGGAGATGAGGAGATTGTTTAATCTTGTGTTTGGGGTATATCTACATATGTTGTTAGGATTTCTTCTGTACAGAAGCTTTTGTCCCTTCTCTTCCATTTATTTGTCATTTATAGCAATATGTACACTTATTTTATACATTGGTTTATAATCCCATACTGTGTGATTTTGTTGCTAAAATTGTTCCAGTGTTGGTCCTTGAATCCCTTTGACATGTCCGTCTTCTTTTCTTTTTTTAATACTTGCTTGATTTCTGACACTACAGAATACTCCAGGCTCATCATGCATTTTCTCTGGCCCTAGAATCAGCCATTTCTCTAAGGAGCCCTGGTTTCTTGTATTGGAGAATTATATTTATACCCAGTACCCAGAATGTCTGTCTGGGTACTGGGTATACTCCTTGCTATATATGGTTATCACTGTTTTTTAGGCCTTCTTAGAGGACAGAGCTGGGAAATATACATGTATATACTAATCCATGTATCTATATACATCTATAGTTGTTTCTGTATCTATCCATCTTATTACATATTAAGCTGTATATATTAAGTTCATATTGATGTCTGTAACTCTAGTCCAGTACCATAGGGTTCATGCTAGGCTTCCCTGCTTTGCTTATCTGTAACTTTCCTCTCTAGCAGTGAGAAACCTGGCTTTGATCATCCATTTACTTATTTGTTCCATCCCAGTAAAGTAAGTTCAGAATTGTTAACCAGTAACCCTGTGGGAAATAAATTTACCCTGTACCCTTCAGTCAGGTTACGTCAGTCATTTATAATACAGTCAGATGCATTTATCATAGACTGCCTTCCGTCTTGAAGTTCCCCCAACATCTTAGTTGAATTTTAAAAATTTGTATACATTAAAGTTCTGTCTTTGTGATGTACAGTTCTGTGGGTTTTGACAAATTGCCTAGGATCATATATACACCACCTTGGTACTATACAGAACAATTTCATCACGCTAAAAAATTCCCCTTTGTAGCCCTTACATCCCCGTTATAGGCAGCCACTCTCCCATCCGTCAACCCCTGACAACCACAAATCTTTTTTCTTTTCCTATGGTTTTGTTTTATCCAGTGTATCATATTAATGCAGTCATATATTACTTTTTAGGTATGACTTCTTTCACTTAGAAATGTGCATTTAAGATTTATCCATATTGTTTCATAAATCAAATAATTCATTCCTTTCTATTCTTGCATATTACTGTATTGTATGGGGATACCACAGTTTGTTTATAGTTTGTTTATCCATTTACTTGTTGAAGGACATCTTTGTTGTTTCTAGCTTTTGGTGATTATGAGTAAAGCTATATTAAATATTCATGTGCAGGTTTTTGTGTGTAAATTTTCAGTTCACTTGAGTAAATATTTAGGAGTTCACTTGCTAGGTCACTATGGTAAATGTATATTTAACTATGAGAAACTGCCAAACTATCTTTCAAAGTGGTTGTGCCATTTTTTTGTTTCCACCAGTAATGAATGAGAGTTCCTATTACCCTGCATCCTTGGCAGTATTTGTATTGCGGTGGTTGGTTGGTTGATTTTAGCTATTCTAATCCGTATGCTTTTGCTTATATTTAAATTGTATTGTTTTCTTACAGTTAAGTTTTGAGAATTCTTTGTGTGTTCTGGATACAAGTCCTTTGTTCCATAGGTGATTTGCAAATATCATCTTCCTGTCTGTAACTTGTCTTACATTTTCTTAAAGATGTCTTTCCAGGCCGGGCGCGGTGGCTCACGCCTGTAATCCTAGCACTCTGGGAGGCCGAGGTGGGCGGATCGTTTGAGCTCAGGAGTTCGAGACCAGCCTGAGCAAGAGCGAGACCCCATCTCTACTAAAAATAGAAAGAAATTATATGGACAGCTAAAAATATATATAGAAAAAATTAGCCGGGCATGGTGGTGCATGCCTGTAGTCCCAGCTACTCGGGAGGCTGAGACAGGAGGATCCCTTGAGCTCAGGAGTTTGAGGTTGCTGTGAGCTAGGCTGACGCCACGGCACTCACTCTAGCCTGGGCAACAAAGTGAGACTCTGTCTCAAAAAAAAAAAAAAAAAAGATGTCTTTCCAGAGCAAAACATTTTTAATTTTGATAAAGTCCAACTTACCGTTTTTTGTCTTACGGATTGTGTTTTGGTGTCATATCTAAGAACTCTTTGCCTAACCCCAGGGCACAAAGATGTTGTCCTGTTTTTAAATTCTATTTTTTGTATAAGTTTTATAGTTTTATATTTAGTTCGGTTTATGATCTATTTTGAGTTAATTTTTATATAATATGAAAGGGTAAGGTGAAATTTCATTTTTCTTTGCATATGGATGCCCAATTGTTCCAACACCGTTTGTCAAAAAGACTATTCTTTCTTCATGGTATGTCCTTTGCACCATTAATTTCTTATTCCCTGTGACTCCCTGTTTCCAGTCTCTAACCAGAAAGGTGGAGCTTTATTTATCCCTCTTTAATGTGCATTCCTGCAACTGTGCCCATATTTGGGGCAAGTGGCAAGAGGACAGAGAGAGAGAAACAAACAACAGGGATCCACTACATACTCTTGGGACTCCTGTGATCAGAGAGGTAGGGTCCCCTCCCTCAGAGTTTTATACTCCTAATGGCCTCTGTTGCCACTGCTGCCATGGGTGTCTTGGCTTGAGAGAATAGAGAAAAAAGGAAAACTTGGGATTTTCATACCTTCTTGTGAGTATTAGGAGACCCCTTTCCCTTTCCTTGAGCCAGAACTAGAGGGATTCTCCTGAACCTTTCCATTTGGACTTTATTAAGTTCAGTCTGGTTGCTACCAGAGATGGGGAGTAAGTGGTAAACCTGTTATTGCATCAGAGGTACTTCAAATTCTGGTCTTACCGAATCTGCCTACTACTGGCTTACTTTTCAGAGTTCTGAATTAGCTGCTGCATGCATTCTGTCCGGGTCTTGTAGTTACATTTACGTGCTTGGTGTATGATTACTCCATTTTATCTGGAACTGGAATCTGACTTAAGATTTTTAATTTTGTTTCTTTAGGAATTTTACAAGAAACTGAAGTTTTGATTCAAATATATTTTGAATTGAAACCAGAGATGAACTAGAGTTTAGATTCTTTCATTTGATTAAGGTAAGATTATTTAATAAAACTTAATCATACTCTTACTGTACATTTTAAAACTTATATTTTAGTGTGTGCTTTATTAACACATTTTAATTTCCCAGTCTAACCTGAGATTCTGATCTCAGAAAATATTTTTATGGTTCATTTACCATTTAGATAGCTAATGTTCCTGTTAACAACTACTAGATGCGAGGGAAACATGATTATATATTCAGTGAAGATGTTATTTGCTAATAATCAAATCTGTTTGCCTAGACAGGAGTCAGCAAACTATGGCCCACAGGCCAGCCACCTGTTTTGATAAATAAAGTTTTATTGGAATATAGTCCCACTCATTTATTACGTATTGTCTATGGCTGCCCTAGCACTAGAGTGGCAGAGTTCATTAGTTAGAACAGTGTCAGTGTGGCCCACAAGCCTAAAATCTGGACCTTTTAGAGAAATTTGCTGACCCTTGGCCTAGAAGACAGAATCAGGGTATCTTACTATGCCATGCAATTATAATATGTGAAGTGGTAGCTAACTGGTTTTAGTTGTCAGTAAAGGTTGTCATATGAAAACTAATTAGAGATTTAAAAATGTGTATAAATAAGTGTACCTACACTAAGCCTAACTTCTTGAAGTAAAGGGTCTGTATTATTTCTTAGAGGAGGGACTGGTTTTCTGAAATAAATGATTTTAAAAATAAGATGATGCTGTGAGCAGTTAAATACCAAGTGCTTGTTTCTAAGTAGAAGGCTTCATTTTACTTTGATTTTTAAAAATAAAAGTTCATATGATAAAGATCAAGCTTGTTCCTGCTCTAAAAAATTAAACACAAATGTATTTAATTATATTTTGTCTTTTCTACTAAATTTAAACAGAACTAATAGTATTTGGAGAGAGTAATGATTGTATGTTTTTAACATCTGTTCTAGTAACACAAGTGGTTTCGAGTATTTGAAGTTTTAAATGAAAACAGTCTAACTAACAGTTAAAATTGGAATTATGTTTCTCTGTGAGTTTTAAATTGAACCATTTATACTTGTTTATGATTCCTAAAATTATGAGTGTCTAAAATACATAAGGTAGAAGAAGAAATTAAAATTTGAGCCTAGAAAATCTATAAACTGTTTGCTGTACTCTTCAGGAATCTCTTGGGGGAAGGAAAAAAGCATACTTTTAAAATATGTCATATAAATTAGAATTTCCAACCTATATCAGGTGTAAAGGAATTTCCCAGTTTAGGGTACCAAAATCTGAAAAAAAAAAATTTTACTAGTTTCCAGGTAATCCTAACAAAATAAAGTAACATTCTGAAATCTTCTTGTTATAAAGAATGGTGTAATTTGAAAAACAGTTTCTTTTATGTCATGCCTAGCCTGAGATATATTTAGTTTCCTAATAGACTTGTGTGAGGTATCTTTGCTTGTGTTCTTATAACACCAGTTTAGAACTTCTAAAAATTTACTTTTTAAAGGGGGAAATCTAGAAATTTATCTGAAGGAAAACATCTTTTTATACCATCATACATTTTATATTTAAATCAGTATGGATTTAGAATTTGAGTGCTTATACATTTGAATTATGAAAGATGATAAAATTAAGCTGCAGAAGAAGGGATGGGAATCTTGATAACTTTAATATGTTAATGAGGCCACCTTAGCATTGTGTGTGTAGCTAAACTGAATTGGGTTTGGAGAGTACCTGTCTGATTCATAGACTGAGACTTAATGAATAAATAATTTATTATGAATAAGTAAATGAAATTTCCTTTTAGATGATGGATTATGTAAGAAGGTACTGCTGAAGTTTTTTTGCCTCTATTGAAGTCATATCTTAAGACCTTTTTTTTTTTTTTTAAACTTCCCTGATTTATGTTCCTGTGGTACTTAAAAGTAAAGCAAGGGGACATCTATAGAAAAGTTCACACTTTGATTTTCTCTTTCATGTAACTTTAGATTATTAGATTTTTCTAGGCCAGCATAAAATATTTCATTTCAAAAATCAAATACTGAGTCATTGCCAGTTTGATGTTAAATATGTGAGTCAAAGATGGGGTAGGAAATCTTTGGTATATTGAATATACAGCTTGTCTTTTAGAATGGCCTGTTAGGAACCAGCCGCACAGCAGGAGGTGAGGAGCAGGTGGGTGAGCAAAGCTTCATCTGTATTTACAGCCTCTTCCCATACCTTGCATCACCGCATAAGCTCTACCTCCTGTCAGATCAGCAGTAGCATTAGATTCTCATAGGAGCGCAAACCCTACTGTAAACTGTGCATGTGAGGGATCCAGGTCGTGCGCTCCTTATGAAAATCTAATGCCTGATGGTCTGAGGTGGAGCTGAGGAGGTGATGCTAGCACTGGGGAGCGGCTGCAAATACAGATTATCATTAGCAAAGAGGTTTGACTGCACAATAACTGTAATGCACTTGAATCATACTAACCCACCCCCTCCTCCCAGAAAAATTGCCTTCCATGAAACTGGCCCCTGGTGTCAAAAAGGTTGGGGACCAGTGTTTTAGAGTATATGTGGCTAGATAAGAAAGGGCCTGAATGGACTTGTTTTGGAATTTTCCCTGTTCATACCTAAGAGACTAAAAGAGAATGTCAACTTTTTACTTTTGTAGATGCTGATCGGTATCAGCTATTATAGTAGCTATTTGCAGTGTTGAATTTTTGACATGAGTATTTTTACTGCCATCAACAATGTGGACATGTGTATAATTTCTGCATAGTTGTCAGGGTAGTAAAAAAAAAAAAAAAACTAGTTTGGAAAGAAACTAGTAATATAAAAAATCTTACTTTAATTGACCACTATGGGTTTTCTTTAAAAATGTTAAATAATGTGTTTTTGAATAATATCGTTTTTGTACACATTTTATTTTCTACTAAATAAAAATATTTTTTTTAGAAAAAGGAATTTTATCTACAGAATTTGCTGCCAGGAAAGGTATAGGTACACTTGAAAGAGAGATTAAAGAGTGTTTTTCTCTTTTCTTTAAGCTTTTTGAAAAACTTTTTATTTTAAAATAATTTTAGATGAACAAATATGTTGTGAAGATAGTACAGTACAGAACATTTTTGTATATTCTTCACTCAGCTTTCCCTAATGTTAACATCTTACATAACCATGATATAGTGATCAAAACTGAAGAATCAATATGGACTTAGTAAATTACAGACTTTATTAGATTTCACCAGTTTTTCCACTAATGTCCTTTTCCCAGGATCCCACATTACATTTAGTTGTGATATTTCCTTGGTCTCTAATCTGTGGCAGTTCTTCAGTCTTTCCTTGTCTTTGATGACTTTCATATTTTGGAAGACTATTAAATGTTTTATAAACTGTCACTCAATTTGGATTTCTCTGATGTTTTCTCATAATTAGATTGAAGTTACAGATTTTGGGAAAGAATACCACAGAGGTAATATGCCTTTCTCAGCATATACTATCATGGGTTCCATGGATTAACCTTTATCACTTGGTTATGGTGGTGTGTGCCAGATTCCTCCATTGTAAAGTTAATATTTTCCCCTTAACTAATAAATATTTGGGGGAAAATACTTTGAGGCTCCACAAATGTACTGTTTCTTCTTAAATTTTTGGCCACTAATTTTAGCATTTATTTGTGGATCTTGCCTGCAGCGGCTGTGGTATTCCAATGGTCATTTTTTGTTCCCCTTATTCTCTCTACATTTACCAATTATAATTCTTCTATGACAGAGAGTAGTCCCTCCTCACATTTATTTAATCATTTCTATATATTATTGTGAATATTTATTTTATTCTGAATCAATACTGTTTATTTTGTTGCTCAAATTGTTCTAGCTTTGGCCACTGGGAGTATTTCTGTGTCCCTTCAACATGTCAGATTTCTTTTTTTTTTTCCTCCCTTTTTCTTAAAAAGCAGTTCCTTACTTTCTGGCTTCTTAAGATGCTTCAGGCTCATCTTATATTTTCCCCTTCTCCAGCCCTGGAATCACCCACTTCTCCAAGGAACCCAGGTTCATCTTACTGGAGAATAGTATTTAGAAACCAACATTTGGATGCTAGTTTGCTTATTGCTACTGAGTGGCTACTGCTTTTAGGCCTCTCAGCTGTCAGAGCTAGGATATGTAAGTATATTTACTAACCCTCATTTATATACACATCTATATTTATTTCTGTGTCAATCTGTATATGCATTTAAAATTTTTTTCATTTAAAAGTTCATACGGGTACCTTCAACTCCATTGTAGCATCACAGGGATTATTCTAGTATTCCCCTTTTGCTTATTTGAATTTATTTCTTCTACAATGAGAAACCTGACTCTCTCATTATCTACAATATACTTATATAATTGTTATACATGTATAGTAGTTTCAGAATTGCTAACCCGTACTCCTATGAGAAACAAATTTACCAAATAGAATACAGTGTTTGTGTATAGTTCTTTTTATCTTTATTCCCACAGTATCTAGCCAAAATGCTTTTTTCCAAAGTTAGTTAAGTCAGATCTTTTCTTCCATATCCCCTTCAGTTCACTGTGTAATTGATTTGTACCACAGTTAGATTCATTTTTCACAGTTTTCATCTTATCTTGGGTTTCTCTCACATCGTGATTGTTTGTTTTTAATTTACATACAGTAAAATACACCTTTTGTGTTGTATAGTTCTATGGGGTTTTTAAAAATGCATAGAATCATGTATCTGCCAAGAACAGTTCCATGACCCCAAAATTTCCTTCTGCTGCCCCTTTGTAGTCAATCCCTCTCCCCAACCTCAACCCCAGGCAACCACGGATGTGTTTTCCACCCCTTTGTTAACCTTTTCCAGAATCTCACATGAACAGAATCATACAATACGTAGCCTCTTAGGTCTGGCTTCTTTCACTTAGCAAACATATAAGTTTCGTTCATTTGTTGTATAAATCATTAGTTTGTACCTTTTTGTTTCTGAGTAGTATTTTATTGTATGTACCACGGTTCAATCATTTGTCTGTTATGGGACATCTGGGTTGTTTCCAGTTTTGGTCAGCCATGAATAAAGGTACTACAAACATTTACATAAAGGGTTTATGTTTGTGCATATGTGCACACATGTATGTACATAAGTTTTTGTTTCACTTGGGGTAAATACCTAGGGGTGGGATTATGGACCTTGTTGTAGGTCTGTATTTAACTTCACAAGAAACTGCCAAACTTTTTGCAAGTGGATGTACAATTTTGCCTTCCCTCCACTAGTATTTGAGAGTTCTTACTGCTCTGCATCCTTGTCAGCACTTGGTATTGTCAGTTTTTGCCTTTTAGATGTTCTAATACATGTGTAGTAATATCTCATGGTTTTAATTTGCATTTCCCTAATGACTAATGATGTTGAGCTCTTTTCCGTATGTCATCCATACATTTGTGAACGGGCAGCTGGTCTCTTATTTCTCTTTATTTTCTTTTATGATCAACCAGGTGAATAGAGTCTTTCCAATATCTTTTTGATTGAATTAGTTACCATCACCTCTATTTGGCTGTACTGTATAATAAAATATAGAGTTCCATATATGAGTTTTAGTTATGTGTGCTTACTACCAGGGAATGTATGTATAGTTTTTATATAGCTGAGTATTTAAATGATCATTTGATTGTTGTCTAAAGCTAGATTGCTTTATAGGAATCTAGTCAAACATTATATCTGTGACTGAAAAAATATGTAAGACAAGGTAAAGTGTAATAAGTCCTGCTAGTGCTGAAGATTGGCTTTGGGTGAACAAATGTCACTTTAGGAAAATAAATTTTAGGGCCTTCAGTGAGATCTTTTCCCCTTTGACTATCAAATGAACAAACAAAACTGATGCTTTCTTGAGATGTCTGTCTATATATGTAACCTTTGGTATGTTCTTACAACTAATCAGTTAATACTAAGTGAAAGAGATGAAAAATGAACGTTTTTAAATTTGGAGTACTTTCCATAAATGTTTAAACTGACAGCTAAAAATAATTTTATGTATTGCTTCATTGAGCTGAGTTAATAAAAATGTGTGGAACACTTACCACTTCCTTGTGTGGCAGAGACTACTGCTAAGTAACCTGTAATCCAATGACTAATTGAATTCTTAGCTTACATTTAGTTTTTATGAGAATGGAATAAAGATATGTCAAGTTTTAGTGGGTGCTTTATATCCTATTTGAACCTTGTATTTACTATTTTTTTTAAAAAGACCTATATTTAATCTAGTAAAATGTGACAGGGATGCCATATTGTTTAATTAGGCTTTTCTGCTTACTATATAAGGCCTTTTGAGAACTTAATATATTACATAAAATAATATGCTTAAATTGGGAGAATACTGTATGTCTTAAAGGATAGCATTCCTGTCACATCATTTAGGTAATTATGATTGATTTTGTTGATAATTCTAGTTTACTGAGTTATTTCCCATTTCAGTAAGAGAAAGCGAACTTAAGCAGTATTTTATTTACATACTCAGATTGTAAAAGTAATGTTACTATTAGAAGGTAACTTTTTTTGCTTTAGAATGAGCATGTTTCTTCAAATGTCCTGTTTGATTGTGTGATTATATCATGGGTATTTCTAATGGCTAAACCCAGTGTTGTTGTTATTATGATGATGACAGTCTTTGATTTAAACTAGCAGTTTTATAATAGAAAATGCAGACCTTTTTATAGTGGATGCTCTAGTCATTGTATATAATTTATAATGTTCTCCCTTCTCAGGCCCTATTTGTAAATGAGCTATAAGTAGTCAAATAGTGTTTTCCCAGGCTTGTAAAAAGACAAAAATACTCTATATACATATATTATAAATAATTTTTTTTGTTTATATAGGAAAAAACATGGAGTTTTATTTATTTTTTTAAGGACTTGATAGTAGCCTACTTCCTTATTTATACAAGGTTAGAAAGGTGAACTTTGTGACTTCAGTTAAGTATGCTTTAGACCCTGAGACTAATAAAGTGGCAGCTGCTGGCAGCTGTATGTGTGTGACAGTTGGCAGTATCAGTTTTACCTTTTAATACTGAAATGAACATTTCTGAAATTGGGGGACTGAGGAAGAATGGAGTTTAACTTCTTTTGAGCAGTTGTTCTTTGGTTGACTCTGACTCAGGCACTTTGTTTTCCATATTATTTCCTTTAATACTCACAATTAGCCTACAAGGTAGGTGTGATTATCCACATTTTACAAATAAAGAAAATTATTCAAGGTAACACAGCTAGTAGTGGCAGAGTTAGGATCTGAACTTTGTCTTCTGACTTAAAAGTTCATGCTTTTATCCAATATACTATATTGCTTCTCCTAAGGTTAGAAAAGTAATGAAAATTATTAGAAAATCTCTCTGAACTTTTAAGCCTCTGAGAGGGAAACTAATAATTTGACAAGACTGAGATTATCTCAACCTTATATAGTGTTTTTCTCAACTTTAAGGGGCTTCACTTTTGGGAAAGATATTTTATAGGTGTTATATAAAGGAACCACCAGCATAATACTCATTAATGCTAATCATACGGCTAAATCTCCATTTGGTATCTCAGAAAGGATTCTTTAATGACATTAGTGATAATTAATAGTCTTCTTGAAAACAAAAATCATCTATGAATCAAATAATATACATGTCTGCATTGCTGTTAGCGATAAAAATACTTGTCTCAAAATTTCAATACTGCAAATATACCTTTTTGAAAGTTTGATTAAACTCTTAAAAATGATACTTAGTATAATATTTACAAAGCAAACTGTTGTATATCTGCAAATAATGCTTTAAATTATTTTGTCAATAAACTCATTTTATGGTAGATCAATAAATTCCATTTGCACAGTGATTAAATTATCTTTATCTTAATGATATTTTACCCTGTAGTAATGTTACACTGTCAAGATTAATGACTTTATATAGAATTATCAATTGTAAGGGTTTTCTTAACATTTTTGTTATGTTAGCAACCTTACTGTACACTTAATGTAAATCTATCTGTAGGCCAGTCATTAGTTCTTTAGTATTTATTTCCAGCATATTAATATTCTCAAATCAATAAACATAGAAAATATTTCAAGTGTATGATTGATACAGGAAAGTAGACCCCAAAACTGGGGTCCAGCCTGAAGGCCAAATGCGTTCTTGGCTTTGCACAGGAAAGAATTCAAGAGCAAGCCAGCAGAGTAAGGCAAAAGCACATTTATTGAGGTGAGAAAACAAAAAAAAGAAAGGTGGCTGCCCCATAGATAAAGTAGTGGCTCTCAGAGCAAGAGAGAGCACTATGTATGTTTCGAGGGTCTTATTGTATACCTTCTATTTAATTTTATATTAAGTGGAGGGAGGGTTATTCATAAGATTTCTAGGAAAGGAGTGGGGAGTTATTGGAACCACAATCCCTCCTCTTTGTAAACCATATAGGGTAACTTCTGGGAGTTACCATGGCATTTGTAAACTGTCAGGACACTGGTGGGAGTTTCTTCTAGTATGCTAATATATTATAAACAGGGTATAATGAGCAGTGAGTGTAATCCGAAGTCATTTTTCATGGTTATCTTGGTTCTAGCTGGTTTTGGCTGGTTTCTCCACTGCCTCCTGTTTTAACAGAGACCTTGGTTCAGGTTTTATGTCTCCTTATTGAGCACAGTCTGCCAGTTCCCTATCTCATGATGAACTTGTATGGAAAATTATTTCAGTATATATAAGCAGTCAAACTATAGACTCTTTGTTTAAAAAGTGATAAATGTTAGTTGACATTTGATAAAGAAAAAGTTCTTAATTCAGTAACTAAATAATTCAATATTTCTTTTGTAACATTCCAAGTTAAAGTACATTATAGTACTAAGTGGGATGATATAAAAGCATTATCTGAGTCTGTCTGTGTATTTATTTCAGTTTTGGAGGTAGATCAGCAAAGATAGAAATTTGCAATAGAAAGCACAGCCTTAGTACTCTGAAGAGTTGAGTCTAAGGTTGGTGTAGCCAAAACCGGTTATGTAACTTTGGACAAGGCATTAAACTCTAGATCTTAATTTTTTTTAATCTATAAATAAAGTAGTTGGACTATGGTTTCCAAGATTATTTTCAAGGCCGGGCACGGTGGCTCACACCTATAATCCTAGCACTCTGGAAGGCTGAGGTGGGTGGATCGTTTGAGCTCAGGAGTTCGAGACCAGCCTGAGCTAGAGTGAGACCCTGTCTCTACTATAAATAGAAATAAATTAGCCAAACAACTAAAAATAGAAAAAATTAGCTGGGCATGGTGGCGTGTGCCTGTAGTCCCAGCTACCCGGGAGGCTGAGGCAGGAGGATTGCTTCAGCCTGGGAGTTTGAGGTTGCTGTGAGCTAGGCTGACGCCACAGCACTCTAGCCCAGACAAGAGGGTGAGACTCTGTCTCAAAAAAAAAAAAAAAAAGATTATTTTCAACTCTGTGATATTTTTTGTTTCTTTCTATTTTTTTTGTGTTAAAATATATAAAATGCACATAGGTAAAATTTACCATCTTAACCATTTTAAGTTTACAATTCAGTATACATCAGTATGTTCATCATGCTATGCCTCTATCTCCATTATTCTTTTCATCTTGCAAAATGGAAACTCTGTACCCATTAATCAGTAACTCCCCATTTCCCTCTCTCCCCCTAGCTCCTGGAAACCACCATTCTACTGTATGCCTTTATGATTTTAACTACTCTAAGTACCTCATACAAGTGAAATCATAAATCATACAGTATTTATCTGTTTGCAACTAGCTTATTTCACTTAGCAAAATGTCCTCAAGATTCATCTGTGTTGTAGCATATAATAGAATTTCTTTCTTTTTAAGGCTAAATAATATTCCATTACATGTATATAGCACATTTTGCTAATCCATTCATCTGTTGATGGATACTTGGATTGCACCCACATTTTAGCTATTATAAATAATGCTGCTATGAATGTGGGTGTACAAATATATCTCTTCAAGATCCTGCTTTCAGTTCTTTGGGGGTGTATACTGAGAAGTAGAATTGCTAGATCATATGGTAACTCTATTTTCAATTTTTTGAGAAACCTCCATACTGTTTTCCACAGCAGCTGCACCATTTTAAATTCCCATCAGCATGCACAAGGGTTCCAATTTCCTTATGTTCTTGCCAACACTTATTTTCTTTTTTTCTTTCTTTTTTTGATAGGAGCCTTAGTGGATATGAGGTAGCATCTCATTGCAATTTTTATCTGCATTCTCTAATGATTAGTGATGTTGAGCATCTTTTCAAGTGCTTGGCCATTTGTATATTTTCTTTTGAGAAATGTCTATTCAAATAAGTCCTTTGCCCATTTTTGAATTCGGTGGTTTTTTGTTGTTGAGTTTTAGGAGTTCTCTGTATATTCTGGATATTAAATCCCTTATCAGATATATAATTTGCAAATATTTTCTCTCCATTCTGTAGGTTTCCTTTTTACTATGTTGATATTGTCTTTTGATGCACATTTTTTAAGTTTCATTAAGTCCAATTTTTCAATTTTTTCTTTTGTTTTCTGTGCCTTTGATGTCATATATAAGAAATCATTACCAAATCCAATGTTGTAAAGTTTTTTGCCCTATATTTTCTTCTTAGTTTTATAGTTTAAGGTCTTATATTTAATTTTAATTCTTTGATGTACTTTTGTACATGATGTTAAGTAAGGATCCAACTTCATTTTTTTCATATGTGGATATCCAATTTTCACAGCACCATTTATTGAAAAGACTATCCTTTCCCTTTTGAGTAGTCTTGACACTTGTCAAAAATCATTTGACCAGATATTTGAGGGTTTATTTTTGGGCTCTCTATTCAGTTCCATTGGTTTATGTGTTTGTCTTTATGCCTGTACCAAGCTGTTTTGATTACTACAGCTTTGCCCTAAGTTTTGAAATCAGAAAGTGTGAATCTTTCCGCTTTGTTCTGGAAAAATGTTTTGACTATTTGAGGTCCCTTGAGATTACATATGGATTTTTGAATGGGTTTTTCTATTTCTGTAAAATACTGTCCTTGAGATTTGGTAGGGATTGCATTGAATCTGTAGATTGCTTTGTGTTCTATTGATATTTTAACAACATTATGTCTTCCAATCCGCTCTTCTTAAGCATGTCTAGTGGTAACAAACTCCCTCAGGTTTTGTTTATATGGGAATATCTTAATGCCTCCCTCACTTTTGAAGAGCACTTTTGCTGGATGTAGGTTTCTTGGCTGACTGTTTTTTTTTCCTGGCACTTTGAATATACCAGCCCACTGCCTCTGTCCTTCAAAGTTTCTGGTAAGGAATCTGATGGTGATCTTATTGAGGATCCCTTGTATGTAATGAATCATTTTCTTGCTGCTTTCAAGATTCTTTTTTTGTCTTTTGGTAATTTAATTATAATGTGTCTCAGTGTGGGTCTCTTTTTTAAGTTCATCCCACTTGGAGTTTGTTGAGCTTCCTGGATGTTTATATTCATGTCTTTCATCAAACTTAGGAAGTTTTTGGCCATTATTTCTTCATATAATTTCTATGATCCTCACTCTGTCTTTTCTGTTTCTGAAACTCCCACAATGCATATATTTATCTGCTTAGTGCTCTGTTCACAGTCTTTGTTCTTAATCTTTTTTCTTTCTGTTCTTCAGACTCAATAATATCAATTGTCCTGTCTTAAAGTTAGCTGATTCTTTCTTTAGCCTGTCCAAATATGCCTTTCAATCCTTCTAGTGAATTTTTCATTTCTGTTATTATACTTTTCAGCTCTGAAATTTCTTTCTGGTTTCTTTTTAGGTTTTCTATTTCTTTACTGATATTTTCATTTTGTTCATACATCATTTTCTTGACTCTCTTCACAACATCCTCCTTTAGTTCTTTGAGCATCTTTAAAGTCTTTTCCTAGTAGATTTGCCATCAGGTCTTTTTCAGGGACAGTTTCTGTTGATTTATTTTTTTCCCTTTAAATGTGCCACGCTTTCCTGCTTATTTGTATACCTTACGTTTTTTTAGTTGAAAACTGGACTTTTAAATCTAATAATGTGGTAACTCTGGAAATCAGCTTTTTCCCCTTCCCTAGGGCTTGCTGGGTTTTGTTGTTGTTATTGTTTATTTATTTTGTTGTTGGAGGGTGTTCCTGTATGAGGGATCAGCCTGAAGTACAAACTTAAGATCTTCTCAGGTCTTTTCTTTGCACCTTTTCCAGGCATACATAGTCACTTTCTAATTTTCTCCATATATACACTTGCTTCTGACTGTTCTAGTCTTTAATGTCTGGATCCCAAAAGGGAAAAAAGAGAAAAGTGATAAGAGGAGGAAAAAGGTGCTCCGGCCCATCCTCTTTGACTATACAGATGTGATCAAAGGCAGCAATCAGTGATCACAGCACAGATACCCATGTTTAGAGGACAAAGACCTTTTTGCCTACCCTGGCTTCCACAAGCCATATGCAAGCTGCTCTAGGAACATGTGCATAGCTGCCTACCAGGGGAGCCGTGGGTGGCTTGCTGCTTCTGAGCTAAGAGCTGAAAGTGACCAAAATTAACACCTTACTTTATCATCAAGTCCTTCCCCAGAAAGTTACAGGCTTTCAATGGACTACAGAATTTCAGAATAGTTATATCAGACGGATATTGCCAATGCAGTTGTTGTCTAAGTAAGCAGTCCTCAGCCTCTTTGGCACCAGGGCCCGTTTTCACGGAAGACGGTTTTTCCACGGACGAGGGTGGAGGGATGGTTTTGGGATGATTCAAGTGCATTACATTTATTATGTACTTTATTTCTATTATTATTATATTGTAATATAATGAAATAATTATACAACTCACCATAGGTTGGGGACCCCTGGCTCAGTGGAAAGACAGATTTCTGGTGCTTCCTAGTCTGCTGTGTCTCCAGAATTATTCTATGATTATTATGTCAGAAACTATGTTAGTAATAAACCTAACATAAATAGTGTAGTTTTCTTTTCTTGTTATTAATCAGCAAATAGAGTTTTTGTTTTTTATTCTTAGAATGGGCAGCCCAATGTAACTATGCTGGTGATCTTAAGCGCTTATAGTACTATATATGCCTATCATAATATATTATGTCTAAAAAGGTATAATTTTTGCCATTAGGAATAAAAACCACACATTAGCAAAATATTTTTAAGCTTCTTTGCTTTTCTTTCTTTTTTTTTTTTTTTTTTTTAACAGGGCAGAGGTAGGGAGAGTTTAGTTTATTTGGTCCACTCTGCATTTGACATAATGCATAGTAAGCCCTTAGTTCTGGGAATGCGTGCAGTAAGCTAGGCATCCTTGCAGTCAGCTCTCATGGAATTACCTGTCCTCTTACTCTTCAGTAAAGTTAGGATATACCAGGACTTTTATATTCTCTACCACAAAGTTGAGCATTCAATTATATATGGTCTTATGGTCTTATATCATGTTCTAAATAATTTATTCATAATGATTATAAGATTTTGAGAGGCAGTTGTTATGCCTCTTATTTGTATACCCAGTGCCTATTAGGTATTCAGTAAACATTTGTTGATTAAGTCATCATGTATAAGAAATAATTTTTTTGTGTGGAGTAGTGAAGGTTTTGAAACTTGAGTAGAAGACACTGGGTTGAAAGTGTGTATACCTTCTTGTGAACTATATATAAATTTTTATACTTGAACTTTGACTTAAATTTTTAATTATTAAGGATTCTTTCATTGTTTTTAATATGCTGGTGGTGGTGGTATTTCCTAACATTTATTAAGTACTTTCTATGGGCCTGACATCAATCTAACCAATTTACATATATTAACTCATTTAATCCTACCTGTGAAGTAATTATTCTTTAAATCCATATGGTATATGAAGAAACTAAGGAAGGGACTAAGGGATAAACAAGGTAAATGGTTGTTTTTCTTTTCTTTTCTTTTCTTTCTTTTTTTTTTTTTTTGGTTTGGAGACAAAGTCTTGCTCTGTTGCCCCTGCTAGAGTGCAGTAGTATCATCATAGCTTACTGCACTCCTTGGCTCAAGCAATCCTCCTGCCTCAGCCTCCCTAGTAGCTGGGACTACAGGCATGCCACCATCCCCAGCTAATTTTTTTATATTTTTAGTAGAGATGAGGTCTCACTCTTGCTTGAGCTGGTCTCCTGAGCTCAAGAGATTCTCCCACCTCAGCCTCCCAAAGTGCTAGGATTACAAGTGTGAGCCACTGTGCTCAGCCAGTTTTCTTAAGTACACAGAGTTAATAAGTGATAGAGCTAGGATTCAAACCTGGAAAGAACTAAAAGCCTGCGTCTCAACTATTGTGCTATAATGCTTCCTTGTGTTACATATGTGAAGTCTCAGATTTTTGTTAGATTTAAGGTCCCAAATTCATCTAGCTCCTCCCTCCTAAACACACATACACACCCCTATTTCAATCCTTTGTTATCAGATATAGCGATTAGACTATCTTGAGGTCATCATGATCTGAAAATATAGCTAAGCTATCAATTAAAAAGCAATCTTTGTGTGTAGCTAAATTGGGCATATATGCTGACCTCCTATGATAATTTCATTTTTGTTCTTACCCTACATTGTTTGACTATGATTAACTCAAATAGTACTGATGCATCCGTATGTTTATAAAAGCACATTAGCAAATGTGGGTTTAATATGGTAGTATAATCCCTTTTGTATTTTCATGCATGAGAAAATTCTGTTTTTATTTTTATGTGCTCAAGTGGAACATAGGTAAAGATAAGCAATGATAGGTAAGCATATGACTGCTGGTAGAGGCAAAAAAAATAGGTAAGTTGCATGATGTATTTAGGAGGAAAATTATTTGAATATTAAAAATTGTCACATGAAATATTTTCAGTTGATTGATGCACTGAAAGCTAGCATTTGACATTTAAATCTACTATTAGAGTGTTAAAAAGAGCTAAAAGAAATAGTTTTTCTTCTCCATTGTATTATATTCTTTACTGAAGCAGTATGTTCTTCCTTCCCATAATCTGATAACATTTTTATTTCCAATATACCTTCCATCTACTTCATATCAGTATGAGGAACTATATGTAAAGTGTCAAAACCAGTATGTGTGGATTGAAGAGTGATAGAAAGGGTACATATGTTAAATATAAATATATTGTATAAAACTATTTTTATGGACTCTATATGTGGAATTAAAATTCATGATTAACAGTAACACAAAAAGTGGGAAACGTGTATATGTGAAGTTAAAGTGTTTTAAGGTCTTAGTGTTGTCTGTGAAGTGATAGAAGTAGTGACTTTTATTAGATTGTAATAAGTCAAGGATGTTTGTTTTAATCATTAGGGTAACCATCATTAGAACAGTAAAGGAATGCATGAGCTAGCAAAAGAAATTGAATAATTAAAACTACTGGATAAAGCCAGTAAAAGACAAGAGATAAGAAAAAGGGGATATAAGACAAGTGAATTGGGAAGAAACAAACAGTAGGATAATGGATAAAATTAAAAATATATTAATAATGGCATCAAATGTAAAAGGATTAAAAGTTCCAAATAAAAGACAAAGTTGTCAGACTAAATTTTTTAAAACCAAAATACATGCCATTTTCAAGAGATGCATGATATATAAGAACACAGAAATGTTGAAAGCAAAAGGATGAAAATATATCATGCAAACACTAATGAAAGGAAGACTGATGCAGCTATACTAATATCAGGCAAAGTAAATATTAAGGCAAGAAGCAATACTAGACATAAAGGTCATTTCATAGTAATAAAAAAAGGCCTATTCCCTAGAAAGATATAAGAATTCTAAATTCCTGTGAGCCTAATATGGCAAATGTGACAAAGTTAAAAGGAAAAATAACCAAAATGCAGTTATACTAGGAGAATTGAACACACGTCTCTCAACTAGTAGAATCAGCAACCCCTCACAACCCTCCCCCAATTTCAACATGATTGACCAAATTGAAATATGTAAAATGCTGCACCTTACAATGGCAGAATGGCTATTCTTTTTGAGTACACATGGAATAATAGTTATTGAAGTTGAACATATACTGGGCCATAAAGCAAGCCTCAACTGATTTCAAAGGATTGAAATCATGTTCTCACCACAGTGGAATTAAGTTAGAAATCAATAACAAAAAGCTAACTATAATAGAAAATTTCCAAATGTTTAGAAATTAAGCAATACACCTTTAAAAAAATCTCTTAGGGTGAAAGTTAAATAACAACAGAAATTAGAAAAACTTTTTAACTGATTAATAATACATTTTACATTAAAACTTGTGACATGCTTAGAATTTTATATTAAAATTATGCTTAGAAGGAAATTTATAACCTAAAATACATATATTAAAACGACAAAGGCTAAAAAATCAGTGAAAAATCATGGATCTGATTGATATACATCTCAAGAAGTTAGAAAAAGAGGAGTAAATTAAATCCAAAGAATGTAAAGAGTAGAAAATAATTGTTAGAGCCCAAATTAATGAAGTTAAAACCAAAATACAAAAGAGAGAATGAACAAAACCAACAATCTAATAAAAGTGGTAACCCCTCTGGAAAACTGATGATGAAATAAAGGGAAAAGATACAAATTTTCAATTTCAGAAATGAAAAAGGGACATTTAGCAGAGCAGATCCTATAAGCATTAAAAAAGATAGGACAGGATTTTTTAAATAACTTTATGGCAACAGATTCGAAACTTTAGATGAAACAAATTCCTAGAAAAACTGAACTTGCAAAACTTAAAAAAAGAGGCTAAATAATTCCTTATTTATTAATGAAAATGAATCTGTAATCTATAACCTTTCCACGTAGAAATTTTAGGCCCAGATGACTTTCTTAAAATTTCATATTAAGTATAGGGATACAAACGTTTCGTTACATAAATTACCTTTGTACCACTGGGTCAGAGCTACAACATGCCCATCCCCTGGACAGCACACACTGCACACGTTAGGTGTGAATTTACCCATCCCTTCCATCCCCCTCCTACCTGCCAAACACCCAATGAATGTTACTTCCATACATGCACATAGTGTTGATTATGGTGAGTACATGTGGTGTTTGTTTTTGCATTCTTGTGACACTTCACTTAGAAGAATGGGCTCCACCTCCATCCAGGTTAATACAGGAGGTATTATTAACAGTTCACCATTTTTTATGGCTGTTAATCCACTCATGTATTGATGGGCACTTGGGTTGTTTCCACATCTTTGCAATTGTGAATTGTGCTGGTATAAACATTCAAGTGCAGATATCTTTTTTATAGAATGCCTTTTTTTCCTTTGGGTAAATACCCAGTAGTGGGATTGCTGGATCAAATGGTAGTTCTACTTTTAGTTCTTTGAGGTATCTCCATACTACTTTCCATGGAGGTTGCACTAGTTTGCAATCCCACCAGCATTGTATGAGGGTTCCTTTCTCTCTGCATCCATGCCAACATTTGTTGTTTTGGTACTTTTTGATAAAAGCCATTCTCACTGGAGTTAAGTGATATCTCTTTGTGGTTTTGATATGCATTTCCCAGATGATTAAATCTGTTGAGCATTTGTTCATATGTTTCTTGGTCATTAGTTTATCTTCTTTTGAAAAGTTTCTGTTCATATACTTTGCCCACTTTTTAATGGAGTTGTTGGTTTTTTCTTGCTGATTTTCCTGAGTTCTACATAAATTCTAATTACCAGCCCTTTATCAGATGCATGCAAATATTTTCTCTTAGTCTGTAGGTTGTTCACTCTAATGATGGTTTCCTTGGCTGTGCAGAAGCTTTTTAATTTCAACAGGTCCCACTTATTTATTTTTGTTGATGCTCTGATTCCTTTTGGGGTCATCTTCATAAATTGTTTGCCTAGACTGATGTCTCTAAGAGTTTTTCCAACATTTTCTTATAGAATTCTTACAGTTTCATGCCTTAGGTTTAAGGTCTATTATCCACTATAAGTTGATTTTTGTGAGAAGTGTGGATCCTGTTTCAGTCTACTACATGTGGCTATCCAATTTTATCAGCACTATTTATTGAATGGGGATTCTTTTCCCTAGTGTATGTTTTTGTCTGCTTTGTCAAAGATCAGATGGCAATATGAGGATGGTTTTATATCTGGGTTCTCAGTCCTGTTTCATTGGTCTATGTCTCTGTTCCATTCTGCCAGTACCATGCTGTTTGAGTTACTAAAGCTTTGTATTATAGTTTGAAGTCTGGTAAATTGATGCGTCCGAATTTGTTCTTTTTGTTTAATGTTGCTTTTGCTATACGGGGTCTTCTCTGGTTCCATACGAAGCATAGAATTATTTTTTCTACATGTGCAAAAAATGATGTTGGTATTTTAATAAGGATTGCATTGAATTTGTAGATCACTTTGGGTAGTACAAACATTTTAACAATGTTGATTCTGCCAACCCATGAGCATAGTATGGTTTTCCACCTGTTTACGACCTCTGCTGTTTCCATCCTCAGTGTTTCATAGTTCTCCCTGTAGAGGTCTTTTACCACCTTAGTTAAATATATTCCTAGGTACTTTATTTTCTTTGTTGCTATTGTGAAGGGTATTGAGTCTTTGATTTGGTTCTCAGTTTGACTGTTGTTGGTGTATAGGAATGCTACTGATTTCTGTACATTGATTTTATAACCTGAGACTTTGCTGAATTTGTTTATCAATTCTAGTAGTCTCATGGCAGAATCTTTGGGGTTTTTAGATATAAGATCATATTGTCAGCAAAGAGAGATAGTTTGACCTCTTCTGCCCCCATTTGGATGCCCTTGATTTCCTTCTCTTGTCTGATTGCTCTGTCTAGGACTTCCAGCACTATGTTGAATAGAAGCGGTGATAGAGGACAACCTTGTCTGGTTCCAGTTCTAAACGGGAATGCTTTCAATTTTTCCCTGTTCAGTAGGATTTTGGCTGTGAGTTTGTCATATATGCTTTTATCATTTTTAGGTAAATCCCGTCTATGCCTATTTTGTTAAGCATTCTTATCATAAAAGGGTGCTGAATTTTGTCAAATACTTTGTCAAATACTTTTTCTATTGAGACGATCATATGGTCTTTGTTTTTACTTTTGTTTGTGTGGTGAATTACATTTATAGATTTGCATATGTTGAACCATCCTTGCATTTCTGGGATGAAGCTCACTTGGTCGTGATGGATTATGTTTTTGATGAGCAGGTGAATTTGGTTTGGTAGGATTTTATTGAGAGTTTTTACATCTATATTCATAAAGGATATTGGTCTGTAGTTTTCTGTTTTTGTTGAGTCCTTTCCTGACTTTGATGTCAAGGTGATGTTGGCTTCATTAACTATGTTAGGGAGGATTTCTTCCTCTTTGATGTTGTGGAATAATTTCTGCAGGATAGGTACCAGTTCTTCTTTGTATGTCTGGTAAAATTCAGGTGTGAAACCATCTGGTCTGGGACTTTTTTTTTTTTTGGAAGTTTTTTTATTGCTGCTTCAATGTCAGTACTTGATACTGGTCTATTCAGGAATTCTGTTTCTTCCTGATTGAGCCTGGGGGGCTGTGTGTTTCTAAGAATTTGTTCACTTCCTCCACGTTTTCAAGTTTATGTGCACAGAGATTTTTTTATAGTATTCAGTGATGATGTTTTGTATTCCATGGTATCAGTTGTAATTTTTCCTTTTTCATTCCTGATTGAGCTTATTAGAGTCCTTTCTTTTCTGCTTCTGGTTAATCTAGTAAGAGGCCTGTCAATTTTATCTTTTCAAAGAACCAATTTTTGTTTCATTGATACTCCATATAGTTCTTTTGTTACTGATTTCATTTAGTTCTGCTCCGATCTTGGTTATTTCTTTTCTTCTGCTGGGTTTGTGATTGGTTTGCTCGTCCTTTTCCAGTTCTTTGAGACAAGTTCATTAGACTGTTGATTTGTGATCTTTCTGTCTTTTGGATGTAGGCATTTGTGGCTATGAATTTTCCTCTCAGTACTGCGTTAGCTCTGTCCCACAGATTTTGATAACTTGCGTCCCCTTTATCATTTAGTTCAAAGAATCTTGATTTCCATCTTAATTTCCTCCTTGACCTGACTATCATTCAGCAGTAGGTTTTATAATTTTCATGACTTTGTGTAGAGATGAATGTTTCTTTGGAGTTGATTTCTAATTTTATTCTGCTGTGGTCTGAGAAGGTGCATGGTATAATTTCTATTTTTTTTTTTAATTTGTTGAGACATGATTTGTGGCCTAGCATGTGGTCAATCTTAGAGAATGTCCCATGAGCTGATGAGAAGAACATATATTCAGTGGTTTTGGGTAGAATGTTCTATAAATATCTGTTAGGCCCATTTGTTTTAGAGTTCTGTTTTAAGTTCCTTGTTTCTGTGTTTATTTTCTGTTTGGAGGATCTGTCCAGTTCTGTCAAAGGGGTGGTAATGTCCCGGCTATTACAGTGCTGCTGTTTATCATTTTGTTTAGATTAAGTAGGATTTTCTTTATGAGTCTGGGTGCACCTGTGTCAGGTGCATAAATATTTAGAATTGTTATCTCTTCTTGTTGAATTGTTACCTTTACCATTATATAATAACCATTTTTGTCTTTTATTACCTTTGTTGATTTGAAGACTATGTTATCTGAAATCAGTGCTGCTACACCAGCTTTTTTGTTTGTTTGTTTCCATTTGCATGGAATATTGTTTTTCATTCCCTTCACCTTGAGACTGAATGAGTCCTTGTGGGTTAGATATGTTTCCTGGAGACAGCAGATACTTGGCTCATATTTTTTTATCCATTCAGCCAGCCTATGTCTCTTCAGTGGGATGTTGAAGCCATTCACATTTATTGAAAAAAATGATAAGTGGGGTGGATTTCTATTCATCCAGTTGAGTAGAACTCTGTTGCTTTGTATTATCTCTTGAACCATTGTGGTATCTGGCCTTTGACCTTTAGCTTTTGGATGATTTTGCACTCTTGGGTATCCATTATGCTAATCTATGTATAGTGCAGTTCTGACTACTTCCTCAAGGGCAGGTCTTGTCTTGACAAATTCCTTCAGTGTTTGCTTGTCTCAGAAAGTCTTTATTTCCCCCTCATATATGAAAATTAGTTTTGCAGGATAAAAATTTCTAGGCTGGGCATTATTCTGTTTGAGAAGACTGCGAATGGAGCCCCAATCCCTCTGGCTTGTAAGGTCTCAGTTGAGAAGTCTGCAGTTATTCTGATGGGTTTTCCTTTGTAAGTTACCTGCTGCTTTCACCTTTGGCTTGTAGGAACACCTCTTTCATGTTTATTTTGGCCAGTCTGATGACGATGTGTTGTGGTATTTGCCTCTTTGCGATGAATCTCCTAGGAATCCTTTGAGCTTCTTGTACCTGTATATCTAGATTTCTAGCAAGGCCAGGGAGATTTTCCCCAATTATTCTCTTAAGTAGGTTTTCCAACCCTTGTGCATTTTATTCTTCACCCTCAGGGATGCCTATGATTGTTATGTTAGGCCTCTTTACATAATCCCATATTTCTTGTAGGCTTTGCCTGTTCTTCTTATTTCTCTGTTCTATCTCTGTGACTGACTTGTTTGATTGAAAGGTGTTGTCTTCAAGCTCTGAGATTCTTTCTTCTGCCTGATCTAACCTACTCTTAAGGCTTTCCACCATATTTTGAAATTCCTTGAATTAATTTTTCATTTCCAGAAGTTCTGTTTGATTTTTCTTTAATAATTCAATTTCTTTAGTGAATTTTTCATCCATTTCCTGCATTCTTTTGTGGTTTCTTTGTGTTGGGTTTCCATTTTATCTTGTATTAATATTTCGTTGAGCTTCCTTAAAATCCATGTTCCAGGCCAGGCATGGTGGCTGACGCCTGTAATCCTAGCACTCTGGGAGGCCGAGGCGGGAGGATTTCTTGAGCTCAGGAGTTCGAGACCAGCCTGAGCAAGAGAGAGACCCTGTCTCTACTAAAAATAGAAATAAATTAGCCAAACAACTAAAAATAGAAAAAATTAGCCGGGCATGGTGGCGCATGCCTGTAGTCCCAGCTACTTGGGAGGCTGAGGCAGGAGGATCGCTTGAGCCCAGGAGTTTGAGGTTGCTGTGAGCTATGCTGATGCCACGGCACTCTAGCCCGGGCAACAGAGTGAGACTCTGTATCAAAAAAGAAAAAAAGAATTCTAAGATAAAACTCTCATTTTTTATTTAAAAAATAAATAAATAAATAAATCCATGTTCCAAATTCTTCATCTGTCATTTCAATATTCTGCTTTTGGTGGTTATACATTGTTAGAGAGTTGGTGCTCCCTTTTGGGAGTGTCCTTTCGCTCCGATTCTTTATACTTCTGGAGTTCTTTTGCTGATTCTTTCTCATCTGGAGGAGCTTTTGCTTCTTACTTTTGGATTTTCTTTTGTTTAGATAATAACATGCCAAATTTAATCTCTGAGCCAGTGGGTGGTGCTTGTGGGTGAGAATCAACCACACTTTGTATGATTGAGTCAGTAAATGCTGTATAGGGTGTGACCTCCCTGTCAGTGGGTGGTGCTTGCCAAAAGGAACAATCTGCAATATTGTTTTTGGGTCCTGTGACCATCTCTGGTTCTTTAGGAGAAGCGCTCTGATGCCTCAGGTGGTGAGTGGGGCCCTGGAACTTCTAGGTGATTCTTTATTCTTCACCACAGAAGAGGCAGGTGGGGCAGTGAGGCTGGGTGGGGCTGGATTAGGTGAGCCTGCCCTCAAGCTCCACAAATGCTGGCAAGGGATCTCCTTTGACAGGGGTCAAAGGTCTGCTCCCCACCTCTGAGCAAAGCTGCCAAGGAGGGGCTAAAGTTAGGTCCAGATGATTTCACTAATGAATTCTTCCAAGAATTTTCAGAAGAAATAATATAAATATTACTAAAACTTTTTCAGAGAATAAAAATCGAAAATATTTTCCAGCCTGTTATGAGGCCTTAATATCAACCTTAATAACCAACCTTAATACCAACACCTGATAAGGACAGTATAAGGAAGGAAATTTTCAAGCCCATCTCTCTTTAGGTGAAAAATGTAAAAATATTAGCAAATCAAATTCAGCTAGATAAATATTAATAGTTAGATATAGATGTATAGATATCATAACCAAATTGGGTTTACTACAGGAACACAAGTTTGGTTTAACATACAGAACTCAGTCAATGTAATTGACCAAATTAACAGAAAAAGAAAGAAAAATCACATCATCTCAATAGGTTTTTATCAAATAGAAGCCAAAAATGTTGAGCTCATGGAAGTAGAAAGTAGAATTCTGGGAATTAGAGGCAGGGAAGGGTGAAGGGAAGAGGGGAAGGGTGAGGTTGGTTAACAGATAGGGAATTGCAGCTAGAAGGAAGGAGTTCTGGTGTTCTGCGGCACTGTAGGGTTAATATCATTTACTATGGTTCATTGTATATTTTCAAAAAGCCAGAAGGGAGGATTTTGAATATTCACAACACAAAGATATAATAAATGTTTGAGGTGATGGATTTGCTGACTATCCTGATTTGATCATTACACATTGTGTACACATACCAACATATCACTCTGTATCCCATAAATATGTCCAATTACTATATGTCAACTAAAAATTTATAAAAGTAGAAACTTACCCTGAGGAAGCAGTAAGTCATTAACCTGAGTGCTTTTGTTTGTTGTTTATCCTGCCTTTTGGAAGAAAGTAAACAAGGAATCTACAGCAAGGGGGCATCTCTACTTTGGTTAATGACAAATCTATCTTCTAGTTGTTCAGGTCAAAAATCTTAGTGTCAGCCAGGCGTGGTGGCTCACGCCTATAATCCTAGCACTCTGGGAGGCCAAGGTGGGAGGATTGCTTGAGCTCAGGAGTTCGAGAGCAGCCTGAGCAAGAGCAAGACCCCATCTCCTCTAAAAATAGAAAGAAATTAGCCGGGCAACTAAAAATAGAGAAAGAAAAAATTAGCCAAGTGGGATGGCATATGCCTGTAGTCCCAGCTACTCGGGAAGCTGAGGCAGGAGGATCGCTTGAACCCAGGAGTTTGAGGTTGCTGTGAGCTAGTCCGATGCCACCACACTCTAGCCCAAGCAACAGAACAAGACTCTGCCCCTAGCCCCCCAAAAAAGTCTTAGTGTCATATTTTATTCCTCTCTTTCTTTCACGCCCCACACACATTTCATGAGTAAATCTTGTTGGTTCAACCACGAAAATATATCCAAAATGCAGCTAATCCTCACCCACCCCTATTACTACCACCTTTGCCTAAGACAGTATTATATCATCTTGATTATTCCAGCCTCCCAGCAGGTCTCCTTTCTGCCCTTATCCCCTCAGTATGTTTTGAACACTGCAGCCTGAGTGATCCTTTGAAAATGTAAATCAAATCATGTCATTTCCTTTACAGAGCCGTACAGGGACTTCACATCTTATTTATAAAAGGCCAGATCCTTACTTTGACCTGCAGGATGCTTCATGGTCTTGTTTTCTGTCACATCTCTGATTTCATTTGCTACCGTTCTTCCTCTCGTTCTTCCTACTGAACCCACACTAGTCTCTTTGCTGTTTCTCAAGTGTAGCAGACACACATCAACCACAGGGTCTTCTGTACTTATTATTCCCTTTGCCTAGAATGCTTTCCTCTGAGATATGCAGGTGGCTCCCACCCTTCCTTCAGGTCTTTATGTAAATGTCAGCTTTCTACTGAAATCTTTCAGGTTTCACTCTGTCTAAAATTTCAGTTCCCTGCTCCTATGTTTACTAACACTAACATTTTGTATGTTTCTTATTTATTTTGCTTCTTTTCTTTTTCTTCCAACCGAATGAAAGCTTCAGAAGGGCAGGAGATTTTTGTTTGATTTGTTAATTGTTACATCTTTGGCTATTAGAACAATGTTAGACATAGTAGATACTTGAATATTTGTTGAATGAATGAGGCTGAAATACAAATGTAGGCCTTCCCTATAATTTTTTTGTCAATTATATGAACTAGGAGGAAGCACATAGCAGTGAGTGACTCAGGATATCTGAAACAAAGCTCAAAAAGCACTGAAAGGAATACAGAAAAATCCATATCATATGCTATGACCTGAATATGTCTCCCCAAATTCATATGTTGTAACTTAAACCCAATGATAGTATTAAGAGGTGGGGCCTTTAGGAGGTTCTTAAGTCACGAGGGCAGTGTTCTCTTGAATGGGATCAGTGACCTTATAAAACGGCTGGAAGGACCTAGCGAGACCCTTTTGCCTTTCTGCCGTGTGAAGACACAGCATTCAAAGCACGATCTTGGAAGCAGAGACTGGGTTCTCACCAGACACCAAACCTGCTGGTGCCTTGATCTTGGACTTTTCAACTTCTAGAACTGTGAAAAATAAATTTCTTTTGTTGATAATTATCCAGTTTCAGCAGCACAAACAGATTAAGACACCATGTGATCCAGGCATCTTACTTCTGGGAACTTATCCAAAAGAATTGAAAATTAGGATCTTGAAGAGATATGTTGATTGCGGTATTCTCACCATCGCTAAAATGTGGAAGCAGTCCAGTTCCATCAACAGAACAATGTGTTAAAAAATGTGGTATGTACATACAATGGCATACTATTTGGCCTTAAAAAAGAAGGAAGTCTTTTGGGTTTATCCAAGTATTTTTTTAAAAAGTCCTATCATATGTGATAACATGGATGACCTTGAGGACATTATGCTAAGTGAAATAAGCCAGTCACAGAAGGACAAATACTGCATGATTCCACTTACACGAGATATTTAAATAGTCAGACTCACAGAAGCAGAAAGTAGAATAGGGTTGTTGCCAGAGGCTGGGGGAGAGAGAAATAGGGAGCTGCTGTTTAACAGGTATAAAGTTTCAGTTATGCAAGATAAAAAATATCTAGAGATCTCCTGTACAACATTGTGCTTGTAATTAACAGTACTGTGCTGTATACTTAAAAACTTAAAAGGGTAAAAAAGTAAATGACACAAATTCATTTGTCCATTTATATTTGCTGTAAATAGCATTTATAAAATGCTTTTTAAAAATATGCAACATATCCATGTAGTGAAGGTTAAGCATGCAAGGTAAATATATCCATAACAAATCTGAAAAAAAATCCAGTACCCAACAATGTAAAATTCTTAATGTCATGCATCTAATAAAAAATTATCAGACAAAAAAAAACGGAGGAAATATGGCCTTCTGCCAAAAATCAACCAGTGGAAAGAGAGAAAGAGATGACACATATGATAGAATTAGTGGACAAGAACATTAAAGTAGCTATTATAAGTGTACTCCATATGTTCAAGAGAGTAGAGGAAAACACGAACATGCCGAGGAGAGAAATGGAAGTTATTTTTTAACAGAGAGAGACCCAAATAGAACTTCTACAGATGAAAAATACAGTATCTGAAAAAAAAAAAAAATACAGTATCTGAAATGAGATTAACAGCAGATTAGATACTGCAGGAGAAAAAGATTAGTTAAAACCTAAAGACACAGAGATAGCAACTGTCCAAAATGAAACACCAGGAGAAAAAGAATACTTGGAAAAAAAAAACGTGAACCAACATCTGTGAGCTGTAGGACAATTTGAAGCAGTTTAACAAGTAAAACAAATTTCAGGAGATAAGGAGACAAAATATTTCAAGAGATAGTGGGCAAATATTTACCAAGATTGATGAAAACTATAAACCCACAGATTATAGAAGCTCACAAAACTCCAAGCAGGAGAACTATGAAGGAAACCACACCAAGGCATAAAAATCAAATTATTGAAACCAATGGTGAAGAAAAAAATCTTAAAAGCAGAGAAGAGGCCGGGCGTGGTGGCTCACGCCTATAATCCTAGCACTCTGGGAGGCCGAGGCGGGTGGATCGCTCAAGGTCAGGAGTTCGAGACCAGCCTGAGCAAGAGCGAGACCCCGTCTCTACTAAAAATAGAAAGAAATTATCTGGCCAACTAAAATATATATAGAAAAAATTAGCCGGGCATGGTGGCGCATGCCTGAAGTCCCAGCTACTCGGGAGGCTGAGGCAGTAGGATCGCTTGAGCCCAGGAGTTTGAGGTTGCTGTGAGCCAGGCTGACGCCACGGCACTCACTCTAGCCCGGGCAACAAAGCGAGACTCTGTCTCAAAAAAAAAAAAAAAAAAAGCAGAGAAGAAAATGACATCTTACATAACAGACAAATACATAAAAATTATCACAGACTTCTTGCCAGAAACCATGCATGCTAACAGACATCATATTGTATTATATTACAAAATGTTTTTCTAGAAAAGAAATCTTACTTGTGAGTTGGTACAGTGGGATTGGTATGACTGTCTGAATCCTATATGTGTGAGTGTATGCACACTAATGTGCCCATTTTCCTTCTTCCTGGGTTGTCATGAAAATGGAAATCATTGAGTTGTACTTTTATTCTGACAGTTGTCTTAAATATTTCAAATACTTTTTTTAAAAACTTGATGTGTTTCGTTCTAAATAGTTTCATTATTGCAGAGCTTGGGATCATTTACACTCACTAAACTAGCTGCTGCTTCTTACAGGGAAAAATAACACAGTGTTAGGATAGCAAAATAGAATTTGAGAGGGGAGTTATAGTCATAGAATTGTATTTCAAGAACAATTAGACCATTATGTAGACAGAAAACAAAACTAATGTTGTTCAAGACACTTGGCTGGGGGAATCCAATCCATTCCTACATGGTTTTCCCCCCTCAAGGAATTTTTTTTTTAATATAAATGGAACAGCAAGGGTATATAAGAAGTTTATCCTTGAGAGTTACAAGCTTTAGTCTAAAATCTTAGACTTAAATGGGAATGTTTGTTAGGGTGAAGGATATGCTATTTGGGGAGGAGCAGCCGACAGTAGATATGAGGCAGAGAATACACAATTGAGAAATAATTTTCTAACAATGTAAGAAATGACTTACTTGACATTGATTATTAAAGATTGTAGAATATTCATATTTGGGCATTTTAGAGTAGGTAGATAGAAGTAGTAGTAGTAGTAGAGGATATATTGGGTTAGAATTTCGTAAGTCATATTTAAGAGGTTCCTTACAGAAAAGTATATTCAAGGTGGGCATATTTAACTTTTTGGTGCTCTATAACTTCTAAGAGTTTTAGATCTAAAGTATATGAAAAACATGTAAAAGATTCCATATAACCCCCAAAACTCTGAAAGCTTGACCTCCGTAGTCACTTCGTGTGACTAAAGTGGAGAAATGGGAAGTCAAGATTTTACTGACTTTGTTTTTAGTTTATAAAGTCCCCTTGTTTTATCTCTGCATTCAGGCTGTGTAAATTTATACCAAGAAACTTCTAGAAGAATTAAATTTTAAATCAAGAAATAGACCAATAACATACTTGAGCACTCTCCCCCTCTTCACCCCAGGCAATGGTAAGGGGGTGGAAAACATTGAGATCATGTCTTCAAGTTCAGTATATAATATTAAGCTTCTTTTTAAATTCACTCTGCTTCCTAGAGAGAGTGTTGGCACTAAGGAAAAATAACAATCTCTATCCTTATTACAAATGTGCATCCTATGGCATAAGAAGCTCGGTTTATAACCCAGGTCCCTATTGGATTATTTGGAGACCATAGCTGCTTTGTGGTTGTCTTAATAGAGAAGGGAAGATATGCGTATCATCTTAATTTCTTATTTCTTGATCATAATTTGCCACATTCTGAAACCTAAAGTTTATGAAATGTGAGAATAAATTCTATTTTGAAGGAGCAATTTTTTTAATGAAGCAGTATGTAGGCTATATGGGTTGAGCTTGTTGCAGTAAAAAAACACATACATATAAAATGTATGTGAGATATATGTATTTATATATATGGAGAAGAAGACTTGATTTTGATTTGAGAAGAAAACAGAAGATATAATTTTTTCTTTGCCAAATATTTGTAATTCAGGTTTCACCTTTGTAAGTAATCCCAGTGCCAAGATCTTAGGTTACTTACATAAATGTAAGTGAAAATGTAAGTTCAACCCTTAGAAAATATATAGATATGTATAGGAAATGCATTTCTATATATTAAGAAGTACTCTCTTGGATAAAATTTTATTTCTACTTCACTACCTTATTTATTTAAGTAAATGAAATTTCTCTGTTGCAAGTTACATTCACCTCAAATTTAAAAACCAACAGAAAGTATCTATACCCTTTGCTCAGCATGTAGTAAGATGTTAAGTAGGAGGTAAATGGAAGTTCCTACAATGCTGAAGTTAATTCAATTTGGTAACCTTCCTATTTGCTTAGAAAATTGTACATCTGGGAATTCTTAGCTTAGAATCTTATTTAATTCACATTTATTGCTGATAAAATTTATGTTCCTTACCAATATATCATTCTGTGGAAAGGCCAATTGTATTTGTTTCTCGATTGCTATTCTTATCAAATTTTATGAGACAATAAAAGTTACAGAAGCTTAGAGAAAGGTGTTTTGTTTTTTTTTCCCAGAAGAATGTATACTCTTTTTAGATTGCTTATTTGGGAAAATGTTAACATACTTTATAATAGATGCTTAACAAATGTTTGTTGATTAAATGTTCTGATATAGGTGAAGATTACTCTTTTTTTTAATTGACTTATTAGAAAAGAGACATTACTTCATTCATAAACATATTCCTTTGTTTTCCTACTGTGAGTGCCTGTGTGGCAGGCATGAAATTAAGTCTTCATTTAATCTTACAACTATTTTATAAAGCGGAAGGTATTATCTCATCTTTACAGATGAGGAAATGGAGATTTGGAAAGTTACCTAAGTTGTCCTAGATTACCCAGCTACCAGGATTTATTTATTTATTTATTTTTTTTTTTTTGAGACAGAGTCTCACTCTGTTGCCCAGGCTAGAGTGCTGTGGTATCGCCTCACTCACAGCAACCTCAAACTCCTGGACTCAAGCAATCCTCCTGCCTCAGCCTCCTGAGTAGCTGGGACTGTAGGCATGCGCCACCATGCCCGGCTAATTTTTTATATCTATACATTTTTAGTTGTCCATATAATTTCTTTCTATTTTTACTAGAGACGAGGTCTCGCTCTTGCTCAGGCTGGTCTCGAACTGCTGAGCTCAAACGATCCACCTGCCTCGGCCTCAGAGTGCTAGGATTACAGGCGTGAGCCACCGCGCCTGGCCAGCTACCAGGATTTAAATCTAGGTCTCTTGGACTCAAAAGCTCAGGTTTTTCCTAACATACACCATCTCTATTTTTTATTTGACCTATTTGGTTTCTTCTATATTTTATAACATATAAAATATTTTATATTTTGTTACTCAAAAAACAAAACTGTAGAAATGCATTTATTCTAAATTAATTTTGCCAGTTTTAAAAGTCAGATGTGTTGATGTATAATTATGTACAATAAAATGTATCTCTTTTAAAGAGAAGAATTTTGACAGATGTATGTAGTCATTCAACTACCACCACAATAATCAAAATCTAGAACATTTCCATTGCCCTCAAAAGTCCCTCATGCCTCTTTGTAGTCATTCCCTTCCTCCCACTGCTGATTAGCTTTTATCTCTATCATTTTGCTTGTTCCAGAATGTCACATAAATGGAATCATATAGTAAGTAGTCTTTTGTGTCTGGCTTCGTTCATTTATCAAAATGCTTTTGAGATTCATCCATGTTGTTGAAAATATCACTATCAGTGTATTGCTAGTTGTGTTCAATTGTATGGATGAACCACAGTTTACTTATCTAATCACAATTTGATGGACCTCTGGGTTATTTTCTATTTGGGATTATTATGAATAGACTACTATAACTGTTCATGCCCATAATCTGTTTAGTTTAGAATTGGTGGGTTAGTATGGCATTCTCTTGAGTGACTACTTCATAGATTCCTTAGTCTTAATCTAAAATATGAGACACCTCATTGAAGGCTCTGAACCCTCTTTTAGAAATTGGGGATGAACTTGTTGACTATTTTCAAAGTTTGGAGGGTAATATGTGACATAGGGGGCCCACTTGTTTTTTTTTTAATTTATTGAACTGTAGTAGAAAATAAATGATATAAAATGAAGAACAGTGAAATATAGTATAATGGCAAACACTGGAATAAGAGTTAGAAATGTGGGTTCTAGGCCTATAGTCTAGTTTCAGTTTCCAGCAGTATCTCTTATTAGACTTGGGACAAGTTGTGACTTAAACAAATTAGTAACTTCTCTGAAAGAAAAGTGAAACTTACATTTTCCATTCTTTATGTATTTATATTATCTCATTTAGTCCTCAAGACACCTATGAGGTACCTATACTAGTCCTAGTTTGCTGATGGGAAGACTGAATCACGGTCTCCTCATCAGTAGAAGTGAAGTAACTGGCATTAGGAAAGCTAGGAAAAGACTGAGCAAACAGTTGACTCTGTATCAGTTTCCGTATCTAGAAAATGGAGGCAATACCCACTTTCTCGCTATGAGAATTAAATGGGATTACATTAATAAGGACTCAAAACTGCTAGCCTCTTCTCTTTTTGTAAAAGTCTCATTTCCCTATCTCCCTGTTCTCCTATTCTGTTAACTATTTATTAATTATTAAGAGAAATGTATAATGTGGGGTGCTAACCTTATCATTTTTTTAAATTATAAAAGATTACACAATGTCAGAAGGCTGATATATTAGATGTTTCTTCTTATCATAAACATTAGGAAAAAACACAAAGTCAAATAGTGAGTCAAATTCACAGTATAGTCTAACAACCTGACAGATTATTCTCACATGATTCTCATTAGCATATTCTCCCTGTCATTTTTTCTGATATGATGCTTTCTGAATTGCTTTGTGAGGAAGCTCAAAACTGCATTCTACTATGTCTATATTAAAAATTATCCCAATCATTACTCACATTTAAAAATCAGTTTGGACTAGCCAGGTGTGTTGGCATGCACCTGTAGTCCCAGCTATTCAGGAAGCTCAAGCAAGAGAATCAATTGAGCCCAGGAGTTTGAGGTTACAGTGAGATATGATCATGCCACTGCCCTCAGCAACAAAGTAAGATCTTGTTTCCAAAAATAAATAAATATGTAAATATTTAAAAATCAGTTTGAGCACTGATTTCTTCCACATACAGCTGCTTCTGCATGGCTAAGACACTGTTTTATGATTATTAAAATTACTGTAAGCAAGCTTCTTGATGAATCTCTCCCCTTTAGTCATTCACGATTTGCAGGATGGTACCAAACTTGTTAAAAGATGTTCCATGAAAATTTACTGTCAACAACTGTTCTATAGAACTTCTTAGGGTATTTCTACCAGTTTGCACTATAGAGTCCTCCTATGCATGAACCACACAGAGTAAACACACAATTAGGCTTTCTTTTTCTTAGCTTTCCTAATGAGTGGAGAAAACTTACACAGCTGGAGAAGCCTGGGACTCCTTTCTGAACTGATTTATTTACATAGCATATGCTTACTTTGACACATTGCTTAGAAGCAAGCTGAGAGATTTTTTAGTTAAGTACTATACAGTACTTCAAAGAACATTTTAGCTACATTGTAATTGTTAAGCTTTTCTAGATACAAAGCAGCTCTTTGCTCTTTAGAAAACATTCCTGTCCTAGTTCTTTATATCATTGCTTTCAATGCTAGAGAAAATTAAGCTGAATACATTTGAAAGCTCTTTTTAGAAACAGATTTTAGTTTCAGAAGCTGATGCATAATGCTAGTGGTTTAAGATTGTGTCTGCATAAACCAAGAAAACATTCTGCTTTTATCTAGTCGTTGAGAAAGTTTATGGCGATTTGGAGCCAGATAATATGATACCATAGTCTGATGTAGAGAATTTATACTTTGAAGCCAGATAAATCTAGGATTAAATCCCACCATGTGTTTACTAATAATTTTTCTTCATCAGAGTTGAAAACTACTTAATTTCCTCAACTATATATGGGTGATAACAAGAGCTCCTTCTTAGGGCTTGATTTCAATAACTGAAAATATGTATAACACTTAGCATATGTCACAACTACTCATTAAATGCTTTTTTTCTCTGTAACCTTCTTCCTGCCTCCCAATAAGGAGCAACTTCCTTTTTCATTTGAAGGGAAAACAATTTTTTTTAACCTAAATACGTCTCAATAAGGTTTGAGGGTATGTGAAGGTAGCAGGATTGACCTACCCATGAAGTGCTGCTGCTGATTAGCAGCGTGAGCTCTGGGTTGTGGGAAGACTACACTGCCATATGGGCAATACAACCCAATAGATTAATTTGAAAATATACTTAACTGTAAACACTGTGACAGAGTACATGTCTTCAGTGTGTCTGAATATGGCACATTTAAATTTGGTATGTAGGGGGTGCCTAGAACTTTTAAGACATTGTGAAAGGCATTGATAAAGGGAAAAGTATGAATAAAATATACCCTGTGCCTTCAAGGAACTCAGTCTAAAGAAAAACACCAACAGATTCATAATTAATTGGAAACCAGACTTCAAGAATGTGATGTAATTGTGATATAAATAAAGAACTACATGGGGAGAGAGTGATTGGTACATTGTGAGTGTACATTGTGAAGGACTTTCTGGTGAATCAGGGGGACAAAGACTGCTAGCTTTCTGCCAGTGTCTGTTTTCTCTTTCTTAATAATAATAATAATAATTCTCTTTCTCTTTTTACTTGGCACATTGCTGCCTGCAACAAAGGTATTTCCCAGCCTCCCTTGCAGCTAGAGGTGACCATGTAACTAAGATTTGGCTAATGAGTTGTCAGAAATGTGTGAAGTTTGAGGAGAGTCTCATTAAAACACATTGATTCCACTGAGAGATGTGCTCTTTTGCCCTTCTCCCTTTCCTTTTCTTTCTGGGCTGCAACATAGACATGATGGCAGAGGCTCAGTAGCTTTCTTGGGTCATAAGGTGATGTAGAAAGATAGAAAGTACCTAGGTCCTTGATGATCATGTAGCTGTATATAAGCTCCAGACTGCCTATTGCTGGGTTTCTATCATACAAGTGAAAAATAACAATAACTGGAACATATAATAGGTTATTTCTGGTGTCTATTTCTCACCGCAAAACCTAATCCTCACAGATACAGGTAGCAGTGGTACAGGCATCTGACTCCCTCCAACCTCACTTCTAGTCACCATTGAAATAACCATAAATATATCTAAAAACAGTATACCAACACTGGAAACATGGGAAAGGAAGTATTCACATACTTGAAAGATAGAAATATCAAGAAAAAGTAATAACTGCAGTGTGTTGAAGCACAATCAAATATGTTAAGAATCCGTGAGTTCATGTTATTTTTTTAAAAAGCTCATTGTTTATTTTTGGAGGTTATTAGGGAGCCAATTCATTATTTTAAAAAGTGGTAAATGAAAGAGTCAATCATTAATTCTGCCTTTCCTGTACAAACTGTATTACTCAAGGTAACCAAATAGTTGGTAAGGGCAAGGTTTTCTTTATAGACATATTCCTACTAATACATTAAGAAGGGCTGATAGAATATCACCATTTTGCATCTCTTAACGAAGCAGTCATCAGTGGTTGCTAAAACTATGAGGTGAACTTATAAAGGGTAACTTTATAATGGCTGGATAAGGCTGATAACCTCTGAACATAAAGATTTATCTTAACAACAAAAAGAGAGACAATCAGACATTATATACTTCCTGATGAAAGTTCACATCTCTATCATGAAGTATTCTTGCTGAAAAATCAAACCCTGCTTTTGTCAAACCTCTAGATCACTAGCTACTGGTTTACAAGAAATTTTGGGGAGACAGACTCTGAGATAAGATTTGGCAACCGTAAGAAAAGGAATCTAACACTCAACACAGGGCAAAAGTATATACTCTTGAAATAATATATATATATGCATATACTTCAGTAACAAGGAAATGTTAGAATGCATTTTTTAATGCTTACAGGTGAAAAATTGTGGAGTCTTTGGAGTAAGAGGTAGAAAATAAGTTCACAGTACAGTAGGCTGAGATAAAAGGGAGGGCTAGCTAATGGGGAGGCATAAATTCAAAGGATATTAGATAAAATGAAGAACAGTAGGATGGAAACTAAAAAATGCAGTAGCCAAATAAACAGTAGAATAGAAACTAGATATGCAGTATCCAAATTAAACCGTGTGCTGGAAGCAATAAAGAACAGATTATAAAATTGAATTAGTGATACGGAATACAAGTTTGAGAAGCTCTCCCAAAATACAGAAAAAAGGGGAGGCAAGATGACAGAAGAAAATTTGAAGAAAAAGATGGTAGACATAAAGGATAGAGTACAAAGACCCACTATATAGAATTGACATTCTGGAAGAGACCAGAACAAGTTCAGCAGGAACAATTATTAAACATACTACAGGAAAAAACTTTCTGAGATGAAGGATGACCTGAGTCTGCAACTCAAACAGGCTTGTTGTCAAATACCAGGAAAACTTAATGAAAAGAAAGTAACAACTAAATGTATCCTGGTCAAACTTTGTACTTTCCCTTGTTAAAATCATCATCATCCGGCATCCAGGCAGGGAGAAAAACAAGCAAACATACAAAAGTTATTCACAAAGGAAGATAAGGCAGACTAGACTTAGATTTTTCTTACAATTAAAAACATCAAAAGACAGTCTTAACTGTATACACTGTATATGCTTACAGTGTATACAGAGTTTGGTAGACAATTTGGACCCGAAAAGTCTGTATCCAGCCAAATTGATGAAGAAGCAACGCATTTTCAATTATGCAAACCTTCAAAATATATACCACCACCTACCTTCCAAAAGAATTATTTCAAAACATATTCTAGCTGACCAAGAGATTCTTCACTATATAAGGTAAAAAGCCAGAACCTACAACTTTTTTCCAAGTATGACTTTATTGTAGGGTTTAGCTAGCTCTTAAATTACTGCTTTGTTAATTTTAGAAAGCAAGTACATTAACTAAAGTCAATTTCACTGGAGCATGGATTAATTATTTTGCAAAAATCAGTGTGCTAATGACCTTAAGCTTCACAATTGCCTAAGACCGTTCTGAGTTTAGGCAGCACACGTATTTCCATTTGCAAATAGTACCTTCTAGTTAAATACATACTTAATACATACGGTATATTATAGTGGTTCTCAAAGTGTGGTCTCTTACCAGCAGCATAGATTTCACCTGGAACTTGTTAGAAAGGCAAGTTCTTGGGCCCCTACCCAGATTCAGTGAATCAGAAATCTGGGGTTGGGGGCCAGCAATCTGTGTTTGAACAAGCCTTCCAATAAAATTTAAGAGCCATTGGTATAATACATTGGTTCCCAAACTAAATTAATCATCAGAATTATTTGCAAAGACTTTGAAACATCTTTTTCCCACCCAGATGAGACTTAATCCTCTGGATTTGGAAATCACTGATCTGCTAAAGCCTGGAATCAAAAGACCTAGACTATATGCTTGGTTGGCTCCACCTTATCAAGCTACTTAATATCACTGAGCCTCAGTATTCTATATTATAAAATAGCACTCACTTGCCTGCTCATTTCATTGGATCATTGCAGAAATTAAATGAAGAAATGAGTATGAAAGTACTTTGCACTATAGATAAGGAAATCTATAGCTATATTATCCTGTGTTTGAAAAAGGTCTCATTTAATGGTTGTTAATATTCTCTTGGTGACCAATATATACCATCCATGTTCTGCTTCAGTAAGTGTTCTCCCCATGCAGTTCTTTCTAGCGTCTTTCCGTGTCCTAACTACCTACCATATTACTTTTTATTTGATTTGCAAATTCAATAATTATATTTATTTTATTACCACCTTTTAATTGTGAACTTTTTTCTTCAGTTTTGTGTATGTTTGAGTCTTCTCTCCTCGAGGTTCTAAATCATTTGAGAGCAGAGATCATGCCATAAATATTTTGTATTTTCCTCAGTATCAGATCTTAGGCTAAACTATATCTATGTCTATATCTATATATGTTTCTCTGTAATACCAAGTAAAATACTGTATTCATTGAATTTAGGCCGTTTAGCTCACTGTTGTAACTATTACTGTAGGAATTGATAAGGATTTTTTCTTTTTTACTTCATTAATGTAGGGCTTTGTTGCAAACAGAGCTTTCCTTCTAGTAGCATGAAAAGGTGGTTGGTCTAGTACCAGTCGACATCTCTACTTCACTGCTGGAAATTATTTTAAAAAGGTTCATTGTAGTATTCTTTCTGACTAGTTTATGGTTGCTGCACTTAAAACTGGAATTGCTTTTGTGTTCTGGTAATGGTAACACTAAGATTTCCCAACAAAAGCACATCAGGTGGAAGGCCCAGTAGGCTTAGAATATGAGCTTCCACACCTGGGCTAACAGAAGCCACCAGGTAGTCTCAGGCCTCCTTACATGTAGAGCACGGTACCACAAATGTACCTTCCCCAACTCCTGAGTTGTGTTTTGAGTTTGTATATATAAAATTAAATTACATTTAAAGGCTAACACAATTAGCCTTCATTACATGGTTCTCCTTTATCTCCATAGTGTTGAAATTTTTCATTTTTGTTTTGTTTTTTCCTTTCATGTCAATGGATACATTTATAGGAAACTAGCAGAGAAAGCACAAGTATTGGTTTAAGTTGCTTCAGAGCAGGTTTGTATTGAGTAACTGAGCAGAGAAGATGTCACAGGTAATTTTCATTTGATTCAGACAATCTGAATTCAAGATTATATGTTTTTGCCAGAAATTAAGTAGGAAAAAAAGTTAAAGCATTTATATCCCCCCCTTTTATTTTAGCTAGAGCTAATAAAAAGATATTCATATAATAAAAATAATTTTATCTTAAGATTTCTTCTTTTTTATACCCTTTTTATACTAATGTTATTCTTCATTATATATACTGCCACCGGTATATTTTGCCACCAGTTAAGTTATTGGCATAACTATATACACTGCCACCTTGGGACTTCCAGGACACCAGTGCATTACTTTCAAAGCCTCAATTAACATACACTGATGAAATAGTTAAGCTCTATTTTTACCTCTGGGGAAAAGTTTTGCTTCAACAAACTATACCAGAACATCATAATAATTATTAACAGAAATGAAGTATTATAATGCATTTATAAGCTACTGCTGGATTGGTGGGGCCATTGGGGATCCTGTTTTCAAGATCTTAATTATTCTAATCCACCTGGAGACCAGGTAGCTCTGTTGGAATATATGTATACATAAACAGTCATAATTATGACTCTCATTTCTGTTCTTTTTTAATATTAATATGTCATGTAATTATACAATTGGATTTGAAGAAAATTCAAAAGTTCCAGTAGCTCCATTCAGAAATGCTAATACATTTTTAGAACAACTGGGTAACTTTTCCTAAAATTGTATTTTACCTGTGTGAACTGTTAATTCAAGGTCAAAATTCAATGTTGTCTAAAACAAGACCTATTACTGTCTAAGTTCCATCACAATCTGGTAACCTGTTATAAATCAAAATATCTTCTGGGTAAGGGGAGTATTCAGCTTCAGAAATACAATATTTATATATTTGTTCATAGATACCCTGTGACACGTGAGAGCACAGGCTTTGGAGTCAGACTAACAAACTCGAGTTCAAACCCCTTTCTTAATGCTAGTTATATGAACCATTGAAAAATCATGTGACCTCAGGTAAATTGCTTAACATCATAAAGCCTCAGTTTCATCATCTTAACATAGGAAAGCACGAAAATTTTTTATCGTGTTTAAGTTTTCATCTTGGCCTTAGCCCTGTCCTCTTCTTTAGTAAATCCTTTTGTGGGCTTTTATGCCCTAGTCTTTTCATCTGTAAAGTGCAAATAATATAATTTACAGCAAGTATATTTTGAAGATATTGCAGATTCAGTTCCAAGCTACCACAAGAAAGTGAATAGTGCAATAAAATGTGAGTCACATGAATTTTGGGGTTTCCCAGTACATGCAAAAGTTATGTTTACAGTATACCATAGTCTATTAAATATGCAGTAGCATTGTCTAAAAAATAATGTACATATCTTAATATAAAAAAATGCTTTATTGCTTAAAAAACTACCAATCATCTGAATCTTCAGCAAGTCATAATCTTTTTGCTGGTGGAGGGTCCTGCCTTGATGTGGGCTGGTGACTGCTAAAAGTTAGGCTGGCCATGGCAATGTCTTAAAATAAGACAGCGATAAAGTTTGCCATATGGATTGATTCTTCCCTTCATGAACACTTTCTTTATAGCATGTGATACTGTTTGATAGCATTTTACCCACAGTAGAACTCCTTTCAAATTGGGAGTCAGTTCTCTCAAAATTTGCCAGTGCTTTGTCAACTAAGTTTATGCAATATTCTAAATCCTTTATTGTCATTTCAACAATGTTCACAGCATCTTCACCAGAAGTAGCTTCCATCTCAAAAAAAAAACACTTTCTTTGTTCATCCATAAGAAGTAGCTCCTCATTTGTTAAAATTTTATTCTGAGATTGCAGCAATTCAGTCCCATCTTCAGGCTCCACTTCTAATTCTGGTTCTTTTGCTATTTCCACCACATTTGCAGTTACTTCCTCCACTGAACTCCTCAAAGTCATCCTTTTAGGGTTATAAGCAACTTCTTCCAAACTTCTGTTAATGTTTATATTTTCAACTCCTTTCATGAATCATGAATGTTCTTATTGATATCTAGAATGGTAAATCCTTTCCATGTGGTTTTCAATTGACTTTGCCCAGATCTATCAGAGGAATCGCTATCTATGGCAGCTTTTGCTTTACGAAATGTATTTTGTAAATAGTAAGATTTGAAAGTCAAAATTACTCCTTGATCCTGGGCCATAGAATGGATGTTGTGTTAGCAGGCATGAAAACAACATTAATCTACTTGTACATCTCCATCAGAGCCTTGGATGACGAGGTACATTGTCAATGGGCAGTGATATTTTGAAAGGAATATTTTTTTCTGAGCAGTAGGTCTCAACAGTGGGAGTGGGCTAAATATTTAATAAACTATGTAAACAGATGTGCTGTCATGCAGGCATTGTTGCTCCATTTATGGTATACAGATAGAGTAGATTTAGCATAATTCTTAAAGGCTCTAGGGTTTTCGGAATGGTAAAGGAGCGTTGACATCAACTTAAAATCACCAGCTGCATTAATCTCTAACAAAATAGTCAGCCTGTCCTTTGAACCTTTGAAACCAGACATTCAATTCTCTCTAGCTATGAAAGTCCTAGATGACATCTTACTCCAACATAAGGGTGTTTTGTCTACCTTGAAAATCTGTTGTTTAGTGTAGCCACGTTCATTAATGGTCTTAGCTAGATCTTCTGGAAAGTATGCTACAACTTCTACATCAGCTCTTACTGCTTCACCTTGCACCTTGCACTGTTATGTTCTGGAGAAGGCCTCTTTCCTTAAACCTCATGAACTAATCTCTGCTAGCTTCCAAATTTTCTTCTGCAGCTTACTCACCTCTCAGCCTTCATAATTTTGAAAAGAGTTAGGGTCTTGCTATGGGTTAGGTTTTGGCTTAAGAAAATGTGGCTGGTTTCATTTTGTCTTATTATTGTGAGGAGCTGCCAGAGAATTCTACTTGTTTATAATCCTGGAAGGATCTTGACTACCAAAAATATGAGGCAGTTCTTCTTTAAATTAGATTTATCACTAGATGTTTAACCATTTGACTGTAATTTAAATCTTGGTCTATTAAGCAGTAAACAGATGTAACATTACTAACAGTAGTAATTAAATTTTAAATTGTCAATCTGTTTAAAAAGCTGGCCAATATATGGCATCACAATCCATATTCTGTTGTGTCAGTTATGTTCATTTTTATTTGGATTATAATCTCTGAATACCCAAATATAGGAAAGAAAACAAAGTTGTCTAGTTCAAATGTCTGCTATCTTTAAAAATTGCTTACTTAACGGTGTTCATTCTTTCAACAAATCTTGTAAACCAGGCACATTTCTAGGCACTGGGGATACAGAAGCAAATCCCAGCCCTCATAGAACTTAAATTCTAGTGGACTAGAGATGGATAATAATCTTAATATGTACTATATGAAATGGTGATAAATGCTATGAGGAAAAATAAAACTGAGTTAAGGACCTAGAGAATGATGGGGGTGAGAACTGCTATTTTAGATGGGATGGCCAGAGAAGGCCTTTCTGATAAATTGACATTTAAGCAGTGATCTCAATGAAGTAAAGGAGCAAGCCAGATGGATATCTGGGGAAATAGAGTGTCAGGCAGCGAGAAAGGCAAGTGCAAGCAAACACCCTGATCTGAGAGCATGCTTGGCTGTCACTCTTCTACTCATTCCAACTCGACGTGTTCCTCAACACCTTAAAAAGTTAAGGTGTTTCATAGCATATTCTACGTAACTTTTTTACAGTTCTTACATCATAGCATTGTGATTATTTAATGCCCTCTAATCTGCCCTTTAGGGACATGGATAGTGCCTTCCTTGCCACATAATCGCTGCTAAACTACTGCTGACTGATTGAACTCATCAGTCAATTCGATTATTTATTGAGCACCTACTATTCCTTCTATTTACTTAGTACTAAGGAGTTGTTTTTTTTTTTTTCCAGAGTAAGCATTCTTCTTAATCAAGGAATTATAAGAAATGTATATTGTTAGATATATAAGTAAATAAGAGAATATAATGAGCAGGCAAGCCTTGGTCTACATTATTCAGAGGAAAGAAAAAGCCAATTTAAGTGAATTCTTTTAAGAATTTATTAAAAGGTTCTTTACTGAAATATAACCTTTGTATTTTGAAAACTCATGGTGATATCCCTAGTTCCTGATGTTTACTGAATTACTCTAATAGTCACTTGAAATATTACTTAGGAAAATGAATCTGAAAAGTAAGGGATCACAGAAAAGTTATTTGACTTGCACATCGTTTTAGAATAGAACAGTTTGCTCTCCCAAAAGAAAACTAAGTTATATTTTACTTTCTCTAATTTTTTAACTATTTCTGCAAAGAAGTTATTCCAGTTTCTTTATGATGCTTACTGAATGTTATTTTCTGTTTTAGATCTCCAAAATTATGAAAACCAGTTTCTATTGGATTATGTTTCTAATGAAACAAATCTCTAAGGTCAGCAGTAGGTGAGATTTCAAGGTTCTTGATTTTATGGGTTTTTGTTAGTTTGTTCTACCTGAAAGATTAATCTAGTTCTTGGATGTGGCAAAAGCTTTAAAATAAGTAGGAAGCTTATCACCACTCAATAGAAAACTCTGGTTTTAGCTTTAAAAGTTACTATCATCATAGCTAGCAAAATGTTAATGCCACTTTTTGAAATTTGAAAGTTTCTATGGTCACTTTTGTATAATTTGGCAACATTATATATAATAAATTATTGAGCTTACCTTTAGATAACCTATTTCTTAGTTAATACTGCTCGTCAGCACTCAGTGATTTCTTTCTTTCCATCCTCCTTCCATCTCCCCTTCCATCCCCCTTCCCAAAAACAGTTAGTGCCTGTTTTGAAAACTACATATTTCTAGACATTTTTAACTTAAGACTTACATTTCTCTTTCAATATTTTAACAAAATTGACTTTGCCCTTTTTAATTTTCCATTTTTATGGTTAGAGAAACCAGTAAATGTGATCGTGGGAAATTAGAAAATAAAGACCTATATATGCATTATTTACTACAATGAGATCTTATTAAATGTGCTGTTTTGTAACCTCTTTTTTTCAGTTAACAATCTTCATGTCAGTATTTTTCCTTCTTACCAAGTCCAACATCAAATTTCCCAGTCTAGGACCAAGGTTCACATCTGGTTGTTACATCCCTAAGTCTCTTAAAAGAAAGAAAGAAAAAAAGAACCCAGAACCCAGTCTTCTTTTCTCCTTTTTCTTTTCATGTCACTAATTTAATTGAGGCGGTAAGACCAACTATCCCACAGGATATCTTACCTTCTAGATGTGTCTGGTTGCTTCCTAATTTAACTTTTTCCTCTATGCCTTGTATTTCCTGTTAACTAGAAGTTAAATCTTAATGTCTGTGAGATCCAAGTTAAACATTTTTGGCTGGAATATATGATAGGTTATGTATTAATATTTTTTGTTATAACTTGCCAGGAGACAGAGTTTCCAGATGAGTGACCACTAATGAGACTGACGTTGACTATCTGCTTCCTTCACTGTAGAATGTTGTTTTTTTCTCCTTTCGAATAGAAAATCATATGTTTGGTGTTACTTTGCACAGTAAGAATCTCTGGGTCATGGCAAATATTTACCTGAATATAATACTTGCCTGAACCAGTAGTTTCATGAGGGATTGCATAATGTTAATTTTCTGATTTTTATTTATTTCTTCTATATTATTAGATGGCCTTCTGTAAAATAGAGTACTTTATGGCCTGGTGGGGCTACATTCTGAAATACAATGTTGCTCCTGTAAAAGCAAGATAAATTTATTTACTAATTTAGTTACCAATTTTCACCAGGTCAGAATATGCAAGGTTTTTTTTTTTTTTTTCTGGTTTTCTCATTTTTGAATATCATTGTAGATTCATGGATCTTTATTGATTCAGTGAGTCTCAGTCAATTTCAGTCATAGTTCTTACAACTTTGACTAATAGGGAAGAAGGCATTCCAGGCTGATTCCTATCTTTTTGCTATGACACTGTATTTTTAATTATGGAAATGTATAGACATAAAACTATAGAGGATACTATAGTGTACTCCTAATATACTTGTGTCTCTCAGCTTTAGCGGTTATTAGTATTTTTCCAATTTTATCTATCTCCTACTGCTTTTTTTACTCCCTAAATTATGATCCCATTGATATTTGAAAATTCTTTGTTTTCTGGCATGGCAAGATGTCTCAGCTCCAGACCTGGTAATGCATTTCTCTAAGAAGCCCTGATTGCTATTAGTAAGGAATGGTATCGGATAACAAAATCTGGGCACAGGGATTATTGAAAGCTTTTATTTTGATTTTTCTCTATTTTTTTTATCATATGCCTCATAATGGTAGCCTTGTTCTATAAGCAGGCTTACTGTCATTTGAGTTGTGGAGGAAGGACATTTCTCAAATATAAGACAGAAAGCTTTATTTTATTTTTTACCTTCTTATATTTTAATTTTTTAATTAGTTAATTTTTTTTCTTTTTAGATACAGAGTCTTGCTCTGTTGCCCAGACTGGAGTATAGTGATGCAATCATAGCTCACTGTAACCTCAAACTCCTGGGCTCAAATGATCCTCCTGCCTCAGCTTCCTGAGTAGCTAGGACTACAAACACCATGCCCGGTTAAATATTTTTGTTTTTTCTTCAGAGGCAGGATCTCGCTATATTGCCCAGGCTTGATCTTGAACGCCTCAAGCTATCCTCCTGCCTCAGCCTCCCAAAGTGCTGGGATTACAGGCTTGAGCCACCATGCCTGGCCTTATTTTCTTTTTAATTGGTCAAAATGTTAAGCATAGCTGACAGATTATTCAGATGTTGACATATAAGTATTTTTAATGAAGGATTTTTTAAAAATCAGTGCCATTAAGTGTTACCAGTTTACCTCCACTATAATATAAGGAAATCATCAATTTATAAAAAAATGACTTCTGAACATTTGCTTGTACCACACTTCGGTGTTTTAGCATTCAACACATTTTCTCATAGTAATAATGCAGATGATAAAATGGTATTATTGAGTTTCCAACTCTTAAAATCTGTATACAATTTTCAAGATAAACCAAACCCAAATCTTTGCCTTCCTGATGCCCTTTGAAAGAAAATGTTAGAAATGAGAAATGAAGAAACCAGTAACAGTAAATAGGAGGACTACCAAAGGATGATAGTTGAACAAATTTCTAGACCCCTATTTGGGTACCAGAAGGCCCAGCTGTTCCCTCTCCTCACCTCCCCATACCTCTTTCAACCCTACTCTTGGCCTACAGATAGCTGGCAAGAATCCCAGGCAAAACGCCATGTAGATTTTCTTTAGAAAAATTGGGAAAAATCTAAGTCTTCTAACTTACATGTTATGTTCCCAGAACAAAAGAGAAGAAGCCATCTTCATTCTAGCATTTAGAAAGTCTGTTGGCTCCCCACCCACTCACCACAGAGCTCCCTCTTTTATCCCCTTCAAAAGAGCAATCTAGCCAAAACCAGATCATCTTCACCATAACAGAGGTAACCAAAGATCACCAGGCATGTGAGGAAAACTAATGGCATGAAAGACTAAATCAATAACCAGAAAAATTGCCAGTAGAGAAAATAGAACTAATCAGAAAAAACTTTACCAAGAAAAATAAATTTAATATACTCAGAGATCGAAGAAGATACTATATCCATTAAACAAGAATGGGAAGACACAACTTTTCATATTGAAAAGGATGCCAAGTGCTGAAATAGAGAATCAGACGTCATACCATGATACATGTTTTCAAAACTACAGAATTCCTAGGATAAAAAGGAACCAGAAAGAAGTCACACACATAGTAACAAGTATCAGACTGAAATCAAACCTCTCATAAATAACCCTTAATGCTTTAAAACAACATTGTCTATGACATTTAGAAAGATGATAATATGCAACCAAGAATTCTACATCCTGCCAAACTATTAATCAAGAGTGAAAGCAGAATACAGTTGTTTTCAGACAATGAAGGACTCAAAGTTTACCTTCCCTTGGAATTAAAAGAAATGAGTTAATTACACATTCACCATCAACTTTCTTGAGAAATAAAAATTCAGCATTTAATTTTTCATTGAGCATTTTCACTTGGGTTTCTTTTAAATCTTTTTTTAATCTCATTGCTGCCAAAAGGGTTATTGAGGAGAAAAAGAGAAAGGGGGATTACAAACAAAATGTAGTTGTGTATTCACACCATACAAAAAAATTACAGAGCTACTGGGGCAAACAGCAATTAGACTACTCCCTTTACTCTCAACAGGCTGAAATATTTCATACATTGTACATAAAACTAATCCATAATTTCCCAATAATCCCAGCAGCAGGTGACCCAGGACTACATGCATTGCGATCACAACTGGCAGGTACACCATATGGCAAACAGGGGCAACAGCTACTAAGTTTTCTTACCATCAGAATTAGAATGACATGATCTGGCTTAAATTCAGGAGTATCATTCTGACTACTGTGTTGAGAAGAGACTTGGGAGTGGAGTAGCAGGCCACCGGGAGAAACAGAGAGACCAGTTTGGATATCACTGCCCTGTTCCAGGTGAAACATGACAGTGGTTCTGACATGATAGTAACAGTGGAGTTGGTGAAAAGAGGTTGGCTTCTGGGTATAATCTGAAGGTAGAGCCAGGATTTCCTGACTGATTGGATGTGAGGTGAGCGAGAGAAGAAGAGTCAAGATTTTTAGTCTGAACGATGGGGAGGGAGGGATAGGTTTAAGGGAAAGATTAGAAGTTACATTTTTGATGTTATTTCAGAATTCTATTTTACCTCCAAGTAAAGATGTCAATTACTTGAGTATATGTATCTGCAGTCAGAAGAAAGGTATGGCCTGGCAATAGAATTTAGAGATAGCATATATATATATATATATATATATATATATATATCTCATATTTAAAGGCATGCGATTGGATGCGATGATTCAGGAGTGAATAGAGATAAAGAAGAGGTCTGAGGACTAGGATCCTAAGGCACTCCAACATTTAAGAATCAGGGACATAAGAAAGAAGGCTCAAAGAAGACTCAGGAAGAACAGCCAGTGGGATGTAGGGAGAACCCAAGAGCATGGTGCCCTGGAAACCACGGGAGGGAAATGTTTCAAGAAGGAAAGAGTCATTGCCTATTTTATGCTGCTTTGGTCAATTAGGATAAGCACTAAAAATTCACTGTTGGATTTGGAAACATGGATGTCGATGTTTTTCTTGAAAAGATCTGTTATGTTTTTCAGAAAGCTTCTGAGGTGTTAGGGCATAAATGCTTAAGTTGTTTGGCCCTAACTACGTAATAAATGGAACTACAGGTTGAGCATCCCAAATTCAAAAGTCTGAAATTCAAAATCCAAAATTTTTTGAGTGCCAACCTGACATTCAAAGGAAATACTCATTGTAGAATATCAGATTTTGAATTTTCAAATTTGGAGTACTGAATGTTAAATATAATGCAAATATTCCAAAATCTGAAAAAATCTAAAATCTAAGACACTTCTGGTCCCAAGCATTTCAGAGAAGGGATACTCTGTATGATATTTTTTTTGGCCTAGAGGGCATTGTGAAAAATTACTGAGATACCAAGGGAGCCCCAAACTAAGAAAATTTGGGCATCTCTGTTTTAGAGGATTATGTTAATTGAGCATTTTATTAAAAGAGGGGAGTGCCTCTTACCTTTTCTTTGTGCTGAAAAGTTTGAGTTAGTAATTTTAAATCTGATCAGATTACATGCAATTAATAAAATTGTCCTAACGTTCGATTGTTCAACATTTAAAAAATAAAACTCTATCCTATGAAATATCAGTGGTACATCTTTGCATGAATTTTTCTTCTTGCCTTCATAGGTATGATCTGAATATGCGTTGCTTGGCAGCTCGGGTCAACTATAAGACTTTGATTATCATCTGCGCACTCTTCACTTTGGTCACAGTACTTTTGTGGAATAAGTGTTCCAGCGACAAAGCGATCCAATTTCCACGGCACTTGAGTAATGGCTTCAGAGTGGATGGATTAGAAAAAAGACCAGCAGCGTCTGAGAGTAACAACTATGTGAACCACATGGCCAAACAACAGTCTGAGGAGGCATTCCCTCAGGAACAGCAGAAAGCACCCCCTGTCGTTGGGGGCTTCGGTAGCAATGGGGGAAGCAAGGTGTTAGGGCTCAAATATGAGGAAATTGACTGTCTCATAAATGATGAACACACAATTAAAGGGAGACGAGAGGGGAATGAAGTCTTTCTTCCATTCACTTGGGTAGAGAAATATTTTGATGTTTACGGAAAGGTGGTTCAGTATGATGGCTACGATCGGTTTGAATTCTCTCATAGCTATTCCAAAGTTTATGCACAGAGAGCCCCTTATCATCCTGACGGTGTCTTTATGTCCTTTGAAGGCTACAATGTGGAAGTCAGAGACAGAGTCAAGTGCATAAGTGGGGTTGAAGGTTGGTATCTCTCTGCTTCACTTGCATTTTTCAAGCCTGATTATGTTAAGGAATAAGTATAGATGTTAATTATAGAGCAGGTACACGTAGCTTATTGTCAAGAGACCTTTCATCACTCGGACTTAGTAGTGAGGAACAGAGTAAGTATGAACGTAGGGCAACTTTCTAAATTTTATCATTTAAAGGCTGCAACAAGATGATACCTGAACAAATACGATTATTCCATTAACCTGCATCAGAATCTAAAATTCTCACCAGTAAGGTCTAGGCACAGCATCTTCAGAAATTTTACATTAAAATGTACAGTTACTATCCTATGAGAGGAGATGGAAAAAGAAGAGACCATCCAGTGGCCCCATCAAGTATACAAATGTGATCTTGTTACCTGACTGTCTAGGTGTCATCTCTGGAAGGAAGTTTTAAGTCCTCAGGACAAGACAATTCATAGATACTTTTTCTCTGAACTTATGCTGAACCCTTATAGCCTATTACGTGCTGTCTTTAATTGTCTTTAAAACCTGAGGCAGTGGTCATTCAGGCTTGTCCAAAAATAAACAAACAAACAGACAAACCTGAGGCAGTTCCTTATGGGTATGATTAGTATGCTCTGGAATTTGCTTTTCAAACCAGAAAGCCAAATTTAAATAGGGGAAAGAGTTTAATATGTTTTGAGATTGCTCAGTTTGGGTTTTATTTTCCTTGTTTTGTTATAAAATGATTTTAATATCTTGATATTTTAAAATCTGTGTTGAAAAAAGCTTTTAACTAACTTAATATATATTTTTGCTTTGAAAAAAAGTTTGTGCTCATTTGGTGGCCTGTAGATGTTTTATAATATCTTTACCAGATGTTTAGAAGAGGAAAGGGGGCCAAATTCACCTATATTCTCACCACCTCAAGATATCATTATCATTTTTGTACATTCTATAGAGGTCTTTGTTCCTGGATATATATTTTAATGTAGTTGTAATGATATTTATTATAAAGTGATTCAGGAGGGAAATAGTTTGTTAGCAATTTCAAAGATATCCATGGTCATATTTTTTTTTAGTGACTTTTAAAAATTTTTAAATTAATGGGTACTTGGATTCTAAAGATAAAGCACCTGTAAAACACTGTTAATATTTTGATGTGTTTTTTCCTGATGTTTTTGTTTTTGTAGATAAACATTTTTTAAACAAATTGAGATCATACTGATTTTGTATTCTACTGTTTTCACCTACCATATTATGATTATTTCCCCTTGTGATTGACTATTTGTTGAACATTTTAATGACTGATATTTGTGGTAAGAATGTGCCATGATATACATATATAATAAATGGGACCCTTCTCTTTTGTTGGACACTTAGGTCATTTTCATTTTTTCTGCTATTATAAATAATGTTACAGATACTCACTGTTAATCTTCATTTGCTATTTTAATTTTAATTAGCTGTTGTGTCAAATAAACTGCCAAACTCTTGATCTGTCTTGCCAAACTGCTTTCTAAAAAGGTGGAAGCTATTCATGTTTCCAGTAGCACAGTATGAGGATTCTCTTGTCACTCAACTCTTGCCATCAGGGAACTTTAATCTGTTGTTGACAAAGGAATATCTAGTGAGGTTAAATATCTTTTTCATATGCTTTTAACCATGTCTTTATATTCTTTCCCCCTTTTTCTAATGTTATTAGTAGAGTTTTTTTAAAATGTGTTTGTGCAAACTCATATATTAAAGGTAGCGACACTCACATTTGTTAAAAATATTTTCTTTCAGTTTGGTTGTCTTTTTAATTTTACTTATGGTTTGTTTTGGAAGTTTTTAGTTCTATTTACTAAACTTGTGGGATCTTTTGGAGCTTTGTACTTCTTTGGTTTACGCTTAGACATTTGCCAGATAATCAGCTTTTCACTTGTAGTTTCTCTAATAGTTTTATGGTTTCATTTTTTTACGTTAACTTTTTTAGTTCAGTTAAATTGATTTATATTTTGGCAGATGGTACAAGGGCAGGGTCTAATTTTAGATTTTTTTCCTCCACGTATTGAATAATCTCCTCTTTTCTCCACTGACTCATGATGCCGTCTTTATACTAAATTCTTATGAGTACTAGAGTGTGTTTCTGGGCTACTATTCTGTTTCATTGATCAGTCTCAATTCTTATGCCAGTTGAACATTATTATAGTTGTCACCCATCTCTAATAAGATTATATAAACCTACCTTTTATTAAGTGATAGTAATTCTATTTGAGTTTGTAGAGGGGGGGGAATCCCCCCTTGATATTTGACCTCACTAATTGTTAAAGAAAGAAAATGATGGTATTCCTTTGTAAACAATAGCTTAAAGAGCAATGTTCCATGAGGGCAAGAGCTGGGTGACAAGAGAAACTCACACTCTGCTACTGCTACTGCTAAGCCTAAGTAGGTTCCACCATTTAGAAAGCAGTTTGGCAAGACAGATCAAGAGTTTGGCAGAGGAAAGATATAGATGTTAAAAAGCTTATCTGTGGCCTAGGTCTCTTAGCCTATATAGTCCCTAATTCCTTAAACATTGTTTTCAAACTATATCAAAATGCATGCAATTTTGTAGGTCCCCAGTCTCTACTGTGCCCATCAGATGCTTGTTAATTTATGTTAGAACTACAGATAGAAGTTTCTCTCTCAACCTGCAGATGATTCAACAATACAATACTGTGTGCAGTTCAGTATATTAGTTCCCACGTAGGAAATTACTGAAATAAACACTAATACCAAACATTTAAAAGTTGTGCTTAGAAACTTACAAAAGATAATCCATTAATGAATTATTTCAAGAAACTATGGTTAAATATGCAACTTTAATTCGTTTTTTAAAACTACTCCTTGTTCTTAAAGATTATAATTTGACAGGAAGGATGTGAAAAAGAATTTCAAGCTGTGTTTATATTTTAAGGTACCTAGTCCTAACTGGCTTCTTAAACAAATACTTTAACCATCAGATGATATACTTAGGTTTTTAGACCACACCTTGACATTGGAGGGAGAAATGAGTGTGTAGTTAACTTGATTGTTAAGTATAAATATTTAAGAAAATAGCAGAATTAATATTTAAAATAAAACTGTGGTGATGTTATCTATGTGCATGTAAGTTGTGCAAAATTTGCGTGTATGAAGCAGGTTATAAAACATGACATCTGTAGCTGTGAGCAAAAGGCAGTCCTTTAAAAGTAATTTATAACACTGCATTTCTCTCTATTAACAAATAATGAATGAGAATGAGTGAATATTTAATTTTGTTTTTCATATCTGGTTAATTTGGTATTAGTCTCTTGTAATTATGAAAGCAATTCGATAAGAAAGCTCAAAAGTTCCTGATAACCCTATAACATTCACCAGAAGTAAAACAGTGAGGATTGTATTCAGAATGGGCTTGTAAATGTCTGGACATGATTATTCATTTTGCTTCTCTATTTTATAGGTGTGCCATTATCTACACAATGGGGACCTCAAGGCTACTTCTACCCAATCCAGATTGCACAGTATGGGTTAAGTCATTACAGCAAGAATCTAACTGAGAAACCTCCTCACGTAGAGGTGTATGAAACAGCAGAAGACAGGGACAAAAACAGCAAGCCTAACGACTGGACTGTGCCAAAGGGCTGCTTTATGGCTAGTGTGGCTGATAAGTCTAGATTCACCAACGTTAAACAGTTTATTGCTCCAGGTAAGTTATGTGTTATGTGTGTCTGCTAACTTTATGTTGATTTATGGCACCTGATATTCCCTTAAAATTTTAATATGGCTTTAAAAAACATATCGTGTCACCCAAATGTAATCTCTAAAGAAGGAGCAACTAATAAGTCACGGTTATGGAAAGGAATATTTACTGTGCGAAGAGTCAAGCCATAGACTGAATGTTAAGATCTGGATTACTGCACAGTGTTTAACTCCCTCCAAGGATCTATACCCCATAGGAATGAAGTTCCTCAGTTTATTTTAATATTTCAGTACAGTATAGTTTAATTTTTAAGCTTTTGCATTAAGGTAGAATTTTTTTTAATGGAGACAGTAGAGCCATCCTTTCCTCTACCTATTTTTTACCAATAGCTTTTAATTTTTTCAAGATAATATAGCATTACCAACAGGCCTGCTTCCCATATTGAATTTTGTTAATGTACTAGATTATCTCAAACTTCATATAAAACCATTTTCATTAATAAAATCAAATTAACTTTATGCAACATTTCCCCTTTTAGTAAGACAGTCTCATTAATTAGAATGTAACGTATTTTTCTGTACTAATCAATATCCGTGAGAATTAATGAGTCCATTACTTAAAAAGACAATGAAATAATTTTAGTTAGTACCTCAGGCTTAATTCTCTGTGGGGAAATGTTGTCAGGAACAGAACTTGTTCCCACCTCCCACCAGCCTTGCAGTAGGTAAATAAAAAGAGAGAAAAGGTTATAAGACCTCTTCTGTATTCTCTCCTTGTTCTTTATTGATAACTGTGTAATTTACAGACCTTGAAAGACACAGTACGAATCTACTCATTCTAGATGGCCTTACGTAATGGATTTATGAGTACTTAATGCAGTACAAATAATAGGTGACCTTTAATGTTTATTCTGTGACTAGAACATCTTTTCTCCCATGGCATTCTGTGACATTCCAATACGTAGAACATCTTTGCTTATTGTTGTAAAACAAGCTTGACTGGGTAAGAAGATACAAGGGAATGTTTAAGAATATTTAGCTTGTGATACCTAAGAGGTAATAACAGGAAGCAGAAAATGATTAGTCTAAGCAAAAGAACATTTGATTTTGGATGTACCCAAGAAACTAATTTTTGCACTAATTAGTAATGTTGTGTGGACTAAAATAGAAAACAGCAGCCCTCACCTTGATCTCCTTGAGTATTTGGGAAGCTTTCTAGAACAATCTTTTGAACTCTATCCTATTTAGAGCAACAGATTTCAATTGTTTACTTTTGGGTGGCCTGAGTAATACAAAAGATAGGTCCTTGCATCCTAAGTGAGAGATCCTTACCTTTGCCCTTCATTCTGTAGCCAGTAGCTGGAGATTAAACTACTTCCTAAGGTGGTTTGAAGCATATGGAAGAGACGACTGTCTTTGACAGCCATTCTGCAGATGGGACACAGCTATTCAAGTTGGAACTCCCTGTTGGTGGAAATGTGCTAGCTTGGAATGGGATGCATCTGTTAATATCCTGTGTGTGCCTGTATAGGTTGGATATCTCTTATCTGAAATGCTTAGGACCAGAAGTGTTTTAGATTTTGGGTTTTTTTTTTTCCAGACGTTGGAACATTTGCATATACATAAGGAGATCTTGGGGATGTGACCCAAGTCTAAGCACGAAATTTATTTATGTTATATACACACCTTATATACATAGCCCAAGGGTAATTTTATACAATCTTTTAATAATATGTGCAATCTGTCACATGACGTCAAGTGTGGAATTTTCCACTGTGGTGTCATGCCAATGCTCAAAAAGTTTCAGATCTTGGAGCATTCAGATTTTTGGATTAGGGATGCTCAACCTGTAGCTGCACACTACAGAAGTCTGAAGGAAAGTGAGTTGGAGTTGCATGGGAGTTATTGCAGAGCAGGAGAAGGAGATCAAAGAGGCAAAGCTGCTTTATTGAAACACAGGTATGAGAGATGAGGCTCTTTAGAGGACATAGACTTCATGGGAGATACATTTAGAGAGTCACTGTTAAGAAGAAATTGGAACTTGTAGAGAAAAGCATAGGCCTAACTGAGGTGAGGCTCTGGAGGACCAGGGGCTGAATGCTGTTAGCCTTTCATTTTTGGCCTTGAGGTTTTTTTGTATGTTTGTTTTGTTTTTTTGTCTGTTTGTTTTCCTGAAAGGGAACAAAATCATCTGGAGTAAAGAACCATAATGTGGGTCTGCAGCATATTTTTATTATTTTATTTGTTGAATCACGTTTTGTTCTTCTTCCTAATTTTAAAATTGAATGAATTTAAACTTTATGTCTATTTAATTAAATTAGCTTTCTCTTTCTCAAAGCACTCTTTTCATTTCATTTCTGTGACCTCATTTTCTCCTATCTCTGTAGCCATTCTTTCTCAGGCTTCTTGTGAGCTTCTCTTCTGACTGATTCTTCTCTCAGTGTTCCTCAAGGTTCTGGGTAGAGCCTCTTCTCACTTTACATAGTAAACCTGTTGATTAAATGAATAGATGATGGCAGTTTTTTTGTGTGTGAAAATTGATTTAAAAACTTTTTTCCCCTAGTCTGTTGAGGTATAATTGACAAATTTGCTATGGCTGAGTAATCCATTATAAGTGCGTGTATGTGTGTGCATCTATTAATATATATACTCCATATTTTCTTTATTCATCCATTACCAGACACACAGTTATTTCCATGTCTTGGCTATTGTGAATAATGCTGCAGTGAACACGGGAGTGCAGACATCTCTCTGAGATAGTGATTTCATTCCTTTGGGTATATACCTAGAAGTGGGATTGCTGGATCATACAGTAGTTCTATTTGTAATTTTTTGAGGAATCTCCACACTATTTTCCATAATGGCTGTGCCAGTTTACCTCTCCACCAACAGTGTACAAGGGTTCCCTTTTCTCCACATCCAACACGTGTTATCTCTTGCCTTTTTGATGATAGTCATCCCAACAGGTGTGAGGTGATATCTGATTGTGGTTTTGATTTGCATTTCCCTAGTGATAAGCAATGTCAAGCACCTTCTTATGTGCCTTCTGGGCATTTGTATGTCTTCTTCAGAAAAATGTCTATTCAGATCCTTTGCCTATTTTTTAATCAAATTATTTTGTTTTTTGCTGTTGTGTTGTATAAGTTCCTGACATATTTTGGATATTCACTTCTGACAGATAATATGGTTTGTAGTTATTTTCTCCCATTCAATAGGTTGCTTTTAATTTTGCTGATTGTTTGCTGTGTAGAAGCTTTTTAGTTTGATCTAGTCCCACTTGTTTATCTTTGCTTTTTTTGCCTGTGCTTTTGTTATCAAATCCAAAAAATCATTGCCAAGACCAGTGTCAAGACTATTCTTAAATGTTTATCATCCTTTGTTGCCTAATGTACATATATATGTACTACATAAACCAAAAAGAAACAATTATGGTGACTTCTGGGAATAACTACTCAGAGAGAGGAGGAGTCATAGATTTCAAACAGTGGAAAACCCAAAACTTTTTATTAGTAGATTTGAAGCAGGGATCTTCAGACAGCATATTACTTTTCAATAGAGCTCTGAACCTTACCTAGTATATTTCCAAACTGCTTGCCACCATCCAATTTGCTACCATTCAGATCCTCCTCAATGATGTTGGCAGGTTATTTAACTTCATCTATACATCTATAAGATGGGAATTAAAAGACTTATCGCATAAGATTGTTGTGAAGACTATAATTGTTGGTTGGCTAATTTATTTGTCACTTCTCTTATATGACTCAGTAACCCCCTCTGCTGGTATTAAGGTTTTAGGAAAATTAATAGTGGCATTTTAAAAGGTTACATTCCATAACATTGTTCATTACTGAGTTCTTTGGACCGATGTGTTATATTAAGATATAAGGTGATTCACTGAACTGTGTCATTTCACTAAATTTGTATAAATAAAGTGAAAATTAGAATGGAATTCTAGGAGGAACTAGGTACTTCAGCTTCTTCCCATCTGGACTTCTAAAGATGGGTCATTATTATCCAGTCTGGCCAGAATAGATGGCATAGTTAATAATACTGTCTGATGAATGAGGCATCACCCTAGTAATGGAAAAAAATAAGTAGCACTCAAGAGAGTCTGCTGTGCTGAATATAATTTAATCTTGAGTGATTTATGGGTCAATTCAGAATCCTGTAGTGTTTCAGGAATGTTGTACTGAGCTTCAGATTACATTTCACTATAGGTGCAGAAAAATGCTAGTTAAGAGAGAGAGTACATGTTGACATTTTGCCAGATAAAGTGGATTTTTACTGTATTAGAAGTTTACTTTTTTTTTTTTTTTTTTAATATTTTTAAAATCCAAGGCCTGACCGGGCCCAACCCTGCTTAGCTTCCCAGATCAGACGAGATCGGGCGCCTTCAGGGCGGCGTGGCCTTAGACAGAAGTTTACTTCTGAAATCAGTTTTTTAAAAGTCACTCAAAGCATTATGTGATGCATAAGTCTATCAAGATGTGTCCATTCTTGATACAACTTCCATAATTGTCTGTTCCATCAAATGAAGTAATTAAGAGCCTTAGGCCAAATATATCCATACTGGTAGAGTCCAATGTTGTGAGAGTTAAATGATCAACTCAACATGCTGACACTCTCCAAGCTGCTCAAACTTTATCATCAGTTCACACTTCTAGTCTTTGCTCCTGGTGACACACTAAAGGTTTCCTCAAGGATTCCTCAAAGCAGAGATCTCCTTCTATGCTGTGTGTAAGAGAATAACCCTTCTATTGACTATTCTCATCAGGATTCCATTTCCAATATCATTGGTCTTTTTCACAGTCTGAACTTGAGTCCAGAAAACCTGGATTCTAGTCCCTGCTCTGTTTTGGCCTTGGGCAAACTATCTAATCTTGCAAAGCCTGCATATCTTCATCTCTAAAATGGAAATAATAATTCCTGCCCTGCCAACCTCAGGGGATTATTGTAAGGATCAAATGTGATAATACATGTGAATGCATTAGATCAAGATCTTCGTATTTCCCTTTAATATTTAAAAATTTATACTTTGTATATTCATGTTTTAGCTGCTGTTACTGTTTGCTTTTAATATGCTCAGTTTCTTTTCTTGGTAGATCTAGATGAGCAATATTCAGAAAGTCATCTTTCTGGGAACTAGCCATCATTATACTGTAGATATGCAAGAGAAATTTCCTCTTTAGTAATTTGTCAGATAAAACAGCTTTTACTATTTTATTAGTTTCTGAAGCCAGTTGTTCCAGAATAATAACAATAACTATCATTTATTACTATGTTCCAGGCCATTATCTTTTTTTAAAATCCTCACAATTACCCTAGAAAGTAATATTATCTCTATTTAGCATGTGAAGAAACTGAGGCTCAAAGAGGTGTGTCTTTGCCAGACTTCTCAACACTAGTGTAGAACAAGAATTCAAATCTAAGGTTTTAACTCCAAAGCCTATGCTTTCCCCTTGCCACCCCCACCCATCCCTCACTTTTTGTTGTATACATGAGCACATTGCGTAATCTAAAAATTTTATTCAGAATTCTAGCAAATATCTGAAAACAAACCTATCATTTTCAGCATCAAATTAAGAACATATATTGTGGAGTCAAACCAGGTAATTTGCGTTCAACTCTTTGTCCCTTGGGCAAGTTACTTGTCTGTGTCTTAGTTCCTCATCTGTAAAGTGGAAGTAGTAATAGTATCTACTCTTGTAACTGTTCAGAGGATTAAAGGAATTAGTATGTGTAAAACACTTAGAACATAGTAAATGTATATTAAATGTTAGTCAAATAATTCAAAATTCATGTATAACCATTCTTTTAGCCTCTCTCTTGCAATATTATGTCTGAGCCAGCTTTGGGCTATTTTTTGCAGAATGGGTATGTTAGAATAGTTATTGATCAGCTGGCATTAGATCTAGAAGAGGCAGTTTGATCAACAATACCTTAGCCATTTGTTCTTAATCTTCTAATGTAAACCAGACAGGGCAGAAGGTAAGAGCTTTGGCCTGATGCTCACAGGCCATCATGAACTCAGACCAATTCTGTCATTTGTTTTTGGTTAATTTAGTAAAAAATAAAAATAAAAAATAATGATCTGATACACAAAATATACAAGTGTTAATTTTGTATGGTCAATGGTTGTCAAAGATGAATTGCAATTAAGTTTCAAATACAAAGATGATTTTATTCTAACTAGTCTTTTTTGGTCTATTCCTTCCTGCAGAGACCAGTGAAGGTGTGTCCTTACAACTGGGAAACACAAAAGATTTTATTATTTCATTTGACCTCAAGTTTTTAACAAATGGGAGTGTGTCTGTGGTTCTAGAGACCACAGAAAAGAATCAGCTCTTCACTGTACATTACATCTCAAATGCCCAGCTAATTGCTTTTAAAGAAAGAGACATATACTATGGTATTGGGCCCAGAACTTCTTGGAGCACGGTTACCAGGGACCTGGTCACTGACCTCAGGAAAGGAGTGGGTCTTTCCAACACAAAAGCTGTCAAGCCAACCAAAATAATGCCCAAGAAGGTGGTTAGGTTGATTGCAAAAGGGAAGGGATTCCTTGACAACATTACCATCTCAACCACAGCCCACATGGCCGCATTCTTCGCTGCTAGTGATTGGCTGGTAAGGAACCAGGATGAGAAAGGTGGCTGGCCAATTATGGTGACCCGTAAGTTAGGGGAAGGGTTCAAGTCTTTAGAGCCAGGGTGGTACTCTGCCATGGCCCAAGGGCAAGCCATTTCTACGTTGGTCAGGGCCTATCTCTTAACAAAAGACCATATATTCCTCAATTCAGCTTTAAGGGCAACAGCCCCTTATAAGTTTCTATCTGAGCAGCATGGAGTTAAAGCTGTGTTTATGAATAAACATGACTGGTATGAAGAATATCCAACCACACCTAGCTCTTTTGTTTTAAATGGCTTTATGTATTCCTTAATTGGGCTGTATGACTTAAAAGAAACTGCAGGTGAAAAACTCGGGAAAGAAGCGAGGTCCTTGTATGAGCGTGGCATGGAGTCTCTTAAAGCCATGCTGCCCTTGTACGACACTGGCTCAGGAACCATCTATGACCTACGTCACTTCATGCTCGGCATCGCTCCTAACCTGGCCCGCTGGGACTATCATACCACCCACATCAATCAGCTGCAGCTACTCAGTACCATTGATGAGTCCCCAGTCTTCAAAGAATTTGTCAAGAGGTGGAAAAGCTACCTTAAAGGCAGCAGGGCAAAGCACAACTAGAGCTCACAACCAAAATGATACTTCAGCCTCTGCTGGGTACTGAAACTACAGGCTCTGTCAGCAGAGCATGGGCACATTTGAAAAGGTTGTATACTAGGTTTTGGTGGATTGTATCAAAATGATAAGTGATCCTTAAAACCAGTCTTCTGAAATAATTGCATTCCATAGGTTGGGTGTTTAGAAATGTAGGTGGCATTTAAAATAGAAAGTGTTTAGTCAATGGGCTGAACAAAGATGTTTTACTTGGCCTTGCCCATCACCCTATACAGTTCCACAGATAGCCCAGTCACTCGGTTTGGAAAAGATAATGGCAAGTAGTTATTACCTGAAAACTTAGTATGAGCTCTTTTTAAATGTGGTTATTTATGTTGAAAGCAGACTTTGGAAAAAATAATGTGCTGTAATACAGTAAATATGTACTTGTAGCCTGGATGGTGGACTGTGTTCAACTTTTTACAAAGACATTTCTTTTCTATTGGTTAACTTTTGGGGAGCAAATGAGCATTTGCTGCATTTGTTCAATTTGTTATATATGGAGAATATTTTGAATTATAGTTTTCTTGAAGTGTATAAGTTAAAAACACAACCAGTGTTCAGGCTTCACAGTTATATAATGTAAGCACAACTAAAATGTGACTTGTTGACTGCACAAGAAATTACAAAAATGTTATGTGTTTTGAAACTTGATCTACAATCAGTAAAAGTTTGATAATCAGTCTCTCTCTTCCCCACCCCCATTGTGATAGTTTCCTTTTCTCACTATCTAGAATTTTGTATTTTATTTCGGACTACACTTGAGAGTTTTGTACATTTTGCAGGGGGACATTTTTGGGACATTATTTGGGAAATTTATTAAAAACCTAAATTTGGAAAGGATATAGTAATTTTAAGGCCACCACCACTTCCTTTTAGGATTCCCCCGCCCCCCCTTTAAAGAAAAATACTAGGTCAAATATTACATACAAGAATCACAGTAGGTTTTTTTTTTTTTCCTACCCAGATCAGTCTTAATCATCAGCTTCCCAAACCATTGATTCTGTGTGTCATTGTTTTTCCTTTGAAATTTGATTTCAAATTATTCCAGCTATTAGATAAAAGAGATGCTACTGCATTTGCTGTACATGTTGTAATCAGATCTTTATTTCGGTTATATGTCTTACTATACCTCACATAAATAGATTTCAGAGCCCTCATACCAGGGGCAGTGTCTGCTGTAGAGCTCCAGGCATTAGTTTAAAACCCAGGTGTTAGGTTAAAACCCAGGTGTTAGGTTAAAACCCAGTGGTGTTTATTTTGCTCTGGCTTTCGTTTTAGGGTACGACAGTACACTAAGTCAGCACTACATCTTATACAGCTTGAAAATATGAGACCCACACTTTCAGGGGACTAAGTCTGACAAACACATTGCAGTTTATCTGTGACCTATATCAAATGCAGATTTAAGAGCCAGGTAGGTTACTTACCTACCCACTATATGTTAATAGAATTCAGCCTACCAATCACTACTTAGAAACTGGAAAATACATATACATATATGTGTATATAATATATATGTAAAATACACATACGCATCAAGGGGCAGGGGCAAAGATACAGATCTACACAGAGGACGATATTAAACTGGCCATAGCAAAATAAGCTTAAACTCCTAATTTATGTGACCACAGCTCTTAATTTTGCCAGTTGTGGGTTATTAGGTTTTCACCTAGCTTTTGACCTTGGTATTTCTTAGATGTCTCATCAAGAATATTTGGAATTCCCTCAATTTTTATTTTCAATGTCAATGTTCAAAATAAACTTTCTCCAATCTGGCAAGCTATTTTACTTCCTCATATTTGTTATTGTTTAGAGAATGGTTCAGATTTCTGCTTTGTGTTTGCATACTGGTCTTCAGATTAGGAGAATCAATGAAAACAGTATGGTACTGCTTCTGTGACAAATATCAGTGCCTTAACAATGTGGCTTTCTTTTTCCACTGAAGAGGGAAAGACTTTCTGATCTAGAAATGGCATTGCTATTTCATTGCTGTTCATTCTACACTGCCTTTCACATTGCAACAGCAACTGGATTTGTCTTTTGATCGCAATTTTTTAAGAGGATGAGTTGAACGGATAGCAGCATTGTCGGTACAGACCAGTGGTTCTCAAACTTTAGAATCACCTGGGAGCTTATTGAAATGCAGATCCCAGATACTCAGTAAATCTGCCTGTGAAGTATAACAGTCTGCATTTTTAACAAGTACTCAGGTGATTTTGATGCAGTGAGCTGGGGGCATACATGGAAGAACACTGCCCAAGATTATCCATTGCATTTTTGCCTCTAAACAACTAGAACGTTTTCTAGGGTTTTTAAGTCATGTAAAATGTTTACTTATTATGAGCTTAGGGAGAATGGGGAGGGTATTTTTATGTTTTATTTCTTTAAATTTTTCTTTAAGATTATAGGTATTAGGTTGTTTGTTTTTTTACCCCCACTTTGAGTTTGCTTTGATGACTCTATTGCCACTTCAGTTGTAAAACCAGCCAAAAGTTTCTGGATGAAGGTCAAGTTTGACCCTTTAAGAGTTATTGTACATAAAGGCTTCATCCAAGAACCATCCAGTGTATGTGAGCAAATGCAAAAACGACACACAAGCACAACTCTCCAGATGTGGCAGTCCTTTTTCTTTTTCAGTGCAAACTTTCACTGAAAGCTGCTATTTTCATCCTTGTAATTGTTTTTCTTGTTTCTCTTCCATTGTACATGTGGGTTATATACCATGTGTTAAATATGCAATAAAGTGTTTACTGGATGCCCTTCTGAAGGGTAGTCCTATGTAAAGCTGTACAGACTTTGCAGTTTAAGCACAATGTGCACATGTTAGTTTTATATACAGCAAAACTTGATTTTTTGCAGATGGAAAGGTATTTTGTTTCTATACAAAGTAAATGCATTGTTTGTGCTTAATGTAAAGCTGCTTTATAAAATTGTAAAATAAAGTTTTTATCTTACAAGGAACATGTCTGGATATTTCTCTTTCTTCTCCAATTATTCTAAGACTATTTGAGCCCAGCAAGCAGATTTCTGACCATCATTTCCTGTTTAACCCGTGACAACTAGTCAGAGGACAAGTGTTCATTAAAGGCATACCAGGCCCTGTCAGACAAAGTGGGGAACAAGGTATAACACATGGACTTTAATCCTAAGGAGCTTTAGTCTACAAGGGGACACAACATGTACAAAATGATTTCAGAAAAATAAAATGCTAAATTGTGTAGTTGGGGAGAGTGTCAGGGAAGAGACAGAGCCTAAGCTGGGGCTCCAGGGGTGGGGACAAAGCAGAGGAAGAGGAGGGAGTAACATGAGCAAAAGCAGGGCTGCCCGTGCCAGGTGTGAGGATGTCCTTTGCCGTGCTAATTCAGGCTGGGCAACCATTTTGATTAGATTTATTTGCGAGTTTGTCCCTCATATATTTTCTATACTTTCCTCTTCAGAACAATAAGCATTATTTAATGTTTCCCCCTCTCCTCAGAGTGTAATGAGTTAGGCTCCCAGACATAGAAAACCAGAGACCAGTCTGGCTTCATGTTATGTGTCACTGTACATTATTTTTTGGATTGTGAACATTCTGTACCATTTGTATAATGAAATTCCAATTGATCACCAATCAACTTTCTCCAACAGATTGGCGCACAGATTTTGACAAGCTGCTACATTCTTGGCAGATATTTCTTTTCTACTATCCTCATAAGGTCGGGAAGTAGCCATAAGCGGTCTTGGGCTGGATGAGGTCTCAGGCTGCTCTTGCTCTGATTTTGCTATTTGTAGCCAAATGTAATGCACCAGCCATTCTGCTTTAGCACACTGAACATCTCATATTTGTCTCCCCATTGCCTTTGAGAGGGGGCCGTCTCCCATTCCACAGAGGACTTAACTCAGTTGTCCGATGAGTGCTCCTTTCCTTCATATCCACAGGGCTTTGATGGCCACTGTGTGCCTTGTGACCCTGCGTCCTCTGGCCATGATTGTTAGAATATGGGTGAATACCTCACTCAAGCTGAGCAATCAGTCTTTTCTTCAGGAACCCAAAATTGGGTTGGATAAAAAAACTGAAGTAGACACAGTGAGAAACAGAATCTTGACAATGTTCCAGGACCCAGCCCCAGTGCATTTCTGAGGTCAGCTGTGCTCCACTCAGGTTCCGTGAGATACTGTAACTGAACTGAACTGGGTTCCTTTGAGCGGGCAACGGAAAACCAAACACTGGAGCACTGCATTTTTGCAGCAAGAAAGGTTTGTTATCAGGTGGCCAAAACAAGGAGACAGGAGTCAGATTCAAATCTGTCACTCCAAGCTTGACGTAGGGGCAGGTTTTATAGTCGGAGGGTAATGAGGCATGATCTGATTGGACTTGGGATAGGGAGATGCCCGGAGACATGCCCTGACTGGATCCTGCCATGGGGTGAAGCCAGGGCTCCATCTGATTGGATCCTGCCATGTGTTGTCCGTTTCTTAATTCAATCCCCACTCCTTGGACCGAGCACTTAGGTTCCGACTAGGGTTGCACACTTGGTTCATCTGGACGTGCTCAGGTTACATGACCTGCAACCTGGGGGTCCGTGGCAACTGAAAAACAACTCACAATTTTGTTACATGAAAGTTGAACCAGATTGGTCTGATGTGTTTAATAGTAACACTATCCTCAGGATAAATTCCGTATGTTTGCTTAAGTTGGCTGGATTTGGTTTCTGTTACTTGCAACAAATAAGCCCTAATTTATAATACAAGTCTTAATTATAGAAAAAAATATCATGTAAATTCTACATTTTCCTCCAATCTGGCCTACTACGTTAGCTTGCTAGGGCTGCTGTAACATACCATAGACTCGGTGCTTTAAGAAAATTTATTTTCCTCACAATTCTGGAGGCTAAGAAGTCCAAGATCAACATGTTGGTAGCTTTGGTCTCTTCTGAGACCTCTCTCCTTGGCTTACAGATGGTGCCTTCTTCCTGCGTCTTCATATGCATGTTGCTTCATCTATGTTGTCTATGCTTTAATCTCCTCTTCTTGTAAGGACACGAGTCATTGGATTGGAGCCCACACATATGACCTCCTATTACCATAATTACCTTTATAAAGGCCCTATCTCGGCCGGGCGCGGTGGCTCACGCCTGTAATCCTAGCACTCTAGGAGGCCGAGGCGGGTGGATCGCTCGAGGTCAGGAGTTCGAGACCAGCCTGAGCAAGAGCAAGACCCCGTCTCTACTAAAAATAGAAAGACATTATATGGACAACTAAAAATCTATATAGAAAAAATTAGCCGGGCATGGTGGCGCATGCCTGTAGTCCCAGCTACTCGGGAGGCTGAGGCAGTAGGATCGCTTAAGCCCAGGAGTCTGAGGTTGCTGTGAGCTAAGCTGACGCCACGGCACTCACTCTAGCCTGGGCAACAAAGTGAGACTCTGTCTCAAAAAATAAATAAATAAATAAATAAATAAAGGCCCTATCTCTAAATACAGTCACATTCTGAAGTCCCCGGGTTTAGGACTTCAACATGTGAGTGTTGGGCAGGACACAATTCAGCCCATAACAACCATTCTTCCCCCTTAGCGCGTAGAAACAGAACTAGCCAGGACTGCCATGTAATTTAATAATAACCAGGAAAGGCCGAAACTCAGAAATCTTTAGGGAACGTTAGTTGGACAGAAATCTAGACTTGAAATGGAGGAGACAGAGCCCCCTGGCTTGGCCATTGGAGCATCAAGAATTTACTCTTTAACCCCATGGGCTGCAGTTGTCTCATATGATTCCAATAAATAGAGAATCTGATCTTAAACTGTTTTATAAATGAACAAAAGGTAACCACTAAATTGAAACAGTGGTTGAAAAAAAAATACATATACCAACATAAGCTGGTAGCTTTTTATTCTTTATAGTCATGTGCCATTTTCAGTAGCCCATTCTGAATATAAAATTCTAAGAGGTATTAGAGAAAAATGTATAGATACAGAGTACATAAAAAATTGCAAGTGTTGGTGAGATTTTGTTTAATGACAATTTTTAAATCCCAAATCTGCATTGTAACCATTACAAATAGTCAACAATATAGGGATATAATATTGATTTTCATTATACTAACTCATTAAGTGTGTCAAATTGAAAATGGATGCAAATGTAAATGTTGTATTGGTGATGAATTTGAATGTTGGCTGCTCAATTTCTGGTGAAAAGAGATACATTCACCATCTGGTAAGAATGATTGATAACTTACATATATACACTGCATTTCCTGAATGTTAAATAGCAGCAACACTATGTAATTTTGCTAATCCTTTTCCAGGAGAAGAAGGATTTTGCAAAATGACAGGACTGCAAAGCAAGCATTGAGGAGCAGCAGCAGAGAGAACAGCAAAAGGGGCAGAAAAAAAACCCTGTGAAGGAGCAGGAATAGAGCAGCCCGACGACTGGGGTTGAACACACAGTTTAGATAGGACGTTCTTGGGCGACACAAAGCTCGTTGCATCTAAGCTCAACGTCAGGAAGAGCTGGTGCCTTCCCGGGATTTTGCTCTGTTCTCATCAGCAGCCAGTGAAATCAGGGATAAGTGTGGCTGCTCCGTTTCAGTTCAGAAAATCTAGTAAAGAGTGTTCATCTGAGGACTAGAGAAGGAAGTAAATCCCTGGAGTGGGGTGAGGGTGAGGTCTTGTTTGGAAGCAAGCACCTGGCAAAAATGCATGGTTTTCACTTAGTGCACATTATTCTGTCACCTTTCGTCTTCAACACCAGTAAAGTTAAATCTCTGTAATTCAGTTGAATATCGTAGGAGACCCCAAACAAATTCCAAAATCCTATCAGTGGCATGGGAAGGTAACCTGGAGGAGAGTGTCTATCTTCTCAGTCACTGCAGGCAACAAAGGGAGGCACTATCTCCACCTGGAAACACCTGCCAGAAGAAATTACCTGGGCAGTTTCTTGTAAGCTGGAATATGTTGAGTTCTTGGTGTCCAGGTACAACAAACTATAGTTCTGTATCGGTGTTTCCTGCTAACCTGTGTTTAGGAAGAGGAAACAAGCCCGATTATAGGTACTGCTCAAACTAAATCTCATTCACCACTCATTGCCACTCTGGAAGCCTGACTCTGGGGGTAGATGAGAAAATGAAACACTGCTTAAGTAGCTTGCTCAAGGTCGTGCAGTTCTTTTCACTAAATATTTGTTGAACAACAGCTTCCTGCCAATCATGTGCTACCTGCCAAGAGCAAAGATGAGAAGATCTGTCCCTGCCCTGAGTCATAACTAGTCAACATCAGGAACTGAGTCCATAGCTGGCTGGCCTGGAGCGCTCTTCCCTCTGTAGGCCTTGGGGAGCCTTCCCTTTCCAAAATCCCAGACGAAACAGTGGTGCTAGGACTAATAGTCAGAGTGTCTGAGCAGCCACTCTGGGTCAGGCTCTTGCAAAAGGACTCCACAATCTTGGAAGGAAGTATGTGAACTTTACAGATGAAAAAGCAGACTTGGAGAAGTTAAACAACTTGCCAGAGACCAGTCAGTTATTTGACAAACTAAGGTCTGGAGCGCAGGGTACGTCTGACCCCAAATTCCACGTTCTGGACCATTGTCCCAAGCAATAGCCACGATCCACTTTCTCCTTACTCCACCTTTGGCGTGGGCACCGTGGGCTCAACTAGAGATGCAGATCTCGGCCCCAGCACTCTTCGCGTCCACCAGATGAGAAAACTAGCCCATTTCATCCGTGAACTCGGTATCAGATCTGCTGAAATTGGTACTTGCTCTGCTACGTGATTAGAGGAGCCCAGAAGCAGAGATAGGAAGTGTTTTCAGTGACTGAGTCTCCTTGCCACGCGCCCCCATTTCTTCGGCTTCTGTTTACATTGGATTTTGGACGAGCCTGCAGTAAAGCCCCTCCGGCCTCTCCCCAGCACCCTCCTGCTGTTTGCAGTCTTCCCTAATGGACTTTTGAAAAGCTGCATATATTACAGATTAAGACATAAGTAGAGTGTGTGTTCGTATGTGCAAATAGACACGCACACGCACACGCACAGGGAACGTTCCCAGGCACCGCGCTAACCACAGGGGGTGCAGTGATGAGGAAGAGTCCCTGCCCTCTATGAGTCCGAGCAGTGACACATTTTTTTTTATGCTTTGCTATGAAAAATAAAACGTTTAAAATATTACATATGCCAAATTAGAGTTTGAATTAATGAGATTCTAAAGGAGCTTACATTATACTTTTGAAACTTCCTTCATTAAAATAATGAAATATTTTATTCTCAGAGTGCTCGTAGGAGACTCGCCAAGTGGGTAACTTTTTTTAGTGGAGGAGCAGAGGCTTGGGCGTGTGGCCACTGTCAGGGGCCAAGGGACTGGTGACAGCTGAAATGAAGCTCGCGTCTCTGAACTTGCAGTTTAATTCCCTTCACCCTGGTGCCTTCGCATCTTAGGGGCATCTGGAAAAGAGCTTCCAGGGACATGGCGACCTGGCGGGCGCCTGCACCGGGCCGCATCCTCCCTCCCTGAGCCCTGGCGTGGCGTGAAACGAGTGGGGCGCGGGCACTTCTCTCCCGCTTCTGCTTCTGTCCAGTCATCAGCTCTCCTCCGTCCCATTTCATCTGCGCTGTCACCAGCAGTAACAGGGAAGTGCCCCAGGAAACCACCGAAGGCCTGTCTACATGTTACCTGGTTGACTTGTTTAAAGCTAGATTTTTATTTTTAAAAAATTCCTTTCTAAGGGGGAAAAAAATACCCTATCTTAAGGGGCCAGTTACTTCATAGACTTTAGGAAATGTATTTTTATTTTGTGCCCAGGGAAAACCCAAGCCGAGTAGGCTTACACCCCTGAGTGACTCCTCACAATTTATGTTCAGGTGGCCCTGAGACAGGCCACATCGTGTCGGCTCACCCGCTGTGGGGCGTGGAGTCCCCTGGCTGTGTGGACACCCGGTTGCAGGGCGGGGTGGAAGTGGGGAGCCTGGTCAGAGGGAGGGGTGGCTGGACTGAGGGTTCGCTGTGGAGCTAGTGCACCAGCTGTCCAGGGCGAGGGACAATGAGGCATCAAGGACAAGCCCGAGGTCTGGACGACAGAAGGGCCACTGTCTAAAGGGTGGTGTCTGGGCGATCCCACAGGAGTCTTCTAAAAGACCGTGTCCCCTTCTGGGCCTAAGAGCAGCACTTCTTCCAGGGATATTTGAGGATACATGAAAGAAAGAGGATTTGCGGTATGTGTCTGTGTGTGTGTCACACTTTGGAGGCCACTTTGTTCAGCAATGTGATTTCCACTCTTGCTTCCCTGCAAGCCTGTGTCCACGTAACCAATGGAGTCAGCGTGTTAGAACAAACTTTAGATGTTCAAAACTCTCCAGTGGCTTCCCAATGCCTGGAAACTGAGTCCACATTCTTCAGCAGGCCCTGCCAGGCCCTCAGTGAGCCGCCCCCTGCGCCTCCCCAGCCCTTGTTCCTGGCCTCGGCCCCATCATGCACTGGGCTCCACTCAGAGGGCTCCGGCCTCAGGGCCTTTGCACTGCTGTTCCTTCTGTCTGGAACTCTGGTTCCAGTCTTTCCTGGGGCTGGCTGCTCCTCCTCACTCGGTCATCAGCTCCAATGTCAACCCCTCGGTGAGGCCAGCTCTGCCCACCTGTCTAAGGTGGCCACCCAAGTGCTCCCTATGGCAGCACCTTGCTGTATGGACCTGGTCGTGTGCAGGTTTCCCAGTGCACTGCCCCTCCTCCCCCACTGGCAGGTGACCTCCTTGAGGACATGACTCTGGTCTCTGCCCTATGCCTGGCACCTCAGCACAGAGCCTGGCGCAGAGAATGAGCTCGATAAGTACTGGTTGGTTAAAGGAATGAATGAATGATTCCAAAGAAGGAGAGGGGCGTGGGAGCCAGGTTTGTCCTCCCAACACATCGGGAGCATTCTTCACATCCTCCGTATAGCCCTGGTGGCACCGGGGGCTTGTTGGGATGAAGAGCCTCGGGCTCAGTTCCAAACCTACTGCCTCAGCGTCAGCGTTTGACCCGCACGCCCAGGGATCTGCTGCGCACAGTGGAGTTTCTGAAACTCTTCCTGGAGCGCCGATTCTCAAACTTATCTGTGTGTTGGAATCACCTGGAGCGTTTTCAAAACCAATAATGCTGGTAGGGGATGTGGATAATGGTGGTGGCCGGGCACGTATGGGGACAGAGAGCACGTGAGGTATCTCTGTACCTTTCTCTCAATTTTGCTTCAAGCCTAAAACTACTCTAAAAAATAAAGTCTTGGAAACAGCAACAACGCCGTAGATGCCTGGGCCACTCCCCCACCACGCTGCCCCTAGGTTGTTCTTGGTGTGGGCTGGACCACCCAGATGACCACAGGGTGTGCCAAGGTTGAGAACAGGCCGTGTCCCCGCGTTCTTTCCTGCTGGGAAACAGAGGGCAAAGCTGGAGGAATGGTCAGGAGAGAGGCTGCAGGAGAGTGTGAAGAGAATAAAGGGAAACGGGACTCAGCCATCGGCGGGGCACTTGTTCCCCTTTGTTGATTACATGCGGGTCCTTTCTCCTGGTTCCTAAGGCGGCTGGGGCCTGTTTTCCTCCTCTTCAAGAGCTGTCGGGATCAGGGGGAGCCCCAGACCCCTGTGTGCAGACGACACTGTAAGCTGTTTTCACCACCCCAGATTGGGTGTAAGTGGAGTGACCAGAGAGGGTGGCTTGCCGGGGGCAGCATGGCCAGGGGCCGGGCAGGGAGGCCACGGGTGGACCACGCCGGCCGCCCCCAGCTGACTCCCGCCTCCTCCACGCTGCAGTTCCTGCCTCCCTCTCTGGCTCCTGGTGCTCCAGAGCTGCCTCTCAGTGCCAGGAGGGAGTCACTCACCTAAGGGTTTCTCGCACAGCCACTCACTTTGCACAGCTGCCTGGAATCAATGCGCCCAGCCCCGGCGACAGCCACGGTGCCTGCCTGCACTGTAAGCAGATCTCACAGCATGTTAATTTTTTTTAATTACTAACTGAATTAAAATAGACTGAGGGGAAAAGGTGACCAGAACCAGCCCTGGGTCTCTCCCCTACTGATTGTGCCAGACTCCTCCAGGGCCTCGCAGAGACCCCCGCCCTCCCCCCCAACGAGGTCTCTTTTAGGAGGGGCGGGGAGAATTTTTGGAGAACTCCATGAAAGCCAGGGACTCTCCTGCCAGAAAAGTGCTCAGAGAGCTTTAGATACACTTCAGGAGCTCGTTGACCCTGCCCACAAGTGTTACTCTCCAGATGCTCTGAATTTTATCCAAACATCTGGAAAGAGTCCACAAAACCCAAGTGAAAAACCACTACATTTTTTTTACGTTTAAAAATCCAAACTCACAAACTCACAAGCCTTTAGAAACCAGGCAGGTGAAAAACTGTAAGGGAATAACTGGGTCAGTGGGTGCTAAGGAATGGCGGGAACCACAGCTGAGATGAAGCGTTAAAATCATTTCAAAAATTAAATTCTTACTGGACAGCCCAAATGAAATACATCGTCAGACTGGATTTAACTCTTGGGTAACCTGTGCATTGTTCAGAATTTTCTAGATATTTATTCCTGCCCACCCTCAACTGACAGTGGGATCTACCTGCGGCCTAAGTGCAATCATTTCTGCAGGAGCCTCTTCTCCCCCAGCTTACTTGGTAAGAGCTCTCTCCATTTTCCTCCATGCTGTTGCCAGTTCTTCCACGTGTCTGCCCAGCTCAAAGGCTCGAGTTAAACAGCACTCCTTCCACGAAGCATCCCAGAGAGCCCCCCGGCCACAGCCACACTTCCCCTCCCGTTCCGTTTCTAACCACACGTGTGCCGGGGAGCCCTCCCGTGAGCCACGTTCTGGGGCTACAGTACGCTCTCTGCTCTCTGAGTCCTCTCCAACTCTGCTGTCAACCCCCATTCCCCAAGCGTGGCTCTCAACCAGGAGACGTTTTGCTTCCTAAAGCACATCTGGCAGTGTCTGGAGGCATTTTCAATGGCCACCATTTGGAGGGAGGGAATGCTGCTGGCATCTAGTGGGGAGAGGCCAGAGATGCTGCTAAACGTCCTACAGTGCACAGGACAGCCCCACAACAAAGGGTTACCCGGCCCAAGTGTCCACAGCGCCAAGGCTGAGAAACTGTCTTCGGCTGGCCCTGGATAAAACCTTCAAGGACAGGGCCATGTCTTGGTTAATGCGATGCTCCCAAGACCTATGACCTAGGGTCTGGCATGCAGTAGGCACTCAACATGGGCATGTTAAAGGGGCTTAATGGCAGGGGGGTAGGTCTAAAAAGAAGGACCCAATCTGAGCCCCAAGCAGTGCACAGCTGCACCAGGGAGGAGCCCACATGCACGGCAGGCTCTCCTCCAAGCAGACACCACAAGCCAGGCCTAGCAACTGTGGGGGAGTTTGCTCTGGCAGGGGCTTCACCCGTTTCAGGAAGGGACATTACAATTGCATGTCTGTTTTAGTTGGGCTCTTTAGATCGCAAGGACAGAAACGCACCCAGGGTTCCTTGAGAGGTAGAAGATTCACTGCAAAGAGAAACGTGGATAGAAATACAGGCCTTGGAAAGAGCTGAGCATCCGTGGGAAGGCTGTGCTGGGCCGTCACTCTGGAACCTTCCATTCAGGAGATGCAGATACCACCCTGTTGCTTCTCTCCACCCCCACCCCCAACCCTCACATTCATCCAGACTTTTCTGCTTCCCCTTCACCTGGGACCCTGCAGGACCAATTCATCCATTAGCTGCAGTGCCTACCCAGGGCACACAATTCTGAGGAGCTCTCAAAAATGTTTTAATTTTAATATCTTTTAAAATCAGAAGAAGAAAAGAATATAATGATAATCAATATAAAATAATGAATCTGGCCTGGATTGTGTTCATCTTTATACCAATGCAGTCATACAATCTAATTGTACTTTATTTTTATGGAGAGAGGGGGCCACGAAGGCATTGCCCGCCCTCTCTCCTCCCACCACGGGCCAGCGCTCCCGGTTCTTAATGAAAATGCCACAGAGGACCCCCGGAGACATTTCGAGTACAAACGTGTTGCTCAGAAGTACTCCGACTTTGATGAATTTTCCCCCAGAAAGGGTTTTCCGGAATGGACTCCATTAACTCAAGTTAATTCCTTGATTAATTTTCTATAGAGCTCAGTTAAACTATTTCCAATTTTTCCACTTTCTCATTTCCAATGGACTGAAACTATTTTCACTGGGACCAATTCTTTTTCACTTAAATTTTAGATCAGAAATCTGGTTCACAGATCAAAATATTACCCATATCAAATTGCACTGATGATCGCTTCTGCCGTGGCAAGTTTTCTTTTGTGGGTTTTATTTTACCAAGTCCATTTTCTAGGGTCAAATTTTTGTTCTACATTTTGTCAAGAACATTTGATTCTTTCCTGAGGTCTACTAGATAACGACCTATCTAATTTAGTGTCTTGGTTTTTCTATGCATTGGATAAAAGACTTTTAGAGTTTGGAACTGCTTCCTGGTTTAAACCACTAGAAAACTGTGACTATATCTATGAGACAGAGTGAGGGCGAGGAGGAGGAGAGGCAGAGTAGAAGGGAGAGAAGTTTAGCGGCACCGTTCAGTCGCTGGATGCACATCGGAGGTTAGAGTGTCCCGGAGAAGTGGGAGAAGAAAACAGCAAGATCAAAATGTTTTCTGTTGCACTCATCTTTGTGTACTGTGTCTATGTCATAGCTCACTTGACCGCCCTTGGGTCGACTGTGGGTAAGAAGTCCAAGTTATAAGACATGACTCCCTAGAGCTGCCTCTGGGTCCAGTGTTCCTTAGGAAGCAGGCGAGGCAAAGGGACCAGGTGTGCTGGGCGTGGGAAGAACAGTCTCTTCTTGTTGGGAATCACTTCCCTGCAATTTCTAAACAGCATGGTGAGGAGGATGGAAGAAAATCAGGCTAGTAAAGCGGGTCCTCTTGTTTCAAACTCAGTGATTTCCCCATTATGCCTCGCGGCCTCTCAAAAGCAGGGGAGCGAGGGTCTGCTTACACTTTGCAGCTGGCAGAGGTCTCGGCTGGCTCCTGTGTTTCCGGAGCCTGGAGCGAGAGTGCCAATGCAGGCCCACCTACCACGTATCTAAATATGTAAAAGTTATTCACCAAACTCATGAGTTCTTAAAAGAAAAATGTTTTTATTTCCTACCCTGAAAAATGTACCTTTGTAGTAATAAAATTTAAAAATAGTTGTTTTTCAGGTCACTGAGAACTGGTTTTTACATATGACTGAAAGTTAGTAAAATATCAAAGATGATGGAATTTAATCACTGCTTTGTATGTTCTGTTGATGGGCAAATTATGTTTACGGGAATAATAAAATAAAAACACATGTAAAGTATACATTATTCATTTATTTCATAAAATGCATCTCCCTTTATTTCAACAAAATGACTAATTATGTTGTTATAATAAAACATTTTTACAAAAACTGTTCTATTGGCAGAAGTGCCAAACTAGATGATCTTTCTTGAGTCATTGTTCTTAGACAGTTTCTTTATTAAATCCAATTTTCTGAGACAATAGAAACTGGAATTATCAATATATTGTACTCCTTAAAGTAGTAGGTAGATTCAGAAATGAACCATAAATTGTACATATCATGCTCAAATAGCATCATGGACTTACATGGGATAACTTAGCATTATCATAGAAAACATTACACAATATTCTAATTTTTTCATATAAATTTCTACCGTGTATAGTTGTCAACATCTCTTGAAGCACTATCTGGCTTGGTGCTACTCAGAATGCCCTTCCCCAAGATGTTTGTTGCCGGTCTGTGATGAGATAGGGAGGCTGGGAAAGAGTGTGCTTCTATGCACACTTTCAACTCAGCTGCTATTTTTTCACAGCAAGACTTTCTCAATGGAGGAAGCAGTATGTTGACTTTCATTCCTTAATTAGCATTTAGAATCCATGGAGCATTTCTTAAGTTCTTCTAACACATTTTTCAATGCTAGGATATTATAAAGAAAACCACAAATGCCAGTATATTGCTCATGTGTTCAAATCTTTCTTCAGTCGAGACTCTGTCTTGGCCGGGCGTGGTGGCTCACACCTGTAATCCTAGCACTCTGGGAGGCTGAGGCAGGAGGATCGCTTGAGCTCAGGTGTTCGAGACCAGCCTGAGCAAGAGCGAGACCCTGTCTCTACTAAAAAATAGAAAGAAATTAGCCAAACAACTAAAAATAGAAAAAATTAGCCGGGCATGGTGGCACATGCCTGTAGTCCCAGCTACTCCGGAGGCTGAGGCAGCAGGATCACTTGAACCCAAGAGTTTGAGGTTGCTGTGAGCTAGGCTGACGCCACGGCACTCTAGCCCGGGCAACAGAGTGAGACTCTGTCTCAAAACAAACAAACAAACAAACAAAAAAAAACAATGAGACTCTGCCTTGATCTACCAGAAAATAGTCTCTATAAACAGGACCACTGGAATGAGAATCTTCTCCTTTATGGTCATATGAGCACTTTATTTCTTTTTTTTTTTTTTCTAATTTTCCTACATTTTATTGGAATGTCACTTTTATTACATATTTCACATGCAGGTTCTTTGAATTTATTTAAAAAAATCATTTTCTCTAAACATTTAGAAATAGGTTTAATCCTTTAAAAAATATAGGTCTGTTTTTTTTAAAATGACCTTTTGCTAACATTATTGATGACAAGCAACAGTTTATATCAAATAATTATGGATGGCACAAATTCTAAAAATAATTTCATTTTCTGTCAAAGACCATGATCTGCTCTTTATTTGAGGATCTTCCGCTGTGTCACTGACTCTTCTAGTCATCTTGTATTTTGTCCAAATTACATCTGATTGCTTTCAGAGCAGTTTGCTGGCATTCCCAAGTGTCTGTGAGTGGTTGTAAGGTCAAGTTTGATATGTGTTTCATCAAGATGTCCTCTCTTGGGACAGATCCAGAAAGCATCATATTTAATCATTGAATTGTCCAAGGAATGCTGTTGCCGTGACACAGCTGAAGCCACGTCTAGTATGAATGACACAGCACACAGAATGCCTCTGCATTTCTGGCCAAAATTCTGGCTCATACACTTTTTTTTGACAATCCTGTTAGTGGCATTACCATAGATTTACCCTCAACACTCTTTAAAAATCAATGCCTATAAATGAAAGCTGTTTATTCAGTTTGTCACTTAAATCAAAACCTTTACTTTTTGTAAAAGGTGTAAAGTCAAAGAGATATTCCTTAATTTTTACTGTGTTTTCTTTTTCTGTAGTTGAAGACTGGTACAATAAATGTTAGTCATTCAATGTGGGTTTTGTCCCTGATACAATCTGATTGGTCTGAGTAATATTTACTTTAAAGAAATTTTATGTATGATTTCTTCTCACTTTTTACTCATCAAATTGATGATCTCATTATGAATTCTAAATCCCAGATAACTACTTGTTTCATTTTTTTAAAAAATTCACCTAAGCCGTGCACAGTGGCTCACACCTGTAGTCCCAGCTACTCAGGAGGCTGAGACAGGAGGCAGGAGGATTGCCTGAGCCCAGGAGTTGGAGACCAGAGAAATCTTGTCTCTAAAAAAAAAAAAAAAAAAAAAAATCTTACATGTTCATGTTTGGCTATTTTAGCATCAAAATTTAAAGTCATTTCTACTAAATTTAGACTTTATTATTTTGTTTTCTGTATCTATTATGCCATTAATGCTGCTTCTATCCCAAATAAAACATTGTTTGGCTGAATATAGGGCACATAATTTTATTATTTTAAGAACATTCCGTCAATGTCCCCTATCCTTGTTTATTGATCTTTGTTGAAGACCACCGTGGTTTGCTGTTAATTTAGTCCCTTTTTCTGTTTCTTGTAATTATGTGTGTGTGTTGGGGTTACAGGCCAGAGCTGTTCATCTTTGTTGTTGGCAGTTTTTAAAATTTGAAGCAGACTGCCTCTTTCAAGATTTTCAACTTCTTTTTCTTTTTATTCTTTTGGATTCCACGTTCATAATTGCTCTTTCTACCATAATCTCTGTTTGTATTTATTCTTGATCCAAAGGATTAAAAAATAATTAATTATACTAAGAATATAACATTTGAATATATTTTCATTATAGAAATATAAATTAAATCAATTGTAAAAAGTAACTTTTTAAAAAGTATGTGAAAAGTAAAATTATTTTATTAAAATTTTAAAATTTATCTAAAATATTTAAAATGATCTATTAAAGATAAAAGGCAAAATACAAATTATAAGTAAATTATGTCAAAACTTAAAATTACTTAAATAAATCTGGAATTCTCAATTTAACTTTTTGAAATTATAAAATCTTATTAAATATTTTATAAAAATAAAACCACTTGTGGTTCTAGCATTCAGTGTCCATCTAGTTAGCAGTGTAAAGAATGGTATCACATCACCTCTATGAAACCTTTCCTGATTCCTGAACACATTAGGTTTGCCGAATAATAACTTGTTATTATTAAGTGCTTATTATTGTGTTCTAACGGCTCAATGAAGTAGGAGGGATTATTCACTTTATTTTTATTTTTTATTTTTTGAGACAGAGTCTCACTCTGTCACCGGGGCTACAGTGCTGTGGTGTCATCACAGCTCACTGCAGCCTCAAACTCCTGGGCTCAAGCAATCCTCCTGCCTCAGCCTCCCGAGTACCTGGGACTATAGGTGTGCACCAGCACACCTGGATGATTTTTCTATTTTTAGTAGAGATGAGGTCTCCCTCTTACTCAGGCTGGTCTCGAACGAGATTATTCACTTTCTTAGGGTGGGAGAATAAACTAAGGGCTAGTGGGGCTGTCCTCAGCTAGTGAAGGGGCAGAACCAGGATTCCAACCAGGTTTTTCTGACTTTAACACACACCGAGTCGCCGCCCTAGGGAAGGTCCACAGGGCAGGGTCCCTGACTGTCTCTGGGCCACTAGGGCTTTTTCTGTCTTCACACCGAGACCACAGCTGCTCCTTTTGGCTCCCTCAGGCTTCCAGGTGAGCGGGAGGCTCAGCGGGTGCTCAAGGCGGGGACCAGAGCGGGCGCGGACGGCAGCCGCCGCAGAGCCGGGCCAAGTGCGCGGGCGCCACCTGCAGGCGGTGGGGGCCTTCTGCAATCCCCTCGCCTGCCGGGAGGTCAGAGCCCGAAGACGCTTGGCGGTCGGGCCCTGGGGATCCCGCCCGGAAGGGAGGACCCTCACCACAATCCACACCCTTTTCACTTCTTCCCCTGGCAGAGGGAAAGTTCTTTCCAATGTCTAACCACGATCCCTCAGACTGCAAGGGAGGCCCTTTGCACCGCAGGGAAACGGGATGGGGCAAACCCAAGCGTGTGTGTGTGTGTGTGTGTGTGTATTTTAATTAATTAACTAATTACTTAAAAGACAGGGTCGTGCTCTGTCACCCAGGCTGGAGTGCAGTGGTGCCATCAGAGCAGCAGCCTCCAACTCGTTGGCTCAAGAGATCCTCCTGCCTCAGCCTCTGCAGTAGCTGGGACTACAGGCGCACGACTCGCCTGGCTAATTTTGAAAAAAAAAAAAAAAAAAAAAAAATGTTTTTCTTTTTAGAGACATGTTCTTGCCTCCAAGCGTTTTTTTTTTTTTTTTTTTTTTTTTTTTGGAGCTGCTTCCTAGGGTTTCCAGAGATACAGCTCCCTGCAAATGCATCAAGGAGTTCCGGTCCCATTCAAGTGAACCCAGTTCCTCCCCCTGCAACTCTAGCTCACACCCATTTCCTTGCGTCAGGAAAGCTCAGTTTGTGTTTGTGTGTGTACTTAAGTGTGTGTGTGCGTGCGCGGGTTCGTGCGTGCACACGCGTGTCTCCAGAAGCCTATTACCAATAACACCCCTTAGCCCTCGCAACCCCGGGTGAGGTCAGGATTGCTGTTACCATTTCTCAGATGAGGAGACTGAGGACCAGGGAGCTGATATGATGTGTTCCAGAGAGTCACGGGCAGGCTGGAAACAGAGTAGAGATCTCTAGATCCCAAGCCTAGGGCACCTCCCACCAAACGCTGTTTCCCTTTGTGGGGAAGGGGCGTGGTGCAAACGTGTGTTCCTGTGCCACCCGTGTGTACGTGGGGATCTGTGCGAGTGCACGTCAGCCCCGGGGCGCACACTCACGTGCTCTGTACGAGTGCATGAATGACCGGGACAGCTGGACATTGTGATATTGAGATATATATATCTCATATATATGATATATATTGGTTTTCATCCACAGTTCCCGGCCCACAACTTGGCATACCCCTTGTTATGGTCCTTTGTTATAATGCTGGGGCAGTTCAGGCCTCAGAAGCAGGCTTCAGAAAACAGAATCTCTCTCTGACCACCTCCTCCCTCCTTTCACATGTTCCTCTTTCTCCCCGAGGCAGGAACCTTCCCTGCCTTTCTGTCTTGGAGCTGGCCATAAAGAAATTCTCTGACCTACCTTGCCTGACTGGGGGTCAGAAGACCCCCATTTCAGAAGGGGTCCTGCCCCGTACCTTGGAGGCAAGACTGCTGCACAGAGGCGCCAGGAAGACTCTGAGTCTTGCTGGGTTTCCCCGCTCAGTCTGTTAGTATCAGATCACGCCCTTTGGGTCCCAGCACATTTCCACACCGTTGTCAATCATGCCTAGCCAGAGAAGTCTCCATGAAAGGCCCAAGAGGACAGGGTTCGGAGAGCTTCCGGATAGCTGCACACGTGGAGGTTCTGGGTGGGGGGGGGGATGCACCCAGGGAGGACATGGAAGCTCCACACCCCTTCCCCCAAAGCTTGCCCTATGCATCTCTTCATCTCCATTTTTTATAACATTCTTTCTAATAAACAGGTAAACATGTTTCCTTGAGTTCTGTGAGCCACTCTAGCAAATTAATCGAACCCAAGGTGGGGGGCGTGGGAACCCCAATTTATAGCTAGCCAGTCAGAAGCACAAGTCACACCTGGTTTTGCAGTTGGCATCAGAAGTGGGGAGCAGTCTTGGGGACTGATCCTTCGACCTGTGGGATCTGAAGCTCTCCAGGGAGACAGCGTCCGGATGGAATTGAAGGACACCCAGGTGGTGTCGGCTGCAGAACTGATTCCTCATTTACCGGTGGGAGAAGTCCCCACTCATGTCCGGAAACAAGAATCTTCTATGTTTATTGACGTGAGATCAGACCGAACACTTTCAGTTTGTGTTTTTTCCCACTCAGATATCTGTTTTCAAAACAAAAAAGAAAAGCACCTCACATACCCCTCACCCTACACAAAAATTAAGTCGAAATGGATCATAGTCCGTCCCCAATGTAAAACGCAAACCTATGAAACATCTAGAAGATATAGGAGAAAATATTGATGACCTTGGGTTAGCCAAAGACTTCTTAGATACCAAAAGCGCAATCTATAAAAGAAAAAAATTGATAAATTTGACCTCATCATTATTAAAAACTTTTGCTCTGAAAAAGATGCTAAAAATGAAAACACAAACCACAGACTGGGAGAAAATATTTACAACGCACATATTTGATAAAGGACATATGAAAGACTCGACAATAAGAAAACAAATAACCCAATTAAAAGTGAGCAAAAGATCTGCACAGATACTTCACCAGAGAAGAATAAGAATGACAAATGAACACACGAAAAGATGCTGAGCATCATTAGTCTGGGGTAATGTAAATTAAAACCACAATGAAACGACTTGAATACTCAAAAATAAGGGACTAGTGCAATAAATTGTGCAAAAGTGCATTATCCATCCTTCAGGATTTACCTTTTACATTTCAAAATAACATGAAAAGCACTTGTGGAACAATGTTTAAGTAACAGAAAGAGGTTTTAAAGACACAAATAATATTACTCCCAAATTCAATTTCCAATGAAGGAATATTACGTATCTTTTCCATACATATATCAGACAAACACTGAAATCCATTAAAATATAAATAGGGCTCAGTTCGGGGTGTGACGATTGTAGGAATTTCAATTTCCTTCTTTATACTTCTTAGACTTTCCCTAAATAACTTCCCACATGCACATATTTCTTTTAAAAATTATTTAATTAAGTTGAAAGAAAAAAATGGATGCATGTCTGAGCCTCTACATCCCCCTTATTCATTCAGTCGTTCATGTAGGAGATGCCACCCCAGAGTCCCCGACAACAGGAGTCCTGAGCCTGGGATGTCCCTCCAGCAGCCTCATCCAGAGCTGGCCCTGGCTCCCAGCTCTGGGTGCTGCTAGTTCCCTTCCTTCGGGACGCCCTCCTCCCCTGGCTATCTCCTAGCTCGCTGACACTCCTGCTGCCCCTCTCCTGAGAGAGGTCCCTGGGGACCCCTTCCAGCCCTTTTTCCTTCCTGATCCTCATTCCGTCCCTGTGGGATTTCATTCACTTCTGTGGCGTCAGCAAAGGCACCCAAGACACCCACATCGCTGTGTCTGGCCTAAACTGTTCTCCCGGGCTCCGAACCTTGCTCCTTCACCCCTTCGTGCCACAGGTGGTCACTGGCTGTCTACAGCCAGGCACAGCTCCAGGGCCTGGGGACCCAGCAGGGACTCTAACAGCAAAGTCCTGCTTTCAGGGGCCTGACATTCTAACAGAGGAGTCAGGCAATAAATAAACGAGCATGTTAACTTCAGAGCATGCATTTTAACAAGATTCCCACGGACAGTTAAATGCACATTAAAGTTTGAGACCCACTGCCCTACACTGGTGGTTCTGTGAGTGTGGTCCCCAACCAGGGGCTCAGCATCTCCCAGGGGCTTGTGAGAGGTGCAGCCTCTCAGCCCCAACGAAGACCGACTGCACCAGAAACTGCGGCTGTGGCCAGTACCCATCTTCAACAAGCCCTCCAGGGGATTCTGCCACAGGCCCATAAAGAGCTCCTCAAGGTTAGGGACCACATCTCCCTTATCTTGGTATTTGTATTAAATATTAGTTTCCTATTGTACCTATCCCAAATCGCCACAAATTTAGTGGCTTAAAGCAATGCAAATGTATTTATTATCTTCTAATTCTGGAGGTCAGAAGTCTGAATTCAGTTTCACTGGGCTAAAATTAAGGTGTTGGTAGGCCTGGGTTCCTTTTGGAGGCTCTAGGGGACAGCTGTCTTGTCTTTCCCAGCTTCTAAGTGCTTCTCACATCCCTTGGCTTGTGGCTGCATCACTCTAACCTCTACTTTCATCGTCACATCTCTTTCTCTGACTCTGACGCTCAGCCTTCTTCTTATAGGGACGATTGTGGTCACATTGGGCCCACCCTGACCACCCAGGGTGGTCTCCCCATCTCAAGGTCCTTAACTTAATCACACCTGCAAGTGCTTTTGGCCGTGCAAGGCAACGTATTCACAGGATCTGGACGTCTTTAGGGGCCACTGTTCAGCCTCCTGCAGTATCTCTAGCACTCAGCACGGTGCCTGGTACAGAGCAGATGCTCAGCCAGGATCTGTGGAAAGCATGAATGAGCGAATGAATGAAGAAAGACATCAGGGGCCACACGAAGCCTGCCCTCCCCTCCCCTGCACACCTGTGAGCATGTGACATGAACTAGAGGTTTGAGACCCCACCATGCTCCCCAGCACGTTGGTCCTTCAATTCAAGTGGGCAGGCAAGGGTCAAGATTGAGGCTCTGCCACCAGGACGGACCCTGGCAGGCAGCACTAGCCAGGCGCTGGGCAGCCAGGCCAGCAATGCCAAGGTCGGCTGCGAGGGGAGTACTGCAGTGACACCTGGTGAGCTCGGTGTTGGCGGTCACCAAGAGAACATGCACATTGGGTTCGAGTCCTGACTCAGCCTTTTGCCAAGTGTGTGAGCTTGAGCAAGCTACTGAACCACTCCGAGATGCCTTGGTTGCTGCATCCTCGATATGGGATGATAAGAGCAGCTTCACCAGGTTGTCCTGAGAATTCGAGACACGACATGCGGTACCCAGCCCTGGAGTGGTGAAGGAGGGTGGAGATGCCACTGCTGATGAAGTGGGCTAAGTGGGGAGCTGGTGCCTGCACCTGGGCTGGCAGGCTAGCGTGGGCGCTGGCTCTGACTCTGGGTTGCAGCCTGCGCTTCCTCTCCGTGCAATTTGCTGACTCTCTTCAATCCTTCATCATAGCAGAACTGAGCTCAGAGAAGGGAAGAGTCATTAGGGGACCTCCCTGGGACCCCAGAGTGGGACAGAAACTTACCAGCTTCCCTGACTCTTTCAACCTCGGGCTCCCCATCTATAAGCAGGGGTATGCAATCTGTCCCACCTCCTGCTTGGCTCTTGGTGGCAAGGACATGCCAGGGAAGTGAAGGCGTGTGTGGCCTGGGAGGATGGAGGAAACAGAATGTGGGGCCAAGGGAAGGAGGCTCTGGCTGGAGACTTCTGATGGGGGTCTTGATGTGAGCCTGATAAAGGATTGTTTGTTGTTAGACTCGGGAATATTATGATAAAGACATTAATGTTCTGTAATTAAGGATACCAGCTTGGGGCTAAATTAAATATTTACACAGCCCTCGATTATCTTTTCCCTCTCACGGGCAACTCCCTCCCCATGCTAAAATATTCAGCAGGAATTTCAGAAGTATTCTCAAGCCTGACTATGGTTCAGAGAGTTCCTTAATAGCCAGGAGGTTGGTGACCACTGTCGTTAGCGGATTCACGGTGGCCGCTCTCATGGGAGGTCGGGGCGATCCAGGTGGCTCAGCAGAAGGAAGACATCATCAGAGGAGAGCAACATAAACTGTACAGAGTCAGGATGAGGCAGGCTGAACCCAAAGGGACTTTCTAGTAGCAGTGTCAGAAACCACCTCCAAAATATTAATAGTTGCAGAAAATTTTTAAGGAGGAAGAAACCCCAGCAGGGCAGGTGGTAACAAATGCAAAGTCAGCCTTTAGCCCATCAAGTGACAAGCAAGTCACTTGCCCTTTTAGGATCTTACTGCTCCTGGAACAGCTAACAGATGTCTATAGTTCCTTCTGGTTTATTGTATGAAATGGACTACAAGTGCTCCATATTCCCCAAAAGAAAAGTGGTCAACATGCCTGTCCCTAACACCATCTGAATATTCACCGTGTTGCCTCCAGGGTATGATCCTGCAAAAGCCTCAAGATTGGCTGGTTAATATGAATTGAAGTCTTATTTTAAACATTAGCTATAAGCTATATATATGGTCTCAGAGCATACATGTTCCAGGAAAAATTGTATATACATTTAATTTTTGAAAATCTAAATGTACCCTCTGACTGCTAAGAGAAGCAGTACAGCCCAGCACCGAAGAGCACAAACTTTGGACCAGTCCTGATTTGAGTTCCAGCTGTCACAGCCTCAGTTTTCCAATCCATAAAATGGGATGATAATAGACACAGGTTTGGTGAGCATCACAGGAGATGCTGAACCTAGGAAGCTCTTGGCACCTAGCTTGTAGTAGAGCCTGGTAAGCATTGGCTGTTATTGCCACTTTAAATCCTCTTGTCAAAGTAAAGCCTTCCCCTCCCATTGAATGCTCTGTGTCCACACCCTGAACAGACTAGATATGTCACAGTGCTCATCAGCCTGCCCTGGGCGGCCCTGTGGCCAGCCAGGCCAGGCCCCAAGAGAGCTGCAAGGGAGCATTTCCTACCCCTAAAGGCTCCTGAGCTGGGTGGGGACAGAGAACACAGCAAGGCTTCCTCCAGCCTTTCCTGAGAACACAACTTCAAAACACCCACACCCAGACCTTCAGAAAGCCTCAGGCCCAGGCCAGCCCCTCCTCCCTGGGGTCAGCACTCTGTCCCAGCCCTGGAAGTGTCCCTGCTGAGAAGGCTCAGGGTAGCCCCTCCCCCACCTCAGGGGAAGACCCAGAAACAGAGGGGAGAAGGCCCTTGCCCTTGGCTGTGACCACCTGGGTTCAGATCTGGGTTCAGACCCAGGCACAGGGGCTCTGCCTTGTACTAGCGGTGGCCCGTCAGCACCTTTCCTACCCCCTCGGGGTGTCCCCATGTGACCAGAGGGATATTTTTATTATGAAATAAGATAATACCCAGAAAATGTGAGGCTCAGAGCCTGAGCTCCTCATGAGCTCCCACAACTGTCCGTCCCCTTCCTGCACTATGCCCAAGTGGGGCGTGCTCAGGCCGGAAGGCCGGCGGTCTGGTGGGTGGAGGTGTGGGGAAGCGGGTTAGCTACAGGCGGTGAGTTCAGGGCCTTCCCCTACCTGTGAAATAGCTCTGCAACCCTGGCTCCTTTCGAATGCAAATGCCCCAGTAGGGCAGCCCACCTGGGAACCTGTGCTCATTTACACCTGTGCTTGAGTAGGTGCATTGGAGAGCCTTCTCCAAACACAGGATGAATTATTATTATTGTTATTATTATATACTCATATTAAATATTTATAGCACAAACAATATTATAACAATCCCCAAAATAAAAAAAAAGACAATTACCCACAATCCCCCAGACCTATTAAATGGGCATTTTGGTTTTCTTTTTTCTTTTTCCAATTCCCCTCCAGACCTTGTACGTGCATATATACAACTTTTTCATAACTGGGCTCCTGTCCAATGCAATTTTGCTCTCAACACCATATCAGCAGTGTTTTTCCATGTTGCAACTGTCCTCACAATTAGCTTTTAAAAAGGGGTGTGCTGTTATTTACCGGTGCTCCAGAGCTGGACATTTAAGTTGCTCAAGTTTCCTGCTATTAGACACAATGGTGAAACTTTGTTCAAAGGGCTTTTTCCTTTTTTGAAGATGATTTGTTTAGGCTACCTTCTCCAGTGTGGGATTGCCGGTGAAAGGTGATGAATATTTTTGTGGCTTGTGAAAGAGAGATCCTAGCAGGGGTTTTGCCTGGGGCTTGCAGACAGCTGGCACCTCAGGGCTGAGAGGGAGCTGGGGTCAGGGGAGGAGTCTCTGGGTTCACTGGGGCAGTGGACATTTTGCCGGGGGCAATCCACGAAGGCCTTCAGCCCTGAAGGAGAGGCAGTGGCTGCAGGCTGCGAGCAGATGCCAGAGGCTGCTGAGAGGAGCTCCCTGGTCCCATTCCTCCCCGAGTGTGGACTCAGCCTACACATCTGCAGCGTCCATCGGGGCCGGGCAAGGAGAACCTCAGAGAAGCAGCAAGCACCGTGCAACTGCAACTGCTGCTGGGGAAATCCTCCACTGCCCGCCGCTGCTTCCTGGAGCGGTCAGAGAAGCCTCCACGCGTGCCCCGCGTACTCATTTGCATGTATTGCTGTGTGCCGGGTCCAACCCAGAGCACTGCGGGCGCAAGATGGTAAGGAAGCAGATGTGGCCTTAGCTGTCAAGGTGCACCGAGAATCAAGCAGGGTGATCAAGCGGGACTACCTGGGGGTCTCCATCCTCGCTGCACATCAGAACCCCCTGGGAGCTTTAAAAAAGACCTAGGCCCCACCCCCAGAGATTCAGATCGAACTGGTGTCTGAGGCTAACGTCTAGCCCAAATCGAGAACCACTGGACCAGATGTTATGTTTTCTTGTAGGGCATTTTTGGATGCCCTCTTAGGCTAATAGGAGAAAACAGAGGTCACTGTGGGTAACCAGGGTGCTTGCAGGGGGAGGGTGGGCGAAGCCCCCTTCATAATTTCCACTGGAGAAATCTGGCCTCCTTTCTCCTGCAGAGCACGGCCAGGTGGGAGAAGATGCTGTAAGAGGCTCTCTCCCGGCAGCTGAGACGACGAGGTGAGAAGTTGAGGGCAGAATGAAAGGAGGAGACTGGTCTTGCTGCACCACCTTGTGCTCCCAGTGGGCGCAAAGACACTGCAGTGGGCTTAATAATGTCCCCTAAAGATACGTCATGTCCTAACCTTCATTACCCGTGACTGTGACCTTATTTGGAAAAAGGGTCTTTGCAGATGTAATTAATTTAAGGATCTTGAGATGAGATCATCCCCAATCCCACGACTGGCGTCCTTATACCCGGAGGAGAGGACACAGAGACACACAGAGAAGGCCATGTGAAGACTAGTGTGACGCTGCCAGGAGCCAAGCGACGCCGGGAACCAGAAGCCGGAGGAGACAAGGGAGGATTCACTCACAGAAGCCACGGAGGGAGCGAGAGGCTGCCAACGCCTCCCTTTGGGACTTCTGGCCCCCAGGACCGCGGGAGAGCAACTGTGTGTTGTTTCAAGGCCCCATGTTTGTGGTCATGTGTTACGGCAGCCCAGGAAACTAGCACAGCCCTGAGCACGTGTCTGGACAGGGTGGCAGGAAGAGCAGCTCTGTGAGAAGTTCCTGTGCACCATGCACTCGCGCTGAGTGGCCATTTCTTCCCCTGTAGGATGAGACTCATACTCCCAGCCATGAAGAGATCATGGCCAGGAACGGCCTTGTCAGCAGGGCAGCTCCAACGGAGTAGGTAGGTGGTTGTTCTACATTTGGCGCTGCTGGGCATGGGCACACCTAGCGCCCCTCCCAGCCTCAGTTTTCTCATTTTCCCAGTTGGGGCATGAAGCCCTGCCCTGCTGACTCCACTGCAGAGGGGATAAGAGGAGAAAGTGAACTTATGGATTAGGGTCGGGGTGGGCACCAGAGGGCCGAGAAGGCATTCGAGGGACTGGTAAGGCATGTGAGAGTCTTGCCGTTAAGTGAGGATGACGGTGTCTCTTTTGCACTGTTCCTGCTGTCAGACAAGGCCTTTCAAACAAATCCAAAGGGGACAGGTGGCCTGAGCCCACCCAGGAGTTGCTGGTGAGCCCCTGAGTAGGCACATGGTTGGGATGGCTGAAGGACATGGACAGAGAAAAATGACATCTGATTTGGTACACCCTGAACCCACAGGCGAAGGAAGAGATAGGAGATTGGGTCATGGGGACTGGGATGGAACTGTTCCCCCCAAAAGGTTTATTCAGTTATGTTGAAAGGCGACAAGGGGAGACTGACATTTATGCCTGGAGCTCTCCTCCCTCCCTCCCACCCGGCGCCCCCCTCTTTCCCCAGGCCTCCTTCTAACTGCTGCAGATACCTCCCAGGCATGGCCCAACCTCCCATTGCCACAAAGAGATACGCAGTGCCCAATCCAACACAAGTCAGTTCCATAAACGTTTATTGAGGCCATTGGAAAAAACAACCCAACTCCAAATATTAAATATGCTCAGCACTCTGCAGTTTACAAAGCACTTCCAAATGCATTCTGTGGTCACGATCCTGAAAGGAAAAAGGTTACTGTCCCCCACTCCACAGATAAAGAAACTGAGGGTCAGAGAAGAGCAACAGCTTGTTGAAAGCCATTTGACTACAGGTTGCCTGACTGCTGGTGCTCTCTCCGTGTCACCTCACTACCTTCCTGACATGTCACCTGCTATCTCATGGGGTAATTTGGGCCTGTGTCTCTCTAGAAATGTCCTGTGCCCATATCTCCCTAACTGGTGTGGGCTCAAAATCCTCCAAGCTGTACAGTTCTCAACCTGGCTTTCCAGGTCTGTGCAACTCCCTCCTTCCAGCCCCTGCCTGTGACTCCACCACTGCCCCCAGCTATGCAAGGTTTCTACCTCTGCACCTCGGCTCAGCTCCTTCTCCCAGCCAGGGTGCTCCTCCCAGCCACTGGCATGGAGCCCGATCCTCCATGCTTTTTCAAGTCTCCTTGGCCTGCACAGGAGGCCTAAACCCAGCACAGAGTCCTGAAGTCCTAGGCCCAAGTTTCAGCTGTGCTCCTAATGTCCTGTGACTGTGTGCCCTTGGGCAGGTCACTTCCCCTCTCTGGGCCTCCGTTTCCTCACTATGAAATGGGTGAGTTGAACCCAATACTCTCTAAATTCTTCTCTATGGGTCTCAGATCCTCCCTCTCCCTGCTCCCCCCTTCCCTCTCCCCTGCTCTGATCCCCCTGTGTGCTCACCATCCACAACACCCTCTCCTCGCTCACGTCCTTCTCCAGAGCATTCATATTGAACCATTCAGCTAGACTTTAAACTCCCTAAGAGCTGAGGAGGGCATCTTTGGCCACGACACACTAATTGACTCATCAGCAATCCACTGGCCACCTCCATTTACACCCGGAGCCTCTTTGCCTTCCCTCTTTAGTTTTCCCAAGGTGCACACAAAGATGCCTGCAGGAGGCAGGAGGCAGGAGGCAGGAGTCTGGGTGGGCACTGGGCACATTTACCTTGGCTGGTGGTGGTTGGGTGCATGCCTTCTGCAGGGTGGGCAACGAGGCTTTGCCTCCCAGACAACACCTCACCTATTCTGCCTTCAAACCTGTCACTGTCCCGGGCATCAGAAAGTGGTGTCAGAAAGCATGCAACCCGTCGATTTCCCCCTTCAAAGGGCTTCATGACTGCTCTCTCATGGAGTCCTCTTGACAGCCTTGCAAAGGCAAAGTAGGGGCTGGGTATCTCCATTTCGTAGCTGGTGAGGGATTCTGTGCTGAATCAGGCAGAGCTGGGCTCCTCTCCCCGCCACGCCCAGTCGTTCTTGCCAAGCTCTGGTTTGCAGATGACTGCCTGCTCATTTGTACGGCCTCAGTCTCTCGCCCTTTAAGAACTTAGGTCTGGGAGGACAAGCTCACCCCGCCCTCACACACACCCTTACAAGATGTACAGCCACATAAAAACCTTAAATAAAGCAAGGTACCCAATAGCACAATTTAGGATCCCTAAAAAGAGAGTTAGGGATAACTCACTGCAACCCACTCGCTGCAAACGGGGAAACTTAGGCCCAGAAAGAGGCAGAGACTCGCCCAAGGCCACAGAGTTAAATGGAGACTATAGCCCAGATCTCTGGACCTGTGCTCTTTCCACAGTCCCACACTCAGCCACCGAGGCCAGGCCGGAGCAGGGGAGCTCAGAGCCTGGGGCCGATGGGTGTGGCTAAGGAGGCACCCCACCCACCTCCCAGCCTCAGTCTCAGTCTCGAGTTTGGTCCAAGGGTGGATTTTCCAGAATGCCTTGGTAGGGTGGGGCAGGGGGGACAGGAAGTAGCTGCAACCTGTTCCTTCAGCACCCCGGGAGTAGCCGCCTAGTCTGGGTCCCTGGAGCCAAACGTTTCTTCTGTGTCTCTTCATGTCTTATGGCTGTGTTCACCGGGTGGCAGAGATCCTGACCCAGCACCTTCCAGTCTGGGAGCTGGTGCGCTGGGCAAGGAGCCCTGGAGGAGAACGTGAGGGCTGGCAAAGGGCCCACCGCCCTGGGCACTCCAAGAGAGCAGGGTGAAACTGATGACAGGGCCTAGAGCAGCCGGGAGCCTCTCCCACCAGGGAAGGGGACCCTGCGGGGTGGGGCTCGGGTACCCAGCTTTTTTCCTCCCCTTCCCTGTGCTCCACGCCATGCACTTTTCTGGGGGGCAGGCTCCCTTTGCCCTCAAGGAGGCCCCTCGGGGGCTCCCAGCTCTCAGCCTCTGGAGGTGGGGGTGCGCGAAGTATATGGGCCCTAGGGGTGTAGGGTGTGCGTGGCCCTATGCGCGCCCTGAGCCCCCATGGGCGCATGGAGTTAGCCGAGGAGGGGGGACGAGTTTGGAAGTCTCCGAGTGCAGGGTCGGTGGCACGTGGGAGGCACAGGCGGGGCTCGGGGAGGGGCGCCCACAGGCCGCGGCTCCTCCCCCAGCCGCCCCGCCCCGCGCGGGAGGGGACAAGAGGGGACCGGCGGGGGCCGGCGTGGGTAGGCGCCGACGCGCCGGGCCAGGTGCAGCTCCCGCAAGTCCCAGGCCACTGCGGGAGGAGTGGCCCGTCTCCGGCCTGCCTGTGCCGCGTCCCCGCGCCCTGTCCACTGGACGCCCGTGACCCTCGGAACCCAGGTAACCGGAGGCGGGACGCGGGCTCCCCACCTCCGCGTCCACGCGCGCCCTCTGCCCGCGGCCGCTCCCGTGCCCCCCGGAGCCCGCGTGGCGGCTCGGAGGGCGGGTCTCGGAAAAGTTTGCGCCGGGCGGCCCTGCACCGGCTCGCAGGGCAGCACTTTGGCCGCACGCGGGGCGCCCGTGCGAAGGTGGGGCGGTCGCCGCCCGTGCAGAAGGCGCCCTGCTGAAACCGGTGCTGTTGGCCTCTCACACTTTCCCTCTCACCCTTCAGGGCGTTTGCACCCGCCGCTCCATCCCTTAAAATAATCCTTGGATAGGGACTACACAGGGGGCAATATCTTTACATTTGTGTTTCCCGCCGTCTCGGGCCAGATACGCGATATGAGACCGGGCTGAGCCAGACGGTGCGGGCGAGGGGGCCTCCTGCCCACGGGGGTCGGCCTGGGCCCTGCCGAAGCGGGTGCCCAGCTACTGGGTGTCCCGTCTGCCGTCCTCCCCTTTAGCTGCAGCCACTTCCCAAGTCCCAGCCAAGACTGAGCCCGGGAGCGGGGGTGGGCGCAGCCCGGCAGGGACAGAGCTCAGGAGCCCGGTAACCCTTGTTGATGTGAGCAGAAAGGGCTTCCTCCAGCTTAGGCAGGGAGGAGGGCCCAGCTCAGTGTGGGACGGGGTGACAACCGCCCCTTCCCATGCACAGCCAGAGAGATGGGGAGGGGTCAGCGGGTCAGAGAAGAGCTGACAGGCTGACAGGGACACATCTCTGATCTCATCCAATCCGGCAACAAACCACTGAGGGAGTAGGTGTTAGGCCATTGGCAAGGAGGCCCAAAGAGGTTTAGGTTTCTTCGCTGAAGAAATGTAGTGGACTTTTCACCACTGAGTGGTGGGCCTCAAACCACAGCCTTCCAGAACCGGATGGTTGCTTCTGCATTCTTGCTGCATCCCTGACTCAGCAGGGGTTTGTTTCTTCTCCCCTTCCTGTCCCCACTCCCCAGGTTCTTCCCGTGAAAGGGGTACACAAGGGAGGGCACCTCCAAGCAGAGAGAAAACCCAGGCAGGAAGCTTCTCCAGGAGAGAGCCAGCCCCTTGCTGAGCTCCAAGGGCTGCAGGAGGGCAGGGACTGCTTTGTTCCCCGCTGTAGCCATAGCACCCGGCCTGCGCAAGGCGCTCTGCTTTTGAGAATGGAATGAGTTAACCTGATCGGCAGAGCTGCTTTTCCAGCTGGAGTGCCCCTGCCCTCGGTGAGCAGAGGACAGTCGGAAAAGCTGGACCAGAAGGGCACCCGGCGCCACCACCGCGATCCCTTGACATCCTTCCCCACTTGGAGAAACTTTTTTTTTTTTTTTAAACCAGTAAGCACATCCGTAAGCCCCTGTGCTTTCTCAGACAGACGACGAGCTTTTGTTTTACCCTCAATCACTTCTTGTCCGGCCAACGAGAGGCAGAGGGTGGCGGGTCACACGCCCAGCCTGGCCCTTCCCTAGGTTGGAAACAGAGGGACCTTGTCCCCTCTACGTGGAATTCTTATCCATCCCTCCAGGAAATCTTATTTGGAAACTTTAATCTTTATTTCCTTCCCTCTCTCTTTACCACTCTATAGGGCAACTATGAATTGGGGGAAAAGAACCTGCTTTTCTGGGCCTCAATTTCCTCATCTGTGAAATGGGGACAATGGAATCTGCATGGTTTTATGAGGGAGTGAGTGGTCCAAAGGGCGCTGCAAGCTGCAAAACAAGCTGTAAGACATGATTGTTATCTCATGTGTATGTGACTTAGCCTGGCCTCCCCAGTTGGGCTGTAAGTTCCTTCTGAGCAGTGCCCGTGCATCAGGGTATCCCTCAGAGAGCAGGCCTCATCCTGAGCACACAGTAGGTTTGCAAGAACTATTTGTTGATCAGATATAATCTCTATAGGAAGAGAAATTGATAATATTTGTGAGCAATGGGGAGTTTTCAATTCCTCTCCCTCCCTCCCTGTATAAGGGGAGGGGATATCCTACCTTGTCGGGGAAGGTCAGAAGGAGGGAAGGGCAGGGGCTGAGAGCCCCTGTAGGTGGAGGTGGTCGGTGTCTTGTTCAGCTAAGGCCAGGGTGGAGTGGGGAAGACAGAGTGAGGAATGTAGAAGACTTTCCGTGGCAGTGCCCTGAAGTTGCAGCCTACCCTGCTCTAGAAGGAATCCTGCACCCAGGCAGGACTTTGGAGGCCCTGCCAGGAACCCTGTGACTCCTGGACTCCTCGTCAGACCCAGGCCAGGACACCCAGAGCTGGTCCGTTCAGTTCCCCAGAGGAGGCTGCTGAGGGTATCTGGGGCTGAAGTCCCTGCACAAACCCGTCACCCCCACCACCCCTGAGAGCTGTCTTGTATACATCCATGGCCCTGCCCAGTTTCCTACTGCCATTCTTGGCTCTTAGCGAGGACTCAGCAGAGCAAAAGCTTTAGACGCAATTTCTCAGCTGGAATAAGCCTATCCCCAGGGATCAGAGTGTAGTAGGTACACAATTAATATGTGTTGAATGAATGAATACATCCAATCAACTCTTTCTCCGTGTACAGATGGGGATACCGGGGTCCCAGAGGGAAAGAGTGATGCTTGGAGACAGAGCTGGAGTTTTTCCTAATTGGACTCAAATTAATTCAAAGCTGGGTCTGTCCCCTGCGCCAGGTTGCCGGGGGTGCTTAAGAGCCCCCTTGACAAGAAGCTTCAGGCCAGCTGCCTGCAGAGTTACCCAGAGGGGACTGAACAGATGGCCGCCACATGGGGTGACTGGAATGTTCCAGGAAGGAGTAATCCCCATTAGACCTCTAGCCTTGCAAGGAACCTCCGGGACTGCTCTCCAAAGGCGGCCAGTTCCTCTGGAAATGAGTCATCTCTTGGTGAGAGTAGTGCCCTCTCCAGGCAGTCTCTTAAAATTCCTCCGAGCATGGGAGAGTTGAGGAAGTCCAAAGCCAGGCTCCAGGCAGCCCTGGGGGTAGGGATGGAGGTTTAGATGATCTTGGGCTAGGCATAGCAAACCAGTCTGCGAAGTGCAGCCAGAGGCCCAGGGAAGGCTTGGGGCTCCGAGGCCTCCCCTGGGCATCCGGTAAGAGAGCCTGGAGGCCAGGGTGATCAGCACAGCTCTTGCGCAGGCCCATATGTTAGATCCATGGGCAGCTTCGGGTTTTTTCCCAAGCCCTGCTGTTGACCCCAAACATCTTTTCCCATTGTCATTGTGGTTTGCCAAATTCAGAGTTGGAATGCACCTGAACCGTGGAGTTCGGAGAGGGACTCCAGAAGTTGGGCCTTGTAAGATATGCAGTTTTCCAGCATGTTGGCAAAATTAGGGAAGAAGGGGACAGGGCAGGTGAGGGAGCAGTAATGATGCTTTGCCTGAAGAAATGAACCTGTGATGGTGCCTTCTGTGTCTGAGGCCATTGTAGGCCCTCCCCACTGCCCCCGCCATCCTTGTCCCCAGCCGCCCTCTGTGGGCTCCCATCTCCCGTATAGGGTGAGACCGTGCCCCGAGACAGAGCTTCATGCATTTCTGTCCCCTGGCCTTCTCTTCGTCACCCCATTGCTACAAGTTTTCTGTCGGCCACAGTGCATGGAAAAGTACTCCTGTTGCAACACCATGTGAGTCAGTTGTTCATAAGTAATGGGACTGCACCGTCAGCTCTGATGCCCCAGGGTGTGTGACCCACGGTTGGGGACATGGTGGTGGCTTCTTGGCGAAAAGGATAATGGCGACTCTAGACATCACTTTGAAATTATGCAGGATGGCAGTGACGAGCCAACAGGTGCCAGAGATACAGTCATTTTTGGCATCTAGGAAAAATGATAGTGTCCCCCAAAGCAGTAATCCAAGGTTTAATTCCCACCCACCCCTTGTCCTCCAAGCCAGACCTTACTCCACACAGTTGCCCTCTCTTCTGACCTTGACCTCGGGCGAGGGCCACCGCCAGCATGCTCTGGCCTTGAGGGGGGAGCTTTGCCTAAGCCTCAAGAAGGGTCATTTTGCCTGGACACACCATACCCCCTTAAACCATCATCTCTCTTTGATTATTCGGGAGCCTGTGGCCAAGGTGGTCGGGCTGACCTTGGTGGGATTCATCTGGAGCCTGCCAGAGACACGGAGCCCACCCATCATGGCTTCTGGATCCCAGGGTCCCAAATTCAGCCAGCCCACCAGCGTGCCACTGGCCTTGGAGCGCGTCGCTGCACTCCTGGGAGTCGGTGGGGAGCCCTGGATTCCGACACTGTCTAACTCACAGGGTGACTTTGGCCCTGTGGCTTTCTGAGCCTCAGTTTCCTCTTCTGTAAAAGAGACAGCTTGGATTAGATCCTGGTGTCTCAACCTCAGCACTGTTGACATTTTGGATGGATAATTCTTTGTTGGGGGAGAGGCTGGATGTGGGAAACTGTCTTGTGCTTTGTAGGATGTTTAGCAGCATCCTTGGCCTCTACCCGCTAGATACCATGGCGTCAGCTCCCATTCCCTTCCTGACAGCCAAGACTGTCCCCAGGCATTGCCAAATGTCCCTTCAGGGCAGCGCCATCTCTGCTTGAGACTCCCTGGGTTAAATGATCTCTGAAGACCCTCCCAGTGGTCTTCCTCAGGACAGGGAAGACAGTCTTCTCTTCCCAGCCCCTGTTTTGTGAATGCGGACTGTGGAGGCAGTAGGTGGGGGGTCCAAGGACTTACGGGGCCGAGGGGCCCACTGGACCTCATGCTGAGAACCAAGGCCAGTTCTCTTTGCCTTCCAGACCTTGGTTACATAAGAAGGTGGGGGCTGGGGGGCCTGTGGTCTGGGCCCACACGCGAAGGTCAGCGGCCTTCCAGTACAGGGCAGCGTGGTGACTAATCATCTATCTGTGCCCTAAGGACTCAGCTTCTCCCCCACTGTCCCTTCTCACGCTGCCCTGGGAGGGGACACAGGAAGTGAATCAGCCCACCCACCAGGCAGAGGCGGGAGAGAGGGCAGAGCTGGCGTTGTTAGATGCAAGGGCACGCCCACACTGACCTACCCCTGGTTTTATTTTGTTTATTCCTCCCAAGTTAGCTGTTTATTAACTTTGTCCACGGAAGCCCCCTTCTGACCTCCTTGCTTAATGGAAGGGCAGGTCTTCCGGGGATGGGGGGAGTGGGAGGGGTTTGTTGATGAATCTTAGAAGTAAATCACTGTTCTGGGCACAACAGGTGAGGTTTGGAATAGTATTAACCCAGAGCTATTGATGTGGGTTATTCATTCTTATAGTCTTCAAGGAGAAACTCTGCTCTAGACTAGGGGCCAGCTGGGAGGAAGAGGCAGCGAATGAGACTTGGTCCCTGCCTGAAGAAACGCGTCTCAGTCTGGGAGGGCAGTCACACATGTCATCTGTCACTGCGGAGTGCTATGAATACACGTGTGCATAGAGGGGTCTGGGCGGCTCCACCCAGGACGTGCAGTGGGAAGTCAGGCTGGGGGCACACGCGAGTCTGGGGAGGAGGTGGCAACGTACGGGCAGCTGCACAGGAGGCAGAGGTGGGTTCTTGTTTTGCTTTTTGCGTTTTTGTTATTGTGGTAAAATACACAAAACATAACATTGACAATTTTAACCATTTTTAAGTATACAATTTATTGTCCTGAAGTACATTCGCATTGTTGTGCAACCATCACCACCGTCTATCTCTGCAACTTTTCATCATCCCCCAGTTGGAACTCTGTGCCCAGTAAACACCAACTCCCCATTTCCCTTCTCCCAGCCCCTGGCAACCACCATTCTGCCTTCTGTCTCCATGAATTCGACTATTCTAGGTACCTCAGGTGAGTGGAATCTTTGCCTTTTTATGATTGGTTTATTTCTCTTCGCGTAATGTCCTCGAGGTCCATCCACGTTGTAGCGTGTGCCAGAATTTCCTTTTTAAGGCTGTATAATATTCCAGTGTATGTGTATACTACGTTTTGTTTTCATTTGTTTGTCAATGGATACTTGGGTTGCTTCCCCCTTTGTTGTGAATGATGTGGCCATGAACATGGGTGTACCCATCTGTGTGCTCACATCTGTGTGAGTCCCAGCTCTCACTTCCTCCGGGGGTACACCATGCCCAGAAGTGGAATTGCTGGATCACGTGGTAATTCTGTGTTTTATTTTTTTGAGGAACCTCCGTACTATTGAGGAAGAGGTGTTTGAACTAGGTTTTAAGGATGACCGTGAGATCTTCAGGCATCTAAGAGAGAAGGGGAGGGGAGGAAAGGAAAGAGCCTAAACTGGTGTGAAATACGTGCCTCCAAGGTGTTTGTGTGCCTGGGGCTGAAGAAAGCTGTGGCTGGAGGTGCAGCCGTGGAGGGTGGGAGTGGGCAGGTGGAGTATGGAGGGTCTTGCCCGTTTCATCCTTGACCAGGCAAGGGAACTTGGCTTTGGCCTGTGGGCATGAGCAGCATTGAAGGAGTTTTAATCAGGAAGTGACACAGGCTGATGATCACCTTTGGGGGTGATGCTCCAGGGGGACTGAGAGGGAAAGAGGCTTGAGGCAGGAAGACCAAGTCAGAGAAAGCCGGGTCACCCCGAGGCTGGCATTGGACTGGGTACGGGGAGCATCTGAGGGGTGATATGCCGCACGAGGATGCCCAGGCTTCTGGCTTGGTGGTGAAGTGAACTCACAGGAGGAGCGGCCAGTCTGACAAGATGAGGAGGGGATAAACTTGGGCCGGGCAGCTTTAGGGGCCCGTGGAACCACGTGGGAAAGATGAACAGAGAGATGAGGGCTTGACATGTGTGCAAAGGCTGTTCAGAGCCAGGTGCCATGGTCCAGGGCAAGAGGCCGGTCAAGGGCAAGGGAAAGGACCGCCATCGGATGACACGGAGGGCCCAGTGGAGTTGGAGGCCAGGACACAGGATGGCCTCTGCTCAGGGTGCCTTGGTCCCTGCCTTGGTGGGGAGCGTCATATCTAACATTTTTGCTACCAGGCTCGAGGCTCTGTGCTCAGGCTGGGCACTGGGGGGTGGAGATACAGAGATAAACATGCCCCAGTGACTTTAATTCATTTATTCATCTCATAAAGCTTAGAGAATGGAACTTGGCCAATACCTGGGCACAATTAAAGATTTAATCGTGACAGGTGGTATGCAGGAGAAACGGAGTGTGTTATGAAAGTGTGTCATGGGACATGACTTAGTCCAAGGCAAGGTTTCTCAACCTTGGCCCCGTTGATATTTTGGACCAGATAATTCTTTGTTGTGGGGGACTGTCCTGTGCATTGCAGGATGTCCAGCAGCGTGCCCAGCCTCTGCACAACAGATGCCAGTAGCCACACACACACACACACACACACACACGCACACACCCTCCTCACTTGTGACAACCAACAAAAGTGTTTCCAGATATCGCCAACTATTCCCCAGGGAGCAAAATTGCCCGCAGTGAGATCCATTGGTCTAGAAGTCAAGAAGTGCTTCTTTGAGGTAATGATGTTAGTCTGAATTCTAGAAGGTAGATAAGAACTAATGAAGGTAAAGCAGGGGTGGAGAGTGGAGGAGAGCGTTCAAGGCCCGGTCATAGCATGTGCAAGGGCCCTGAGGTGGGAAGCAGCTGGTGTAGCTTCCTCACCGAATGAACGGGTCCGGCTCCGATTAGGCAGGCAGTGGCGGAGGTGGGAGAGTGCGGACAGATTCTAGGGATATTCAGGAGGGAACCCTGCTAGGTTTTGATGACTGAAAGGGTTTGGGCATGAGAGTGGCAAGGAAACCCCCCAGGAGTGGAGGATGAAGCTGGAAGCTGGCGAGTTACATTTGGGCATGTTGGATTGGAGACACCTGGGAGACATCAAGTGCGGTCCTGAGCCGAAAAGAGAGGTCTGGCTGGAGATATATACGTGGGAGTTACATGCGCACAGGTGATGAGAGAAGCCATCTGGCGAGCGAGGTCACCTAGGGAGAACCTGTGGGCTGAGAAGTGCGGAGAGGAGGGCCCGGCAGGAACCGGCAGGAGCGCCGACATTTGGAAATTGAGGACAAGTTAGCAGAGAAACCTGGAGAGACCCACGTAGGGGCTGCACGGAGCAGGGCTTGGCTGCGGGGTGCAAGCAAGGGACGGGAGGACTGAGAAGTGGCCGCCGGGTTTGGAAGTGCCACAGGGAGGGGTGGGACGGAGGAATGGGGCTGCCGTGGGAAGAGAGATAGCTGGCAGACAGTCCTTCCAAATGCGTCAATGGAGGTGAGGAGAGGGTGTGGAGGCCAGAAAGGGGAGTGGGTCAGAGAGGGTTTTGTTTATGTATTTAATCTTACTTGTTTTACCCCTCCTCCTTTTTTTTAGAAAACAAATATAAATGGTTCAGAATTCAAAAATTATAGGAACAGGATTGAGGTGAAAAAAAATTGTGAAGAGTTTTTATTCCCCTGTCTCCCCTGACCTCCCAGCTCCCCCATCCTTGGAAGCCACTTTACCAGTTTCATGTGTGTGTTTGTAAAGACATTTGTAGATTCCTTCCCCTAAATGGTGGCACACCAGATGCACCCTCTGGCCCTGATCTTTCCTTTTCCCCCTTAGCTGTCTGTCCTGAGCTTTTTCCATATCAGTACATGGAGAGCTCTGACATCCTTGTTTATAACTATATAATGTTCCAGGGCATGGATGTCACATAGCTTATTTAAGTAATCTCCCTGTTTTTTGGACATGGAGGCTGTTTTGCGCCTCTGGCCACCACAAGCAATGTCCCACAGGATCACCTTGTACTTCAGTCATTTTGCAAATGTATGTGGCTGCATGTGGGATGAAGTCCTAGAAGTGCAATTAATGGGCAGAGAGTCTGTGCATCTGTGTTTTGAAAGGTATTAGCAACTTGCTCTCCGTGGAGTTTGTAAGAGTGTACAGTCCTACCAGCATGTGTGAGGTTGCTCATTTATCCTACACCCTCCAATGGAGAGTGTTGTCAAACTCACTGGTATTGCCAATCTGGAAGACAAAAAATACTTTCTCGATATGGCTTTAACTTGCATTTTTCCTACTATAAATAAAGTCGAACATGTTGTTATATATAAGAGCCATTTGTATTTCCTTTTCTGTGAACTGTCTATTCATATGTTTTACCCATTTTCTACGAGGTTGTTGGTCTTTTGCTTATTGAATTGGAAGAAATCTTTATCTATTAGGGAAACTAGTCTTTTGTCTATTAATAGAATTTAATTATAAGTTTTTCCCCCCAGTTGGTCCAGGATATTTTTTTTTTCTTAGGAATTATGAATGCGGTTGGAAGAAATTCACTAGAGAGAGGTGAATCCCTGGCATGGAGGTTCCTGAGGAGGTACTGGGGGATGTTCCAGGATGGCACCAGGAGTTAGCTGTCTCTGGGCAGGAAGAGAGACACCTCTGCTGTCATAACAGGCAGAACGGAGGGACGAGGGTGCCATGTGCCAGGAGTTTGATGGCTACAAGTTGAGGGAGGGAAGGAGATAGTTGAGTTCATCTAGGGAAGGGGTTGTGTTAATGACATATCAAAAAGTTAGAGGGGCAAGAGAGTTTACTGTATTAGCAAGAGAGTGATTGAAGTGATGAGCCCTGGAAGCTGAGTTAGATGAGAGGAAGTGAGTGGACAGAGTTTAAGGGTCAGTAAACTCCAGGCCCGAATGAGGCTCCGGAACTAGCCCGGCATGAGTGGTTAAATCAGCAAGCTCTCTGGGAAGACTTCCTGGAGGAGGTGGGCTGGGAGATGAGGAGGTGCCTTGCAGTGGGAATGGGGAAAGCACATTGGAGGCACAGGGGAGTGTGTGCATGTGTTGGGGGCAGGACAACAGCCATCAGAACCAGAGCTGGAGGAACCCGTACAATGAGGAGGTTAACCTGATGGTGTAGAGGGAAGGTGAGATGACAGGGCCAGAGATTTGGTGGTGGTGGGGGGGTCCTATGGGTGCTTTGGAAACATTTTCTATTCCCAAGAATAATTTGACTTTGTGCTGACTCCCGCTGGGAGCTCATGGTGGGCTGTAAAGCTGCTTATGATGAAAGACCCACATGATGTGTGTTCCAACCCTGCATTCGGTCCAACCCACCTCTTGCTAATACAGTCAACTCCCTGCCCTTCTGACCTTTTTGATACCACATCAACAAAACTCTGCTCTTGGATGAACTCAACTATCTGCCTTCGGACCTTTGGCACATGGCACCTTCTTCTCTCTCTTCTACCTATTGCAACAGCAGCGGTTCCCCGCTGTCTGGAGTGAGCCTTGGCCATCTTGCCGCCTTCTTCCCCGTAGAAACCCCCTTTTTCTCCCCCGGAGCCTCCCTCCCCCAGGATTGGGTGCCCATACCTGTCAACTGGTTCTGACCTTCCAGGGGCACTTGATTCAAGAAAAGAATCTTGAAGACCAAAAAGTCTTTACAACATGAAGAACCAAGCAATAGTGGTAGAACGATGGGATGTATCAATGCTGTACTAGAGCTGGGGGTCCTGGTCCACACTGCCTCAAATCACGCAGACTCTGTTTCCAAGGGGGTGCGGATTCACCTGTTCTCATAACGCTGGCCTAGGTCACGGTCCTGCCTGGGTGCCGTCAGTCAGTACATCTGCTGGAAGTTCACAAGCACATGCACCCATCTGGCGATTCCTCATGCAACCTTGTGATTTCTTTTTTATTGTTATCTACAGAGTTATTGACCTTTTGAGAGTGGAATTTGTGGGGAAATAATCTCACATTCAGCAAATGTTTACCTAGTTCAGGGTTGGGGAACCTTTTCATGTTGGAAGGCTGCATTAATTTAGCTGTAATCAAATAAGGCCACATTCAAGAAACCTCAATTATATATACATTAAAACATACATTATTTTGTAAAAATCTAACTACTCTGTATTTAATAATTTCAAAAAATGAAAACTATTTGTTAATTTTAAAGTTATTCTTTTAATGACTTTGTTGTATCTGCTTGTTGTTGGAAGGCATTTGAACATTTGGTTGCAGCAGGGAGGTCCACAGTCTCAGTTGATCCTCTAGATGGGTATCAGTCATTTGTGACCTTAAGGGCATCTTGATTTGGGTTAGGTAGGAGAACGTAGAGTCACAGCAATAAGTGGTTGAAAAGCAAGAAAGCATTTTTCAGCCATGTTGCCGAAGGCGGGGGTATTCTACTACATTTTTCCATATTTCAACTGGATCTTTCTTAGTCATCAGACAATGACTTTAAAATGTCATCTACTGAGAGCTCAATCAATTCCAGCAGTAGTTCTTTAGGTGCCTTGGTGATATCCACTAGGTGAGGGTGAAATGCTAATTTCAGTGTGATGTCATGATTCTCAAAGTGAATCTTTCATTATATTCTCCAATTAATAGGTCCATAACAGCTTTGTATTCTTCGAATGATTCACATATATCACCCTGCTCATCAATGACCTTTGCTAACTAGGGAAAATGTTCATCTAAAATTTCCTTTTGAAGAAGAAGTGTTTTGAAAAAAGATAGCTTTTTTCAAAATGCTTGAATTTTTTTGCCACATATGCAGTAGTACCCAACCTTTCTGGCACCAGGGACCATTTTCATGGAAGACAATTTTTCCACGGACCAGGGTGGGGGGATGGTTTCGGGATGATTCAAGCGCATTACATTTATTGTGTACTTTATTTCTATTATTATTACATTGTAATGTATAATGAAATAATTATACAACTCACCATAGGTTGGGGACCGCTGAATACAGACTTAGTTTTGTCTTGCAAAGAAATATTCAAGTTGTTTTGATTTGACATGATATCACACAGAAATGCTGCATTCCTGTAGAAATACTCTTTCAATAATTCACATTGCTGATTCTGTTCTTCATAAAATTTAACTATCTGTTCTTGCAGAGATAAAATTTTGGCTAACACCTGTCCTATGACAGCCAACACACTTTAGAATGATATGGCAAAGCCACACTGAATGCCTCATTGTTCGACTTCAGCAGGTTACGTAACTGATGATGCTGTGTTGCATTTGCAGGAACATAGTTAACCATACTTATAAGTTATTGCAAAGTGTCAAAATAGTAGCTTTAGCACAGAGATTTTGCTGATGCAAGGTACAATGAAAAGAAATGAGAGCATCTGGATCTGTTAATGCTTTTCTGTGCAATAAAACCTTCATGGTTTCCTGTCATGGAAGGTGCACCATCTGTACATACACTCAATTTACCAAATTCAGTCCAACTTCATGACATTTATCTTGAAAGTTGTTGAAGATATCTATTCCCCATGTTCTGTTCACCAGAGCGCCCAAATCGTGTAACTCTTTGTGGCAAAGAAAATCTTCTGTTGTGACCCAAATGAAGTATAAAACCTGTGCTGAGTCAGTAGTACCAGTTGATTCATCCAAAGTGATTGAATAATATATATTTTCATTTTGAAATATTGTGTGAAAGTTGGTCTGTTAAATTGAAGGCTAATTCATGCTGATGATCAGTTATGGTTCTCCTTGAAAGAGGCAGTTATTTGTACTTTGAAACGTTATTGGGGTTTAAGCATCCTACAACTTTGACAATGCATTCTTTCACAATTTCTACATCATTGAATGGCTTCCCTTTTTTCGCAAGTGTATAAGCTACTTTAGAGGTTGCTTCAGTGTCATTATTTCCAGGTCTTATTGCTGCTTGGAGGAATTGTCTTTGCTTTTGCTTTTCATCTTTTAATTTCTGCAATACAACTTTTTGTACTTCTCACTCTAATTTAAAATATTTGTGGTCCATAAGAGTGTTATAATGCTGATGAGCATTGAATTTCTTTAATGTTGATATTGCAATATCACAAAGCAAGCAAATCATCTTATCTTTAGCAGAAACAAGATAATATTGCAATTCCCAATCCTCATTACAAAATCTCTTTTCTTCCCTCAGCATTTTCTTGGTCTTCTTTGACATGATGGGCTGTTAAGCAGACAATTAAAAAATACCATCAAGCTGTGCAACTATTCACAAATTCCACTTCAAACAGAAACATAGTGCACTGTTGTCAAAAGCTGATAACAGACTGGTGTACTCGACCGCCATAAACTCTCATCAACATGCTATAGTGGCACCAGTCGGGTGGGGAAAGTTAGAACTAAATCATGAGTGTAGCAGCCGTCAGGTTAGCCCTATGGCTTACTAATGTCCTAATGGTGCAAATCAATCTGGGAGGATTATTTTGTTGAAACTTATTTTATTCTTTGGTGTTTTAAATACATTCATTTTAAAAATAAAATAAAAAATATAAAAGATGAACAAAAATGTATTAGTAAAAATAAAAGGATTTGTTCTGTAAAATTTGGATTCAGTCAAAAGGCCACACTTAAGGACCTAGAAGGTCACACGTGGCCTGGTGGCCACAGGTTCCCCCACCCTGACCTAGTTCTTATGAATGCTGAACTGGGCCAGGTGTCACGGATCTTAAGCATTTATTGCATTTGTTTTACCTGCTCAGGAAAGACACCATATAACAACTCCCTGAAACACTCTTATAATCCCGGTTGCCAATGCAGAGAATAAAGGGAACCCAGCTGGGCTGTGGTTGGCAGAGACGACTTCTTGAAAGCGGAAGAGCAGACAGTGCATCTGGAAAAGGTAGCTAAGGGGAAGGAAGAGAAAAGGAACTCAACGAGGAGGCCTCCTGTTCCTGGCATCCTGTGGGGCCAGGTGTCCCCAAGGGAGGTTAAGCGTCAGATCTTCAGGGTGGCCAGAGGATAGAGGTTGGTCACCCTGGGGTGACAGGTGAGCCAGCTAAGGAGCAGAGGGACTGGAGGCAGTGGACTTCCTGCCAACCATGGGGGCGTGGGGCTGTGAATGTTTCAGGGGGGCGTGAGCTTGACGGACAGGGGTGGACTCAGGGACTTTGGATTTCTGCGAGGGACCATGATTCCCCTCGTAGCTGCAGTTGTCCCCATGGCAGGAGGCAACTTTTCCCAGATTAGGGTACACGAATGCCTCCTGCCCGGAATGCTTTCTCCGTGAAGGCTGGTGGTGGTCCAGAGCTTGGAGCGCCGAGGGGAAGGCCTCCGTTTCTGAACCATGGGACGTCAGTAGTTCATTTCTTGGATGTATTTGGTACACATCCTCTCTAGAACCTGACTAATCATTTTTTTAAGTTGTAAGTGGAAAATAAAAAGGAAATTGTGTGAAGGAGGGTGAAACATTTGGCTACCCCGGACTCCAGCAAACAGGAAGGAAAAGTGGGTCTGCTGCCCCTCCCCCACTCCCTCCCGGTCTGGTTTAATCTTCACCTTTGTCTCAGCCACAGTTCCCGATGCCCAGCTGCTGGAATGTTGCTTCTAGGTGTAGCTTAATGAGACTGGGGCCTCCTGGTCCTGGCCTTGCCATTGACCAGCTCGCCGTGTGACCCTGGGCCCTGGGTTCCCGCCTGGCTTCTCTTCTGGAAGCATCGCTTTTGCCTTGCGAGCGTCTGGACCATTCTCTCCTTCTAAACATAAAGTCTTGGCTTCACATCCTCAGGATTTCTTTAGGGGACTGAGGAGAGCAGAGGAGTCTGAGGCCGTGAATTCCAAGGGTTAAGCGCCTGTGCCTGCCCTAAGCTGTCTGGGGAGGGGAGGGAGCAGGCCTGGTGTGCTGGGAACACCTCCATTGTCCACAGGGTTCAGATTTGACTTTCAAAGGGAAAACACCTCTCCTGATAAGATGGGTCCTGCTCTGTTAAAGACGGCTTTGTTTCAGTGTCATGCTGCCGTGAGAAGGAAGAGGCTGAACCAGGTCTCTGGGGCAGGTGATTCCTGCCGTGGGTGAGCTGAGCCGGAGGGTGGCGTGCAAGGGGCTGTGCCCCCTGTGCCTTCAGCAGGGCCCACCCAGCCGGCTGGTGCTGGGCACTCTCTTTAATTTGATCTTGGGAACTGCTCTGGAGGAGCGAAGCCAGCATTGCCATCTCCACTTTCTCACCTTGAGATGAGGAAACTGATGGTTGTGTAGCTTGTGCAGAGTCCCCTGGGCTTCCCAGGGACAGCTGGAGTCAGACCTGAATCAGGTCTCAGGACTCCGTGTCCAGCGTGGTTTTCCCCACAAACTGTCCAGGATGGGCCCTAACACAACTGAATTCTCTCCTCTCCACTCCTCCCTTCCTGCTCTAATTTGTCCCCTGTCGTCCCAGCTGCTGCCAGTTATTGGGGAAATGAATTGGGGAGGAAGATCTGGGTCTTTGTACAAATAGTGAGAGGAAAAAAAATTTGCCCTAATAATTTCAGCTAGTTCCTACAACACCTGCACTCTCCTCAAAGTATCAACATGTTCCTCAGGCCCTTCCATTAAGACCCAAAGAAACGAATCTCTAATGGTGAAATCTCCAGTCTCAGGGCATAGGGAGTGGCCCTTGACTCATGCTGCAGACCACTTTTCCACCTCCTTACACAGATGCCAGCCCAGCGTGACATTCCTGTGCTGACAAAGGCAAGGACAGATCTCCAAGCATGTTTTCACCTTGACCTGGACCTCCCACTGCACACGCCCACTGCACTCTGTGGGATACCGTGGGGCCGTGTTTGGGAGACGTATCTTAGCCATGGAAATGATTTTTCTTCTCGCTCCTCATACAGAGGCCCTGCTTTTCCTCCCTGGGCAAAATGAATCATTTTCTACAATAAGCAGCAGCAGTTGGGACTTTGGGGACAGGAAGGGACAACCTAGGTTTACAGACAGCTGAACTAAGAATCCCACTGTCACCTGCTTGCCAGTTCCACGCTGCATCCTCCCGTGGCCGCCTTGGGTTCTGGGCAGACCTTGGGTTGGAAGTCTAAGACCAACCTGGACCCTCAGAGGTGGCCCTGGGCAGCAGAGGCCCAGGGAAGATGGGGTTACTATTTACACCTTCCTGGACTGGGGCTGCGTGTTCTTGGGGGCTGATTTAGAGGGCCTCTTATTCCTATTCTTCATGGATTTTTGAATAATGCATTTTGCCTCAGCCCTCTAAAAAAAGCCTGTGCTTAATAATGCTAGAATAATGACCTTGTGTCACATTTCAGCCACTGGGGCTCTTAATCCACTGCTGCATTCAAATACTGTGAAATGTGCTACTTATGACATTGGGTTAGCGGGAAAAATAACATCCTATAGCGAGGAAGAAGGAGAATCAATTCTGCAGTCTGTCCTGTAGCCTGGGACAGGCCGGAGCAGGCACATCCTCAGTCCTAACATAGTTATAGCGGCAGCTGCTCCGTCGAACACCTCCTGGGCACCAAGCGCTTACCAGGGTGCTTGCTGACGCCCGAAACACACCAAAGAGGCAGTTACGATGGGGATTATAAAAATGCCCACCCGGAGGGATGTTGTGAAAATGAAAAAATGAAATGGGGCATAAAGTGCCCGTAGGGGCTTGTAATAGACTACGTTCTCCATAACTGGGAGTTCAAATCAACGTTGTATCTCCATGTCACAAGGGAGGAAGGTGAGACCTACAGAGGCTTCAGGACTCAAAAGCCAGGGGAGCGGACTCCAGAGCCCAACACCACACTGCCAGTGGGAACAGTTGTATGTTATGGGGCGGGGGCATCGGCCTGAGCTCCTGTGGGCCATTTGCAAGTTGCACCCCTTCTCATCAGAGCCCTGTGTCCTTCTCTGACCCCCGTGCCCTCTAGTCTGGGCCGGGGGTCTGGGCAGGTGCCAGCCTCCTCATCCATGTGATCTACTTCCCTCTGCCAGCTCACGCCTCCTGAGCTCCTTGGCTGCCCTGACCATTTCCCCCTCCCCTGTGGGGTGTGTTCTTTGGGTAATAATTACATGAAATGGCTCACCCACCGCTGTGTCTGCTAACAACCCCCTAGTCCCAGAGGGTGAAGCTCAGGTTAATGATTGCCAGGAAAGCTTCTCGTGAATGCAAATCCTCTAAGGGAGGCGCAGCAGGTCCCCTGGGTGGTCACTCGGTCACTGGAAAAGCACCCTGGACGCTGTGTGTTGGCCTGTCCCCTGCACCCACCCCCTTTCTCCCCTCCACCCCCCACTGTGCTCCCACCTCTTGCCTCTGGACTCAGCACCAGCTGCCTCCCTGCTCTGGCCCTTTGCTCTCCGGGGACAAGTCCTGGCCCTCTTTGGGACCCCCTCAAGTACTGTCTCCTCTGGGAGGCTTCCCTCCTGCCCTGCTCTGGGCGCCCTCCCTGAACTACTTTGAGCTACCGGGCAGATGTTTTCTGAGCGCCCTGAAGTGCCTCAGGTGCTGCACGTGTAATCGAGCACTTGGGAGTGAGCAGGGCAGGAGCCCTGCCTCCCAGGAGGGGAGGGAGGATGCGACACCCACACAGCCTGGGGTGTGGCAGGGCTGGGAGGGGAGGGGCACTGGAGGCTGACGGGGCAGGCGGGGTAGGGCTGAGACCCAGGATGAGGTGGAACATTCCAGGCAGGTAGCAGAGGGAGCCATGTGTAGGAAGGACAAATCGGGATTTGGTGTCAGATAATGTGACGGAGCTGCAGACGGGTTGCACTTGCAGCACCTGTGAAGTGCCCAGGTGGATGTGCCCAGGAGGCGGGGGTCCCTTAGGGAAGTCTCCCTCCCTCCGATCGCTTGCCCGGCAGTTCTCCTGGCTACGCCTGTCTCTTTAGAAAGAGGGAATTCTCTCTGAGGGCAGCCACAATTCCTGACCCCCTGCCCAACAAGGACCCCAGCACCCCTGCTTTTCATCTTGTCCTGCTAGTCCCCAAGTCCTTGTCTGCAGGGGAGATGGCCTAAGACCCCCTGTGGGTGCCTGAAACTGGAGACAGTGCCAGCCCTGTATGCACTGTGTGTCTTCCTATGCAGACATACCTACTGTGACATTTAACGTGTAAATTAGGCACGGCGAAAGATTAATAACAATAACTAATAATCAAACAGAACAATTATAACAATATACTGTAATAAAAGTGAAGTGAATGTGATGTCTCTTTCCCAAACTATCTTACTGTACTGTACATACCTATTTCTGGACTGCAGTTGGCCGAGGGTGACCGAAACTTGGGAAAGCGAAACCTCCTCTGAGAGGTGACTACTGTGCCGGTCCCTAGATCCTCGTACTTCTGCTCACTTTCCGTTGTGTGTTGTCTCCCTGGTGCGTTCCAGGCAGGCACAGAAGGTCAGGGCAGTTGTTCCCCACCTGGGCCACGTGTGGAGCTCAAGAGTGGAGCTTGATATCCGGGTGACCCCCAGACTGCACCCTGGGGGCTCTGAAATGGGCCCACCCAGGCCAGTCTGGTTTTTCAGCATGGTTGTGTTTGGTACTTATTGCCAGAGAGGTGTTCCAGGCCCCTGTCTCCACCCCAACTTTACCCCCCACCCCCTCCCAGGGTTAGACCCCCAGGCTCCACCTGTCCTCGTGTGTGTGTGTGTGTGTGTGTGTGTGTGTGTGTGTGTTTGTATATGTGTGGTATATGGGGGTGTGGATAATGTCTCTGTGGTCTGAGCTAAAGGCTGCCTCCCAGAAGCTCGGGCCTGAAGATCTTGGTTCTGCCCTCAGGGGGTGCCTGTCTCCCTCCAGGTTCCCAGCCTGCTGCCCCAGACATGTGAAGGCTCTTGTCCTTGCCGGAGTCTTCTCTGGGTCTTCCTCCTTTCCTTCCTCTGTGGTCTGGCCTGGCTCCCACAGGCTGACAGCTTTATCTCAGACTTCTAAGTTTCGGATCAGATCAGAAGCTGAGAGATAGGATCGTGCCTACCCAGCAGCCTGCAGCTTCCCTGCTGGGGAGAGGGGACGTCAGCAGTCAGGGCCTGTGGTCCCCTTCCATCAGCCTGGCAGGGACTTCACCCTTTCCCCACCTTGGGGGAGGAGCCTGCCTGCTGCACCTACCCCGGAGGCCAACTATCTAGGTAACAGAGAGGCAAAAAGAGCCTGGGCTGGCGCCATGGTCCTAGCTCTACAGGGCTCGACGTTGGACCAGCCCTGGGTGGGCTCAGCTTCTCATATCCTGAACCAGAATCTCAGTGGTCTCTGACTGCACTTTACAGTCACCTGGACCCACCTCCCCTCACCTGCCCCTCGGGGAGCCTGATTTAAGTGAGCTGTAGTGGGTCAGGGCGTTAGTATCTTTTAAAACTCCCTGGCTAGTTCTGACGTGCATCCAGAGCTGAGGTGCTGGCACCCACCCTTCCAGCTGTCACAATGCGTGGAAAACGTTGTTACACACTGGAATAAGGTGCCAGGGCTGTTACCGTGCGTATCACATAATGCTGAAGTCAGTATTTGTATTTTACAAAAAGATATTTTTAAAAAAGGTAGCACCATAAACCCAAATATTTAATAATTTTAAATGCAAAAATGTTTTAGCATGCCAAGGAAGTGTAGATTTATAAAAATACTATTTGATCCCTTTTAAAGCAGAATCTTAAAAACAGAGGATGTTGGCAGAATCATTATGTCACAAGTATGGGGTTTTTTTTTTTCTGTAATATTTTTCAGAAAAAGCTTTTCCTGACTCTATACCCTAGTTGAGGAATGGTGAGAAGATATATTTGTGTGATATCTTCAAATATTTTCCGCTGACAAGGCCTTTTGACTTTTTTTTCAGGGACCGCAGTCTTGTATTTATAAGGAGCCATCGTTTTGTTTCTAAAGTGTTTCCGGTTTGCCTGTAAGTTCTTCAGTTTTATCTCGTTCAGATGGAGATTCTGATGCATGCTTCCTGTGTCAGTTTCGAAACCGTCGTGTTGATATTCCACATGTTAGGAAAGTCTGTGAGTAAAGTAATAGTTGTTCTTGCAACAGAGTTTTGCTTTGTCTACTCTCGTGCAGTGTCTCAGTAATTCTCAAGAGACATTTCACATTTGAGGGGTCTGTTTTTTTTTTTTTTTTGCATTGTTATTGTCTCCTTTTCAGAGCATATGCAGACCATTGAGAGATTAGTGTAATTAACTTCCGTGTCTGGCTTCCGCAATGATCGACTCATGGCCAATCTTATTTCATCTGTATCCTTACCCAGTCCCTTCATCCCAGTTGGATTCTGTTGAAGCCAATCCAAGACATCATATTCCTTCAGGATGCAGCTCTAGAGGAAAAGCCCTGTAAAACACATAACCACAGTACTATTGTTGCACCCTAACAATTGATAATTCCTCATTATAAAAATATCAGTGTTCAAAATTTTCCAATTATGAACATCGGTAATTTCCCAATTTTCTCATACTCACATTTTCAAAATTCTGAAATAAAAATTTTGGACGAAACAAAGTATACGATTTTGGTAGTGAAGTACAGTATTCATGAGTACAGCATGGCGACCACTGGGTGGAAGGCGCTAGGCAGTGGGGCAGACCCTGCCTCTGGGGTCCCGAGTGCAGTGGGCAGCAGAAGTCATTCGGGGGCTCAGCAGACATTTACTCCTTGAACAGCAATAGTAACATTGAACAGTGTCACGGGCACAGCCACCAACAAGACAGACTCGTAGTCTGTCTTGACCTGAGCGAAACAAAGACGCTGGTGTCTAACTGTGAAGTTTGCATATAGACATAGTCCCTTGTAGTGGAACCCAGAAGACACTGGAAGATAATTTTGCCCTAGAAAGCCATTATGGAGCAAGAGATGTTTGAGTTTAGTCGAGTTTGATGTTTGAAGAATGGGTAGAATTTCATCAGGAAAAGAAGGTGGAGGGAGAAGTGTCTCATCCCACGCAAACAGCAAGCGCAAAAGCATGGGTGGGTGGCAAGCTGGTGTGTTAAGGCCCAAGGTGAGGGGTGGGGTGGGCATGTGGCAAGGCTGGTGGGAGGTGAGGCTGGGGCTGCTGGACTGTGGAGGGCTTGAGCTTATGCTAAGGAATGGGGTCTTCCAGCACTTATCGGAGGGGACTGCACGATTTTCTCATGAGAGCATAAGTGTGGACAGGAGAACAGAACCTTGCAGGGGCAATGAGAAGTTAGTTGGATTTCCAAGCCCTTCCTGGAGCCCTTTATCCACTAGACCAGGGGTCCTTCGGGGGCGGGCCTATGTCTCCCTCTATCACCACGAGTCTTCAGGGATAACACAGGGACTGGCACACAGTAAGTGCTCAATTCAGGTCTACGGAAGGATGGTCTCTCGAGTGCTCCAGTGTGGGGCACTCCCGCCCACACTCACCTTCACCTGTGGTGGTGACCAACGGAGCCTCCTCCTTAGGCCTTCGGCTCAGGGAAATGGGGTGGCTTTTCCAAATGCATGCACTGTTAGGCTTTAGGACTTGGTCCCCAGCTGCCCTGAATGGGATCCCAGAAGGCCAGTGTTGCCTGGGGCCAGGAGGTGGGATGGGGGCACATGGAGGAAGGCTCAGCCATGGCCTTCTCATGTGGGGGTATGAGAGAATGACAACATTCGCAACCCCCATGTTGGCTGATCCAGTTAACTCCTCCAAGACTGGCCAAGAGTTGGCGGACTCATTTATTTCCTTTCAATAGTATTGTTGCTTAGTAAAAAAGAATAACACACACGCTCATCGTGGGCAAACTCTAGCGTTACAGAAAAGTGGAAAGAAGAGAGTGGAGCAGGTGCCTAGATTTGCTGATCCATCTAGAGAGAGAACCGCAGCGAACAGCCTTCCAGACATTTTTCTGCCCATAAATACAAGCAGTAAAACGTAACACAGTTTCATATAGACAGTATTACAAGATTTATGCTGTTCTATAACCTGCTTTTTTCATTTAACAACTTGTCGTGACACCGTTTCCTGTCAGTTACCGCAGATCTGTAACATTTTTAATAGCCACACGGTGCAGCTTTGCATGGATGTACCGTAACTTACCCAGCCTGCGCGCTATTGCCAGAAATGTGGGTTGTTTCCAATTTTTCTCTGCAGTGTGCTAGAAAATATCATTCGGCTTTTTCAGCTGTGTAGTAATCGCCTAGTGGTAAATATTTAGAATAGCTGGGATAGCTGGGGCAAAAAAAAAAAAAGTTTAGTTCACTCACAGAGTCCTAAAGCCACGCTGGGAGGTTACCATGGCAACCCCCGGCCACCCTCTTGCAGGGAGTGCCCATTAGCCAGGGCTCTGCCGGGAGGAGACGGGTCAGAGCTGAGGGGAGCAGTCTGTTTTCAGGCAATTTTATAAACCAGGGGCAGAGGGAGCAGGAGAGAGCGTTAGTGCAGAACTGAGATGGTTTAAGGTGCAATGGTGATAAGAGCCATTTATTGCGGGCTTGTTATCTGGTGGATGCCACGGTTTTTCATACTCACGAGAACCGTTGATACTCGTATTATCCTCATTTTAGTGATTAGAGATTAGGTAATCTGTCCAGGGCACACAGTAAATGATAGAGGCAGGATTTGAAACTGGCCGGTGTTCACTCCTCAGAATCCTCCTTACCGCCTGACGGGGGTCACCAGCCTCTCTCCTGTCACTGTCCCTGAGCCTCTGTCCTTTCTCCCCAGCCTCCTAGTGCTTTCATTCCCATCACATTTGATGTCGTGCACATTGATTCTTCATCTGGCCCCCATTCCCCAGGCCCCGCCCTGGCCACCTGCCACCCCATACCCTGTTCCACCTCCATGCCGAACTGTGGACAGGTCCCCGAACTGTGTGCACACCCTCTTCCCACCTCCATGCCTCTGCTCCTGCTGGCCCACAGCTCTCCCCATGGCTCCCGCACGACTGCTTATTCTTCAAGACTTATCCCAACCTCTGTTTCTTCCAGTAGTCTTCCCTGACTCCCCGACATGACAGCCCTCCTCTGTGTTGCCCTAGAAGCATCTGGTTCTGACCACTACTTTACCATTAGATGTGCCATGTGGCAATTGCTAGAGTGGGTCTATATTAGAATGTGAGCTCTTAAGGGATGGAACCTTTGTGTCCACTTCTCCATCCCCACATCCTACCAGAGCCCTGGGCAGATGCACGGTAGGTATCTAGTAAATGTGTGCTGAATGAATGAATCAATGATTGAGTGTATTCCTGCTCACTCACCATTCCTGCTACCAGCCCAGGGCAAGGGAGGGGAATGCAGAGACTAGTTAACCCAACCAGAGCATAGCCACTCCCTGGTTCCCTGCTTCTCACCTAGCTGGTTCCCGAGCACTGCCCAGATATCTGCTCCCAATCTCCACCTTCCTTAAGACTGGTCCACCCCCTCCTCCCACCATAGTCCCGACCCATGGCTGTCTGCCGGGGTTCTGGGTGAATCCTTTACCATCACTTCCATCCCAGCTTTGTTTCTCCCCGTCAGTCCCATGAACCTCACTTTTGCTTATCTCTTTTCTTCGTTTCCTTTGGGGAACCTCAAGTGCTTCCCACGCTTTGAAAGTCTCTTCTCTCTGCCTCCTAAGTGTATCTGTGGCCTCGACTTCTCCAAGATGCGGTCATGTATTTTTAAACTGCAAGTCTGTGCAAAGCGAACTCAACTTGTCTGAAAACTGCCCTGGTTTTTCTTACTTCCTTCAATTGCTATCATCGTTTCCCAGGCTCTGGGAAACGGTGGTCTGAGACCCCGGCCGAATTTGCCTCATTTGCCTGAGTCTGTCTCCCTGTGGTCAGACTCCTGACTTTTATCCCAAAGCTCCCAGCCAACCCCGGCAGGGGTGGGGGCCGTCAGCAACCCCGAGGGCCCTTAGTGGGTCTGAAAGTGCTGTGTCTGCTGGGCTGCGGCTGGTTGTTGCCATGTGCAACTTCAGCCGGGGCTGTAGATCTTCAGATTTGTCCAAAGAAACTGGGAGCCTAGGTTTTTATGTGTGGTCCCTTGATTTTTTAACATTGGCCCATTTTTTGTTTGTTTTCTTAAAGGACTTTATAGTTTAGAGTAGTTTTAGGTTTGCAGAAAAATTGCGCAGGAGGTACAGAGAGTTTCCATTTGCTGCCTCCCACCTTCAGGTCCCCTAATATTAACACCTCACATTGTTGTATTATGTTTGCTCAAATTGATGCACCAATATGGACACATTAATATTAACTAATGCATTAGGGTTCATTCTTTGTGTTGTGCCTTCTGTGGGCTTTGACAGATGCATGATGTCGTGTATCCACCATTATAATATCCTGCTGGTTATTTAAAAAACACTTTACATGCCAGAAATCTCTGCTTTCCACACTCTTTCATTCCACATGCCCCTCCTCTCTTTGTTTCTGCTCCCCCCTGTATTCAGCTCTTCTCCTCTCTCTCTAGTCCTGAGAGCTTCCTGCCCCTGGACACGGACAGTTCTCTCCTGTCTCATCTCTCTACCAGACTCTAAGCTCCTGGAGAGACTCGGAGGTTTAACTTAGAAGTCTGAGCTTGCTCTGGAGTGCTTGTGAGATCCCCCGTGGACTGAGTGAATGCCTGCACGTGTGTTGGCTCTGAGGCTTCCGGGGAAGGTGCTTTGGGTGCAGTTGACAACAGGGAGAGAGCATGTGGCGAGGGATGGAGACCTGGGCACATCTCGAGTGGCAATGGCTGCAGGGAGGAGAGAGGTGTCCCCGCAAGGACAGTCTTGGAGAGAGGAGAGTTGGGGACAAACAGCTTGAAGGGGGAGGGATGAATCCTTAGGAGGAGTGTCGGGAGGTCTCCAGGGCTAAAGGGAGGAGCTGACCCCATAGAACGCCCAAGTTGGGGTCTCAGACTCACCCGGTCCGGAGCCCACCTTCTACCCACGGAAACAATGAAGCCCAGAGTGGGGAGGGCAGTTTACACAAGGCCCCAAGGCCCCAAGAGCGGGACTGCGGCAGAGCAAGGCTCAGAACCCAGGGCTTTCTCGGCCCCTTGTGGCCTTCTCAGCCCTGCCCGTCACCCCACCTTCTTGTTGAATGGCCTGTACGTGGGGAGGGCCCAGGGTGGGGCCGAGGCCTGCTCCCCAAGCAGGGCGGAGGGAAGGCCTGGGTGTGGCTGGCAAGCCTGTGTACAGAGGACGGGGTTGTGACCTGTGAGGCAGAAGCAGGAGGAGGAGGTGAGGGGAGCAGGGGTGGGGCCCCATACTCCACCTTTCCCTCCCCCCGCCCCCAGCAGCAGCCTCCTTCAGGAAAGGGGGTTGGAGAAGGAAAATGAACTCACAACTCCTCCTCCCCAGTGGGGCCGCCCACCAGCCCCTCGGGGAACCGGGCTCCCTCCCACCTCTCCCACGCGCTCCCCCAACTCTGCCCCCAAAGAGCCAGACGAGGACACATACCTTCCACTCTGCTGAAGGGGTGGCTTGCTGTTCCCGTGACAGTCCCACCTGCGTGTCTTTGCTGAAGCTATGCCTCTGCCAGCCGTGCCCTCTCCCCTTCCCAAGCTGACAGATCCTTTCTGATCTCTTTACACTCTGTTCACACATCATCTGCCCCAACCCTGGGCTGCTGCCCTCCGCAGCAGGAACCCCTGCCTGGAACCCCAACATTCCCGTAGCATCTGCCCTGCCGGCTCTCTGGTTTGTGTGTCTCCCCTATTCAGCAGGGAGCTCCCCGATGGCTCAGGCTATGGTAACACCCGTGTCCCCAGCTGTGGCAGAGTGCCTGGCACAGAGCCAACTCACTACATGGGTGAGTGGATGAATGGACAGCCTCTGAGTAGAACAGTCAACACATTTTTATTTAATCTCTTCTCTTATGATAAAAATATTAATAGATTCAGATCCTGTCTTTCAGGAATCTGAATTATGGCTACCAAAATGACCGCACCTAGACGGATCAGAGAATGATAGAAAATCAAGCTAATAATAATGATGATCTTTTCTTGAGTTGCTTGCTATGGGCCATGCTCTATGCAAAGAGCCTCAGGTACATTATTTTATTTAATTCTCTTGCAGCTGATGAGGTCGACATAGAGACCAAGGCGGAGAAAGTCAAGCAACTTGTTCAAGGGCACCAGTCAGTGAGTGGTGTGTGGCCCTGATGTCTGGTTTCAGCCACCTCACTGCAGCTGGAGGTGTTCAGCGAGGGAGGGAGCACTGGGGAGAAGTAACCTGGGGCCAGGCCTGGAAGTGGCCAGCTGGAGGAGGTTTGAAGCCTGGGGACAAGCCTGGAGCCTGCCAGACTGGAGAGACTCCGAGGAGTTGCAGGGGATGGGATTGGGGGTGGCCGTTACCCCAGCCTGTGGTCCCTCTGGGTGGCCCACAGTGACAGAGGCTGGCAGCCCCTCCTCAGGGCCCTGCCCGGTCCCCCCACCCCCAGCCCAGGAAAGAGCTAACTCTGCAGGTAGGAACCAGGCCCATTGCCTCCAGGCTGGGCTGGTCACCCTGGGTGTGGCAAGTCCACACAGGGCAAGGCCAGCACAGCCTGCAGAGCCTCTTCTCCCTGGCACACACCTGCTGAGGGATGCCTCTCCCAGCCAGCCAGCCAGTCTCCAGGGTGGAGTGGCTGGGCAGGAGCAGGTTTCTGTGAAAGAACACTCACTCCCCCATTCACTGACCGGTAACATGACTGTTTCCCACCGCTTGGAGCCCGGCCAACGACTCCTGCCCTGGATTGGCTATTCTGTCTGGGTGCCACGGTGACCCGGGGATGTGACTTTGCTCTTGTTCACCAGGCACTGCATGGGGCTGGTGGTTCTGAGCCTTCCTTGGCTCACAGACACCACTGAAAATTTGTTGAAAGCCATGGCCCCTGTCCCCAGTGACACATGCACACATACATGGATATATGTGCACATACACACACATAATTTTACCTCTAATTTGATGACTTTCCTGAGGCCCATCCATGCATTTCCATAGACCTCAGGTAAAAAAAACCCCATCCTAGGAGCTACTGCAGGCCCATTCTCCTGAACGTGTTCTTTATAGTAACAATAGCAGCAGCAGTAGTAGTGGTGGTAAATACCACTGGCATTGCTTTAGCATTTTGTAGTTAATGAAGTATATTCCCATCTGTTGTCTCATTTTAGCTTCCATAGCCCTGGCCAGTTAGGTGGCACTGTCCTTATTTCACAGATGACAAAAATGAAAGCCAGGTGCAATTGGCCCAGCCAAGTTCACACCTAGGAGGTGACAGAGGGAGACTCAGCCCTGACTCCCAGGCCCCGTGTGCCTGCCTCCTGTTACAGCTCTTCAGAAGGTTCTCCAAGCTCAGGCCGTCCAGGGAGCTTGTTGACATATACCAAGGAATGTTAGGAGGGGCTTCTTGTCCCGCCATTCATGTGTCTGGATACCTGGCAGCCCCGGTGCCCCCAAATTCCTTAGACATACCACAGCATGTGAGACTCCAGGTGAAGAAAATCCGTGGCTCTCCATAATCAATACAGGTGACCTGTGACTTTTTCAAGCTTTTTTGACTATGGTCTTCAAGTAAGAAATACCTTCTGTCGTAACCCACCACCCACATACAGTCATACATAACATAAATAACAAATACCGCTAAGCAATACTTACCTTTACTTTATGCAATGCACTGATAGTGTCTGTTTTGTTATTTTCTATACTATTCTATTTTTAAATGCTAGTCATGACTCACTAAATTGATTTCATGATCTATGGATAGATTGTGACCTGCAGTTTGGAAACATCACATAAACAGACGTAATATTATTATCATGGTTTTAATGAATAGTGAGCTACCTGGAAGTTGGTTGTAATCTTGCCGAGGTGGGCATTTGACCCTGGCTGCAGCAGCTGGAGTTTAGGTGCGTGTCATTGGGCTAAGGCGTGACCTCAGCTGCCACCTGGCTTGCTGTCCTGTGAGTTCTTTTCTCCCTGTGGTGGATTCAGGCACTGGCACTGAATCCAGCAGGGTGGGGCTGCTGGTCTTTCAATCCCTGTCATATGTCTGGGCACATGTTCCCATTGTTAGACAGCTTATTTGATCTTGCCTTTGCCAGTCCTTCACCCAGTGACCTTAGACAAGTCACTTCCTTTCTGGTGTTCTCATCTATAAAATACAAAGAAGGGTGGGTTGAACTAGGCTGTGCTTCTCAAAGTAGGAGGGTTTTTGGCTGGGCACAGTGGCTCACACCTGTAATCCCAACAAGTCGGGAGGCTGAGGCAGGAGGATCACTGGAGCCCAAGAGTTTGAGGTTGCAGTGAGCTATGATGATGCCACTGCATTCTAGCCCCAGGCAAAAGAGCAAGACCCTGTCTCAGAAAAGAAAAAAAAAGATATATATATATGAAGCTGCAGTGAGCTACGATCATGTCACTGCACTCCAGCCTGGTGACAGAGCAAGACCCTATCTCTTAAAAAAAAAAAAAAAAATAGGAGGATTTCTGTAGCTATAGAATGTATATGACATATATTTTTTCTGAAAGATTTGGAGAAAATAGGCCGGGCGCGGTGGCTCACGCCTGTAATCCTAGCACTCTGGGAGGCCGAGGTGGGCGGATCGTTTGAGCTCAGGAGTTCGAAACCAGCCTGAGCAAGAGCGAGACCCCGTCTCTACTAAAAATAGAAAGAAATTATATGGACAGCTAAAAAAATATATATATATAGAAAAAATTAGCCGGGCATGGTGGTGCATGCCTGTAGTCCCAGCTACTCGGGAGGCTGAGGCAGGAGGATCCCTTGAGCTCAGGAGTTTGAGGTTGCTGTGAGCTAGGCTGATGCCACGGCACTCACTCTAGCCTGGGCAACACAGTGAGACTCTGTCTCAAAAAAAAAAAAAAAGATTTGGAGAAAATAAATTTCTGTATTAAAACAGTCATCACTAAGTTACGGAGCAGACAAAACACGCATGCTTTTTTAGATACATTTTTTATTGTGGTAAAATATACATAACATAAAATTATCATTCTAACCGTTTTTAAGTGTACAATTCAGTAGCATTAAGTATGTTCACATTGTTGGGCAACTATCGCTACCAGCCATCTCCACAACTTTTTCATCTTCAAAAACTCTGTGCCCATTTAACACTAACTCCTCATCCTCCGACCCCCGGTCCCTTAGCTTCTATTACACTTTCTGTCGTCACAGATTTGCCTACTCCAGGCCCCCCATCTAAGTGCAATTGTACGGTGTTTGTCTTTTTGTCTGGCTCAGTTCACTTGGCCTAATGTCGTCAAGGCCCACCCACGTTGTAGCACGTGTCAGAATTTCATTCCTGTGTAAGGCTGAATAATATCCTGTTGATGCGTGGACCACATTTTGTTTATGCATTCATCTGCTGATGGATGTCTGGGCTTCCACCTTTTGGCCATTGTGAATACTACTACTATGAAATTGGTTTACAGATAACTGCTTGAGCCCCTCTTTCACTGACTTTGGTATATGAAAAGTATCCAGCCATGTAATCTGAAAAATTATATTAACAATGGCTGGATACTTTCCAGACAGCCAGAAGTGAAATTGCTGGAACATTTGCTAATTCTATGTTTCACTTTTTGAGAACCTGCCATATTGTTTTCCATAGCGGTTGTACCATTTTGCAGTCCTACCAGACATGCATCAAGGTTTCAATTTCTCCACATCCTTGCCAACACTTATCTTCTGTGGTTTTTCTTTTGTTTGTTTGTTTGTTTCTTTTGTATTTTTGTGAATAGCCATCCTCATGAGTGTGAAGTGGTATCTCATTGTACTTTTGAATTGTACTTCCCTAGTGACTAGTGATGCTGAGCATCTTCCCATGTGCTTATTGGCTGCTTGTATATTTTGGGGGAAATGTCTATTAAGTCTTTTGCCCATTTTTGAATTGGGTTGTTTGGAGTTTTTTTGGTAAAGTTGCAGGAGTTCTTTATATATTCTGGATATTAATATCTTATCAGACATATAAGTGATGAATCTCCCGTTCTGTGGGCTGTCTTTTCACTGTCTTGAGAGTGTCCTTTGATGCATAAACGTTTTCAATTTCGATCACGTGCACTTTTAAGGTAAAACAGGAGTCTGAAGGCAGCTTGGGACTCTGCTCCTAGGCTCTGTCTCCCTCCCCGCTCCCCCCAGGGTGCAAATTCAGTCCTCTGTGGTAGTGAGGACTGCCAGGGCGCTCCTGGCACAGCCTCGGTCACCTGGGCTCTGTGCTGTTTTCTGTCAACACGAAGGAGATTAGTTGGAGCCCCAGAGGAGGGAGGGGATCAGAAGTGTGACTCAGCCCCAGAGCGTGAGTGAAGGACCGCCCCCTCACCTCGGGCTCCCCTGCACCTCACCAGCCTCCTCCCACCACGCCCAGGAAGCTGGGGCCTTACTGGGACCAGTCAGTGTTCAGACCGGTCTGAGGATGGGCAGAAAGGTGATGCTGGCTTCCTTCTCAGACACCTCCCCACTGCCTTCTCATAGAACCGAAATGTCTCTGTTGACATTGCGTCTTTGGGTGACATGTATGACCTTTTGTCTGAAATACCTTCTATAAAATCCAGACATCCAGTGGTGATTTGGACTAGATGACCTCTCAGGAGCTTGCTGATCTTACCTTTCCATTATTCTAAAAGCAAGCAAGAGGCTGGGCACGGTGGCTCACTCTGTAATCCTAGCACTTTGAGAGGCCAAGTCAGAAGGCCTTGAGGCTAGGAGTTCGAGACCAGCCTGAGCAACATAGTAAGACCCTGTCTCTACAGAAAATAAAAAAGAATTAGCTGGGCATGATGGCATACCTGTAGTACCAGCTACTCAGGAGGCTGAGGGAGGAGGACCACTTGAGCCCAGGAGTTTGAGGTTGCAGTGAGCTAAGATGACTCTACTGCACTCTAGCCTGGGCCACAGAGCAAGACCCTGTCTCAAAAATAAATAAATAAATAAATAATAAAAAATAAAAGCAAGCATGGAGGAAATTTAGTACCAAACAGTGTTCTTTGCCTTTGTTACGGGTTTCCTGACTTTGAGGTGAGTATTTTGTTCTCCATCATATTTTTCAGAAAAGAAGAAGTGGTATTCCAGCTGGATCTAGTGGCATCATAGTTGGGTCTATTCAGAGTTTTTCATATTCAGGGTTATTCTGTTCCTTTATTTAGAACAATGGGCTGTTCTGGGAAGACCGGCAACCTGGTACTTTCCCAATCAATACTTGTTTGGGATTCTTCCAGAAGGTCCCTGACACAATCAGTTGGGGGAGAGAGAGAGAGAGAGAGAGAGAGAGAGATATTTGCGGGGGCCGGGGCTGGGGGAACAAAGAATGTAACACAGATTGAGATTTATTCTCAGGAATATTGTCTTCCAGCAAATACTGGTTTTGTTGTAAAGGAGGCTTTAAAGATCCCTTTAAAGAACAGAGCAGTAAGTTGTGGAGAGCAATCATTACAAACTAACCTACGACAGTCATTCATTCACAATGACTATGTTTCATCAATCAATTTCAATATGTACTTTTTTTTTTCTTTTACTTCTTCTTTTTTTTTTTTTTAAGGCAATTCAACAACAAAACCACCATCAGGAGGTTTCAAGCTAGGACTCTTAGATTCAAGACCAAGCAAAATTAATAAGAGGTGAAATTTGCACATGGCTATATCATTCCTCTCGGGAGAGGGGTTCGTCCATACAGTTCCCTCCCCCGGTGAACTGTAGCTACACTCTGTGCGTCCTGGGCAGTGCATGTCTTTCGTAGCAAGCAGGCACAGAAACAGTATCACGACCTAGCAGCCCCAGCAAGCCGCCCTTTTAGGGACTGTTACGTGCACCTTGCTTGAACAGTTCATACGGCTGATGCTGCAGTTGTCTAGTGGCCCACTTCAGCTGACCTTCTAGTTGGATTCAGGACACCAAATCTTCCTGAAAGGGCTCATCTGGGCTCACTCAGAGTGTGCCTCTTTGGGGCATACCATAGTTGCCTCTGCTCAGGCACAAGGGAGGGTGCCTGTACAACACTTCTCACTAATTCACGAATCTCTAATTCCACTCATTTCTCTGAAGAAGCAGCATCCACTGGGCTAATTAGCAAACTCTCTGGTCTTGATTAAAAATAACGCCAGCTGAACCAAAGCTGTATTCTCTGGAGTGTGTGTGAGTTTACATGGTTGTCTTTCAAATGCTAACTAACCGCCCCCCACCCCCAGGGGTATGGGTTAAAACTAACATTTTCGTATCATACTATCTATATGAAGTATTTGAGACCAAATTGCAGACAGCATAATTACGGCAAATGAATACTTGTGACTTGGGATACATTTTTCAGCAATCAGCATTAAACACAGCTTCCAGAAAGTACAGATTTCAAACAACTTTAATGGAGGTGAGAGTATTTTTCACTTAAACTGGGTGAGGTGACTCAGAAAAGTGGCTGTAGTTAGGAAGAAGATACCGTTGTTGATGTATATGAAGATTTTGGATATGGTTATTTCTATGAACTAGGAGTAGAAAAACTATTTTAAAATTAATATATTGGGCATACTTAGGGATTTTAAATGGGTATGCCTAGCTAAATTAATAAATTAGTGCCATAAAGAGACTGTTTATTAGTTCATTTGCATTCCTAGAAGTTATAAAGTTTTTGGACCCTCTCATTGGCTTACGTGTTCGGTAGGTTATAAGGTTTGCCAACTGTGGCCTTCAAGGCCTGGGATATACAGAGTGTAGCTAAAGTTCACTGGGGGGAGGGAAATGTATCGGTGGACCCCTAGCCTGAGAGGAATGAGGTAGCCAAGTGCAAATTTCATCTCTTATTAATTTTGCTGGGTCTCGAATCTGAGAGTCCTAGCTTGAAACCTCCTGATGGTGGTTTTGTTGTTGATTTGCCTTTTTCTTTTTTTTTAAGGCTATTTCAGGAGAACTTAGCATACACATGTCCTGGAGAGTGTATTACAACACACTTACCTTTTTTTGTTTTTATTTTTTTAAAACTATTTTAAATCAAGTTTTAGAGTTTTGGAACCTTCTTTTAAATGAAATCTGACGTAGCTGGGCGCAGTGGCATGTGCCTGCAGTCCTAGCTACTCGGGAGGATCACTTGAGCCCAGGAGTGAAAGGCTGTGGTGTGCTATGATCATTCCTGTGAATAGCACTGCACTCCAGCCTGGACAGGGTAGTGAGACCCTGCCTTTAAAAAAAAACAAAAACAGAACAAACAAAAAAAAGAAACCTTCTATGGAACACCAATATAGGCTTGAGACATTCGCAGAGCTTTACATTGTGTTTTGGTTTTGGAACTCTGAGAAGCCTTTTTGTTTTATTCAAGTTTGTTGCTAGACCTCTGCAGAAAGAGACAACAAACCAACCTGCTGTTTGAAATACTGGAAATCACACTCTGGTTTTCATAGTGTTGGTGAAATGAAGAGCGTGACTTGTGATAGAAGGAGGCTAAAAAGACTGAGTTCACTTTATGTCCAATTATGTATGGAACGATTAACAGCAGGCACCGCATGTGGACCGGCGGCCGTGCTTTATGGTTGCCCAGAGTTGGCCATGGATGTTCACAGTTCTTGACAAACATAGAAGTTTACATTTAAAATGCAAAATAACTATGTATGAACAGGAGAGTCCTTATTTCTCTGAATGGCAGGAAAATAAGACAAAAGAAATCTCCGGCTTCTGAAGCAGCAGGTCGAGTTAGGTCCTACCTGAGAGTTTGCCCAAGCTGACGAACTGACAAAGAGGTTAATTGTTTAGCATCCAGGTTATAAGCATCGTTGTAAACATTCTGCATTTTCCATCTTCTCTCAGGAGCAAAGAGAAATTAAGTCTTAGTGCTTTGTGCTAGGACTTAACTCCCTTCAATCAAAGTCAATTCTCTTCTCAAAAGGAAACTTATGCCTCTTATAGCTTCTTTCTCAAGGGAGCGGTTTATATGTTTCCACTATAATTCAGAAAAAATTGGGCATCTTGTGGTTAAAGTGTGGGCAGAAATGACCTCTCTTTTTCTCCGAGCCACGATTACAATGCCCCTCTCCCCCAGAGTGGTCGCTGAGCGTCTCGGTCTGCTCAGGCTGCTACAGCAAAATACCATAGACCGGAAGGCTCATAAGCATCAGAAACTCATTTCTCAGTTCTGGAGGCTGGACGTCCAAGATAAAGGCTCCAGCAGATTCTGTGTCTGGTGGGGGCCCACGTCCGGTTCATAGCCGCTGTGTCCTCTCGCTGCGTCCTCACATGGTGGTAGGGAGAATGAGCTGTCTGGGGCCTCTTTTATAAAGACACGAATCTTACTCATGAGGGCTCTGCCCTCACGACCTAGTCACCTCCTAAAGATCCCAATTTCAAACACCATAACATTGGGAGTTAGGTTTCAACATATGAAATTTTTAGGGGGACACAGACATTCGGTCTGTAGCACTGGGGCCTAACCTAGGGCCCCACCGAAAGCAATGTCAGAGTCTCTAATCTCTTGGGTTTCTGCAGCCGATAGTCTTCAACTCCAGCGACACAACTCCATGAAGCACCTACATCCCTCCACCCCTGACTCCTTCCTCAGACCTCAGGCAAAGCAGAAATCAAATGCCAACTCTGCCACCTGCTAGTCTGGTCACTGCGATGGCTACACAGTGACTGAAGGGCGGGTGGCTACACAGCACGGATACACTGGACAAAGGGAGGATTCCCAAAGTCCACGTCCCAGCTGGGACGGAGCAAGAGTTCATCTCCATACTCAGAATGGCACACAGTTTAAAACTTATGAATTGTTTAATTTTGGAATCTTCCGTGTAACATTTTCAGACGTCAGTAACTGAGACCATGGAAAGCGAAACCTCAGATGGGGGGACCACCGTCCCCGGAGAACTGGTAAATCGTTATTTTGGGGTACGTCTGGGAGGGTGTTTCCGGAGGAGATTGGCTTGTGAGTCAGTGGCGTGAGTGGGGAAGATCTGCCCTCAGGGTGGGCAGGCACCGGCTAGTGGGCGTCCCCCGCCCACAGGGGCTGTCCGAGGGGATTCGCCCTGCGTGGCCTGAGGAAGTGGTCGTGGCCTCTCCTGGGGCAGTGGCCAAGCAGACGGTGCTGACTCTGCTCAGACCCGCCCCACCACCCCTCTGCTTCTAGACCTATGACTAGACTCAAGTCCCAGCAGGCCCCTGAGGGACAAAGTGTGACCCATGAGGAGGTACACTGCACCCCAAAAGAACTACGTCAGTTTTCTAATTTATACAAGCAGAAATGCAGGGAACAGGTGTGGGAGTGAATATTAAGGGTGTGGGATAATGGTGGAAGGAATATAAAATTGGATCAGCTGAATTTATTGATGTGGGTCCCCTAAGCAGAGATTCTGCATTTAATGTTGCAGCTTGGGGAATTAGGATAGTTGCTAACAATTTGTTTGGTTGGTTGAAACATAGATCAAAAGATGGCCCACTATTCTGTCTATAGTTTAGGACTGCTAAAAAAAAAAAAAAAAGATGGCCCACTATGAGCAAGTTGGAGATGCCTGATCTCCCCCTGGTTTAATGGAGAGGAGGGGATTCACCTTTCATGAATACTTTGAGAAACAGATTTGTGAGGGGAGCCCCATCATCCTTGCAGAGCTCTGTGATTGGTTCTCTCCGTAGGCCAGACCTTACAGTAGGAAAAGCAGTTACTCAACTGAAAAACTTAAAGGCAGTGGGGATAATTGGATCCTAGTGGCAGGGGCCAGGTGGTGGCACTGGACTGTCAAAGGCCAGGTGGACGCAGTTGTGGTAACAGACAGCAGAGGCAAAGCACACGTCAGAATAATCTGACTCGCATAGACTGATGGTGTTGGCTAATCACTGCTTTTCTAGAAGTGAAATAGACAGGAAGCCTACTAAATTCTCACTTAATTTAGTCAAGCCAACAAAGTTCTAACTCAAATCATAAAATCAGAGAATTACGGCCCCTCAGTCAATTTCTGGACTTGAGCCAGTTTACAGACCCAGAACCTCTTGAATGAAGGGGAGGCTGGGGTCCCTCGAGGAAGGGGACACTACTAAAAATTTATATTGTTAACTTTTCTCCCAGCCTTGCCCAAAGGGACCTGTGGCCTTGTACCAGGGTAACTGGGCACTGGGGAAAAGGAAATAAGCAGGACTTCCAGGGACTGGTGGACACTGGCTCTGAACTGACATCGATTCCAGGAGACCAGAAATGTCACTGTGGCCCTCCAGTCACAGTAGGGGCTCATGGAGGTCAGGTAACCCATGGAGCATTGGTTCCCTGACCTGTGGTGTGAAAGGCCAAATGGACGCCATGACAGCTGCCTCTACCTAGGAAAACAGTATGTCAAAAACAATACCGCACCTCTCGAGGGATTGCATATCTTAGTGCCACCGTCAAGGACTTGAAACATGAAGGGCTGGTGATCCTAGCACGTCCCTGTTCAACTCACCTATTTGGCCTGTGCAGAAGACAGATGGATCCTGGGCAATGACAGTAGATGTTTGTTAAACTTAACTAAGTGGTGATTCCAATTGCAGCTGTTGTACCAGATATGGTTTTATTGCTTGAGCAAATTAACGCATCTCCTGTACCTGGTATGCAGCTTTCGATCTGGCAAACGTCTTTTTCTCCATTAAGTCCCACCAGAAGCAGTTTGCTCTCAGCTGGCAAGGCCAGCAATACACCTTCACTGTCCTACCTCAGAGTGCATCAACTCCCCAGCCCTATGTCACAATTTAATTTGCAGGGAACTTGATCCCCTTTCCCTTCCACAAGATATCACACTGTTCCATTACATTGATGATATTATGTTGATTGGACCTAGTGAGCATGAAGTAGCAATTACTCTGGACTTACTGGTAAGACACGTCAGAGGGTGAGAAATAAATTTGACGAAAATTCAGGGGCCTTCTACCCCAGTGAAATTTCTAGGGATCCAGTGTATAGTGCATGTTGAAATATCCCTTCTAAAGTGAAGAATAATTTGTTGCATCTGGCCCCTCCTACAACCGAGAAAGAGGCACAGCTCCTAGTGGGCCTATTTGGATTTTAGCGGCAGCATATTCCTCATTTGGGTGTGTTTTGCCAGCCCATCTTCCAAGAGGCCTGAAAAGCTGCTAGTTTTGAGTACAGCCAAGAACAGGAGAAGGATCTGCAACAGGGCCAGGCTGCTGTGCAAGCTGTCCCGTCACTTGGCCATATGATCCAGCAGCTCCAGTGGTGCTTGAGGTATCTATGGCAGACAGGGATGCTGTTTGAAGCCTTTGGCAAGCCCCTGTAGGTGAATTGCAGCAGAGGACCTTGGGGTTTTGGAGCAAGGCCATGCCATCAACCGCAGATCAATATACCTCCTTTTGAGGCAGGGTGCGGTGGCTCACACCTCCAATCCCGGCAGTTTGGGAGGCTGATGTGGGAGGATCACTTAAGGCCAGGAGTTTGAGACCAGCCTAGGCCACATAGTGAGATCCCATGTTTAAAAAATATATAGCAGGGCATGGTGGCACGTGCCCATAGTCCTAGCTACTCTGGAGGCTGAGGCGGGACGATCGCTTGAGCCCAGGAGTTCAAGGCTGCAGTGAGCTATGATCATACCACTGCACTCCAGCCTCAGCAACAGAGTGAGACTCTGTTTCTCAAAAAAAAAAAAAAAAAAAAATTCCCTCCTTTTGAGAGACAGCTCTTGGCATTAGTAGTACTGAGCCCTAGTAGGAAACTGAACACTTGATCGTGGGCCACCAAGTTACAACCTGAGCTGCCTATCATGAACCTATCTGACCCACCACGCCATAAAGCTGCCTATCTGACCCACCGTAAAGTTGGGTGTGTATACGGCACTCCGTCATCAAATAGAAGTGTTGTATCTGTGATTGGTCCTGAGCAGGTCATGAAGGCACAGATAAGTTGCAAGAAGTGGTCCAACTGCCCATGGTCCCCCGTCCTGCTACTCTGCCCTCTCTCTCCCAGCCTGCGCCCATGGCCTACTGGGAAGTCCCGTATGATCAGCTGACGGAGGAAGAGAGGCCTCAGGCCTGGTTTGCAGACGGTTCTGCACAATGCTCAGGCACCAGCCAAAAGTGGACAGCTACGGGACTGTAGCCCCTTTCTGGGACATCCATAAAGGAGTATATTTTTGTTCCTTTTGTATTCTTTTATCATGGAACATAAGATTTATTGATTTTATCAATATTTAAGTATTATGTGTTTAAGTTATGGGATATCAGGAGAAGAGTAAACATCACCCAACGACTTTACCTCTTCTTCTGGAAGGGATTAATGAGTTTTTGGTTGTATAAAGGACAGTTGCAGCATGTTAGGCAGAACTATTACCTTGCTACAAGCTTTATTTGGAGATTAAGTGTGGTTTAGGAGAGGCATAGGGTGCTGACGAGGGGTGGGTTTGTGATGGTTAATTTTAGGTGTCAATGTGATTGGAGTAAGGAAGACCTAGAGAACCGAGACAGCGTCCTCTCTGGGTGTGTCTGTGAGGGTGTTGCCAGAGGAGACTGCCGTGTGGGTCTGCGGACCCGGTGGGGAAGATTCGCCCTCACTGTGGGCGCCACCCAGGCGGCTGTGGGCCCAGAGAGAACAAGGCAGAGGAAAGTGGGATTCTCTCACCACTGCGTCCCAGGGTCTCAGCTTGCAGAGGGCCTGTTGTGGGACTTCCCAGTCTCCATCATCGTGTGAGCCGATTCCCCTAATAAGTCCCCTCTCATCTGTCTGTCTGTCTGTCCATCCTATTGGCTCTGCCTCTCTGGAGAACCCTGACTAATACACGTGCACATCTGCCTCATTTCTTTGTTTACACGTTTCATGGAGACAAGGACAGTCCTCTCCATCTTTCCCCCCATGCAATGAAGGAGTAGAATGGCCTGCAGGATGCCTACGTCCCTCCATTCTGTGTATCGCAAACCTCTGTGATTCTTATATCAGTTAAATTCTCAGCTTTTCCTTAAAGCTTCTGCAGCCCACAGAGAACAGTCAACTCTTCACTTAGTCCTTACCCTTCCTTGCCACACGATTAAGATGCAGTAAACAGGGGCTGAGTGGAGAAATGGATGGATCCTACGTTCCTTTGTATTACCCTCATTTTTGCGTGGTTAGCCTGGTCATCTGACCTAGGTGTGTGCACTGTGACACCAGGGACCATGTCTTTCTTTTTCTTGCTTACGATACTGAGTCAAACCCAGGGAGAACCAGGAGACCAAAGGAGGCAGGTCTGTGGAGACCCAGCCTCGGTTCCCATTACTGTTTGAGGTTTCTCTGGTTTGCCTGAGTTTCCCCAAGTCCTGGGCCTTTGTCTCTTGCCTTGCCACTAGGTGAATTAGTCTTGCTTCTGGGAATGTGCATGGCTTGGTGACTTAGCTTTGAAAAACCAAGAATGTATCATGGCTTGTTTACATCAGCGTTGTTTGTGAAAAGTATTAACTTTTATTTTTTAACCTGAACAAAATGGACATGAGCTTTAAAAAATCATTTTCTTTATCATTCTGTAATTTTGAAATAGTATGTAACTATTTTATTGTCATAAAATATACATAACGTAAAGTTTACCATGTTAACCATTTTTAAGTGCATAGTTAAGTGGCATTCAGTACATTCAGGTTGTGCAACCGTCACCAGCCCCCGTCTTCAGAACACTGTCATCATCCCAAACAGAAACTCTGTGCCCCTTAAACACTCACTTTCAATTCTTTCCCCCCGGCCCCTGGCAACCACCATTCTACTTTCTGTCTCTATGAATTTGACTCACCCAGAGTATTGTGGAATTGCACAGTATTTGTCCTTTTGTAACTGACTTCACTTAACATAAGGTCTTCAAAAGTGCATCCTTGTTGCAGCATGGATCAGAATTTCCTTCCTTTTTAGGGCTGAGTAATATTCCAGTGTATGTATGTACCACGTTTTGCTTATTCAGCCTTTGATGGGCACTTGGATTATTGCTACCTTTTGACTATTGTGAATAATGTGTCTATTAGCGTTTCTAAAGAAAGAAGCATACTTATGACAATGAAACATAAACAGATTGTATGTTGCTATATACTTCTAGATCGTAACACATAGAACACAGAAAAATATAAGAAGAAGCAAAAGTTAACAAACCACAAAAACAAAACCACTTTAAGTTCAAAGGATGAGCAGCACCGTGTCATTAAATAAGCCTTTGCTGAAGGCCCAGGATGAGGCGGGCACACACCCAGAGCTTCCAGCCAGCCCTGGGAGGATCCTCCCTGGTGCGGTGAGGGGTGGGCAGATGGAGGCCTAGGGAGTTACCTTTGACTGCAGGTAGGATGTGGTTGGCACCCAAGGGAGGTCCAAGAGTGGTCTCCAGGCTTTCAGAGGCAGGGAAAGAGGCCCTCTGGTTGATGGAGACTATGAGACAGGCGCTAAGGGTTGATGGCTCAGTGATAATGGGAGTGGGGAGGAAATTTACTATGGTAAACTCTCTGTCTCCACCAAGTACCTTGGATTTATTTGTTTGGCCTGGTTTTGTGTGTCTCAGGGCAACCAAGCTCTGGTGAGCTTTCTGGAAGAACCACTTCTCTTTGTGCGATCTGGAACACAGCTCCTGGTCCTCCTCCACCCACTGGCTGGATGCAGACTTGGGAACCACTGTCTGCAGGGGGCAGTGTTTGCTGGGTGGAGAGTGCGCAGCCCCAGCTCTCCCCGGCTGTGCAGGCTTGGGGAAGTTACTCTGCCCTCCAACCCTCCTGCATGTGTGTAACATGGGGAGATTGGGTGGCCTCTAAGATCCTTTCCAGCTCTGCAATTTTATGATCACTATCTTAGTCCATCTGGGCTGCTATAACAAAATGCTTTAGACTGGGTGATTTATAAAGAACAGAAATTTATTGCTCATGGTTTTGGAGGCTGGGAAGTCCAAGATCAAGGCACTAGCAGATTCGTTGTCTGGTGAGGAGGACCTGTTTCTTATAAATGGCTCCTTCTATGTGTTCTCAGAAGGTGGAAGGAAGGGTTGAATAAGCTCCCTGGAGCCTCTTTTATACAGGCACTAATCCCATTCTTGAGAGTGGTGGCCTCGTGACCTAATCACCTCCAAAAGGCCCACTTCTTGATACCACACTGGAGATCAGTTTTCAACATATGAATCTTGGGGAGAGACAAACATTCAGACCATAGTAGTTGTCCATATTTTGATTTAACTACCTCCCTCCAGCATTCTTGGGATGACTGACTCAGCAATCTGATAGTTTTGTGTTTTTCAGGAAGCTTGATTATTTGCTGTCATTAGCAAGTGTATGTCCGATAGTTGAACAATCAAACTGTACGATCCAGCTGGAGTTAGGCTGTGACTGACTGGATTTCTTCATGCTGTCCTCTTTCAGGGCACCGGCTGGCTGAGACAGCCCAGGCCATGTCAGAGCTTTGAGCCAGGCCTGGTGAGAGGGAGGGGCGGCCACCCACCGGCCCTGCCAACCGACCCAGCTCCACCATGCTGAGCCTGAAGCTCCCCAGGCTGCAGAGCATAGAGCAGATGCCCGAGGTATGTGTTCTCTTCATTGCAGAGCTTGCGTTGCAGGGTGTGACAGGGCTTGGCCTCTGCAACGCGAGGACACTTGTCTTCATCCAGCCTGTTCTGTGCAGGCACTTTCTCCTCGAGGGCCCCTCCCGGACTCCCTTGGGGGAAGTTCGAGCCTCTTGCCTCCTGCCCCTGCACCAAACCTGGAAATGGAAGTGATCCCCAAACTGTTTTAGTTTTAACCCTTGCCCACGACATTTGTGTTTTATCCGGAAGCAAAGTCATTATTGAGATTCAAGCTCAGAGATTAGCCAGCAGCAGCTGGCTGGGTAGGGAGAAATTCTTCTAGGACCTTCCTACTCCTATGGGTGCTTGAAAGCAGGCCGTAGGTGGAGTCACCTGAGGGCATGGCTTTGTTGTCGTCCTCATCCCTTGGGGGTGGGCTGGGCCAGGGGCAATGGGAGGGCTGTTGAGTGGGCCTTAGCACTGCTCTCCAGCAGACCCCCGGGCCTGGAACTCACGGCAGCCACCCTGAAGTACATGGGACTCATGGACAATCTGCTTTCATAAGCCTTCGGTGAGGTCATTCCGGGTGTGTGCCACAGAGAACGGGTGCCTCTCCTTCCCTTGCGAAGAAAGCAGCTCATTGCACCCCTGTTTTGATGTCATTGTTCCTTCCTTTCTGACTGAAGAAAGAGTAAGTGTTGTTTCCTGGTGGGACGTTTCACTGGAGGATGTCACAGAATGCAAGAGTGCCTCCTTCTACTCAGCTGGTTGCCAAACACTTGCTACTTGCCCCAGAAAAGTAACTCCTAAACACACTCAGCATCACAAATGGAAGACTAAGAGGGGGCAAGTTGCCAAACCCTAACCCTAAAAGCCTGTGAAGGCAGGTGGTTCCAGGAAGCTGGTGCTGGGGGGAAAGCATCAACAATGCAGAGGTGTTTGGTGTGCTGAGACAAGGACTGGCAGGTGACAGGCAGACTGAACATGAGGCTGGTTCCTCTGGCACTGTGAGCAGAGCGCCGGCCTCTGTCCTCAGGGAGCATCAAGCTGTCTTCCCGGGGCGCTGCAGTGGTTGATTCCACCCACAGAGCACCAGCAGCTGTGATTAGTGGGAGCACAATGTGACTCTTTGATTGATTCACCTGTGAAATTTGTCCTGACTGCCTACTATGTGCAAGGGATTGTTCTGTGCAGGGTCCAGGGAATAACTGCATACAAATCCTGCCCTTATGCAGCTCCTGTCTTGGTCAGGAAGATTTTAAAATGTGCATGAGCAATTCTGGCGTAGAGCGGGTTAGGGTGTGTCCTAAGAGAGGGAGAGAGTTTCAGAAGAGGAGGGACTGCTCACTTCCGTCGTGGGGAGGGAGGGACCAGGGAAGCCCTCACGAAGGGGGTGAGCTGTGAGATGGGTTTTGAGGGGCGGGCAGGGTGTGGGAGGCGGGGAAGCACTCCAGGCGTGAGCAAAGGCCGGAGATGGGAAGCCCTGGGGCAGGTGTGGGGACTCTACGGGGCAGGGATTACAGGTGTCTGCTTGGATGTCCCCCTGGGTATTTTGGTCAGAGCTGGGTTCAGAGCACGTCACCAGGAAAGAAGCAAAGGAGGCAGAGGGGTATGGGTAGGTGGTCTGGGTGACCTGGTGGGATTCTGGATGTGTGGAGACTCCACAGGTCAGGACCACACAATCCCTGGAGAGGCCGAGGGCTGAAGATGAACATGTCTCTCCGCCCAATTTTTCATAAATTATGGGGATGATAATGCCCTTTTTAGTGACATGGCACTAGCTGGAGGTGGAGAACCACATCACACTTTGCACCCACTGTTGTCTTCCAAGCTTTCCCTATTGGGAAAGTGTCCAGCGTCCACTATGGGGCTTCCCAGCATCATGCTCAGGGTTCATGAAGCCACAGAGAAAACACGGAGCGTCTGCCTGCCAGAGGGTGGTTTTACTTGAGGATTTAGGGGAAAAGGCATTTTTTGGCATTAAAACTGATGAAAGTATATTTAAGATAAAATGCACAATTTGCATGAATATTTGAAACAGGAGATTTCATACAAATGTTAAGCTTACTTTTGCTGGGCTCTGCGGGTTCTAGTACTTGGTTTGTAGCATAACCTCAGGCAAGAGAATCAATCCGTCTACCTCAGTTTCTGCATCTGTAAAATGGGAGTGATAATGGCATTTGCTTCCTAGGGTTGTGAGAATTAAATGAGATAACCCATGCGAAGTGCCTGGCACATGGTGAACAGTCAATAGTGTTGGCTGTCATTATTGGTATCAACTCCTTTATGCCCTCCAGGGTGCTTTCAGGGGTACAGTGTGTCGGCTGGAGACTTTGAGAAGCCCTGTCCATGGACTCGAACCCGGTTTGCCCACCCTGGTGTTCACCACCTTTGCCAGCCTGATCCCTCCCCACCTCTTCCACCATTTCCCATCCACAGACCCTCTTCTAGCCGCACCCATGGTGTCTTTATTCTCCTCAACACATTCGACATTCCCTTCTCTTGATTTCTGTTTGGAAAAGCCTTTCCTCTCCCATACCCTGCGTTCTCCCTTTCTGGCTTCCCTCATGGAGCTGCAGGTGCCGGCTGCCATCCCTGAGCTCTTTCAGGAGTTGGTTGGACCTGTGCAGGCTGCCCTGGACAGCTGCCTCTCCTTTTGTATATCAGCCAGCTGTGTGGCCTGGGCCACTTCACTACCCTCTCTGGGCTTCATCCATCCATAGGGAGCGGTGTGCCCACCTCTCTGCACTGCCAGGGCTGTAGTCCTGGTGCATTCCTGGCCCAGAGTTTGTTCACAGGTGAGGGCAGTTTCTCTCTTCTCTCAGAAGGTAGGTCTTGTGTATATGCCTCATATTTAGTCTCCCTTGTGCCTAAAAGTAGGCCTGGGTGGAGGTCATTAAACATCTGGACAAACACCTCAAGGCATGGAATAAATATCTAATGTTGATTCCTACACAGACCCAGTTTAGAGACAAAACAGAGAGGGTTCCATACAGCAAGTTAATATGCAACACTGCATGGCACTTTGCCAGAAGCAGGGGCATTTTGTGTCACATTGCTAATCTCTATGAATCACAGCCTTGACCCCAGGCTACGGGTAAACACGCAGTCCCAGATGGCTTGTTGAGGAGTGCAGCGGGAGGATTCCTAGAGATGGTGGCTCTAGGTAACAATGAAAAGCAGCACAGTGCCCAGACGTGCACTCAGCTGGGCCGTGGACGCATAAGCTCGCTGAGCCTTGGTGTCCTGTCTGTTAAATGAGGTGACTGCTAAGTCGGTCTCACAGGGCTATTGTGAAGATCCAAGAAAATGAAATAGAACAGTGGGACTATTACAAACAAAAGGCTGCCTAGCTGGATAGATGGCTGGGAGTGGGTTAGGTAGGTGGGCTTGGGCACCCGGGAACAAGAAGCTATCTCAATATGCAAGTGGTTTCTCCAGCCCAGTGTTTCTCAAAGTGGGTGCTTGGGTCACCAACATCAGAATCACCTGGGAGCTTATTAAAATATGATAGGAGTTGTGATTGTAGGGCATTTTTGTATTGTTCTTGAGTTTATTTTATCTTTTATTTTTATTTCTTAAGACGGGGTCTTGCTCTGTTGCCCAGGCTAGAGTGCAGTGGTATGATGATAGCTCACTGCAACCTCAAACTCCTGGCCTCAAGCAATCCTCCTGCCTCAGCCTCCCAAAGTGTTAGGATTACAGGCTTGAGCCACTGCACCTGTCCTGTTCTTGATTTTAATCAAAAGAAAATGGTTTCAATATTTCACCATTTAATATGTTTTCTCTGTGTATAAGTGATATTTATCAAGTTAAGGATATTCCTTTATAATCCTAGTTTGCTAGGATTTTTTTCCCTTTAATTATGAATTTTACAGAATGCTTTTTTCCTGTTAATATGTCTTCTGAGACAATCATATATGATTCATTTAAGTTGTTAATGTGATGATTACATTGATTGATTTACTAATGTTAAGCCAACCTTTTGTTCCTGGTTTAAATACAGCTTGCTTATGATGTAATATCTCTTAAATATATTGCTAGAATCAGCTAATATTTTGTTTAGGATCTTTAAATCTATTTAATGAGTTGGACCATAATGTTTCCTTCTTAGAGTCAGCCTATAATTTTTCCTTCTTATACTGTCCTTGTTTGAACTTGAGATTTGCGTTATGCCAACCACAAGTGAGTTGGAGATTGTTGCCTATTTATTCTATGGGAAAAAATTGCATTGCATAATATTAGAATTATATATTCCTGAGTGGTTGGTAGAATGTACCTGAAAAATTGCCCAGGGAGGGCCACCATATTGTCCAACCCCAAATGATATATTAATAGTTTGGATATTTGTCCCCTCCAAATCTCATGTTGAAATTTGATCCCTAGTGTTGGAAGTGGGGCTGAGTGGAAATTGTTTGGGTCATGCGGGTGGATCCCTCATGAATGGCTTGGTGCCCTCCCTGCAGTAATGAGTGAGTTCCTGCTCTGTTAGTTGGCTCAGGAGCTGCTTGTTTAGAAGAGCGTGGGCACCCCGTCCTCTCTGTTGCTCCCTCTCTCCCCAGGTAACGCACCCACTCCCCCTTTGCCTTCTGCCTCAATTGGAAGCTCTTTGAAGTCCTCACCAGAAGCAGATGCTGGCACCATGCTTCTTGTACATCCTGCAGAACCGTGAACCAAATAAACCTCTTTTCTTTATAAATGCCTCAGTCTCAGGTATTCCTTTATGGCAATGCAAAACAGACTAAGGTACCGAGGGAGCACCGTTTATCTTCTTAGTCTACAGGAGTGGAAACCTCTGGAGCTGTGCAGAGAACAATTTGGCCCCACAGCTGAATTTTATTTGTGGAAAGATTTTCTTTTTAATAACAGCTCTGTTGAAATATAATTCACATATCATAAAATTCACCCTTTAAAAGTGTACAGTTCTTTACTGGAAACACACAGTGTTAAAAAAAAAAAAAGTGTACAGTTCAGTGGGGTTTAGCATGTTGAACACAAGAGAGTATGTTGCACAAAACCATCACCCTGATCAATTTTAGAACATTTTCATCACCCTAGAAAGAAACTGACCCATTAGCAGCTATTTTCCACTCCCCTCACTCCCAAGCCCTGGCAACACCTGAACTATTTTCTATCTGTCTGGATTTGCCCATTCTGGATATTTTATATAATTGGAATCATACAATATGTGGCCTTTTCTGACTGCCTTCTTTCGCTTTACATAGTATTTTCAATGTTCCTCTATGGGGTAGCATATATATCAGTACTTTGTTTTAATGGCTGAATAATATTCTGTTGAATGGATAGACCACAGTTTGTTTATGCATTCATCGGTTGATGGGCAGTTGAGTTGTTTCTACTTTTTGGCTATTATAAATAATGCTGCTGTGAGTATTTGTATACAGGTTTTTCGGTGGACATGTTGTCAGTTCTTTTAGGTGTATACCTAGGAGCGGAATTGCTGGATCATATGATAACTCTACATTTTTATGTTACTGATTTAACTTAATCGACTGTGGTCTGAGCATGCTGTCTGTATTATTCCCATCCTTGAAATTTGCTCAGACAAGCTTTATGGCCTAGCACATGATCAATTTTCATACATCCTCTAAGTGTGCCTGAAAATAACATAGCTCCCAATTTTTGGGAACAGTATTCCAGAAATTTGTCTGTAAGATCAAATATTTTTACTGATTTTGTTCTGTTTGATCTATCCATAATTGAGATGTGTGAAAATCTTCCACTATGGTGGCAGGTTTGTGAGTTACTCCTTACAAATAAATTAACATTTCCTTTAAGTATTTTGAGCCTGTGTTTTTTAGGTATATTCAAGTTTATAATTGTCATATCTTCCTAGTGAAGAAAAGTTCTTTTATTGTGTAGGGATTATCTTTATATCTAGTAATGCTTTCGTTTTGGGTTGTATCTGATAGTAACTTAGCAATTCCAGCTTTGTTGCTTTTGTTACCACTTCTTTGGTTTATCTCTTTCCTTTGCCTTTAATCCTTCCCCATTTTTATATTTTAATTGAATCTTGGGTAAACAGCACATGGTTGCGTTTTATTTTGTTTGACAATGTTTGTCTTTTAACTGGATTGATTTATGCGATTTATGCAAATACATACACATGATTTATTTGCATTTCTTTCAATCATCTTTTGTGCTTTTATTTGTCTTGTTTTCTCTGTCCCTTTTTTTCCCTTGCTTTCTTTGGATTGAGTTTTACTTTCTTATTTTGATTACTTTCCCATTCTATTTTTCCTCTCTACTTATTTTTATAATTAATATGCTAGAAATATTCTCTGTATCCATTACTTTAGTGGTTGCTTCAGCTGTTTTAACATGAATAGCTGTACTAGGCAAGAAGGGTCGGGCTACGCTGAGTTAAAAATTGCCCCAAATAACTCAGTGGCTTCACATAGCAAAGGTTTATTTTACGCCGCATTACATAGCCAGTGGCTAGTTGGGGGCTGAGGGACCCAGGCAGAGGGAGCATCCACCATCACCTGGCTGCACTGTCTGGAACACGTGGCCCCCAAGGTCACCATAGAAGGGGAAGAGAGAGAGGTGTCTTAGGGTGGATTCCCCAGAAACAGACTCTGAGACAAAGATTTGTGCGCAGAAGTTTATCGGGGAGTGTTTTCAGGAGCAACACCTGTAAGGACCTGAGGAAGCAGGACTGGGCAGAAGGGGAGTTTGCATCAGAGGCCTCCACCGACCACACAGGGAGCTCTGGAGTTGGGTCGGCCTTTCAGAGTGGTCCCAAACGGGAAAAGGAGGCCAGGACTACTCTGTATCCCTCACCAATGGATGTGGGCTGCCCCTGGGGAGGGAGTATACCCAGTGGTGCCCTTTGGCCAAAAGCAATCCCGTGGGAGGATGAGTGGCCCAGTTCTGGCAGTGGTGGGAAGAGTCCCTTCGGAAGTGCATCTGTGATATCCACTAAGAAAGCTCACTGCTTTTACCTGCCCTGGTCTAGAAGTAACATCAGCTAGAAAGAGTTATCTGGGTCCCCCCTAACTCTAAGAAAGTCTGAGGAATGTAGGAAAGCACATGGCATATTTGGTGAGTGCCAAGTCTCTCTATCGTACCTAAAACTTGTTGGATCTGAGGACTGATGACTTTCAATAATTATAGAAATGTATCAGTTATCTCTTCAAATACTATATCAAAACCATTGTATTTTCTCCTTCTAGAGAAATATTCTCCATTTATCTTCTTTGCTTTTTTGTATTTTCTCTCTCTTAATCTCTCTAGACTGCATCCGGGATACTTTCTTTGGATCTACTTTCAGTTGACTAAGTTTCTCTCCTGACAGGTGTAGTCTGTTATTTATTCTTTCAATGTCTGTTTAATTTCAGTTATTATTTTTCTTAATTTCTAGAAGTTATATTAGGTTCTTTTCTAATCTTGTTCTCTGTTATTTTTAAGCTTCTTCTTTAAACATATTGAACATGGTTATTTTATATTCCAAAATCTGTTCTTCCAGCTCCATTTCTGCTGTTTCTCGTTCAAGGTGTTTTGTTTGTTCTACATGTGTGCATGCTTGTATTAAAGTAAATATCCTTCAGAGAGAATTTGTTGGCTTTTTAAATTTTTTTTTTTAATTAAAAAGATTTTTTTTTTTTTTAAGAGACAGGGTCTTGCTGTGTTGCCCAGGCTGGACACAAACTCCTGGGTTCAAGCAATCCTCCTGACTCAGCCTCCTGAGTAACTGGGCCCAAAGGCACATGCCACCGAGTCTGGTGTGTATTTGCTTTTGTTACTTACCTGAGGGAACTACAAAACTTTGACCTCTTTCTATTTGTAACCACTTTCTTTTTTTTTTTTTTTTGGAGACAGAATCTTGCTCTGTTGCCTGAGCTAGAGTGCAGTGGCATCAGCCTAGCTCACAGCAACCTCAAACTCCTGGGCTCAAGCAATTCTTCTGCCTCAGCCTCCTGAGTAGCTGGGACTACAGGCATGCGCCACCATGCCTGGCTAATTTTTTCTATGTATTTTTTGTTGTCTGGCTAATTTATTTCTTTTTTTTTTTTTTTTTTTTTAGTAGAGACAGGGTCTTGCTCTTGCTCAGGCTAGTCTCGAACAGCTGACCTCGAGCAATCCTCCCTCCTGGGCCTCCCAGAGTGCTAGGATTACAGGCGTGAGCCACCGTGCCCGGCCCCATTGTCTTTTATAAATATTGTGCTGCATATAGGAAAAGCATTTTTTTTTTTTTTTTTTTTTTTGAGACAGAGTCTGGCTCTGTCACCCAGGCTAGAGTGCAGTGGCATCATCCTAGCTCACCGCAACCTCAAACTCGCAGGCTCAAACGATCCTCCTACCTCAGCCTCCCGAGCAGCTGGGAAGACAGGCGCGTGCCATCATGTCCAGCTAATTTTTGTATTTTTTGTAGAGACAGGGTGTCACTATGTTGCTCAGGATGTTCTCGAACTCCTGACCTTAAGCCATCCTCCCAAAGTGCTAGGATTACAGGCGTGAGCCACCATACGCAGCAGAAAAATCATTCATATGCTTGACTGAATATTGGACACATTGTTTTCTTAAGAACATCATACCAATGTTGTAAATTGACATTTACCTGTTGTTTAATACCAACAATGGTTGGCTATGAACTCAACCTATTTAAAGCTCTAGTAATTGCATATGTGTTGTGTGCAAGTGATGTTTTATGCTCTTTTAATTGAGAGCCTACGTATTCTCTCCCGCCGGCACTAAGCACGTTCCTGCGAGAGACAGTGGCTTACCGTCCAGCCCCGTGCCAGGCACACAGCAGGTGCTCAGTAAATGACAGGTTATGATTGATGCAATAAATCATGGTCTTCCCCTCTTTCCTCCCCATCCTCCCCCTGCCCTCAGCCAGCAAACACCTCACCAAACTCCCCCCAGTCTCTATTTCCCTGCCCTGGCTTTGTGTTCACCTTGTCCCTCTTATCTTCTTCCGTGGTGAGCTGGCCTCTGGGCAGGGGGGTGGCAGCACCCTGCTGAGGCAGGAGACCGGCTCTGAGGCCAGAGGCAGCTCCAGCGACAGGGTGTCCTGGGAGCTGTCAGAGATGCGCACCTGCACCCCAGCCATGACTGCAGTAACCCCAGGTGACCTGCACACACCTGCAGAAGCAAGTTTGAGAGGTGCTGGCTTACAGACTTTGTCATCCTGAGACACTTGTATCGGTTTGCCGGGGCTGCCAGTAACAAAATCCCACAGACTGGGGGGCTTAAACAGCAGAAAGTTGTTTTTCTCACGGTTCTGGAGGCTGGAAGTCCAAGATCAAGGTGTCAGTGGGGCTGGTTCCCTCGGAGGCCTCTCTCCTTGGCTGGCGGGTGGCCACCCTCTTGCTGCCTCTTCACAGGGTCCTCCTCTGTGGGCACAGTCCTGGTGTCTCTGCGAGTTTAAATTTCCTCTCCTTACGAGGGACGCCAGCAGGATCGGATTAGGACCCACTCTACCGGCCTCGTTTTAATCTGGCCACTTTCTGACAGACCTTATCTCCAAATGCAGCTGCATTCCGAAGTACTGGGGGTTAGGACTTCAGTGTATAAATTTTCAGAGGGATGCAATGCAGTCTATAACAGCACTTTAAAGAAGAAGAAACTGAGGCTTGGAGAAGGATGCGATAGTCCAAAATCACACTGCGGGGGGGGGGGGGGGGGGGGCGGGGCGGGGGTGCAAGGGCCATATAAGTAACCTAAACTTTTGTACCCTCATAATATGCTGAAATAAAAAAAACCAAAAAAAACAGAGTTTTAAAAAATTGAAAAAAAAATCACACTGCAGGCCAAGGGATGAGAGTTTCATCTCTGGACAGCGCCCGCCTTAGGGGCAGCGATGAATGACAATACACAGGAGGCTGGGAACGGGGGCCTGATATTTGCATTTAGGTTTCAGCTTTGCTTCCATTATTTCTGGGAACTGGGACACATGCCCTGACCTCCCCAGGCCTCAGTTTCCTTTTCTGCAGAATGGGGACAGCAACAAGCTCTTCCTCAGCAAGGTGGTTGTGAGGTGGTTGGACAGGAAGTGCGGAGTACACGTGCATGGTGCCTGCGGCCGCCCGATGCCGCTCCGCCTCTTCTCTTTCCCTGCTGTCAAAATCTGCTTATTTACCGCCAGCCAAAACTGCCCTATTATTTTTCCCCAGGTGATTTGCAGTTTAATAGCTAGAAAAGAAGCCAAAGGTTTAAAACTGTCATGGTGCAATTTTAGGCACCAGCTAGCAGGTGCACAGAGGCCTTGGCCGTGCAGGGGAGCCTTCTGGATGCCGATCCCGTGGCAGGCACCAGAGGGGAAAACTGGCTGATGCGCCCTCCCAGCCTGAGTGCCTGGGGGTTCTCACTTCTAAATAACAGGCTGCACGCGATTTGATTCCATTTCACTCTAAATTGCCCAGCCTGCAACCGGGGATGCAAGGTGGAGTCCTGCAAATCAATTCCGCTGTGCAAATAAGCAGGCGCCTGCTTACTTGGGGCTGCTTAGAAATGTGTTGAGGCAAGGATTGTAATTTGCCTTTGGGGTCAAACTGGGTTTGGAATACAAAATTGTTTCCAAATGTTTAGCTTGTCATTTCAATGCACGGAGTGCACATTCTGTGAAGATCTACCCTATGCAAAACTCTTCACTGAGGCTAGAGTGGAAACACGGAAAGAACTGTTTCCTTTCCTGCGCTCAGAGGAGCTCAGAGCAGGAGCGCACCTAACAACTAGCAGCGTGGTCCAGTAAACAGAGGTTCAGGGTGGGGAGGACAAGGGCAGGTCAGTCTTCTTCTTCCAAGCTGGAATGTCACTGTCCTGGGACAAAGGGACTCTCTTTCTTTTATTTACCCAATATCCATCTGTCGTGGTTTTGTGGGGGCTACTTTAAACCCTGCCCCTCTTGCGTGGTTAAGGTTTGGCTTCCCATCCACGTCTGGAGGCAGAATAACAGGTCAGATGGAGGCAGCTCTTTAATCTGGGCCTAGCACTGGCTTTCATGGCAAAATATCCTCCCCAGGTCTGGGGCCAGCTTCCTAAATGTGGTCAAGGTGTCCAGTTTATGGATTTCCTAGTTCCTCTGTTCCCTTTTAGCTTTTGACTCTGTCATCTCCCCCAGCCCCCTGCCCTTTTGCCCACCAGAGTGCCGGCTGGGACCCATAGAGAGAAGAGGAGTTGTCACACCCTCTGTCACCCTGGGCAGAGTGCGGGAGGCCTCTTCCTCCACCTCCGCAGCCACTGCCCACTGTGGCTGTCACTGTGTATGAGCCGCCTGCAGCCCTGCCCTGCGCACCAGGGCAGGCCACCCACATGCCCAGTGCTCTGCAGAGTCTCCTCCGCTGGCCCCTTGTCCTAAGGCCTCCTGCTTCACAGCGTCTGCTAACCTAACTCATGAAGGAACAAGTCATTAATAATTATTGCTCCTTCCTAGAGTCTGCATTGTAACGAGTGGCCAGTGCTTTAATTAATAAAAAAAAATTAAAAAGGAAGAAAGAAACTTGAAAAGTAGAATGACAGACCCTGGAGGAGCTCTTGGGAGCCGTATTTTCTGTTGGAAGGCCTCCCGGTTGCCCACCACGCACACGCCACCCCCTCCACCTGGGTGGGAGGCTGACAGCCATCGGCCCGTTTTCTTCCTTGTCATCAGCCCTGGCGGGGTGGGAATCTGCAAGTCAAGATTCCTGCTGCCGGTGATAGGAATCTGTCCACCATAAACCCGCACGTCAGCAGAACTGAATGGTGAATCAAAACCTGGAACAAATCGCTTTAATTACCTAAGACCCAAACCTAATTCAAATAGTATTTCTTCAATGGACCATGAACCAACTTCATTATCACCCCTCCCCCTAGTCTACCAGTTTAACCCAGAATTGAACTGAGAGTTCTCTAAAACTCGGAGCCACTGTTGGAAGGGAAGGTGCTGACCATCCCGCTAGCAAATCCGCCCATTTTACAGGTGAGGACGCAGAGGCCTGAGAGCTGTGGCCTGCTTAGGGCACCCCTGGGCCCGGGTTTCACTCCTTACTCTGGTGGCCCCTCATTTTCTCCACTGGTCCGTGGAACTGCTTGCCTTGGAACCTCAAGGAATAGCACAAGCTGTGTTATATATTGTATATATTTGTTTTTGCTTTTGTTTGAGACAGGGTCTTACTCTGTCACCCAGGCTGGAGTGCAGTCCTGCGATAATAGCTCACTGCAGCCTCAAACTGCAGGGCTCAAGCGATCCTCCTTCCTCAGCCTCCTGAGTAGCTGGAACTACAGGCACACACCACCATGCCTGCCTAATTTTTAAATTTTTTGCAGAGATGGGGTCTCTCTTTGTTGGCCAGGCTAGTCTTGAACTCCTGGCCTCAAGCAATCCTCCCACCTCAGCCTCCCCAAATACTGGGATTATAGGCAGTAGCCACCACGCCTGACCCTACTTCTTAGTTTAACAGAAGCTCTCCATTCAAAAATACACAATATAGGCCGGGCTGCTTGATGCCCCGTATTTCACCTGACCAGTACAAGTTTCTCATTGGTGGTGTTTTGGGGAGGAACTTGCCAGGTGGGCTGCATGCAGGGAAGGGTTGAGTGGGCCCTGCTGTGGCCAGCCTCCTCCTCTTCCCGCAGCAGCTATCAGCATCATAGTCCTCATCATCAAAAGGCCTTTATGAAGCGCCTTGGTGAATATATCCTCGCTCTGGAGGGATCTTCTGCAGAGATCTTCCCACCAGTCCCTGACACCTGGGGCTTGTCGGCTCAGACAGACAGCATATATGTCAGCTAACCAAGAAGGCAACCCACAACCGGGCTGTAGGCCCCAGGCAGAGGGTGTGAAAACGGATTCTTAGGCAACATTCATGCCAAGAGTAAGTACGTCTGGAACTGCAAAGACAGGCTGGATTCTCGAAGGGACCCTGGCCCTTGACTTCTCTCCTCCTGCTAGCTGGAGGCTTCTTGGGGGGCCTGGGGTTTTAGATGCTACCGGGAAGGAAGCGGGTGGGGAATGGAGCGGCTTGACAGGTCCAAGACTTGGGCTCAAGTGTTCCAGGTTCACAGTGCACAGCCTGGGAGAAAACTAACACCTGCCCAAGATGTTCCTCCTGAGACCTTCATGCCACCCTCTTGGTGCCTTTTTCTTCTCTCTGCAGGTGTTCCATGAGCAGGGCATCCTCTTTGGCTACCGACATCCACAGAGTTCCGCCACTGCCTGTATCCTCAGCCTTTTCCAAATGACCAATGAGACTGTCAACATCTGGACTCACTTGCTGCCCTTCTGGTATCTCTGGCCCCCTTGACTGGCCCGTCTCATTCAGGAGCCCTGGGGACCAGGCCTTCTTGCAGACACAGCCGGGGTTGGGAGGGCTGAGATTCTGTGCTGGGATTTGGGGATCCCCACGGGTGCATGAGTGTGAGGTGAGTGTGTGATGGAGGGGGAGAAGTTGGGTCTGCCACTGGGATGAGTTTGGGGGCATGGATGGTGGTAGGACTTGAGGGGCTCCCAATAGCTCCCCAGTCCTCCCCTGCTCCCCTGCTCCAGTGCCTGATTTGACAGCATCTTCATCTCCTTCAGTCTTACAGGCTTCCTGGGTCTCCCAGGAGCCTTGGTTAAAATGTCACTAGCTTGAGCAAGTCACTTAACCTCTCTGAGGCTCACATTTTTCTACCTGCAAAGCAGGTGCCATGGTCTGCAGCTCTCCCAGGGTTGCTGTGAAGATTTGGGGAGAAAACGTTGGTAGAGGCATCGAGCACAGAGCTGTGGGTGCTCCATAAGCAACTGGGTGGCCTGGCCCAGGCACACTGTGATGGAGCCAGCTAAGAGCAGGCTCCGGGAAGTGATCACACAGAAACGGGAGTTGCCAGGGAGGCAAAGAGGTGCTTGCTGTGAGAGTTGGGGGCCGAAGGTGACCTTCACAGCCCGCATACCTTTGCTTGCTGAGTGGACAGTGAAGACAGGACCAAAGCACGGGAGGCCTCAGGCTCACAGCACGTGGGCAGCTAGCCTGACCGGAAGTCAGAAGAAAGACCTAGGGCCAAAATGCAGGGCCAGGCTGTTTGGTTCCAGCAACCAGCCCAGCGCAGAGGGAGAGAGCCCAGTCTGGGGGCAGAGTGGGGTTTTCTGTGAGGAAGCGTTTAGCCCTGGGCCTGCGGACTGGGTAAGGTAGCAGCCCAGCCCTGCTTAAGGGGGCCATTTGTCATTCTAATTTTCTACTTAGGTAAAAAGCATACAGGCTGATGAATCATAACACTGCAGAAGGAAACACAGTCAGGCTCATTCTCCTCCCTGGAGTGCCCAGGACGACCTGTTTCCTGAGCATCCTCCCGGAGCCCTTCTGGGGATGCAGGAGCATCTGTGACATGCATGTCCCCCGTGCCCGCCTCTTCCCCTGCTGCTCTCTCCTGGCCTCTCTCCCTTGGACATCTCACTCTGTCAGCACCTGCAAGTCTCCCTGGCTTAGAACAGCTGCCTGGTGTTTCATTTTATAGATGAACCATAGTTGACTTGGGCTCTTTTGAGATTTGTGCTGCTACAAAGAGTAGATGCCCTGTCAGTCCTAGTTTGTTGGTCTTGAGCTCTGTGCATGGCTCCCTGTGGGGTGATTTTTAGCTATATTACAGCTGAGCCACACTGGCCGAGTCACCCCACTGCCTGTGGCAGCCCCACACCACGCCAGGCTCTCAGAGACGATCCCGACTGAGCATCACAGAGCAGCAGGGGGGAGCCTAGGGAAGCCTAAGAAAATGGTACCACCGAACAATCTGGACGACTAAAGGATACGTTTTGAGAAAAAGCAAATAGCTTAAGCTTTACTTCTGCTGGGACAGGAGGAGAAAGACCATAAGTGTGGCCAAAAGGATTTAGCTATGCTCCTTCAGTTCCTGCGAGAAGAGCTTTGCGGAGTCTCTTCCCCTGGATAAATCAGCAGAAAAGGGAGCCAGCTCTCTGGGAGTGGTGTGTGGCAGTGTGGTGCTCTGCAGGCAGGACCCCATGCATGGAGGACAGACCAGGCAGATCCGAGGCAGAACGGCGCAGTACTTCTGAGTGGAGATCTAGGCTTGGCTGAAAGTCAGCGGTTCAGAAAAGAAATTGTAGTCCTAGGGGAGGAAGAGTGTGGAAGAGGAGGGAGAAAACGGTCCCCTTGTCCCCTGGACTTTCAAGGCTCCACCTGGGGGATTGTGTCTGTTTGAGGAGCTTTCCTTCAAGAGGGACATAGACAAACTAGAGGGGACAAAGGCAAACCACGAGGATGGTGGTGACGCCAAGTTTGGATCCTGGGAGGAATGATTGAAGGAATTGGGGTTATTTAATGTGAAGTTCAAGGAGGTGGAGGCGGGTAGGAAGACTGCCTTAAAATACTTGATGGGCTTGTTTTCTATGATTCTTATGAGAACTAAGGCCAATCAAATGGACATAGCTTCCAGGGACACAAATTTGAGCTCAATGAAGGAGAACTTCCCAACACTCAGAGCTGCCTTGGGAGGTGGTGAGCCTCCCATCCCTGGCAGCATGTAAGCTGAGGCTGGAGAATTACTTGGGCAAGATGCTGTAAGAGGGATTCCATTACCACATGAAGCGGGGATTAGACTAGATATACCTGAAGGCTTTCTCATCATCCTACGTGCCCATTCCCAACTTACTGCCTCTCAGTTAAAAAAGGACCCACCCAACCTCCACAGCACACAGTATGTCCCCAGAGTGAGCACACGGAGCAGTCAGTCATCACAGGAAAACGCAGGCAGAAGACAGTCAGGTGACGATCTAAGAGGAACCCCCGTTGTGGAGGTTGAGTGGGCCCCGCTGTGTTCCAGGTTCTTTGTGTGGAGGTTTGTGACTGCACTGTATGTGACAGACATCCAGAATGACAGCTACTCCTGGCCCATGCTTGTGTACATGTGCACCAGCTGCGTGTACCCCCTCGTGTCCAGCTGTGCGCACACCTTCAGCTCTATGTCCAAGAATGCCCGGCACATCTGCTACTTCCTGGACTATGGCGCCGTCAACCTCTTCAGCCTGGGTACGTGCGGCCCTGCTCTTGCTGTCCCACTCTCCCCGTCCCCTGTGAGCTGGGGTCACCATACGGCTTTGGTGGGTGTGCAGAGGAGTCAGGGGAATGCCAGTGCCCATCGAGGTTCCCGATGAGTGTTCTGTAAGAAACTTGTCTGTAAGTTTGTGCTAGATATTTAGCTACCGGCTCCCTGGGGCTGTCAGCCCTGATCTGCAGTATTTGCCAATTTCCATGGTGTAAATACTCCCACCGTGGCCAGCTTCAAGCTACCAATATGACATCACCGAATGCAGAGGTGGAAAGAGACATGATGGATTTAATTGCAAGTTTACATAATTTAATTTTTAATCATGGCTGTTTTTAACAATCGGCTTGCAAGATCCTGGCAACTTTAATGTTGGCTCTCACAGGCCAGGATGAGCCGGCTCTGGCACATCAGAGCTGGTCTCTGTCCTGTGTGTCCAGAGGCTGACAGCACTTAGAGAGATTTGCTCAAAGTGCCACCGGAGGAGAGTGGCGAACCCAAAGTTGGTGAAGTTGAGTGTTGACATCCCCAATCTCATTGTTTTTTTAAGTACGATGCCCCTCCTCTTGCCTCCTCTTCTCCCCTCCACTGTGGGCACCCACCCGTCTTCCTCTCTCTGGCCCTGCTCTAGGTGTGAAAGCCAATGCTTGTCTTCCCTTGCCCAAGAGGTTGTCCCCGGCACCTCCATCCCCCATCTCTCTCTGCCTTCCGCAGTGCATGTGTACACACACACACACACACACACACATACACACACATGCACATGTCTCTAAACTCTGCTGTCCTGTCCCCACCGCTTGCTAAAACTGCTGCCAAAGCCCCGGCCTCCTCCTGGCTGTTGGGATGGATGCAGGCATTTGGGGCCTTCTCTTCTGGGATCTTCCACCAGCCTTTGACACAGGGTCCCTCCTGCCTCCTCAAATCCCCTCTTTCTGTGGCCCCTGTAGCATCAGCCCCTCCCAGTGGCCCTCCGCCCTCACACTCTCATTCTCCTGTGCCGCCCCTTCTGCTCTCCTTCACACATGGCCGGGTCGGGCCTTGGGCCTCTTCTCTTACATCACCCAGCTCCCCAGGGATGTCGTCCATGCCCACCGTCTCTTAACACCACTGGATAAACCCCACCTCCACCAACCTGAGGCCCAGGCCACCTGGGAGCTGTGAGACCAGGAGTGTCTGCCTGCTCCCACCCTGCCCCTTCCCTAATGCCCCAGGGCCCACCGCCCACCCATCCTCCCTGTGAGAAATCTGCAGCTTACCTCAAGTCTGATCTAATCAGTTACCCAGTTCAGCTGAGCGACTCTTCTACCTGCTCTGCGTGGCTCTGCCCCCGTCTTGGCTCAGGCCCCAGCCTGTCTCCTGCCCCATCCACCCCACCCTCCAGGCCACCCAGCTGCCCTCACCCAGGCTTCAACGCCTTCTACCAAGCCGCCCTCCCACTTGGGGCCCCTCATTTCCTGGGATGCCGTCCAAATCCCTTAGCCAAGGTTTCCTTGGCCCTCGACCTCCTGCCCCAGACTCGTGTGTTGGGTGCAGGCATTTTGGAGTCATCGCTACACGGCATTTTGGAGTCATCGCTACACGGCAGGCCTTGTGCCGAGCCGGTGACTGTCACTGAGGGGCAGCATGATGCTGATGCTGTGCTTAACGGCCTGGGTTCTGGAGCCTGACTCCCCCACTCCCAATTGCTACTCACTTCTGCGAGAGTTTCTTAATCTCTCCAGGCCTCAGTTCTCTCATCCACAAAATTGGCATAATATTGTCTTCATAGGAACGTTCTGATGATTAAGTGTGTTTTGAGTGAAGCTCTCAGAACAGTGGCTGGCCCCTAGTAAGCTTTGGGTGGCCGTTACCACGATTATCTTGCTGGCCCTGAGGGCAGACCCCTGAGGCAGGCACCCTCATCATACCTGTGCTCCAAGTGCAGAAGATGAGGCACCTGCAGGTAAGTGACCAGGGCTACGCAGCTCGTAAATGGCAGGGCCAGGGTGAGAACCGCCTGTGCATTGTCTCTTCCTCCGTCACTGGGCACACTGTCCGCGTACCGGTGCCCGCAGCACCATGGTCTCCCTTCTCTGCACCCTCACGTGGGCCATTCCCTGGGACTCCCTCCTCCCTTCCCTGCAGGGCCTTCAAGGCTCTGCCCAGGGTGGGGGGCCCTGCCCTGTGACCCTCCTCCAAGCCCCTGGCCTGGGCCTGCCTCCCTCATGGCTCTGATCCCAGCCTTGTCAGCAGTTTCTTTGCTGGGAGCAACCCCCTGAGCACAGGAGGTGTGTCTTTCATATTTGGCTTTCTGTCCCGGTGCTTGACATGGGACAGTGTTTAGCAAACATGGAAGGAAGGTCCACAGTGAGAGCCTACTGTGCCATCTGGGACGCCCAGCTCCCCCTCCTCACCTCTCCCCTCCTCCCACCCCCTCAGCCCCTGTCACTGAGTGTGGCAGTCCTGCAGCTTCCTCCCTGCTTCCACCTGCTCCTCCTGGGGGGCCATCCTGTGCACTTTCACTAGGTGTTGGTCTCTTAACCCCCTACTCAGAATCCTTCAGTGGCTCCCTATTGCCTGAAAGAGGACGTTCACCCTCCTTAGCCTGGCACCCAAAGCTGTCCCTGCTCCTGCTCCCTGGAGAGCCCCCCCTGCCCTCTGGCACCTGTGAGGATCCTGGCTGACCTCCCAGGCTGTGCTCCCAGATGCGGTGCCCGACGTCCCGCTCGCCCTGACCCCATGCCCTCCTCCAGGCTCTCATCAGCTTTGCTTCCCGCTGCAGCTTTGGGCAGGTCTGAGGCTCCCTCCCTCCTGTCGGGCCCAGAGCTTGGCGCACACTTCAGTTCCGTCAGCATCCACTGAGTGAACGCTTCCTGGTCCAGTTGGGAACTGCCCCTGTACCAGGCCGGGAGAAGGGCTCGTCTGTCCCCTGGAGGCAGCACCCAGCTGGAATCTGATGGGCAGCCCGTAGGGGTGGGACACATGTGGCCGGCATCACTAGATCTGCCTGGCAAATGACAGAAAAGGCACAAGTTGACCCTGCATGGCCCAAGGCCTGTGTCAGCCTTGAGCTAGGGTCCCAAGGTTCTTGATGTCTTTGGAATAACAAGTGACCTTAGATGTATCCCTCAGGCCCTGGGCTTGACAGCTTGAGGCTGCCTCTTCCAGAGGGGACCTCAGCAGGTCAGGGTGCAGGTCCAGGCCCCTCTCCCCAGGTGAAGCACACCTGTCCCCTTCAGGAGGGACAGTAATCTCTATTCTTCAAAATGAAGGTTTCACAAACAAGGCTCTAGAAGGTCCTTCGGTAACCCTTCTCTCACAAACTCCTACACCTAAAACAAAATACAGCACCCAGCCTCTCCGCTGGCCTGTCCCCCAGCCCGCTGATATGACATGCCCCACCTTGGCAAGGGCCCTCCCTCCAACACTGATCTGTCCACAGGGGCAGCCCTGTCGCCAGCAGGTGCAACGTGCACGCTCAGGGTAGAGCTGAGCACGCTGGGCTTCCATCGTGGGCAGCAGAACACAGTTGACAGCGGGGACCCTGTCACTAAACTGCCTGGGTTTGAAGCCTGATTTTGCTACTCTCTGGCTGTAGGACCCTGGGCGAGTCACTCAACCTCTCTGTGCCTCTGCTTCCTCATCTGTGAGACAAGGATAAGTGCAAGAGTTCTGTGGGAGAGTGGTCGTAAGGGTTGTGTGATATAATACGTGGAAGGCCCTTGGAGCAATGCTGAGCTCGTAGTAAATGCTCAGGGTGGGGTGTGGGCAGGCAGAGGGGAGAGGGGACATTCTGGGAGGGGCAGTGGCACAAACAAGGGTGTAGAGCCAGGACTGTGGTGGGTCCTAGGGACAGGCGAGCTCACTGGCTCTAATTCCTGCTATCTTTTTTTTTTTTTTTTTTTTGGCTTTCACTCAAGCAAACTCGTTGGTTGGAGCGTGAGCATAAGGAATGTTGTTAGGGGGATGACTATGCTAGTATGCTTGTTTGTGCAGCTCGTTGTAGAAGTGAACTGCCCAAAACACCGAGGCAGGCTGGCAGGTCCCCGTGGAGCCAAGGCCTGGCCTCTTTCCCAAGGCTGGCTTTTCTCCCCCAGGCTCGGCCATCGCCTACTCCGCATACACGTTCCCGGACGCGCTGGTGTGCACCACCTTCCATGACTACTACGTGGCCCTGGCTGTGCTGAACACCATCCTCAGCACAGGGCTGTCCTGCTACTCCAGGTACTAGTGCTCTGACCTGGTGGGAGGGGAGGGGAGGGAGGGCCTAGCGTGCAGCTCCATGGGCCCTTTGAGGGTCCGGGTAAGAGGTGGGCTCAGTGGAACGGGCACGTGGGAGCTGGGACTCGGTGGACTTCCTATGGCTGGGCAGGACTGGCTTCCCGGATACGCAGGCTGTGTAGTCACCCCATGCCCCGTGCTCAGAGAGCCTCATACTTGGTTTAATACTCTGCTGTCTTGAACTTCTTAATAATTTTTGAACAAGGGAGCCCTGCACTTTGGTGTTGTACCAGGCCCTACAAACTATGTAGTAGGTCTTTCTACTGGGTAAGTCACTTACCCTCCTTGAACTTCAGTTTGCTCATCTAGAAAATGGGGCCCTTACATACACCTCTGCGATGAAGGTAAGGATTACAGGTAATGTACCCAGGGCACCTGGCACAAGCCTGGCACAGAGGAGACGCCCCATAAAAAGGCAGTCCGCTAACAGTGAGTGATGGGCCTGCCGCCAGGTGCATGTGATGGACGCGGATGATATTCAAATGTCCGATGCGTCCCCATGCTATGAGTTATGCCCAGCTCACTGGCTCTAATCCCTGCTATTTTTCTAACTTTCACTCAAGAAAACTCACTGGTTGGAGTGTGAGTGCAAGGAACGTTGTTAAGGGGATAACTACACTAGAGTATTCAGCTCTTTGTAAAAGTGAACTGCCCCAAAGCTCTACTTCCCTAAATTACTTAGGATGCTTTGCAAATGGTTGTGTCAGGGTGACAGCCCTGTCTAGATAGCGCCAAGGTACTGGGTCTTTCCAGGCTGGGGACCTTCCGCTCAGGTCAGGAAAAGCGCTGAGGTGGGCCGGGCACACCAGAGTTCGCTGTCCCCCAGCAGCTACCCACCGAGGACTGCTCAGCCCACCACACTCCCCCTCCCCAGGGAAAAACAGGGAGGGTGAGACATGCCCCTGTGACTTCTCCAGAATGATTTTGGCTCCAGCTTCCTTTGGGTGGGACTCAGGACTTGTGGGACTGAGGGAGAGTAGGCACGTCTCACAAACTTGACAAACTGGTTTTGTTTTGTTTTTTACTGGAAAAATAGATTCTGAAACAGCATCAGGAATACTTGCCCCAACTTGCTTTCCATTTACCTGTCCTGGGAGCTGCTTTCTGTGGGAGTGAAAGGCTCCTTTCTAGGAGTTCCCACTGTGGGTGAAGCCGGTGTAACACACGTACAAAGGTCACACCGGTGCTGAAAGCAGCCCCAAAGAGACGAGGCACAGCGGGTGGAGGGGTGGGCTCTCCGACGGGCACTGGCCCGGGAACCTGGACACCTGGACCTGGTCCTTGGACCAGTCGCTGCCACTGTCTGGTGGTTCCTCCAGGGCTGTGTGGCTCTGGTGTTTGGAATTTAGGATGAGAGGGAAGACAGCACTGTGGGTTGAGGAGGCAGAGAAGGGTTTGTAGGTGTGGAAGAAACAGCCCCAGAGTTAATGATCCAAGACTGCTTCCCCAGGGGCTCAGAATGCAAATCCTAGAATACTTGCTGCTTTTTTTAAAAAAAAAAAAAAAGCTCCATGAATCACCTATAAGCCACCAGGGTAGCTTGCTGTCCTCTAGCCAGGAGTCCTCCTTGATCGTTCACATACAATGGATGGGTCTTTTGGACATGGCATGCCTGGTGTGTTTGGACAAACCTGTTTGGCAGGGCAGCTTTGACAGGCATCTCTTGAGTGCCCAAGTTTGGGGCTTCTCCCCTTGGCAAGGAAATAGATTATTTCTGTTTATTTATGGAGCACATCTGTGGCTATTCCACCCACCCACCCAACATTCCTCCAATGCCTGCCATGCCCCAGGAACCATGGTAAGAGCTAGGAGTGCCAGGAGGAGTAAGACGCTGCCCTTACATGGTACAGTAGGAGAGGCAGACTGTAGATTCCCCAAAAAACCCAGCATGGGGCCATCATTTCCTTTGGAGTGTAGACAAATAATGATAATGCAAAATACCATCTGCTTGGATACATGGAGGTTCCGAGAAAGGGCAGTAGTCCTAAGGAGGGAGGTGGGACACTTCAGCTGGAGAGCAGGGAAGGGCCTTTGTGACAGAGTGAACAGCCCGGACAAGGGTGAGGATGCCAGAGAGGGTGGGCCTGTGCGGGAAGCCACAGGGAACATCAGAGCTGCCAGAGCCTGCACAGGTGGGAGCAGGCAGTGGCCAGAGAGGGACTCGGAGGGCTGGCTGGGGGTGTGTGTCCCCTGGGGTCTGGCCCTCTGCTCATGAAGGAGGAGAAACTCCTAGGAAGGGAATTCTGTGCCCTGAGGGGCTTCCACGTGTGTTAAGAGCCCCTGATGTGGGTGTTGCAGGGTGTCAGGGGCAGGAGATGGGGACCGTGTTGGGACAGAAAGGGAGGAAGGGGGCAAAAGCCACATTCTCAGAGCCAAAGGGCGAGTGGGTGTCCCGTCTGTGGCCCTTCGGGTTCCCTTTGCACCTCGTTCTTGTTCCACGTTCCCGAGTCCGTGGCTTCCCTGCTCTTAGAAGGCCTGTCCTTCCAAGCTTTCATTCCCTGTCTCTGACCTCGTGTCTGGGGAGCGAGGACAGTGACGCATGCGCAGGAGGGACGCTGGCCCTGTGTGCGCGAGAAGCAGGTAGAGAGGAGGACTGGGGCACGGGGCGGGGGGGGATTTCAGACCTGCTCCCCTACAGACTGGCTGTGTGGCCTCGGGCCAGCCACTGCCCCCTCTGGCTTCAGTGTCTGCACCCTCAGTAAGGGTATCTGAGAAGACTCGCCTGGGTTGGGCACCCTACGATGCCAGCGCCGCAGAGTCCTTTCCCTGCCTCTCCCCCTGCTCCTTCGGTCCCAGGTGGCGGAGGAGTGGCAGAGAACCACCTTCCCCTCCCCAGGGGAAGCATTAGCTCGTTAGTTACCCACATGCTTACCAGAACATCAGGGTTTAAATGGCATTCGTTCCATTACAGCGCAGACCATTAGGGTCAGTCTCAACTTAGAGAACTTTGCAGTCCCCGGGGTGGTTTTTTGGTTCCTATTATTGTTATAGTTCAAATGAGTATGTTCCGGAAAGCTGCCTTCTCATTCGGGAGCACGTGTGAGGGGAATGCGCGAATACGTGCGTCTTGGAGCAAGGTGAGCGTGACCAGCCCCGGGTCTGCTCGTCCTGCTGGCTGTCCAAGTGCTCGCTGCACGGCACAAGGCGCTGTGGACCGTCCACATCCATGCAACGCATCCAGCTGCAGATTGTTTTGACAAAGAGCTGCTGAATGAAATGCGCCGTGGTCAGTGCCGTGAGGGGAGAGATTAACGTCCATCCCTGGTGGAAAGTGAGCGGCCCGTGAGGATGCCCTGGCGGTGCAGAGGGGCGGGAGCTGGCCTGGAAGCGGGTTTGGGGGTTGGAGGTGGAGATGGAAGGCTTGTGCACGCGCCTTTGCAATAGAACGAATTTTCCCCCGGCCCACTAGTTTCGAGCACTAGTTCCAGAATTCCGGTTGCTAATTCTTCCAGCTTTGTTGCAACAAGATTTATCAGGTTTTAGAACAGACTGGTATTGCATTGACCCTCACTTAATGAAGGCTTCTCCTAAACTCCAGTGTTTCCTGCCAGCCTCATTCTGGGCAGAGGCGGCTGGGCTCCCTACAAACCAGCCCTTCAAGCCTCGGGTGCAGGCAGGCTTTGGAGACGGTGGGGCTGTGGGTGCTGTGGAGGGTGCCGTGGCTCTGGCCCCACTCCTCAGCCTCTGGCTGTGGGGACACCCTGTGGCCTGACATGGAATTGCATCTTGGTAGTGGGAAGCCCCTCTCTGTGGCTACTGCGCCTTCTGCTTTTTTTTCTCTTTTGCTGTCTCTCTTCTGTTCTGCTTTTCTCCTTCTTTTGTTCCCTGTAGACTCGGCTTTGCAGCTGGAGAGGCTGACCCATTTGCCCCTGGGGGAGCACTTTATCAGGCCGGGCGAACTGTTGTCTCAAGTTGCAGGAAATCCATGCTTTGGGGGATGGCTCTCGCTGGCCACAGCCAGATTTCTCCGTGTGTAAGTGGCACAAGAGGCACGCTGTAGGAGCGACCCTCTCTCAACGCAGGATCGGCAGGGGCGGCAGTGCAGAGGGCAGGAGGGAGCGGGCCTGCCGGGGTGGACTGAGGAGCCAGTGGAGGCAGGTACCGTGGCTCTCGGGGTGTAGGGAAGGGTGAAGGCTGTCGGTGGCCTGAGACCTGCTCAGCCTGCTTGGGGGAGGTGCGCGGGGGTGACACTTGGGAGCCAGACAGCCCTGAGTTTACCTCCTACCTTTGCTTCTTATCAGCTCATCTGACTTTAGGCAAATCACCCAGAACCAGTCTGTTCACTCCTGTTGCAGTGTTCTAGTCCAACACAGCTATTAATACAAGATGGGGAGGGGAAGAGAATGGAGCCCCTAACAATAGATACATTTTGTTTTGTTTTGTTTTGTTGAGACAGAGTCTCTCTCTGTTGCCTAGGCTAGAGTGCTGTGGTGTCATCATAGCTCACGGCAACCTCAAATTCCTGGGTTCAAGCGATCCTTCTGCCTCAGATTCCTGAGTAGCTGGGACTACAGGCATGCGCCACCATGTCCGGCTAATTTTTTCTGTATATATTTTAGTTGGCCAGATAATTTCTTTCTATTTTTAGTAGAGACCAGGTCTTGCTCTTGCTCAGGCTGGTCTTGAACTGCTAATCTCAAGCAACCTTCTCACCTCGGCCTCCCAAAATGCTAGGATTACAGGTGTGAGCCACAGCACCCAGCATATGTTTTTTAAAAGCTGCTGTTTAGTAAGCGTGACTCTGCTATGCACGATTCTAAACACTCTGTAAGCATCGTTTGTCAAATCCTTGCAACAGGGGGGTACCGTTATTGTCCCTCTGTTATACACGAGGACTGGGAGGCATACAAAGGTTAAGTGTGTCCTGATCAAGCATTCCACGTGAAATCACGGTACCGCATGGCCTCACCTCTCCCAGAGTTTGTGGTTTAATCCACGGCTGTGGTTCTTTTTTGGGGGATGATGGAGCGAGGTCCCTTCTTCATTCTCCTTGAGCTTCTCTTCCTTCTTCACCCAGTACCTGCTGTGTACCTCTCTGATTTAGGGACAGGGGAGGAAAGAAGAGGAAGCAGGCTGATGGGCTGGAGTGAGGCTGGAGCATGTCTTTGGAGGCTGTCAGGCTTCTCAGGGCCTGCAGAGGTGTCCCTTGCCCGTGGAGCAGGGATCCCTATGCAGGCTGTTTTTGCTCGGCTGCCCTGGGGACTGGGTGGAACACATCAGCCTGGACAATGTCCACATCTCAGACATGCTTCTGGGCTGGGTCTGGGGGATCCAGACCTGGCCAGCCTGATGCCTGTCTCCAGGGAGGGCTCCCCGCCCACCCAGATGTGGGATACAGGCAGCAGCGGGGTTTATGGGCAGGTGGCTGCACTGGCTCATAGAGGACATGACAGCTGGGCCAGAAGCAATGGGCCTGGGTTCAGAGGGAGCACAGATGCTGTTTGCAGGAGAAAGGGCAGTCTTGTGGTCTGGGACTGAGGGTCGGGGAGCAGAGGTGGGAGCGGCAGCAGGACTTAGATCCCATCCCACCAGAGAGCGTGACGAGAGGCAGAGCTGTCAGCAAAGGTTGAGAGGGCCTGAATGCATGCGTTGCCTCTACAGAAGCATTAGGACAGCCACCCCAAGAGCCTTGGCACAGTGTTCTGCGTAACACCCCTGCTGGCTTCCCAAAGGAGGACCCAGCCCTCCACAGTACACCTCAGCGTCCAAGTGGGCTCTGCACCTGTCCCTGCCTCCTGCGCTCAGCTGCCAGCCGGGGCATGCGAGCACTTCCTTCCTTGGGCCTCCGTTCAGGGATGTGGTTTTGTGTGGACATCCTCCTGGCCCTCTCTGTCCTCCCCGTGTCCAGCCTGCCATCTGTGCTGCCCAGCTCCCCACACCCTCAGCTGCTGCCCCGCAGGCAGGACCCAGGCAGGACCCAGGCAGCTGAGGCCCTGTCATGTTCTTTCCTCTCTTCATGACAGTCAGCACCACTGTTTTAATGCTGGTGCCATCTGTCTTTGGATAGGAGGCAGGTGGGGCGGTGAGGAAGGTGAGAAGGAAAGATTTCACATTTACTTAGTCTTCCCAGGCCAGCATCCCTGTGCATAGTAGAAATATTCCAGAAACCTCTCCAAGGCTCATACACTCCTTGAACCCAGGTCTGCATGGGAATCACCTGGGTGGCTCTGGTCAGCTGGGTGCGTCTCAGCCTCTGCAGGGTGTGCTCACCCGGGGGTCTGCGCCAGTGGCCCACCCACGCTCCCTCCACATCTCTCTGTCCTGGCAGTTACTAGACGTTTAAAAGGCTCTTTGGCAGTTAAATAACTTGGCTCCTGAATTTCGGCCAGTGCCTCCTCTCTGGCTTGGGCTGGATGCCACTGCTTCTCACGTGCAAGGAGATGGTTTCTCTGGGGGTCTTTTCACCTCTGAGATTTGTCACCTCCGTCGGGGCGGGAGAAATGGATGAGGGTGGCCGCAAGAAGTTGTGCAAAAACGCCTGTCCCCTGTTGATTACCAGAGCCCTCAGGAGTTTTGAGCATGTGCATGTGTGTGTGTATAAGTTACTGAAACTCTTTTCTTTCTGTTTCTCCCCTCTCCTTCCCTGATTTAGGTTCCTTGAAATCCAGAGGCCCAGGCTTTGTAAGCTGCTCCGCATCCTTGCCTTTGCGTATCCCTACACCTGGGACTCCCTCCCCATCTTCTACAGGGTAAGGGCCGGCGGCATCTCCTCTCTGCCTGTTGGCGACACTGGGGAGGCGGTTTCCTGAGTTTCTGGGGGTCAAAGCCTGCGCTGGGCACCGCAGGACACAGCGGGAGCCGAGACCCGGGTGCTGCTGTGCTGGCCCTTGAGGAGAGGTTAGGAGACAGCGTGGACAGAGAGGTCCTGGCGGGCAGCATGAGTGGGGCTTGGGAACATTTGCAGAGCCAGGCAGGGCAGGCGCCTGGGCTTAGGAGAGGGAGCCATGTACTCGCTCCCAGTCCTGGGGCAAGTTCTCTCCACTTTGATTCTCCTCCGCTGTAAATGGGCATGATGATAACCCTGCCATCGGGCTGTGGGGAGGATTACACGACGTAACACGCAAGTTGGCTGGCGGCAAGAGTCCTGTACATGCACTATTGTATATTACCATCAATTAGTGTACTGTCGATATTGAAGAGAAAGGTATGAATGAAAACCTTACAGGAGAGATGGGAATTGGAGGGAGAGCACAAAGGGAGAAGGTGTAGGATGGACGACAAGGACAAGAAGGGGAAAGTCCATGCACTCCCAAATCGCACGGGCCTGAGTTCAAAGTCTGGTCCCACTGCTCACTGGCTGTGTGACTGTAGGCAATGCACATAACCTCTCTGAGCCTCAGTTTCCTCATCTGTAAATGAGGCTAACATCTCCTTCTTCACCAGGGGGTAACAAGGATCAACCAACTGATCTGATGGGCTCACCAATGCCTGGCACCTGGCCAGTACCCAGTGAGTGGGGTCCCCCTCCCGGAGGCAGCGTCCTGTGTGTCTGGGGCATGAAGCCCAGATAGCAGGGGTGAGGGGTGAAGGGGAGGGGTGGAGCTCCACCCACCAATGGGGGCACAGAGCACATGCTCCACCTGTGTGGGTCTAGGGGAGACCCAGAGATAGGGGTGCAGCCCATTCCCCTCACTCCTCCTCGAGGCCACGGACCACACACAGGAAGCCAGAGAGGACTGAGCAAGCCTGCCCCGTGCCCCACCAGGTCAGGTGGCACAGACGCTGCACTGTTGCTAGTGTTGTGCACTCTGCATCAGGCAGTGGGGCAGTGGGGAGGGGTGGTCTAATTCCAAATAGTGATGTTGATACTGGGATCAGCCTGCCTGAATTCTAATCCTGCCTTCACTATTTACTAGTGGTTTGCAAGTCACTCTCTGGCCCGCTTTCCTCATCTGCAAAATGGGCCAAATAGTCTGCCTTGTGGTAATTGTTGCGGCTCAAATGAAACAATGCGTGTAAAAGGCATGGCTTGGTGCCCTCAATGAGTGGTAGCTACTATAGTTACTTATAATAATACAAAAACTATACTTACCTCTGACACAGTATAATGGCCATAATTAATACTTTTTGATGACTCAGAAGGCCTTCCAGGGATTTCTGGGCCTTAAAGCCTTAATTAGGAGCATCAGTTGAGTGGATATGCCGATTAACAGTGAGTTCAAGTGTGAATAGACCGCTTTTTCTGTACAGTTGACCCTTGAACACCACGGGATTGAACTTATATGTGGATTTTCTTCTGCCTCTGCCACCTCTGAGCCAGCAAGACCAACCCCTCCTCCTCGTTGTGATTTTCTTAATACCATTTTCTTTTCTCTAGCTTACTTTTTGTAAGAATATGGTGTGTGATACATATAACGTACAAAATACATGTTAATCAACTGTTATTGGTAAGGCTTTCTGTCAACAGGAGGCTATTAGTAGTTAAGTTTCTGGGGAGTCAAAAGTTGTATGTGGATTTTCGACTGCATGGGAGTCAGCGCCTCTAAACCCTGCATTGTTCAAAGGTCAACTGTACTTATATTTTATCCCCAGAAAGAATAGCAATGTATATAACAGGATTTTTCTTTTCCTTTTCCTTTCCTTTCCTTCCTTCCTTCCTTTCTTTTTTTTGTAATTAAATAACTCAAAGGCTTACATGAGCATTTGGGGGATTGAAATACAATTATCATGGGTCTCATTCGATCACACTCAGGCTAGGAATTCTGCCCACATGTCCCTGAGAGTTCCCTCCTCCAGGCCACAGATCTGAGGTGGCAAGGGCCTTGGCCTCTGCAGTCCATGCCTATGTGCCGAGATGTGTGGGTGTCAGAGCCCAGTCCCAGCTGCAGGTGCTGAGAAGGAAGAGGGCCTACCTGTGGCCTGGCCTCCTCCCAACTCCTGATGTTTCTTTAAATACCTGCAGCTATTCCTGTTCCCAGGGGAGAATGCACGAAACGAAGCCACCTTATACCACCAGAAGCACATGGTCATGACCCTCCTGGCCAGTTTCTTGTACTCTGCACACCTGCCGGAGCGCCTAGCCCCTGGACGCTTTGACTATATTGGTAAGTGGGCGATGGCCCTGCCACTCTGCTTGTTGCCCTCCTGGCTGGGGAGGGGTCCCATCCCTGATTCCAGTGCATGTAGCTGCAAGGGGCAGGCAGGGGCCGGGAAGGAGGCCAAGGTGAGTGATGTTGCAAGTTGACAGGGCCCAGGATGTCCATCGCCAGTGCATTGCCAGGTAGGACTTGGGAAGATGGGACGCAGGGGAGTCCAGGACCCTAAAGCATTCAGATGGGGCATGGGGCCAGTGAGTTCTATTGTTACCTAAAACATGGAATCCTGTTAAATGAATTAATCCCATTAAATGAACACTGGAGGTAGCCATGGGGAGGAAGAGGAAAGGCAGGTGCAGATGGCCCTGAGGGTCACAGACAGCAGGGAGCTGTGCAGAGGCAAGTGCCTGTCCTGTGCGTGGTGGGTGGGAGGGGGCCAGGAGTCTGGGTAGAGCAGTTGTTCTCAGGGTGTAGTCCGAGGACCAGCAGCCACAGCACCATCTGGGAATGTGCAGATCCTTGTGTCCTGCCCCAGACCTCCTGAACCAGAACTCCGATAGAGGGGCCCAGCACGCACACAGAAGCTGTGCGATCCTCCAGGTGGGCATGAGCTCACAGATGTCTGCGAAGTGCTGTGGTGGACAGGACGCATTAGAGTCTTGGGGGGTTTACACCTGCTGGCAGAGGAGGCAGGGTGGGGCACTGCAGAATGTATCGCCCCCTCCGTGGCTCTGGGACTGGCTGGGAGGAGGGCAACCTTGGGTCGATTCTGGTGATGTTGACAAGTGTTTGGGGTGAGAGTTCCTTAGATAAGTATGGTGGGAATCAGAGGGCCAGTCACTGTCCCCACCATGGCAGGAACCTTGGTTCCTCCCAAGCTCCTTTCCTTCCTGATTTTCTGTCTCCTCTCACCTAAGAGGTGTGGCCAGACTTGCTCTGTTTGATCTGATTAGAATTTTATCTCCTTTTCTTCTTTTGTCCTGCCAAGAGGGGTTGCAACTAGCAAAATGCTCAGAGGGCAGATTTCCAAAAAGGAAGGAAAGGAGAGGCCAGGGGATTGGCAGCAGCACCCTGCCGGCCATGCCCACCTCCCCAGCCCCACCTTGGTGAAGTAGAGGTGGCTGTGTATAAGTCTTGGGGGCTTCAGAAAAAATAGGCCTGGGCCTTATTTTGCCACCAGTCTGGCTTCTTAATCATATTTTATTTTTTCACTTCTGTCTCATCCTCTTGGGCCTAAGGGTAGAGTTGAAAAACATACAGGGGGAAATTTGCTAGACAACTGTATATGACAGATCATTAAGATGTTTAGGAAGTTCTCAGTCCTTGAATAACTGAGTCTGTTGGAGGTAGGAGTCCTCTGGCGCCAGCCCCTGAGCCCCAGCCTGGGAGTGCTGACCTGGCATGTTAGCGTTGGCCACAGGAAGCTCCTCCCTGCTCCTGTCGGGCAACATTGTTGAAATCACTCTTCATGCTTTGGCCACAGTTCAGATACATCCAATGCTGATGGCTCTTTCTGCCTTTCATCTCATGCCCTAATGAAGATGGGTTTGAGCCTCAGCTGGTAAATGTAGCTAGTCACCACTCTGCTTGGCGCAATGTCCTTAGAGGGCATGGCTTTCTGTTGGAGAAGAAACCACTTTGCTGCATCACGTGCAGATTTGGAAATCACACCCAGCCCATCAGCTTGTGCATAAAATCATACACAGCCCCTTGGCCTGGTAAAGCAGGGGTGGCATCTCCGGGCCATCTTCTTCCTGGGGGGCAGAGCTTGCGGTGCTGGTAGCTCCAAGCTATAAGGAACTCACCAGACCTCCACTTGAGACTCCTCGACCCTCCTACACTCTTGTTCCTGATTCTGCTCCTGCACAATAGTAGAGGTGGCCGGGCTGGTTCTTGCCTAGGACACATTTATTGAATACTTCTTCTGGGACAGGTCCTGAACTTTTTTTTAACTGAGGAGAATCCTTATTTAACTTCCATGTTGTATTCATTTGCGACGGCTGCCATAACGAAGTACCACAGACTAAACAACAGAAATTTAATTCCTCACAATCCTGGAGGCTGGAAATCTGAGATCAAGGTGTCAGCAGGGTTGGTTTCTCTCCTTGGTTTGTTGACAGCCGTCTTCTCTCCCTGTCTTCGCTTGGCCTTCCCTCTGTGTCTGTGTGTGTCTGTGTCCCAATTTCCTCTTTTTCTAAAGACACCAGTCTTATTGGATTAGGGCTCACCCTAATGACCTTATTTTTACTTAATTGTCTCTCTAAAGACCCTATCTCCAAATATGGTCACATTCTGGAGGTCCTTGGGGTTAGGACTTCAACATAAGAATTATGAAGGGACATAGTTTAGCCCATAAGAAGTGTGGTCTTCTCATCTTACTCCTGGTGTCTGAAGGTTGTCCCCAAAAGCAGTCCGTGACGCTGGGCATTGGAATCCTTTTCTCACCAACCACCAAATCAGCATGTCTCTGCCCACCACCACCCCTCTCTACTGGGCTCCCGCCTCTCTGGACAAGCTCTGTGTGAGCTACATCCAGCATGTCATCAGGGAGGAAGGGTCCCTGGTCATGTGGTGATGCAGCAGTAGGGAGGGGACCACTTGGGAAGTGGCCAACAGAAAACTTGGCCAGCCTCTCCTGGCGTTGAAGTCAGAATGTGAGCTGACCAGCACAGACTCTCAAGAGATGCCCTTTGGCAGAGCGTGGTGCCTGACTTTCTCATCTGGAAAATGAGGCTGCTGGATAAGCTGTTTTAAAAAGGAATGTGGTTTGCTCTGATAGCCTTTTTATTTTTCTCATATTGATTTTTAAAAATAAATTTATTAAGGTATATTTTACATATTCAATAATTCCCTGATGTCAAGTATAAAATTCAGTGATATTTTCAGTGAAATTTACCAAGTTGTACAACCATCACCATAAATTGGTCTTACAACCTCTTCATCATCCCAATGAGATCCCTCACACCCATGGACTGTTAATCCCTGTTCCCACCCCTGCTCAAGGCGGCCACTAATCTATTCTCTGTCTTTAAGGATTTGCCTATCCTGGGCATTCCATGTAAATGGAATCATACAATATATGGTCTCCTGTTTGGCTTCTTTCATTCAGCATCATGTTTTGTTTGTGTTTATGTGTGTATTTACAGACAGCGTCTGGCTGCTTGAACTCCTGGCCTCAAGCCATCCTCCCACCTCAGCCTCCTGAGTAGCTGGGACTATAGGCACACACCACTATGCCTTGCTAATTTTTTTATTTTTTGTAGAGACCGGGTCAGGCTATGTTGCTCAGGCTGGTCTTGAACTCCTCGGCTCCAGTGATCCTCCCTCCTTGGCCTCCCAAAGTGCTGGGATTACAGGTGGGAGCCACCACGCCTGGCAACATCATGTTTTTAAGCCTGCGTGCCATAGTGTATATCAAAACTCCTTTTCTTTCTGTCGCTGATCTCGATGGCCTCTTGTGTGTTTGCCCCAGGTCACAGTCACCAGCTGTTCCACGTGTGTGTGATCCTGGCCACGCACATGCAGATGGAAGCCATACTTCTGGACAAGACTCTGCGGAAGGAGTGGCTCCTGGCCACCTCCAGGCCCTTCTCGTTCCCTCAGATAGCCGGAGCCATATTTCTGTGCATCTTCTTCAGCCTCTGCAACATAATTTATTTCTCAGCTGCTCTGTATCGGATTCCCGAGCCAGAATTACATAAAAAAGAAACATGATTCAGATCATAAGGTTTTCATGCCAGATGTCAACATTAAGCTGCAACACCCTAGCCACGATAAGCCGGTGACATGGTCCTGGCTTACGATGGCCTAAAATACTCATAATGATTGGTGTCTTGACATTTTTGAATGAGTTCATGCCAAAAAGGTATTTAACTGAGGAAATGTCTCTAAATGTGCACTGATTCTGTATGTGTGGTTTTAAAGAGGGGAACAGGGGTTCAAGCAAGTCCTTGTTAAAGCAAATTATTGATATTTTGTTAAGTTTTAAATTTACTTAAAACAGGGTTTTTCATTCTATTTAAACAGTTGGATTAAGCACATTGCCATTGTAGCTTTGTGTTACTCTTTAAAAATGGATCTTGTTTCATTTGATGAATTTCACATAGCAAAGCTTCTCCTGAGAGCTCCTGTAGTGGCCTGTCAACTAGTCTGGGAGAGTGAGTGGAGAAGGACTCTGGGAGGACCTGAGAAAGAGGAAGTTGGTCACTGGGAGCCCTAGGGACTGGGAAAACATTCCAGAATGGAGAGACCGGACTTGTGGGAAAAGGGGACCCTCCTTTTGCTCTGTTCCCACAAGTCCGTTCTGCCTTCAAAGTGCAAATTCTCATGTCATTATGGATTTGGAGTTTGTAAGTTTTTTTCTTCAAAGTCCACAGCTGGGTGTCCTGTGTTCTGTTATGCTCTGTTTTCTTGTGGCCAGTTTGATCTGCAAAGTATTGTGCAGTACGGATAAAATGCGTTAAACTATGGGAGCTGCCTGAGTTAATCCCAATTGATTGTGCTCATCTGTCACCTTTTAAACCAAAAAAGGTTGCTGTATTTGGGGATGTCATACATTTGATATTGCATCAGCATTTCAAGTATGCTGCTGCAAAATTTAGTATTCATGTGCAGAGGATGTCAACAGCCTTGCCAATGGGGTGGTCAAATATAGTGTTCTCAACCTTTACTGTGAACCAGGAACACCTGGTAAGCTTGTGACAGATGCAGATTCTTGGAGCAAACCAGGGGATTCTGCTTTACTGAGTTAAAGGTGGGTTTTGTAGAGGAGATCTGCACAAGAGCCAGTCTCCCAGATGATTCTAACACAGGAGGGCCAGGGGCCAAACTTGAACAAGTGCTGGTGTCACACATTCTGAAGGCATGGGCCTATCAGCTTTGTTTTGCTTTATCTAGGTTTCTGCAACTCACCACCTAAGGGCATGTCCCCCACTTTCTGTTCCAGACTTTTCTACTCTGAATAGTAATAAGACACTGAGCATTATCTCATTTTCTTGCACTACCAATTAAAGTCCAGTATTTCATGGTGTTTTCAGGGAGTACAGAAATGCTGATGCAAAACAACTTTTAACAGAGGCCCATCAAACCCTGATCTGCACTTGGTAATGACGCAGGGGACCTCTATGACAATGCAGGATCCTCTTTGCTGACTCAGGAATACCCTCATATCTTAGAATACTGTCTCTACCATTAACCAGCTCAGACACTTGAATGGCCTTGTAAATAGTTCATATTCTAATCCTCTGAGGACAAGTAACAATTTGTATTGGATGAGAGTGGTTAAGAAATATGATTTCATTAGTTTTATTATCTATTTACTTCCTGTGGTGAAGGCAGACTGATAAAATTATATGGGATGGTAAATTTTTGGTACATTAATTGCAAACTGCATGACAAAATTTGTTTTTTTTGGCACCAACCTGACATTGTGGAATTTCACACCAGCAGGGTCTGTGGGCTTCCATTTCATCTTACTGTAACCTTAGATTTATGGTTAAAAAAAGGTCCAAAGTTTAAACACCTTTTTCTAATATTGCCAAAGTCATAAGGTGCTTTAAATTCTCTTGTTTATAGATGATAAAATAATGTTCTCTGTTTAGCTCAGAAATAGGTGAGAGATAAGTGATCAATTTGAAGGACTTTTAGATTATTTAACCTTTGCTTATGTCCCTTTTTCATCGTGCTTAATGATGAAAATGACATGTTAAATCAACAAAATAAGATCAAGTACACAATGTTTTTATAAGTTTGGTAAACTTTAGTCCCATTGTATACTTTTGGGGACAGTGCTATAAATTAAAATTTTATAAAAGGTTGGATCACACTGATTTGGAAGCTTCTAATGCAAAATGAGACTGGGATCAAACATATTAATTATCATTAAGTATTAAGTAATAGACATTAGATGTCTCATGTGGGTACGGTTTTATCCAAGCCATCTCAGAAAGTTTGTCAGGGAGTCAGCGGAAGACCCCGCTGGAAAGATGTCTTTTAACGAACTGGTTCTCATTCTCTAAACACTGTCTCAGTACACTTGAGAGACGTGGCACACTCCTGCTGGTGACGACTGCTTGCAGCACGGCACTGTCTCAGAAGGGACTGTGGTGGGGAGCTGCACGCCTAACAAGATGCACCACTCCCCCCTCCCCTTGCCTGCGAAACGATACTCTGAAACTTACTAGACCTTACAGTTGTCATAAAACTTGCATGTGTTTGAATGAGGCCATTTTAGTCAACTTTACATCTCTTCCCTCATTGAAGGGTTTCATTTCCCATTGCTCAGTTTTTAGAGAATAACTCTCATCTTTTTTTCAAAAGAAATGAATTTGTAATTGTTGCTAGAACACTGCAAGCTCTTTTGAGTACGACATGAGTTAAATATTTGGTCTGCTGCAAAGTGGTTTGTTTTTTTGTTGTTGTTGTTGTTGTTGTTGTTTTGTGGAACACTGCTCACATGAGCGGTTCTGAGGAAGGTGGAGTGGAATAGAATGGTTTTGTCAGATGTGTTTGGGAAACCGTCGTTTGAATCTATTGTGTCCCTTTTTATATGAAACGCCGATCAACACTGTACGACACTTTATGACATATGAGTTGAATGCCAGCCTCTGATTTGCTAGTCAGCCATCTATTATGGCAAAGACCTATGTCCAAACTCAGAGATGTTCTTCCAACTGACATTAATGTCTGGTTTTCTTGAACTGTGTGCGAGAAAAAAAATAAATAGAATGTATTTATTATCATAAAATTGTCCTGGTTGCCACTTGATTTGGTTATGTTTCACCTACCATCCTGCAAACCTGTTCATTCCTCATGAGAAAATACTCCCTGTGCCTGGTAAATCATTAAACGAATGATTAGTGGTTGGTATGCATAGAATGGATGCTGTCCTAGAAGCTGGGGAAAACAGTGAATAGAAACTATGATGCCCCTCCTCGTGGAGCTAGTGTTCTGGCTGGGCAGGCAGACAAGGTGTATAGATAAATTCAGACAATTGCTGCAAAGAAAATGGGCCTGGTGAAGGATTAGGGAGAAGGGTGGTAGGGCAGGGGAATTGGACGGCCATCTATAAGCTGGCATTTGAGGAGAGACTTGGTAGGCAAAAAGGAGGCAGGCTTGCCGCTGTGTTGGGGAAGGCATTTTAGGCAGAGGCAGCAGTAAGTACCAGGGCTCCATGGACAGCAAGTGCTTGTTCTGTTACCAGGTAGGATGGACATCAGGCCCCTGCAGAATTGTGTAACTCCAGCAAACGTCTGGATGACTTGATTGCCATGAATTCTGAAATTTTCCTGAGTGTTCTTCCTGGAAGATTGCCTAAAGAGCTTTTTATGTCCCCTTGGTCTTTTTATGGAATGCTTCAACTCAGTGATAAATGAATTTCAGACAAATAGAAAGTTGTTAGTCCCATACTCTTCATGCTAAGATTTCTAAAAGTGGCTAACTTTTACCTCCTCCAGAGTATAGAATGAAAGGACCTCAAAGAGCATTTTATTCAGCCCTTTTAAAATTCATTCAGTAGAAGATAAAAAATAAAAGAAACAAAAAAGAAAAACTAAAAAAAAATTAAAATATGTTCAGTGGTGTAAAATGCAGATTCTCAGGCCCAAGTGTACCGACAAACACTACCAAAGGAGAGGGAAGGGGTCCAGGAGTTTTGAATTTTTAGCAAAAGCCACAAGTGATTTTTAATATAAGGGCATCTAAGAAGCACTGATATAGTTCAACTATTTTAAAAATAAATAGAATATCAGACTTAGAAAAATGTTGCAAAATAGTACGAAAAATTCACAGGTACTTTTCCCCCTTCCCCCTTTCAATATGTGTAACTCCCTTCTCCAACAGTGAGAAAGCCGGCTCCCATTAGCCACAATGTATTTACTTATTTGCTCGATCCTAGAATGCACAGAATGTTTCAGAGTGACATTCAGATACAGAATGTGGGGAAAAGAAGTCTACCGATTAGAATTCAATCTGTTTCAAGTTCCTTTTGTCTTGAGCGTGAAGGGGCAGCCTGCGTCTAAATAGTCAAAATTATTTGGGTTAGTTATTTCCCCCTTTCTCTGTGAGTGTCCTATTCATTTGAAATATAATTCAGATCACTGGTTTCTTTTCGTGTGAATTTTACAGTCCTCCCCCAACCTGGCTGATTTTATTTGTGTTTTCAGTATGTAAAACATTAACATCCAACCATTTATTTTATAAATAACCTGGGGAGAGACATTCACATGGCCTGGGAATGTGAGATAATGTTTCCAAGGCCACCGAGTGACTGGAAGGGCCAGGGAGGGAACAAGGTGTGTGCAGTGTGTCTCAGCTCCCAGGGCAGTCCTGTCCATTTTACTGCCTTCCCTTAAACACTCTGGGCTTGAGCAGTTTCTGGTCATTGGTGTTCATGCATGTACACAGCTGGACTTGCTAATCTGGGCATTTGGCTGAATACATGGTTTCAAATTAGTGTAGTGTCAGCCCCTCTTCCGTGTTTTGCATAAGGCCCTTGCTAGTCCAGTTGGACAGTTTCTATTAAAGTCAAACTTAACACACAGGACCCACAATCCCACCCAAGAGAAATAAAAACACATCTACGTAAAGACCTTTACACAAGCAATTATACCAGTTTCGTTTGTAATTGCCAAAAAGTGGCAACAACCTGAGTCTCAACTAGTGAATGACTAAATTGTCCTGCATTATACAATGGAGCAGTACTCAGCAATGAAAGGGGATCGAGTTACTGGTACGTGTCCCACATGGGTGGATCTCAAAGCACTATGCTGAGTGAAAGAAGAGACATTCTGCAAAAGGCAAAACTATAGGGAAGGAAATCACCAAAGTGGTTGCCAGGACCTGGGCCTAGGGGAAGGTGACTGACTACACAGGGGCAGCACAGGGGGTTTCCGGTGTGATGGAAATAAACTTGGATTACGGTGGTAGTTACAGGATGGCGCACGTTCATCAAACACATAGAATGATACAATTATAATAAAACGGGCGATTTTGCTGTATGTAAGTTATACCTCAAGAACCTGATTTTTAAAAAGAAAAAAGCCTCCGGGTTCTACTCCCTCCCCCTCTCCTGCCTTCACCTCTGGTCGGTAATTTTAATTTTAGGGAAAAATGCAAATCTTTTACTGGCTATGGAGAGCCCTTGACCTCTTTTTTTTTTTTTTTTTTTTTTTTTTTTTGAGACAGAGTCTTGCTCTGTTGCCCAGGCTGGAGTGCCATGGCATCAGCCTAGCTCACAGCAACCTCAAACTCCTGGGCTCAAGCGATCCTCCTGCCTCAGCCTCCCCAGTAGCTGGGACTACAGGCACGCACCACCGTGCCCGGCTAATTTTTTCTATATATATTTTTAGTTGTCCAGATAATTTCTTTCTATTTTTAGTAGAGACGGGGTCTTGCTCTTGCTCGGGCTGGTCTCAAACTCCTGACTTCGAGCGATCCTCCCGTCTCGGCCTCCCAGAGTGCTAGGATTACAGGTGTGAGCCACCGCGTCCGGCCCATTGACCATCTTTGAATAGAGAAATGGTATACTGAATTGGTATTTTTAAGCAAATTAATAAACCAGAGCTTTAATATGGATAGAAACAAGGGAGGGAGAAGAAACTGGCCTAAAGAGAATGTGGAGGCAGTGCAATGGACTAGGTCCTCAACTGGGGTGTTCTTTGAAGGGATAGATTCATTCATTTCTTCAAAACATGCATGGCGTGCCTACTCTGCTAGGCACCAGGCATGCAACAATGCCATCTAGTGAGACTGTGGGGATAAGCTGGCAGAGGAAACAGGAATAAACAGTGACTGCAGATTGGGGTGTGAGCGCTGAAGCAAATTAACAGGTGCGCAACTTGGGGAGGGCAGTGGGTGTGGGCTTAGGGGGCCCAATATCCAGAGCAGGGTAGTTGGCAGATCTGCTGAGAACTAAAGATGAGGCATTGTTGGAGAAAAGGAGGGAGGAGAGTGTGACGGCAGAGAGAATGGTGTTTGAGCCCCATATGCTCAGGGCACTGCAGTTGAACATGGCTGGAGGGCACAGGAGGCAGTGATGAGTGATGAGCCTGGAGCGGAAGGGGCTCAGGACCCTGTGGAGGGTCCTGAGCGAGGGGGAGCCACGGCAGGGTTTCATGCAGACCTGTGATTTAGGGGTGAACTGGCTGCAAAATGGAAACTGGGTTGGAGCAGGGCACAAGGAGGCCTGTTAAGACAATGTGGTAGACATCCAGATGAGAGAAGGTAATGGCCAAAGGGGACAGAGAGAAGTGGAGAGGCTTGAAGGCTACTTAGTAGGTAGAACTGTTAAATGTAGTGATTGCATGTTGGAACAGAAGGACAGGAAAAAGCCAAAGATGGTGCCTTAGACTCTGGCTTAGGTGATGCCATCCACTGAGTGGGAGCAGGTTTGGGAGAAGACATTAGGATGTGTTAGGTTACGTGGGACATCCAAGTAGAGAATCCAGAAGGCAGTTGGATATATGGGTCTGGAGTTCAGAAGAGCAAATGTGAATGGGATGTGAAGCCATGGGACTGCCTGAGAGTGTCTGGGGAGAAGGCACAGCTAGAGACTATTAGGTTTGCTCAGAGTGGGAACCTGGAAAGCATGTAGAGGACAGAATGCAGTTAATGGAAAACTTAGATAGTGATCATAAGGCTTGTGAAACAATAGCCGCAGGAGTCTGTGGAGTCCGGAGGTTGTAAATTTAACTCTGACCACAGATGGCTGTGGAACCGGTTACTGTTCAGAAAAACATTGACCATCCCCAAACTTCCATCCAAACCTCCCATAAAACCCACTGCTCTCTCCTTCCTGGCATGAATGCTCTTTTTGGCCTCCACCCATCTGCACCCACATGCTCAAATAAACAGCATTTTGCTACACCTGAGGCTTCATGTGTCTCCCTCTCGGCTCCAGACCTAACAGTGACCAGCTCAGAATCCTGAGCCATGAAATTTAACAGAGAAAAAAGGACCCACAAATGAGATTCAGAAAGAGGAGCTAGAGAGCTAGGAGAAAAAATAAAGGCATAGAGGGGCACGGGCAACATTTTTTGGTGTTGTTGAGAGGTCAAGTAAGACAAGAGTGGGGAAGGACCAATTATATTTAGCATCAAGGAGGTGGTGATCTTGGTGAGGGGGGTTCCAATGGAGAGATTGAGGCAGAAGCCAGAAAGGAGAGCAAGTACAGGTAAATAGTCAGCAGCCACGCCCAATTCCTAAACGGTACAGGATCGCAAACTCTCACTTGACAACAAAGTCCTAATTGTTCAAAGGCTTCAACATAAAAAGCAAAGCAATAGAAGCACTGGGAAAAAAATATGGGAAATTAAAACAAACCAACCAACCTCAGAGTGGGTAAGACTTTTCCCAGTATGATACAAAACAGAAGCCATAACAGAAAAGACTGATACATTTGGCTACCAGAATTTTTTTCTAAGCTGTCACAAAACATATATAAATGAAAATAAGAACCAAAATATGAACTATAAAAATATTTGAACTCATATTTTAGATGGAGGGTTAGTTTTTTCAATATAAGAGGAGATTTTATAAATCAATAAGAAAAACTAATCACCCAATAGAATAAATGAAGCAAAGAATATGAACACAGTTCATAGAGAAGAAAACACAGATGGCTCTTAAATATAAGAATAGACATCCAGCTCCTTTATCATAAGAAAAATGAAAATGTAAGCTACAACGTGATTTTTTTTCACCTATTAGATGGAAATATATTGGAAAGTTTGTTAACACTTTGTTGTCTGAAAGTTGTGGAGAAATAGGCACTCTGATGCAGGCTCGTGAAAGTGTACATTTGGACAACTTTTATGGAGGACAATTTGGCAATACTTGTGAAACATTACACACATATATACTCTGATTCAACAATTATGCTTCTTGGAGTTTATCCTACATAAATATCCTACATATTTACTTGCATTGTATAAAATGATGTATTTGCAAATTTATTCACTGTAGCTATGTTTATAACAGCAAAAATCAAAACCATCCTAATGTCCAATGTAGAGGTTGAAAAGGTATGATACCTTTTTTACCTAACATAAGAGTCACAGCTGACATTACTATAACAAAAGACAGGTTAACAAGATAAAAGGATAACAGATTTATTTAATGAAAGTTTTACATGATATGGGAGCCCTCAGAAGTGAAGACCTACAGACCCAGGGAAAATTGTCCATTTTTATATTTAGATTCGATGAAGAATGGACAGTCGTGTAGAAATGTGATTGGACAAAAGGAGTATGAACTAATAGACTGAGAGGGAACCCAGAAAAGCCTACCTGTTCAGATTCTTCTTGGCCTCTCAGTGTAGCATTCCTTTCTCTGGGGTATATGGCAGGATCCTTCTGGAATGAGAGTCGTATGACCTACTATCAGACAAGGTTGATCAAAGAATTTCATTATGGCCAGCTCCTACACAGAAAGGTGGGGGAAGGTTAGAGTAATATTTCTAGGTTTTTCTAAAGTAATATTTCTGGCTTACTTTGGGGAAGAGGAGTTCTAGTTTCTGTGACCTGTCTTGGGGAAGAGGAATTCTGTTTTTTATGACTTGCTTTAGGGGAGAAAGAGGGATAGGAGACAGAAGGGTAGAAGGTTGGCTTCTGATGCTGCTTCTGAGGCCTTCCAATCTCCTTTAGTTCAAAGTACTCAGCATTTCAAAGAGCCATACTTTGGGGAATTGTTTTCTGAGCCACAACACCAACAATATGGGCCAAATATTAAATTATGACTATCCTTACCAGTGCTATGATCCTGTAGGAAGTCGAGAAGGCGCAAGAGTTCCATGAAAGCACAGATGTAGATGTATGATAGTTACCAGCTAAGGGGCAAAGGTTGAAGTGAGATAGAATCAGTTCATCTAAGACAAGAGTAGTTTCTGGACGTTGTTCCTCAAGGGCAAGGACCAAATTTTATTCATCTCTGTAGGCCTAGGATCAACATTAGCACACCAAGAAGACTGATAAAATAATGTATATATGGGAAGGAGCTGGAGGAACCAGACAGGGAAACCCAGGAAAGGTGAATGAGAAGGAGAAAGCAAGACAAAATGATGCGGTGACCTGGCTCCAAGCCGGGCATAGGACAGGAATGGAACACTCCTGGACCACAACGGCAATGCCGACCTTTGATTCAATTCTGGAATTGCCCTTCCATTGAACTTCCTGTGATGTAGGAAAAAAAACCCTCAATTTCCTCATCGGATAATGGAAGAGGATGTCAATATGCTACTTCCCTAAAAAAAAAATATATATATATATACACATATATATATATATATATGTATATATATATATATGAAAATGGAAGCGGTTGGCCGTCCCATCCAGGGTCTCCCTGCAGTCCGGACGCCCACATTCAGCCCGCCGTTTCCGCGTCGGTAGTCTAGGAGACGGGCGCCACTTCCGGCAGAGCAGCTACTCCCACTGAGGCCCCGCCCCTTCCCCGAGGACGGGCGCCGATTGGCCCGTTTGAAATGCGCCGCGCGCGAGCTCACCTGGGCTAGCAGCTGCTCAGGCCGGCTTTCCGGAGTGCGGCGCCTGAGCCGCGGAGTCTCTGTTCCCGCGGCTTGTTCCTGCGGCCCGCCGTCTTCGCCAGCCTGCCGGATCGAGCTCAGCGTCCTGCGCGCGCGTTTGGGCAGCGCGGAGCCCGCTACCATGAAGCCAGGGTGAGTACGGGGCCGCCGAGCAGGAAGGGCGGGTGGGCGGCCGGGGCGGAGACGGAGGCCCGGGCCGCGGGGCTGAGGGCCCGCGTCTCTCTTCACGCCGTCGGCCCCCGGCCCCGCGCCGCCCCGGCCCCCAAAGGAGAACCCTCCACGTGAGGCCGCTGGGAAACCCCGGCCGCGTTTCCCTACCCCGACCTCCCCTCACCCCCCAGCCGGCGCCTCCGCCCCGCCCTGGCCTCCTGCGGCCGGGAAGGGTCGGCCCGAAGCCTGCGAGGGGCGGGGAGGTTTGTGCTGCGACCCGGTTCCTGTTAACTGGGTTGTCATCCTCCTGACTTCAGGACAGCTTCCCCATCCCTTTCTCAGGTTTCCCTTTTCCTTCCCGCGCTCCCAGATTGCATTTTTCAGAGTTATTGCGGGTCAGGAGGCGACTGTGGTCAGGGGTCGTCTCGCGTGTGAAGCCGAGTGTTGTGTTCTGGGTATTGGGGGCTGGTTAGGTGGTCTCAGTCCCTGGAGAGCCGTGGCATTCATTGGTCAGCACTGCGTGCTTTTCTTAGCCCAGTGCCGTGGCCTTGAGGCCAAGACCATCACCTTATATAGGCCAGTTACTTTTGTTGTATTCTTTGGTCGCAGACAATCCCGGCCCCCCGCCCCCATACACAAACGCACACACCCACATTCCTCACTAAGTCGGTGACGAACATTTTGGGCACAGCATTCCTAGGTAAAGAAGTATTTGTGCAAAGAAAAGGGTTAACTTTACAATTATTGCCATTTAGGTAATCGTTTGCAAAAGTCAATCTGTTTTATTAAGAGGCCAAAGTCAAAATCTTTATATTAAAAAAAAATATGTTGAGTTTAAATAAACCGACCACAATAGTATTTTGCACTTAAAACTAATTTGCTTCTGTCTCACCTGGGAATAGTTGAGAAAAATAATCTACAGTCGAAGCCAATAATTTCACTTAATTTTTAATGTGTTAAATGTTCATCTAGCCTGAGGATGTGAAGAACAAAAAGTAGTATGCTAGAGAAATGGTGGTATCAGTCAAAATACCTTTATTGTCTCTGCTTAAGAGAGCAAGAAATCGGCAGTTTGATACCACATTTTGTTTGAAGACAAACGGTTATAGTTTTGAGCATTCATTGGCTGGTTGTTCTTTGAAAGTATAGGCATAAATTTTAATGAAAGAATGGATTCATCCATTTGCATTTTTATAATTTATTGATGTTAATTGATTGTTAGTCTGCCTTGATAATGACTCTTAACACAGTGTATGTGCTTGTACACATCTATAAATGTCTTTGAAAATAAGCATGGGCAGTTATTTGCAGATTTTTCAAATTTTCAGTGCTTCTGTAAAATTGTTCAAGGAAATGTGTAAGCTATTTTAAATATAGAACTAATCAAGAGTAACTTGGTACATTTGGTACCAAAAATGTATTCTAAACCAAATTTTAATTACTTTTGCATTACACATGCCACAAACACTCTGCTACTAACGCAATTTAGTAGTATTCATGTTATTTGAGATGCAGTATTTTGGAACTGCTAAGGAATAATTTTATAAACCCTGGGAAGGTTGTCTATATAAGTTATAGGTAAGGTTTTTGTATTAGTGTTGAACTAAAATGTTTTTTTTTTTTTTTTAAACCTGTGACCAGGAGGGCTAAGACACCCAGGAAACCTATAGTGAAAAAAGGATCCCAAACGAATCTTAAAGACCCAGTTGGGGTAAGATCTCCCTGTGGATTTATGTGTATATATTCTTTCTCCAGTACTTTCTGTCTTATGTGTATGCTTGGAATAGAAGGAAGAAGAGATGCAGAAGTGCAATCGAACACTTAAGTGGATTTACTAAATTACATAAAACTGGTTCTGGCTGTGAAATTTTGGTTTTTCTACAGGATCAATTAGTCCTGTAAAATGAAGTCTTTGGTTGACTGCATTCCTTCCATGATTATAATTTGAAAAGTTAGATAATTAAAAATCTTCAGCTGGGTTGGGTTCATACTCTTTGTGATGGGGGAAATTTTCTGCTCAGATGAACATTCTTTCCCACCTGTGTATAGTAACTGACGACATGCCTCACCAGGGGAGCCCCAAACTGCTGGGGACCAAGTTTCATAAAGACTGTGGTATAGAATAGCTTAATTCAGTCTAATGTCTACTCATAATTGCAAATGAGCTTGGGAACTTGCTTTTAAAATTGAATGGCAAATAAAAGAGGGTTGCTTTGCTCTGAGGTATTTTAAATCTCTCCTCACTGCCACTGGAGTCCAGGTCTGACTTGAGAGAATCAGGTCCTTTGCACACAGCCAGAGTGGGTTTTCCCCTCAAACCTTCCCCTACAGTTTTCTTTCTACTTCTTTGTATATTAAGTGTTAGGTTAAGCTGGCAAGTTTTATTATAAATTGACATGTAATTCTAACTTTTAAAAATCTCATTGTGTGATATGTTGTTGGCTTTTAGAGATTTTTATATTATTGGTATTAATAGTATAACTTTAGGCCGGGCGAGGTGGCTCACGCCTGTAATCCTAGCACTCTGGAAGGCCGAGGCGGGAGGATCGCTCAAGGTCAGGAGTTCAAGACCAGCCTGAACAAGAGCGAGACCCCGTCTCTACTAAAAATAGAAATTAGCTGGACAACGAAAAATATATAGAAAAGATTAGCCAGGTATAGTGGTGCATGCCTGTAGTCCCAGCTACTCGGGAGGCTGAGTCAGAGGGATTGCTTGAGCCCAGGAGTTTGAGGTTGCTGTGAGCTAGGCTGACGCCATGGGCACTCTAGCCCAGGGCAACAAAGCGAGACTTGTCTCAAAAAAAAAAAAAATAGTATAACTTTATTATTTGTATATTAGTACTTTACGCTATTACAATATAGTAGTAAAGACAAGTTGTGCAATTTGATCCTTTTATCAAAATTTATTTTAATTTTTGTGTATTTTAAATCTTTTCATATCTAATATGTCTGTTTGCATTTGTCAGTCTCAAGTAGCAGATTTTGGTATTCATAGCTCTAGCTTTTTCTCTTGAGTTGAGAGACCAAATGTTTGTGGAATGGATGAATGGAAGCTTAAATGAAAAATCAGGCAAAATGTCAACCTTTGTTCTTTACATGCCTTCCTATTTTTTCAGGTATACTGTAGGGTGCGCCCACTGAGCCTTCCTGATCAAGAGTGTTGCATAGAAGTGATCAATAATACAACTGTTCAGCTTCATACTCCTGAGGGCTACAGACTCAACCGAAATGGAGACTATAAGGAGGTAATTCCTATTGGAACCAAGTTGTTTTTACTTGGTATATTATTTCCTGAATGGCTTTTACACTTTTAAATTTAAGAAAGTTCATGTGCGATCCCACTTTTTTGAAAGATTTATTTACTTCGCTATAACCACTGTATCTAAAGTGTTTTTGATTTCTGGGATGCACAGACACATCTTTGGTACACTGGAGTTAGAGGATTGCTTTTAGGGAATAATTTCTTACACTGTATATTTATTGTTTCTTAGAGCACATGTTAGGAATAGTTTAATGTGGAATGATATGTGATTGTGCTAAGCAGTTTTTTATATACACACACAGTTTCATGTGTGGAGATTAAGATAACTAATAATAGACATTTATACTTGTATCAACCTCTAATGACATGTTTTTATTTTTAGGAAATCATTGAACAAACTAAGAAATACTGAGTTCAATTCAGTTTAGCAAATGTTTCACTAAGCTAGTAGGCTGGAGGATGGAAGGAGATTTAAAAAACTTGAGTAAGACACATCCTTGCCTTTATGTAGTTTACAAATTAGTTGACCCCTTTATGTAGTTTACAAATTAGTTGACAATAATCAATAACAAGTAAACAAGTAACTCTCATATAGATGAGACAAAGAGGGGGAACTGTGGGAATGCAGAAGGAAGAGGATGAATTCAGGATGTCATTTCTATGTGTAGCTGCCATTCACTCTTGTGCCACTGTTCCAATGAAATTGCTTTTTGGAAGACCATGAGCAGCCTCTTTGCTGTTAAATTTGATGTGTATCTCTTTGTCCTCTTTACAGTCTATTTCTCCTTCCTGAAGCACTCTCCAGTCTCCCCTTCCAGCTCTCCTGTTCTTTTTACTCTTTACTCACTGGCCACCTTTGCTGGCTCTTCCTTCTTTTCCAACCTCTAAATATGGAATTGGGCTACGCCCAGAGCTCTGTGCTCTGTCTACACTTTCACATGGCTTTAAATGTCGATTATATGGTAAAAGCTTTGGGATTTTTATCTCCAGCTTAAACCTTTTCTCCAGCTCTAAACTCAGACATCCAACCACTTACTTGATATCTCTGTTTGGATGTCATGTAGGCATCTCAAATTTTACGTGTCCAAAAAGGAGTACTTGATTCTTTTTCCTTTAAATCATTTCATCCCTTATCTTCTCCAGTAATGGCACCATCATCTGTGCCAGTTTCTCAAGCCAGAAATCTGGTGTTTACCTTTTACTTGTCCCACCTCATATCTAGTTTATTAGAAAATCCTTTCAGTTCTATTCCAAAGTACGTCTTGAAACTGTGCTTTCATTTCCATCTCCACTGCCACTGCCCTATTCTGAGCCCCATTGTTAATCACTGAGACCAGTGTTTCTCAAACTATCTGTATTGAAGGAACAGCTTTTTTATTTTTAATGTATTGCAATTGGTACGTTTGTACGGTTTGTGCTAGATGGAACTACCCATGTGTGTTAGACAACAGAGAACTGGTTTATAATCTGTACAGAGAGATGAGCCATTCAACACTGTTTTGTGACATTGTAGCAATGCCAGATGGCTAACAAAGTTTCTCAGCATTTAAGTAGTCTGGTAATGAACAGTTCTCAGACAGGCACTGGTTTGCTGACTGTATTTTGAATAGCATTGACAAAACTGCCAAAGTCTAACTGGACTGCCTGCTTCTACTCAGAATCTTCCTCTCTAATCCATTTTCTACAGAGCTTCCAGAGTGATCTTTTAAAGTATAAATGAGATCTTACCATATTTCTGTTCAAAACCTTTTAAGGAATAAAATCTTTAAATGGACAAAATCCTGCTTAATCTACTTCCTATCTCTCCACCCTCATCTTTTAATATTCATCTAATCCTTTGAGTTCCTTGGATAAGCCAGAGTCCTGCCTGACAGCTGATGCCTTATCCTGGAATTCTCTTTCCCTAGGGCTTAACATGATTGGCTCCTCATCCTTGGGTTTCAGCTTCAATATCACCCTCTAAGGGTGTCTAGACTACTCCATCAGAATAGCCACCCATCCCTCTTCTCCCTTGGTCTGCATTCTGTGTGCCTCCTTTACAGTACTTACCACAATCCATTTACTTGTTTATTGTCTCTTTCCCCCACATAATGTAAACTTCTAGGGTATATGCACCTTGTATGTCCTGTTCATCAAACCCTGAATAAATATGGATTGAGCATGAATGAATGGCCTGGGAAGGCTTTATGGAAGAGCAGGTCTTTGAGGATGTAATATAGTTAGACACTGACCTACTGAATTTATTTATTGAAGTAAATTTCAAATATGTATAAGGTTTCAAAGTAGTTATAAACCAAAGTTTTGATGGGGATTAAAAATTGTTACTGCCTTTTGGCAGAAGGCAACATTGTTTAATGGAAAGAACAATGTACTGGAGAGGGCTTTGATGTTAATTAGCTGCATGGGCTTGGTGAAGTTCTTCCTTTGGGCTTCAGTTTTTACTTTGAGAGGAGGGAGCTAGTCCTGAGGAACTGAGGTCATCCATCTAACCTCTTAGTATTATCCTGTGTATATCCTTTTAGTTCCAAGATTCTTGTTCTTTTGTGAACTCTAAAGCTGTTTTATAGGATTAGACTGAAAACTTCCACAAAGGTGAGAGTTATCATAGCTGAAGTAGGTGTGTGGTCTTTGATAAGTTATTTAACCTCTCTGTTTTCTCATTTATAAAATGAGCATAACTGATAGTACCTACATCAGGGGTCTTAAGAACAAAGTGGTTCACTGCATAGGCAGTGCCTATTGTCAGCTGTCACTATTATTTTGATTATTATATGTTTGAGTATTAATCTATACATGTCTCCTTTTGGGGAACGATACTGCTAATCTTAAAAATGTTAAGAGTCGTGATATTAATATTTGAACAGGCTGAATTTAAGATAAAGACTAGAACAGGAAAAAGGACATTTGACAAAGGCTATAATAAATAATAATAAATAATAAATTCTAATAAATCCTCATGCTGCACTAAATAATTTAGCATTGAAATTCAAGAAGCAAAAATTGCAAGAACAGGAAGCCTTCAGAAATAATTATGTCTACAAGCCAATAAAACTAGCAAATAACAAAAATAGAACTCCAGCCCCTGAATAGTTAAAACATTTTAATTTACATTTATATATTCCAATCTAATTTTTCAAGGAGTTTGATAGTGTTTTTGGTAATATGACTATATCTTATAATTGTATTTTGAAAGAAACTTGATAATTGAAGTATTCTTGCTTTCTTAAAGGTCAGAATTTATTTAAAATTTATTTCATATAAGAACTCAAGGGATGAGACTATATTTACAGTTCATTTCTGGTTTTAAAATACAGTACATCAAAACATGTATTATGCTGATATGCCATGTTAAATGGCACCTTTATGAAGGAAAAAATAGAAAACAGTCAATTATTGTATGAAGTAATGCTTAAAGATTTTCACAAATCTATGAATTGTTATAATACATTTTGATCCTCTTTGTCACTTAATTAAAACAAAGTCAGCCTTAGTCTATGAAGCATTAGTGGGCTTAAGACTTTTCTACATTCTCTTTGGTAGTTGTGACTGAAAATATTTACCAGTTTATAAGTGGTGTGATTTGGGTATGTCATGACTTTTTAGTGGATTACTAAGACACTGAGAGTTCCAACTGTAAAGACCATTCATATTTTTTCATTGCATGTCTAGATCTTAAATGTTCATAGCCTCCCGCCCAGTTAGCTCAGTCGGTAGAACATGAGACTCTTAATCTTAAATGTTCATAAAGACACATCTTAAGTTTAAGCAGATGTATTTCGAGCTTACATATACTAGAATTCCATTTAAGTGTGTTTTATTTTTTTCTCTCTCCACAGACTCAGTATTCATTTAAACAAGTATTTGGCACTCACACTACCCAGAAGGAGCTCTTTGATGTTGTGGCTAATCCCTTGGTAGATGACCTCATTCATGGCAAAAATGGTACGATTCTTGGAGTTTTGTTGGATTTCCCTTTTTCTCCTCTTCTGATAGAACTTTTTTGATATTTGTATGTTTGGTTTATGTTAGGCATTTAATGCATATTTAATTTGTTAGAATGATGCTAAACCTACTTTTTGTAAGCTGGCTAATTTTTAGTATTTTTTAATGCAATGAAATATTACAAGTGGAAGACTTACTTTTAAGGTGTAATTCATTGTGACTTGCTATACTGTAGGTCTTCTTTTTACATATGGTGTGACGGGGAGTGGAAAAACTCACACAATGACTGGTTCTCCAGGGGAAGGAGGGCTGCTTCCTCGTTGTTTGGACATGATCTTTAACAGTATAGGGTCATTTCAAGCTAAGCGATATGTAAGTATAATTCTTTTGTGTTGTGACTATTTCACTGTGGACGCAGGACTAAGATGCCTTTGGATATGTAGTATTAAGGAAGAACCAAAGCATTGGATTCATTTTGAAACCTTAAATGTGTTTAAATATTAAATGTTTCTTATTTCTTAAACATGTTTCTTAGTATTTAGGTCACATTCTAAAAACCATGGTCTGATTTTTGCTCCCACTTCAGGTTTTTAAATCTAATGATAGAAATAGTATGGATATCCAGTGTGAGGTTGATGCCTTACTAGAACGTCAGAAAAGAGAAGCTGTGCCCATTCCAAAGACCCCCTCTAGCAAGTAAGTAATTACATTTGTACGCATCACCAGCCTAGGGGCATGGGATTCTGTCCTGTGGTTTGCCCAGGCATAGGGAACATTAAGTAGAGAAGTTGGTCTGACAGTTGAGTTTTGTGAGATTAAAGCTGAGGAATGTCCTTTAGTTATTTGCTCAGATGTTCTCTTTGGGTTTGAGCACATTGTGTTTGAATTACTCTTTTGAGAAGGAAGGTACTGCTGTGGGTGAGGAGTGAGCATAAAAGCCTTTGTTTTATATCTAGGAGGAGATGGGGATACTGTTGTCAACTGAGTATGAATAAAGTTGCATTGTGTGTTTCTGCTTGTATTAGCATATCATTTATGTTATATCTTTTAGTTTCCCCTTGGGATAATTTACTTTTGATATTTACTCACAATGTATAACATCAGAATTTTTTTTTTTTTCTTTTAGACGACAAATAGATCCAGAGTTTGCAGATATGATAACTGTAAAAGAATTCTGCAAAGCAGAAGAGGTTGATGAAGATAGTGTCTATGGTGTATTTGTCTCTTATATTGAAATATATAATAATTACATATATGATCTATTGGAAGAGGTGCCATTTGATCCCATAAAACCCAAGTAAGTGGTGAAGAGAGCTCCTTAGCTGTTAACCTTGGTGAATGCACTTTGCCTCAATGAACCTCAGTTTCTTCAGCTATAAATGGGAGTAATGCTTGTGTTTGTTTTCAAAATGAAATGTTATGACTTGTATATCAAGTAGTTGGTGCTTAATGAGGGAACAAGTGGGTTAAGGCATCTAATGAGAAGAGTGACCTGAATATTCATGTTAGAGATGACTTTTCAAAACTCTTGACTTGGGGTTGTGTTTCGAGAAGGCCCTTAATTATGTTAGGAAGTTTCCCTGTCGATATGCTCTGGGGCTACTTATCCAGAACCTGAGACTCAGTGTGGGAAGTTTTGTGGCCTCTTTAACCACCTCTATCTTGGTGATCTCTACAGAATGGAGCCTAAAGCTGTAGTCTTTACAAGTAATACGGACATTTCATCATTGATTAATAGGAAGTGACATCTGCATTGCCATTCTGCCAGAATTAGAAGAGTACTTCTTAGATGTCCTTGGGTCTTGCCTTGCCAAGACTAAAGACCAGTCACCACCTGGCATCACAAAAGATAAATCCACATTTGTGCCAGATTCTACTCTAGAATCTTATGTCTAAAATTAGTATCTTGTTTCCAAGTTGATGGTTTTGTTCTTAAGCTAAAGGCTTGTCTTTCATGCTGTCTTCATTAGGGCCTCTCAGGATGTAAATAATATGAAGACATTTGTCTTTTTTTTTTTTTTTTTTGAGACAAGGTCTCACTGTGTCGCCTGGGCTAGAGTACAGTGTTGTCATCGTAGCTCACAGCAACCTCAAACTCCTGGGCTCAAGTGATCTTCTTGCCTCAGCCTCCCGAGTAGCTGGGACAATGGGCATGCGCCACTCTGCCTGGCTAAGTTTCTATTTTTTTGTAGAGACGAGGTCTTGTTCTGGGCTAGTTTTGAACTCCTGGCCTCAAGCGATCGTCCCGCCTTGGCCTCCCAAAGTGCTAAGATTATACCCGTGAGCCACTGTTCCTAGCCAACATGTGTCTTATGTTTAACTTTGTGTGTATGTCCAAAGGAGTATTATTGTAGAAACAGCTGGATTTAGAAAACCGTTAGACTGAAAATAGGTGTCAGTGTATCTACTTTTATTTACATGGAAAATTTACGGACTCTGGTTGAGGCCATACTTGATACAAGTATTTCTGTGGTTCTTACTGAGTCATA